>NC_136265.1:15254255-15854255 GCF_964187855.1 Myxine glutinosa
TGGGAGAGAGAGAGGTGGAGGGGTGTTGGAGAGAGAGAGGTGGAGGGGTGTTAGAGAGAGAGGTGGAGGGGTGTTAGAGAGAGAGGTGGAGGGGTGTTAGAGAGAGAGGTGGAGGGGTGGGAGAGAGAGAGGTGGAGGGGTGTTAGAGAGAGAGGTGGAGGGTGTTAGAGAGAGAGGTGGAGGGGTGTTAGAGAGAGAGGTGGAGGGGTGTTAGAGAGAGAGGTGGAGGGGTGTTAGAGAGAGAGGTGGAGGGGTGTTAGAGAGAGAGGTGGAGGGGTGTTAGAGAGAGAGGTGGAGGGGTGTTAGAGAGAGAGAGGTGGAGGGGTGTTAGAGAGAGAGGTGGAGGGGTGTTAGAGAGAGAGGTGGAGGGGTGTTAGAGAGAGAGAGGTGGAGGGGTGTTAGAGAGAGAGAGGTGGAGGGGTGTTAGAGAGAGAGGTGGAGGGGTGTTAGAGAGAGAGGTGGAGGGGTGTTAGAGAGAGAGGTGGAGGGGTGTTAGAGAGAGAGGTGGAGGGGTGTTAGAGAGAGAGGTGGAGGGGTGTTAGAGAGAGAGGTGGAGGGGTGGAGAGAGAGAGGTGGAGGGGTGTTAGAGAGAGAGGTGGAGGGGTGTTAGAGAGAGAGGTGGAGGGGTGTTAGAGAGAGAGGTGGAGGGGTGTTAGAGAGAGAGGTGGAGGGGTGGGAGAGAGAGAGGTGGAGGGGTGTGAGAGAGAGAGGTGGAGGGGTGGGAGAGAGAGAGGTGGAGGGGTGGGAGAGAGAGAGGTGGAGGGGTGGGAGAGAGAGAGGTGGAGGGGTGGGAGAGAGAGAGGTGGAGGGGTGGGAGAGAGAGAGGTGGAGGGGTGGGAGAGAGAGAGGTGGAGGGGTGGGAGAGAGAGAGGTGGAGGGGTGGGAGAGAGAGAGGTGGAGGGGTGGGAGAGAGAGAGGTGGAGGGGTGGGAGAGAGAGAGGTGGAGGGGTGGGAGAGAGAGAGGTGGAGGGGTGGGAGAGAGAGAGGTGGAGGGGTGGGAGAGAGAGAGGTGGAGGGGTGGGAGAGAGAGAGGTGGAGGGGTGGGAGAGAGAGAGGTGGAGGGGTGGGAGAGAGAGAGGTGGAGGGGTGGGAGAGAGAGAGGTGGAGGGGTGGGAGAGAGAGAGGTGGAGGGGTGGGAGAGAGAGAGGTGGAGGGGTGGGAGAGAGAGAGGTGGAGGGGTGGGAGAGAGAGAGGTGGAGGGGTGGGAGAGAGAGAGGTGGAGGGGTGGGAGAGAGAGAGGTGGAGGGGTGGGAGAGAGAGAGGTGGAGGGGTGGGAGAGAGAGAGGTGGAGGGGTGGGAGAGAGAGAGGTGGAGGGGTGGGAGAGAGAGAGGTGGAGGGGTGGGAGAGAGAGAGGTGGAGGGGTGGAGAGAGAGAGGTGGAGGGGTGGGAGAGAGAGAGGTGGAGGGGTGGGAGAGAGAGAGGTGGAGGGGTGTGAGAGAGAGAGAGGTGGAGGGGTGGAGAGAGAGAGGTGGAGGGGTGGTGAGAGAGAGAGGTGGAGGGGTGGGTGAGAGAGAGAGAGGTGGAGGGGTGGAGAGAGAGAGAGAGGTGGAGGGGTGGGAGAGAGAGAGGTGGAGGGGTGGGAGAGAGAGAGGTGGAGGGGTGGGAGAGAGAGAGGTGGAGGGGTGGGAGAGAGAGAGAGAGAGAGAGGTGGAGGGGTGGGAGAGAGAGAGAGAGAGGTGGAGGGGTGGAGAGAGAGAGAGAGGTGGAGGGGTGGGTGAGAGAGAGAGGTGGAGGGGTGAGAGAGAGAGGTGGAGGGGTGTTAGAGAGAGAGAGGTGGAGGGGTGTTAGAGAGAGAGAGGTGGAGGGGTGTTAGAGAGAGAGAGGTGGAGGGGTGTTAGAGAGAGAGAGGTGGAGGGGTGTTAGAGAGAGAGGTGGAGGGGTGTTAGAGAGAGAGAGGTGGAGGGGTGTTAGAGAGAGAGAGGTGGAGGGGTGTTAGAGAGAGAGAGGTGGAGGGGTGTTAGAGAGAGAGAGGTGGAGGGGTGTTAGAGAGAGAGAGGTGGAGGGGTGTTAGAGAGAGAGAGGTGGAGGGGTGTTAGAGAGAGAGAGGTGGAGGGGTGTTAGAGAGAGAGAGGTGGAGGGGTGTTAGAGAGAGAGAGGTGGAGGGGTGTTAGAGAGAGAGAGGTGGAGGGGTGTTAGAGAGAGAGAGGTGGAGGGGTGTTAGAGAGAGAGAGGTGGAGGGGTGTTAGAGAGAGAGAGGTGGAGGGGTGTTAGAGAGAGAGAGGTGGAGGGGTGTTAGAGAGAGAGAGGTGGAGGGGTGTTAGAGAGAGAGAGGTGGAGGGGTGTTAGAGAGAGAGAGGTGGAGGGGTGTTGAGAGAGAGAGGTGGAGGGGTGTTAGAGAGAGAGGTGGAGGGGTGTTAGAGAGAGAGAGGTGGAGGGGTGTTGAGAGAGAGAGGTGGAGGGGTGTTGAGAGAGAGAGGTGGAGGGGTGTTGAGAGAGAGAGGTGGAGGGGTGTGAGAGAGAGAGGTGGAGGGGTGTGAGAGAGAGAGGTGGAGGGGTGTTGAGAGAGAGAGGTGGAGGGGTGTTGAGAGAGAGAGGTGGAGGGGTGTTGAGAGAGAGAGGTGGAGGGGTGTTGAGAGAGAGAGGTGGAGGGGTGTGAGAGAGAGAGGTGGAGGGGTGGGAGAGAGAGAGGTGGAGGGGTGGGAGAGAGAGAGGTGGAGGGGTGGGAGAGAGAGAGGTGGAGGGGTGGGAGAGAGAGAGGTGGAGGGGTGGGAGAGAGAGAGGTGGAGGGGTGGGAGAGAGAGAGGTGGAGGGGTGGGAGAGAGAGAGGTGGAGGGGTGGGAGAGAGAGAGGTGGAGGGGTGGGAGAGAGAGAGGTGGAGGGGTGGGGAGAGAGAGAGGTGGAGGGGTGGGAGAGAGAGAGGTGGAGGGGTGGGAGAGAGAGAGGTGGAGGGGTGGGAGAGAGAGAGGTGGAGGGGTGGGAGAGAGAGAGGTGGAGGGGTGGGAGAGAGAGAGGTGGAGGGGTGGGAGAGAGAGAGGTGGAGGGGTGGGAGAGAGAGAGGTGGAGGGGTGGGAGAGAGAGAGGTGGAGGGGTGGGAGAGAGAGAGGTGGAGGGGTGGGAGAGAGAGAGGTGGAGGGGTGGGAGAGAGAGAGGTGGAGGGGTGGGAGAGAGAGAGGTGGAGGGGTGGGAGAGAGAGAGGTGGAGGGGTGGGAGAGAGAGAGGTGGAGGGGTGGGAGAGAGAGAGGTGGAGGGGTGGGAGAGAGTGAGGTGGAGGGGTGGGAGAGAGAGAGGTGGAGGGGTGGGAGAGAGAGAGGTGGAGGGGTGGGAGTGAGAGAGGTGGAGGGGTGGGAGAGAGAGAGGTGGAGGGGTGGGAGAGAGAGAGGTGGAGGGGTGGGAGAGAGAGAGGTGGAGGGGTGGGAGAGAGAGAGGTGGAGGGGTGAGAGAGAGAGGTGGAGGGGTGGGAGAGAGAGAGGTGGAGGGGTGGGAGAGAGAGAGGTGGAGGGGTGGGAGAGAGAGAGGTGGAGGGGTGGGAGAGAGAGAGGTGGAGGGGTGGGAGAGAGAGAGGTGGAGGGGTGGGTGAGAGAGAGGTGGAGGGGTGGGAGAGAGAGAGGTGGAGGGGTGGGAGAGAGAGAGGTGGAGGGGTGGGAGAGAGAGAGGTGGAGGGGTGGGAGAGAGAGGGTGGAGGGGTGTGAGAGAGAGAGGTGGAGGGGTGTAGAGAGAGAGGTGGAGGGGTGTGAGAGAGAGAGGTGGAGGGGTGGGAGAGAGAGAGGTGGAGGGGTGGGAGAGAGAGAGGTGGAGGGGTGGGAGAGAGAGAGGTGGAGGGGTGGGAGAGAGAGAGGTGGAGGGGTGGTGAGAGAGAGGTGGAGGGGTGGGTGAGAGAGAGGTGGAGGGGTGGGAGAGAGAGAGGTGGAGGGGTGGGAGAGAGAGAGGTGGAGGGGTGGGTGAGAGAGAGGTGGAGGGGTGGGAGAGAGAGAGGTGGAGGGGTGGGTGAGAGAGAGGTGGGGGGTGTGTGTGAGAGAGGTGGTGGGGTGGTGAGAGAGAGGTGGAGGGGTGGGAGAGAGAGAGGTGGAGGGGTGGGAGTGAGAGAGGTGGAGGGGGTGTGAGAGAGAGGTGGAGGGGTGTGAGAGAGAGAGGTGGAGGGGTGTTAGAGAGAGAGGTGGAGGGGTGTTAGAGAGAGAGGTGGAGGGGTGTTAGAGAGAGAGGTGGAGGGGTGGTGAGAGAGAGGTGGAGGGGTGTTAGAGAGAGAGGTGGAGGGGTGTTAGAGAGAGAGGTGGAGGGGTGTTAGAGAGAGAGGTGGAGGGGTGTTAGAGAGAGAGGTGGAGGGGTGTTAGAGAGAGAGGTGGAGGGGTGTTAGAGAGAGAGAGGTGGAGGGGTGTTAGAGAGAGAGGTGGAGGGGTGTTAGAGAGAGAGGTGGAGGGGTGTTAGAGAGAGAGGTGGAGGGGTGTTAGAGAGAGAGGTGGAGGGGTGTTAGAGAGAGAGGTGGAGGGGTGTTAGAGAGAGAGGGTGGGGGGTGTTAGAGAGAGAGGGTGGAGGGGTGTTAGAGAGAGAGGTGGAGGGGTGTTAGAGAGAGAGGTGGAGGGGTGTTAGAGAGAGAGGTGGAGGGGTGTTGAGAGAGAGGTGGAGGGGTGGTAGAGAGAGAGGTGGAGGGGTGGTAGAGAGAGAGGTGGAGGGGTGGGAGAGAGAGGTGGAGGGGTGTGAGAGAGAGAGGTGGAGGGGTGTTAGAGAGAGAGGTGGAGGGGTGTGAGAGAGAGGTGGAGGGGTGTTGAGAGAGAGGTGGAGGGGTGGGAGAGAGAGAGGTGGAGGGGTGGGAGAGAGAGAGGTGGAGGGGTGGGAGAGAGAGAGGTGGAGGGGTGGGAGAGAGAGAGGTGGAGGGGTGGGAGAGAGAGAGGTGGAGGGGTGGGAGAGAGAGAGGTGGAGGGGTGGGAGAGAGAGAGGTGGAGGGGTGGGAGAGAGAGAGGTGGAGGGGTGGGAGAGAGAGAGGTGGAGGGGTGGGAGAGAGAGAGGTGGAGGGGTGGGAGAGAGAGAGGTGGAGGGGTGGGAGAGAGAGAGGTGGAGGGGTGGGAGAGAGAGAGGTGGAGGGGTGGGAGAGAGAGAGGTGGAGGGGTGGGAGAGAGAGAGGTGGAGGGTGGGAGAGAGAGAGGTGGAGGGGTGGGAGAGAGAGAGGTGGAGGGGTGGGAGAGAGAGAGGTGGAGGGGTGGGAGAGAGAGAGGTGGAGGGGTGGGAGAGAGAGAGGTGGAGGGGTGGGAGAGAGAGAGGTGGAGGGGTGGGAGAGAGAGAGGTGGAGGGGTGGGAGAGAGAGAGGTGGAGGGGTGGGAGAGAGAGAGGTGGAGGGGTGGGAGAGAGAGAGGTGGAGGGGTGGGAGAGAGAGAGGTGGAGGGGTGGGAGAGAGAGAGGTGGAGGGGTGGAGAGAGAGAGGTGGAGGGGTGGGAGAGAGAGAGGTGGAGGGGTGGGAGAGAGAGAGGTGGAGGGGTGGGAGAGAGAGAGGTGGAGGGTGGGAGAGAGAGGTGGAGGGGTGGGAGAGAGAGAGGTGGAGGGGTGGGAGAGAGAGAGGTGGAGGGGTGGGAGAGAGAGAGGTGGAGGGGTGGGAGAGAGAGAGGTGGAGGGGTGTGAGAGAGAGAGGTGGAGGGGTGGGTGAGAGGAGAGAGAGAGGTGGAGGGGTGGGAGTGTGAGAGAGAGAGAGGTGGAGGGGTGGGTGAGAGAGAGAGAGAGGTGGAGGGGTGGGTAGAGAGAGAGAGGTGGAGGGGTGAGAGAGAGAGGTGGAGGGGTGTTAGAGAGAGAGAGGTGGAGGGGTGTTAGAGAGAGAGAGGTGGGGGTGTTAGAGAGAGAGAGGTGGAGGGGTGTTAGAGAGAGAGAGGTGGAGGGGTGTTAGAGAGAGAGAGGTGGAGGGGTGTTATAGAGAGAGAGGTGGAGGGGTGTTAGAGAGAGAGAGGTGGAGGGGTGTTAGAGAGAGAGAGGTGGAGGGGTGTTAGAGAGAGAGGTGGAGGGGTGTTAGAGAGAGAGAGGTGGAGGGGTGTTAGAGAGAGAGAGGTGGAGGGGTGTTAGAGAGAGAGAGGTGGAGGGGTGTTAGAGAGAGAGAGGTGGAGGGGTGTTAGAGAGAGAGAGGTGGAGGGGTGTTAGAGAGAGAGAGGTGGAGGGGTGTTAGAGAGAGAGAGGTGGAGGGGTGTTAGAGAGAGAGAGGTGGAGGGGTGTTAGAGAGAGAGAGGTGGAGGGGTGTTAGAGAGAGAGAGGTGGAGGGGTGTTAGAGAGAGAGAGGTGGAGGGGTGTTAGAGAGAGAGAGGTGGAGGGGTGTTAGAGAGAGAGAGGTGGAGGGGTGTTAGAGAGAGAGAGGTGGAGGGGTGTTAGAGAGAGAGAGGTGGAGGGGTGTTAGAGAGAGAGAGGTGGAGGGGTGTTAGAGAGAGAGAGGTGGAGGGGTGTGTTAGAGAGAGAGGTGGAGGGGTGTTAGAGAGAGAGGGTGGAGGGGTGTTAGAGAGAGAGAGGTGGAGGGGTGTTGAGAGAGAGGGTGGGGGTGTTAGAGAGAGAGGTGGAGGGGTGTTAGAGAGAGAGAGGTGGAGGGGTGTTAGAGAGAGAGAGGTGGAGGGGTGTTAGAGAGAGAGGTGGAGGGGTGTTGAGAGAGAGAGGTGGAGGGGTGTTGAGAAGAGAGGTGGAGGGGTGTTAGAGAGAGAGGTGGAGGGGTGTTAGAGAGAGAGGTGGAGGGGTGTTAGAGAGAGAGGTGGAGGGGTGGGAGAGAGAGAGGTGGAGGGGTGTTAGTGAGTGAGGTGGAGGGGTGTTAGAGAGAGGGTGGAGGGGGTGTTGTGTGAGGGGTGGGGGGTGGGAGTGTGGGGTGGGGGGTGTTAGAGTGAGGGTGGGGGGTGTTAGAGGAGGGTGGAGGGGTGTTAGTGAGAGAGGTGGAGGGGTGGGTGAGAGGGAGGTGGAGGGGTGTTGAGAGAGAGGTGGAGGGGTGTTAGAGAGAGAGGTGGAGGGGTGTTAGAGAGAGAGGTGGAGGGGTGTTAGAGAGAGGGTGGAGGGGTGTTAGTGAGAGAGGTGGAGGGGTGGGAGAGAGAGAGGTGGAGGGGTGGGAGAGAGAGGTGGAGGGGTGGGAGAGATAGAGGTGGAGGGGTGGGAGAGAGAGAGGTGGAGGGGTGGGGAAGAGAGAGCGAGACAGAGTCCGAGAGAGAGAGAGAGAGTCCCGTTCGAATATGTGTTGTGGTAATCTATACATACACATGTACACATAAAGTACAACAAAACAACAACAACCCAAAAGATTTACCTTGAAAGACAATTTTATTTTTTTACATGTATCTATCTATCTATGGCAAAGTGAAGTGTGTTCTGGATGGTGTTTTTGCCTTTATTTAATTTCCACACACATTTAACAACAAAAATGTGATACGCTCTACAATCTCTTAACCAGAACTGAGGAATTGAGCTTAACAGCAGTTCCGACTGCTAAAAGAGTGTTAATTTGCTAAAAACGTATCTCCAGGTGGGATTTAGTATGACCACTTCAGCCTGTTTGAAGTTCCGGTGCGGTACCCTCTACATACACGCATAAAGACATAAAGATAAAGTAGTGTACATCAAAACCACAAACCAAAAGGCTTACCTTGAAGCAGAGGTGTTTCAAAGAGGATTTTCAAGTGGGAAATTGTCATAATTCAATTCGAAAATATATCAAGTCACCGAGAAAACAAAATGTCAGTTGATGCTTTTCACAGGTCGAACCAACATGGTGGAACTCCAACACGAGGTCGATGATCGTTATTTTCTTATATGTGTCTGTTTATGTGGAAGTGATGGGTTATACAGTGCGTATCAAAAAAAAGGTAATCCGAATTCAAGGGGTTAATATGCAAAGGTTATTTAGTTTGACAATTTACATGTGCTTTACCAATTATGAGGAGATCCTCAGCTTTCCATTGATGCCTTTCATGCATCATTGCTGTCACACATGACCGAGTACATGTTCATTGAAAATGACAAGTTCAAATCGCATTTTTACAAGTTTGGCTAATCGGTGCAAGACAGTTTTAAATGGACGCATTACTTGTCGACTGCCAAGTTGATTATGTAAAATTGTTAAGCTGGTCTGGTAATCGTCGGTTGCGTCATCCTTTGTTTAAGATGGGTATTTAAGATGGGCCAACAGTGTATGGGATTAGAGACGGTCTGAGTCATTGAAAAGATGGTTCAACTTACGACTGAACAGCGGACCTTCGTGGTTACAACCTTTCACCAAACTGGAAGTTTGCAGCGAACTCGTGATGCGTTCAGGGAACGTTTCCTAGAACGGGAGCCTCCAGCAGCCAAAACCATCTGGGCGAATGTTAGAAAATACCAAGAGCATGGCACTGGCCTCAACCGCAACAAGGAGAATTCTGGTAGGAGGCGCACTGGGCGATCAGAAATGAACATTGCAGCAGTAAGGCAGCAAGTTTTGGAGCATCCTAGGGATACCAGCGCAAGACGATATGGGACGGGATTGCCTTCGGCAATGATCCAGAATGAGAAACCAGATCTACAACATTGTCCCAATAGTAGGTTTAATTCAGTTTCGATCTCTAGCAACACCTGTAAGAAATCAACAAGCATTCTATCAGTATACCATAATCATAGAAGTAATAATAGATTAGCAATTAGTACAAGCAAGCCTGGAACATCTAGCAATACGCACCATTCGAGTATGCACTACCACACAGAATAAATGTCACAGGAATGTGTCGGAGCGATGTCCGTCCGAGTTCTTATGGAAGCCTCTCAGTGGTCGGAGACAGCATAGCACCTGGGTTCAACTTAGACACAATTTCATTACATTCTCCCCGCCGTTAAAACTACACTTCCGCTAGGGCAGAAATCAAGCTAGCAGCACATATCATCAGTTAGCGGCAGAGTAATATCAATGAGCAGCGGTTGTCAGTCTATGTCAGTCAGTCCAACCATAGCGGTCGGGGCGGCGAATTTCTCTCCCGGCGCGTGTCCGAGAGACACCGGGTACCACATCCCCGAGGCCGGAATTCCCCGCATCGGAATGTCCGCCTAAATCGGGTGACGGCGGTGGCCCCACAAAGCCATACGGATCGGGTGCATGTGGCGATGGAGTAGCCGGTAGATTTTCCATTGTCGGATCAACTATACCATAAGCCGGCTCGTCAGTATCCCCACATGGTGCAAGATGGCGCACCGAGACTGGAGAGTCCCGTCCATTGGGCAACAGTACACGAGCGTGCTCGGGATTGGTTTGGAGAATATGCACCTTGTCAACGAGAGGGTCATATTTACTTGTGCGAACCACGCGTTTGAGGAAGGCCGGTCCGGGCTCAGCAAGCCAGCCCGGCAGAGGACGGGTACTGCCCGATCGACACGGGTAGCGAAACATACAGTTGTGGAGAGTTTGATTAGTAGCGGTGCACAGTAAAGTCCTGATTAAACTTAACGCCCCAGGTAGTGACCAAGCCCATCGGTCCAGCCCTAGTCCACGGGACTTCAGGCTCAGAGTAACGGCTCTCCATATGATTCCATTAAATCGTTACACCTGTCCGTTCGCCCGAGGCCTGTACGGAGTAGTATAGCTAGAAGCGATATTATGGTGGAGCAAGAAGTGTCTCACATCTTGGGATAAGAACACCGCGCCTCGATCAGTGTGCACAAAGGCCGGATTCCCAAACATAGAAAACAAGTTCTGCAGACACCGGATAACCGTAGCCACAGACATATCGCTGCATGGGAAAGCGAAAGCGAATCTGGAGAACTCATCAACGATCGTGAGTAAATAACGAGAACTACTCGAAGCCGGTGAAGCCGGCAGGGGTCCTTTGAAGTCCATTGCCAATCTCTCCCACGGCCGAGTGGCCTGGACCAGCGTGCCCATCGGAGGATTGTAGAAACGAGGCTTAAGTTCAGCGCATACGGAACAGGTGCGACAGAGCCGACGAATATCCTCAACGGAATAGGGCAAGTTACGACTGCGCACATAATGAGCTAAATGCGTCACGCCGGGATGGCACAAGGTGTCATGAAGGATGCGCAGATCCTCAAAGGAGGTGAGACGCGCACACACCCCACAGGCCGTGACAAAGCCACTGCAACGAGGTTATCCTTCCGCCAAGCCAGCGAGTGATTTTCTCATTCTTAATGCGTTGAGCATGTTGCGTGTCGTACATAAAGGCAACACTTTGTTGGTCCGTAATGATCTCAAAACATTTGCCAAGCAAATATGGCCGCCAGCGCCTGATAGACTCAATGATGGCGTACGCCTCCTTTTCAACAGACGAATGTCTTCGTTCCACGGAAGAGAGAGTCCTTGAAAAGAAAGCCACAGGCCGCCCGCTTGAGAGAGTGTAGCAGCTATCGCATGGTCCGAAGCATCGCTTTCCAAAACAAAGGACTTGTTTTCGTCTATCGTCGACACAGCGGCGCCAGCTATGTCGGACTTCAGGCCATGGAAAGCAGCCTTAGCAGCGTGACCCATGGGGAACTCGTCGCAATCGACAAGTGGGCGAAGCTTCTCGGAAAAATTATGAACCCACTTAGAGTAATGAGCAAACAGTCCGAGAGCACGCTTCAAAGAAGCTCGATCGCAGGGCGGGGCCAATGTCGAGCAAGTGTTACGAATTCCGGGTTTATGGGAATGGCTATTCAGGTCATTTCTTATTAATGTTTATTCTATTAAAGGTTGTTGTGGTTAAAGGGGGAGAAGCACTCCTGGTAACCATGAGGCCGGAAACGGGATCGTGAACCGGAAGAAAAGAAAAAAGACAAGGTCTGGAGAGAAAAGCGGCCATCTTCTTCGACCAGCGGACGCGGGTCAAGTCGCCTTTTACCTGCGGCAGAACGCTGAGTTGGAAAAGCCCGTCTGGCGCGAGGAGTTACCTGTGCGGGGTAATTACCTGTTACGTGTCCGGTTGCCGGGGGTTCCTGGAAGGAACCAAGCGTCCGGCACAGTTCGCCTCAACGTCTACGAGAACGAGTACGGGGGCGCCTGGGGCCTCGCGCGCTTGGCGAGCCGTTCACAGCCCAGAGGCCGCGATCACGGGCTCCGACCTCGGTGGCTTGCCGAGAAGGGGTCCGCTGCAGCAGCTGTTCCCGTTACGGGACGTGCCCATTTGGAGCACGTCAGAAAGAGGTCTGTTCAACCGCCCGCGTGCGGAGATCGAGCTACTGGGGCGCAGGGTCGGCGCGAACATCGCCATCCTAGTCGACCTTGTTCGGCCATTGACTTGAGATCGCGATTCGCCGGCGCGAATCGACCTTCACCTGGGTCGGGAGCGGCCCAGAGACATTGTGAGAGAGATTGACCATTGAGGGTGCCGTAAGTAGGGGGCAAGGTGGGAATATATAAGATGGCCATCTTAGAAGTATTGTAGGAATGCATATGGAGGGTTGAAGTATTGTGTTGTTGATGATTCTACTCAGGGGTGAATATATTGTTGATTGATCCGGATCCTTGGTGTGGTGTCCTTATTGATTTGGATTGTTTCCTTCGTTGGTCCACTGGAGAGTTTACTTGGTATTGATTGCGTTACGAAAGCGTAAAAATCATATATCTTTCTGGCGGGGTTCCTCTCAAGGTCCGGGGGTCACCGAGACCAGGTGGTCACAGGGAGGACCACGTAACAGAATTGGGGGCTCGTCCGGGATGAATTCCGGGATATAAAATTGTATAAAATAATATTTTTATTAATTAAAATTAATTAGTTAATTATTAATTGGTAAAATTATAAGATTCCCTGAATTTAGTCTGGTAAATTTTTGGGAAATTGTGGTAAAGCCTTGGGTGAAGGTTAACAGGTGTTAACGATAGTCACCATGGCGTTTGTTGCACAGAACTTTGCGGTAACCCCTAGTGAGGCACAGTTATTTTTTTTTATTTTTTTTTTGTTTTGTTTTGTATACAAGATCGAGGCTCGTCACTCATTTGTCACTAATTTGAGGTCACTCGTCACTCGTCACGTCACTATTTTGAGGAAGGCAGAGTTCCGAGCGTTACTAAAATCGGACCTCTTGAAATTGGTCAAACATTTTAACTTGGAGGTCCGAACTAATTTGAGGAAGGCAGAGTTGCAGACCACGGTGATACAGTCTATGGTGGGATTAGGAACATGGGACGTGTTAGCCTGGGAGTGGCTTCCCGAAGAACCAGAAGACGTTGGGCTCCGAAAACTGGAGTTGCAATTGCGGAGCCAGGAACGGATCAAAGAAGAAGAAAGGAAAGCAGAAAAGGAAAGATCAGAAGAGGAAAGGAAAGCAGAAGAGAGGAGAGAAGAGAAACAAGCAGAGGAAAGGAGAGTGGAACGAGAACTCCAGGAAAGGTTAGAAGGGAGAAAAGCAGAGGAGAGGAGAGCTGCAAGGGAACTCGAAGCAGAGGAGAGAAAAGCCGAAAGGGAGTTAAAGGAACGTGACATGGCGCTTCAGCAAGAAATTAAATTCAAGGAGCTGGATTTAATGAGAGAACGGGGAGAGGTACCACCCTTGCTGACTTGGCCGACACCTAGCCAGAACACCTGGGATGTGGGCAGACATGTGAGGCTGGTTCCACCCTTCAGTGAAAAGGAAGTCGCTAAATTTTTTCCACACTTTGAGAAAGTGGCTCGACAGTTAAACTGGCCGGAGGAGTCCTGGACCATACTAGTGCAAAGTGTGCTGGTGGGTAAAGCTCAAGATATTTATTCGGCGCTACCAATGGACCAATGTGCAGATTATGAGGTATTGAAGAAGCACATTCTCAAAGCCTATGAGTTGGTTCCTGAAGCTTACCGGCAAAAATTCAGGAATGCCAGGAAGAGGGAGAGTATTACAAGTTCCATGCTTTGCAGACAGTATTCTGTCCCCATGTTTTGCACTGAGGGGTTTTGAATTGGGAGCAGTAGGCATGTTTGGCTTCATGCACATAACTCATGTTGGTTTTGTTTTATTTTCGGGAGCGAGCTGTCGGTTGCCTATGCACTGCCCAAATAACGGTACAGCATGCCAGAATCGGCGTGTTGCATGCTGGGAACAAGATCGCCTGTCGATCGCCATGTGGAGTTTGCCAGAGTGAAAGAAAACATGTTTGATCGGTGGTGTGAGTCAAAAGGAGTCGGGAAAGACTTCGAAGCATTGCGTGACTTGATCCTGGTGGAGGAATTTCAACAGTGTGTCCACGAGGACATCAAAGTGTACCTGCAGGAAAGGAAAGTACCAAAGTTGTGGGACGCAGCCACCATGGCAGATGATTATGCCTCAACACACCGGATAGGGGTCCACAAACCTAACTCCTCGCCTAGACTTCAGCAGGGGAGTTATGGAACACCCGGTGCGGAGAACGACAATACATGGCGGCGGCCTCGAGGTGATTATGGGGACAACTCTGATACCCCAACTGCTCGAAATCAGGGGGCTACGGGCCCAAGACAAACTTATTTTCCGGGGGGCCCGAGGCAGACCACGAGTTTTTCCTCCGGGCCTACTTGCGCTTTTTGCAAGAAACCTGGACATGTGATGTCCCAATGTTATGCCCTGAAAAAGGAAAATCAGGAGCGGAGTCCGACTAGTACGACTCCAAATGCAATGGCCATTGTGAGAAATCGCCATCAAAAGGGTTACCAACCATTTATTTCAGAGGGGTTTGTGTCACTGGAGGGAGCCTCGAATAACCGGAGACCGGTTAGGATATTGAGGGACACAGGAGCACATCAATCTTTAATGCTTGAAGGAATTTTGCCATGGTCCGAGGAGATGGCAACGGGGGATAGTGTTCGTTTACAGGGGATCAGTGGCGGTGTTAGTGCTCCACTTCATGTCATCCATTTGGAGTCCGATTTGGTGTCAGGACCGGTCACCGTCGGTTTACAAGCCACGCTTCCTGTTGAGGGTGTATCTGTGGTTATCGGGAATGATTTGGCCGGGGGTCAAGTTTATGGTAACCCGAGGGTTGGTAAAGAACCCAGCAGGGAAAATAACACCACACCAGCTCGGGATGGCGACAAAAGTACCAAGTTATTTGTAGGGGGACTGAACTTCAAAACAGAGGAAGAAGTTCTGACCTCTGTCTTCAACAGATATGGGCTGCTGGTGGAAGTGCGGTTGGTAAGAGACAGGGAAACGCAACAGTCAAGAGGGTTCGGCTTTGTCACGTTTGCAAGCACAAAAGACGCCAGAGAGGCAGAGAAGAATTGGAATGGCAAGGATTTGGAGGGTCGGACCATAACAGTAGGGAAGGCATTTCGTAGGCGTCGAGAGGTCTACAGGAGAGGACAACAGGGCGGTAGTTTTGGTGGTGGCCGCAATCAATATTATTATGGAGGCTCCCAGAGTTACGGCAGCTCCCAAAGGAAGGATTGCCAAAGTAGTGGCCGAGAAGGAGACCGCTATTCATGTGACTACAGTGACAAGCGGTCCCACCATAATTATTATGGAAGTTCGGAAAAGTTGAAGCACTGAATGCGGCGGAGCCGCCGAGCCAAGATTCCTACACGGATTAACCGTGAACTCCACGTTCCTAAAGGCGTCCATGTAGTGAATACTCGGCTTGGCCTCCCGGAAAAAGTGCTATCGAGTTGCTTAACTTTGGATCTTTGATCAACCCCTTAACCTTCATTCACAAGAAACTGACAGTCAAAGTCAGAGGGTCATGAGATGGAGTTTGGCTTGGCAGGAGTCCAACGGGAAATTGAACATGTAAAGGGCAGGGACAATGTCGTTGCTGGTGCTTTGTCCAGAGTGAATTACCTTTGAAAATCTCTGGGGGTTTTGTGAAATTTTGTTGCTTTATTTTTGAGATGTGATAATTGTTGCCCGGGGGAACTGATGATTTGGGGTGTGAGTTATCTTGTTTGTTTATCAAAGTTGGCCTGCAAAGAAAGTTTTCGCGGTGTTCAAACTTTCTTTCTTGAAGGGGGGGAGTGTTATGAATTCCGGGTTGATGGGAATGGCTATTCAGGTCATTTCTTATTAATGTTTATTCTATTAAAGGTTGTTGTGGTTAAAGGGGTAGAAGCGCTCCTGGTAACCACGAGACCGGAAACGGGATCGTGAACCGGAAGAAAAGAAAAAAGACAAGGTCTAGAGAGAAAAGCGGCCATCTTCTTCGACCAGCGGACGCGGGTCAAGTCGCCTTTTACCTGCGGCAGAACGCTGAGTTGGAAAAGCCCGTCTGGCGCGAGGAGTTACCTGCGCGGGGTAATTACCTGTTACGTGTCCGGTTGCCGGGGGTTCCTGGAAGGAACCAAGCGTCCGGCACAGTTCGCCTCAACGTCTACGAGAACGAGTACGGGGGCGCCTGGGGCCTTGCACGCTTGGCGAGCCGTTCACAGCCCAGAGGCCGCGATCACGGGCTCCGACCTCGGTGACTTGCCGAGAAGGGGTCCGCTGCAGCAGCTGTTCCCGTTACGGGACGTGCCCGTTTGGAGCACGTCAGGAAGAGGTCTGTTCAACCGCCCGCGTGCGGAGATCGAGCTACTGGGGCGCAGGGTCGGCGCGAACATCGCCATCCTAGTCGACCTTGTTCGGCCATTGACTTGAGATCGCGATTCGCCGGCGCGAATCGACTTTCACCTGGGTCGGGAGGGGCCCAGAGACATTGTGAGAGACATTGACCATTGAGGGTGCCGTAAGTAGGGGGCAAGGTGGGAATATATAAGATGGCCATCTTAGAAGTATTGTAGGAATGCATATGGAGGGTTGAAGTATTGTGTTGTTGATGATTCTACTCAGGGGTGAATATATTGTTGATTGATCCGGATCCTTGGTGTGGTTTCCTTATTGATTTGGATTGTTTCCTTCGTTGGTCCACTGGAGGGTTTACTTGGTATTGATTGCGTTACGAAAGCGTAAAAATCATATATCTTTCTGGCGGGGTTCCTCTCAAGGTCCTGGGGTCACCGAGACCAGGTGGTCACAGGGAGAACCACGTAACACAAGGGTCGCAGACGCTCCTTATCCGGAGCAATGGAGCCGTGGGTCACGGTGTACCCCAGGAGATCTATCGTTCGAGCAGAATAGCGACATTTAGCCTCGTTCATAGTCAGTCGATACTTGTGCGCAACCTCGAGGAGGCGCTTCAGATTAGCATCATGATGTTTTTTGTCGTACCCACAAACCGTGAGATTATCCAGCTAAACAAAGACATTGGTTAAATTCTCCTTCGCAATGAGGGCGTCCATGGCCCTTTGGAAGCACGATACCCCATTCGTGACCCCGAAAGGCAGCCGGGTGAACTGGTACAACCTCTGTCCGGATTCAAACGCCGTGTAGATTGGAATCTGATGATATGCATTACGTAGATCGAGAGTGCTGTATACCGAGTACTGTGCCACCTGCCGTACCAGAGAATCCATTCCCGGGAGCGGGTAGGCGTCCAATTGGGTAAACCGATTAGTCGTCTGCGAATAGTCGATTACCATGCGTTTGCGGTGCGATTCTGTTCGAACCACCAAAACTTGGGCCCGCCAAGGCGACCGACTCGGTTCTATATATTGTTACGGTTTTCCGCCGCCCTTCTTACCCTTACCAAGGGGGGATTAAGCCCCTTGTTCTTTCTGGGCCTGGCGTAACCGAGACTTGAAACGCCTCTTCCGGGCAAACGCAAGGTAGGGTTTCGGGACCAAGTCTCGCTCGTACCTAAATACCTGCGCCGCCACGGAGGCGGGCACGAGCCACGTGTAATTTGAGTACACTGAGCGGATTGCGTACCATGTGGTCCGTGCAGTCACCATTAATATTGGACCCCGATTAGAGCGGTTCTATTCGTACCACGCTTAGTCAATGATCGAAAACACAAGACGGTCGAATAAAAGGAATAACACAGTTTAATTATTATTTACACTTATGTACAAGCCGTAGAAAGCAGACACAGAGCAGAACTTAATCAATCTTATAATAACCCAGACACGGGCCCGATCGCACTCACACAGGGAAATTGCAGGCAGAATGGTGTCCACGTGCTGCCTTGGTCATCCAGGAACGGCGGCCCGGCGTGCTCTCCACGGTCCCAGCACGTCCCGCGAAGATGGCAAACAGTCGGTGGAAAAGGGTCCTCGCAGCGCAGCGGAGGACCCTTCCCGAACAAAAGGCAGCAGATGAGGCAGGAAAGAAATGTACGCGTCTCTCAGCGTAGCTGGGCCACCAGCGCGCTATCACTCACGTAACCCACTAGAGGCTCGGCCTTAAGCTCAACTGAGCGTCACTTTAATATGAGCGCATATCTCGGTTCATGCGCGTCTTTCTCTGATCTCGTAACTCTATACTCTGCCGTGCTCTTCAATGCCAACTGCTCGATGCTCTCCAAAACTGCCAACAACTCGAGAGTCCTCTGCTGACCGCGCTCCTTCAACTCCTTCGAACTCGTAACTCAATTCCTGGTGGGGGCTTTGCGCAACGGGTTATATTTGCCACGCCCTGAGCCTTCTCGAACATTCCAACCATGCCCTGTGACGCATTGCCGCAGCCTCTCCCTTTGAGCCCTAATTGGCGGCTTGCGCTTACCGTCAGCTTCTTTGCCGTCCTCATTCGGTCCCGACCCGACCTGCTAGGCCTGCCTCGTGTTGATTCGTGCCAAAAAGCCAAAGGCAGCACTAAGAGGCATAAGGCAATGGAGGCGGCATAAGGCAATGAAACCATGAAAAGGACCTAACGCTAATTATTCTACTCAACGCAAAACTAACACAGGAAAAGGACTATTCTCACACATACTATGAAATAACAACTATCGCGAGGCTGCATGTTGCAATGTGACTAACTATGAGGGGGAAATTTAACCTTTATTGCACAAAACTCAAAACCGCAACAATATAATACCTTCCTTTAACAGCTGCGCAGTCTCTTCAGCAATGAATTGCGTGTCAGCCCATGAGTAGCGTCGCGATTTAACAGCCACCGGAGTACAGTCAGTAGTCATATTGGGAAACAGCGACAGTGGTTCAATTTCCATCCCTGCAAGAGCACACACGGCAAGAGTATCAGTACCACCAAATTCCATTTCCAAACGCCCATGTCGCCGGAGAAAATCGTGTCCTAGCCAAACTGCTGCACATAATGCTGGTAAGACCATTAAATGCACATCTGGAAACATTCGACCCTTAATTACAAGCTTCAGTCGACATTCCCCCCAAGTGCTGAGCCATAGCCCTTGAGAAGTCATGAAGATTCTGCGTTTTGTCCCGAGAATCGGCCAGCCATGCTTCTGAACAAGTTGAAAATCGACATAACTATCAGTGGATCCCGTGTCAATTAAAGCATTTGCAAAAGGTCCTTCAATCATAATACGGTCATAATCAATCATACGGTCTGGCACCCCGCTCTGCTCGCCAAACTCTCCTCCTTTGGTATCCATGGAAATCTCCACGCATGGCTGGCGGACTTCCTCTCTAGTCGTAGTCAACGTGTGGCTCTGAATGGGTTTCTCTCATCTCCTCTTCCTGTTCAGGCTGGAGTTCCCCAAGGCAGTGTTCTGGGCCCTGTGCTTTTTCTGGGCTTCATCAATGATCTCTCTGACTCTCTTGAAAATCCTCTCTATCTCTTTGCTGATGACTCTACTCTCTGTCGCTCCATTCCTCATCCCTCAGATCGGCAGTCTGCAGCCTCCTCACTCTCTGCAGACCTGGACAAAATCACAGACTGGGCAAACAAGTGGAACATGTCTTTCAATCCTGACAAATCTCACACTCTTACGATGTCTCTCCGAAAAGACCGACTGGACAACCCTCCCAACTACTTTCTCAACAATCCTCTCCAAGAAGTTCTGTCGCTCAAGCTTTTGGGTCTCACAATCTGCCATGATCTTTCCTGGGAAAACCACATTTCACATCTGGCCTCCAAAGCCAGTCGCCGACTGGGCATCCTCCGTCGTGCGAAGTCCTTCCTTGGCACACCTGAGCTCCTCACCACATACAAGGCTTTCATCTGCAGCTCAATGGAATACTGCTCTACCCTCGGGGCTGGTGCTCCTGCCTCACACCTAGCTCATCTTCATGCTGTTGAAACCAAAGTGTTCAGAATCATTGGAATCTCCCGCGATGAAGCTAACTCCAAGGGCCTTTCACTCACTCACCGCAGGCAGGTTGGTGGTCTTTCCGTCTTCTACCGACTCCTCTCTGGCCTTGCCCCCCCCAGCTCTCTCTGGACTCTGTCCCCCAAATATTCCTACAGGTCGCACAAGATCTGCCTGCAACCCTCTTATGGTTAAACTGCCAAAATCAACTCTCTGCTCACCTTCACTCCTTCATTCCTCTTTTCTCCCGCCTCTGGAACAAACTCCCTCATTCTCTTCAATCCCACTCCACCCTCCAGGTCTTTAAAACAGCTGTTCACCACCATCTCTTATCTTCCACCATCCAAAACCTTGATCTTTTCTACCCCTGCTAATTTCACCCCAAATCCACTTTTTTGAAATACCAACTGCTGTCCTGGAAGTCCTTGGTGTCCTTGTGTTTTATACTTCTCCAACCCCCCCCCCACCCCCTCCCACGCCTCCTACCCCCAAGCCCTCTCCCTCCCACACATCTCCCTGCTCTCAAATGCTGTGTTTGTGTGCTTCCCCTTCTCTCCCCATCTTGTCTTCCGCTCCCTCTTTTTATATATTTTGTTTGTCTGTTTGATTTGTTTGTGAAATAAATGTTAGCTCTTTCACGAGCCTCGATTCTGTATACAAAAAAAAAAAGCCAGCGTACGCCGATCGGGAGGCCGATCCCGGAAGTGGACTGGGTGTCGAAAGAATGCCCGTCAAGGACGATCGAGACGCGTACCGTTGTGATAGCGCGACTTGTTTAGTCGGCGCGGTTAGCCTCATCAAGGTCGAGCGCTCGGTGTGGGGCCCACGGAGAGGGGCGATTCCAATAAAGGCCGCGCGAGGCGCCGATGGTTTCACGGATGAAGAGAGAAGCACATTCAGCATCGGGCGATTTCGCCGGCCCCGAGACGAACGGCAAACTTTTGCAAAGTGACCTTTCTTTGTACATAAATGACACGTCGCCTCCTTAGCCGGGCAAACTGATCTGAGATGGTTCCGGTTCCCGCAGAAATAGCACCGAAGGGCTGTTTCTAGGGTCAAATCGGCTTCTTCGAGCAATCTTTGTCTGACGACCTACGATCTAATGCCTGAGACAAAAGCATCGCGAGCAAGGTCGTCACAAACTTGTGCATGGGTGCGAACCTCGGGGGTACAGTCCTTCAACAATCGTCGGAGATCTTGAGCAAATTGGTCAATTGTCTCCGTGGGGTCTTGTCGACAAGACGCAAGCAGATGTCTGGTGTAGACCATGCTCCGGGTTTTGATGTAGATTCGTTTCAGCTCAGCCACAGCAGTGTAGTATGTAGCGCACTGAGAGATCGACATGACAACAGTATGGTTCACCTTGGACTGCAACACCGCAAGCTTTGTGTCAGCGGTGAGTTCCTCCTGCGCATTCAGATGGTTAAGGTTGGTCAAGAGCTTCAACCAGTGTAACAATTGTGCAGACGCGTCCGGCGCTTGGGGGCCCGCGCTGAGAATTGGAACTTGTACCAGCTTATGGGCCATGTTGTTCTCCTTCAGGACGAAGAGACGAAACTGAATTAATTGTTGTAGAAACCAGATCTACAACATTGTCCCAATAATAATAATAATACATTTATTTTATATAGCGTTTATAGTAGTAGGTTTAATATTAGGTTTAATTCAGTTTCGATCTCTTGCAACACCTGTAAGAAATCAACAAGCATTGTATCAGTATACCATAATCATAGAAGTAACAATGGATTAGCAATTAGTGCAAGCAAGCCTGGAACATCTAGCAATACACACCATTCGAGTATGCACTTCCACACAGAATAAATGTCACAGGAATGTGTCGGAGTGATGTCCGTCCGAGTTCTTATGGAAGCCTCTCAGTGGTCGGAGACAGCATAGCACCTGGGTTCAACTTGGACACAATTTCATGACAGGCAACATTCAACCGAATCACAAGACTGGACCTCCACCAACATCCATATCAGATTCACATCCGGCATCAAGTTACGCCAGGGGATTTTGCCAGGAGGCTGGTGCTTGCCAGATGGTTGATAGCACGTTGGGTAGCAGATGTTTGTTTTTTTTTGTTGTTGTATACAGAGTCGAGGCTCGTGAAAGAGCTAACATTTATCAAACAAACAAATCAAACAAACAAGCAAACAAAGTATATAAAAAGGGGAGCGGTCGATAAGATGGGGAGAGAAGGGGAGGAAGCACACAAACATAACATTTGAGAGCAGGGACATCGGGAGATGTGTGGGAGGGAGAGGGCCTGGGGGGGGGGGGGCAGGATAGGTATAAAACGCAAGGACACCAAGGACTTCCAGGAAAGAAGTCGGCACCTCAAAAAGTGGATTTGGGGTGAAATTAGCGGGGGTAGAAAAGATCAAGGTTTTGGATTGGGGAAGATAAGAGATGGTGGTGAACAGCCGTTTTAAAGACCTGGAGTGGGATTGAAGAGAGTGAGGGAGTTTGTTCCAGAGGTGGGAGAAAAGAGGAATGAAGGAGTGAAGGTGAGTAGAGAGTCTTGATTTATCTTGTTATCTCGTTATCGGCGACAAAGCTGCTTTCACCATGGACGGCAAGGTCAATACCCATAATGTTCTTGAATATGCACCGATAGGACAACCCCTGGAATTTAATTTTGACACCAACATGAATCGACAAAAGTGGACTGTTTGGTTGGGACTTTGTGCAAGTGGTCAGGTGATCGGACCATTTTTCTTTCAAAGGAATGTCAATGGTAACAGGTTTCTGCAGATGATCAATGATGACGTTTTACCGCAGCTGGAGGAGAACTTTGAGCGACAGGTTTGTGGTGTCTTCAGATATCTCTGGTGGGCCCAAGACGGTGCCCCAGCTCATCGTCTTATCGCTGTCCGAGATCGACTGAGGGAACTCTTTGGAGACCGAGTCATCGCCCTCAACCATGCAGTGGAATGGCCGCCAAGATCACCTGACCTCACACCATGTGATTATTTCCTTTGGGGACATTTAAAGAACAAGGTGTTCGTAACTCCTCCCCATGATCTTGACGAATTGCAGGGCCGTATTCGACATGAAGTGGATGCTTTGCGCAATGACCCGGCTATGGTGAGACGAGCAGTTCAGGGCATGCTCCGCCGCTGTGAGCTTTGTGTTGAAAGGGGAGGTGGACATGTTGAAGGTGTGATAAAGATTCTGCGTTTTGATTCTGTGATAAAATGATAAAGGCCAATCATTCCTGAGAAAAGTTCACATCTGACGTTCATTTTGCACCAATTATCCTGACTTGCATCGATTAGCCAAACTTTGTAAAAATGCGATTTGAACTTGTCATTTTCAATGAACATGTACTCGGTCATGTGTGACAGCAATGATGCATGGAATGTATCAATGGAAAGCTGACGATCTCCTCTTAATTAGTAAACCACATGTAAATTGTCAAAATAAATAACCTTTGCATATTAACCCCTTGACTTCGGATTACCTTTTTTTTGATACGCACTGTATAATGAAAGCAGATCGCACAAATAGGCGGAAAATAAAATAGCGCAACAAAGGTGAGGCACAGAATGAACGGCGCACGACACTGCAGGCCCAAACGCATGCATGCAGGTGGGGGTAGAGGTGGAGTGGGAGGCTGCCTTTGTTCATCTATATATGTACTTTTTACTTTTTAAAGGAAGGACATAAATAAAATAGACTCAATCTGAGGGAGCAAGGGTGTTACATTTAGCCGGGTGTTCCATTACCAAGCTGCTCGTAGAGCGCTCGCCAAACAGCTTAAGCACCCCCACCGAAACAGTTGAGATGCCTGGAGTGTCCCACAATGTCCGAATTAGACTTTGCTGAAATTAAATAAAGGCACGAACACTGGCGTTCTTTGAGGTGCATACATGAATACAGTACAGCGATTTGTGGGTGTGAAGATCAGCGATATTAGGATTTGTAGATATGAAGCTTTATTGTACAGAAACCAACCTGTTCTGAGGCAAGGCACACGAGCTGAGCGGACAAAATAGCAGAATTAAGACCCTGAGCTGAGCGAGTTAAACGCAGGCTGACCAAAGGTAAGCCTGTTTCTAGTTTTAGTGTAAACTAGCAACCGTACCCGCCCTACAGGCGGGGCTTCAATTGGGAGGCCCAAATGAAAAGGTAAAATATCAGAAATTGAAGGCTTTTAAAATTTTTAAACGATTCATATAAACATCCGTTAAATCATATCACACGCAAATCATCAAAATCTAAACAGTATCTTACTATAATTCACCAAATGTTCCACAGTGATCGATACACTATGATCGTGGTGATTGTGATCGTGAATCGTGATCGATAATAGTGTTCACAATCGCTATGTCGTATGTACTCCCAATACGTGTTTCCTTCAGTTGAAATGGGTTAGAATGCTCTCAAGCAGTGATTCTGCTTGAGAATCACTGCTTGAGCGTCCTCCCCGCTTCTTCCCCCTTCCAACTCTCACCTCCATCTCCCCCAACCTTCTGCCTCGCTCTTCCCCCTCCTCAAATAACACCTCATTGTGCCTCACCCAATCACCATCAAACCTTTTGTCTGCCCCATCCTTCCCTTTCTCCGAACTATTCTGAAATCTCTAACACACCTTCAACAGCTCTCCCTACCTCTTCCACCTCTTCCACATATTACCCTACTCCTCCTCCCCCCTGTTCTGTATCCGATGCTCCCCCTTCCTCTTCATTAACGGTATGGACCTCAAACATCCGGGGCCTTCGTTCAAACAGAACTGATCTCTCCATACAGGTTGCTTCTGTCAAACCAGACGTGATCTGCGAAACAGAAACTTTCCTCCTTCATGATGTCTCTGATTCCTTAGTATCTCTCCCGGGTTACTCCCTCCTCCGGTATGATAGACCTGAGCCTCGTCCTGGAGGTGGGGTTGCTATCTTTATCAAAAACTCTCTTCCTCACTCGCCCTGCACTGCACTCTCTCCACCTCACCCCCAGGAATACCTCTGGCTACGGCTTCCCCTTCGCTCCCACCTCTTGTTCATATGTGTGTTGTACCGTCCACCAAACAGTGATGACTCCATCTACATCTCGCTGTCTGATAATATGGACCAACTTCTATCTACTCATCCCAACTCTCTCTTCCTCATATGTGGTGATTTCAATTGTCACCATGCCAGTTGGCTGGGTGTGGGTACCTCTCTCACCAGCCATGGCTCCTCAGCAAAGGACATCTGCGACTCACTGGGACTGACACAATCTGTCAATTTCCCGACCCGGATCTCAGTCAACGGAGCATCTTCTCTTCTGGACTTGGTTTTGACTAACTTCCATGAAAATGTCTGCTGCTCTTCTTCTGCTCCAATCGGATCATCTGATCCTGTCCTTGTTAAAGTGGATCCTGTCCGTAATTTCGTAAAGCCACCACTCCATGACAAACAGCATTGTCAAGTTGACGGACCATCTCCAGAGGAAGCGGCAATAACTTTTGGAGACGTGCAGCAGTTGTTTTCCACTAATACAGAACGCAACAACCCTTGTATACCCAACTGTGAAGCCAATCATCAAATGCACCTGTCCGTACATTTTGCCACGCCACCTGTGATATAATCCTGTTGTTGACTTCTTGCTGCGACAGACAATCAGTGACATGGTTCTTTTAACAAATAAATCACCAAAGTGTAAAAGAAACTCACCAAATTGATATACTGAGTTAAGAAAGTAAACCCAAGTCAAGAAAAAAAAATATTCCAAATTAAATGCCAAGTCTGTATATATATATATATATATATATATACTAGCTCACCAAGTGTCGATACTAAGGAACGGGCTTATTTTAGCTGAGGCTAATGACTGTACCTGAGTTGCTGTGTTATGATTTTCACCAATCATAATACAAACAATTACTTTGCACAAATGTATTTGTTGTGTTTGTGATATTACATTTTTATAGGCAATTTAGGTTGAAGATTTAGGTTGAATGTTTTTTTTTCAAGAAAGAACCCCTCAGCACATACATAGGGGAGGGGTAGGTGCAGACTGGAAGTTTGGGACGATTACACCTCACCACCACGTAATTCAAAACAC
This sequence comes from Myxine glutinosa, assembly GCF_964187855.1. Lineage (NCBI taxonomy): Eukaryota > Metazoa > Chordata > Myxini > Myxiniformes > Myxinidae > Myxine > Myxine glutinosa. The sequence goes on from NC_136265.1 coordinate 15,279,185, forward strand.
CACACCACCATGTAATTCAAAACACCTCACCACCACGTAATTCAAAACACCACACCACCATGTAACTCAAAACACCTCACCACCACGTAATTCAAAACCCCTCACCACCACGTAATTCAAAATACCTCACCACCAAGTAATTCAAAACACCTCACCACCATAAAACACGTAATAAAAACACCTCACCACCACGAAATTAAAAACACCTCACCACCACGAAATTGAAAACACCTCACAGCCATCAAGCACGTCATAAAAACACCTCACAGCCATAAAACACGTAATAAAAACACCTCACCACAACGAAATTAAAAACACCTCACAGCCATAAAACACGTAATAAAAACACCTCACAGCCATAAAACACGTAATAAAAACACCTCACAGCCATAAAACACGTAATAAAAACACCACCACCACAAAAATAAAAACACCTCACAGCCATAAAACACGTAATAAAAACACCTCACAGCCATAAAACACGTCATAAAAACACCTCACCACCGCAAAATTAAAAACACCTCACAGCCATAAAACACGTAATAAAAACACCTCACAGCCAAAAAACACGTAATAAAAACACCTCACCACCACGAAATTAAAAACACCTCACAGCCATAAAACACGTAATAAAAACACCACACAGCCATAAAACACGTAATAAAAACGCCTCACCACCACAAAATTAAAAACACCTCACAGCCATAAAACACGTAATAAAAACACCTCACAGCCATAAAACACGTAATAAAAACACCTCACAGCCATAAAACACGTAATAAAAACACCTCACAGCCATAAAACACGTAATAAAAACACCTCACCACCACGTCATTTAAAAACACCTCACCACCACGTCATTTAAAAACACCTCACCACCACGTCATTTAAAAACACCTCACCACCACGTCATTTAAAAACACCTCACCACCACGTCATTTAAAAACACCTCACCACCACGTCATTTAAAAACACCTCACCACCACGTCATTTAAAAACACCTCACCACCACGTCATTTAAAAACACCTCACCACCACGTCATTTAAAAACACCTCACCACCACGTCATTTAAAAACACCTCACCACCACGTCATTTAAAAACACCTCACCACCAAGTCATTTAAAAACACCTCACCACCAAGTCATTTAAAAACACCTCACCACCAATAATTCAAAACACCTCACCACCAACTAATTCAAAACACCTCACCACCACCTAATTAAAAACACCTCACCACCACGTCATTTAAAAACACCTCACCACCACGTCATTTAAAAACACCTCACCACCACGTAATTCAAAATACCTCACCACCACGTGATTCAAAACCACCACAACGTTATTAAAAACACTTCACAACCACGGAAACAAAAGTTTGAGGGAGTCGTTAAGTGACAACACAGACACTGCCCAGATGTGTCGATATATAGATAAATGACTGTACCCGAGTTGCCGTTTTGTCATTGTTTAAACCAATCATAATTCAAACAATTATTTTGCACAAATGTATTTGTAATATACGTGATATCACATTTTATAAACAATTGAAGTTGAAAAAAAAAAAATTCCCAAAATAATCCCCCCCCCCCCCCCCCCCCCCAAAAAAAAATTTGCAATTTAAAAAAAAAAAAATACCCTTAGGACATACCGACGGGAGAGATATGTGCATACCAGAAGTTTGGTACGATTTCACAAAAGTTTGAGAAAGTAGTTCAGTGACAACACAAGACACAACACAGGACAGGACAGACGCTGCACAAATATATATATATATATATATATATATATATATATATATATATATATATATATATACATATATATATATATATATATATATAGATATATATATAGATATATATACAGTGGAACCTTGACTTACGAGTTTAATCCGTTCCGTGACCGAGCTCGTAAGTCAAATTGCTCGTATCTCAAATCAAATTTCCCCATTGAAATGCATTGAAATGCTATTAATCCGTTCCAGCCCGCCAAAAACCACACCAATTTTTTTTTAAATATACAGTATATATAAAAATATCTCGCGCTTTATATTTCACCTGTATGCAGCATACAAGTTGGCAGGATGGCCTGGACTGGAGGTACGCACACTTGACTCTAAAGTCTAAACTGTCCAGCCTGGGTTTGAATCCCGACCCAGCTATAACCTGTCATGGGTGAATCACAGGCAGGGTGATTCATCAATGTGTGTACCGCTAAACTGGGCGCCCCGTTTGCGTCCCATTAGTTGTTGGATGTTAAGGATCTCACCGTGTTTTCCACAAAGAGAAGGCGAGCTATCGCCGGCACTCTGAACAAGTTGACGGCAGAGATACTGTACTTGCACGGCATGATAACCACGTGTCGCACGATCTCTTGTCATGGTCCACAAGATTATCACAGAGAGGTGCAGCTTCCAGCGTTTCGAGATCTGATCCAGGCCTATCCAACGAGACCGGTCCCAGCGTTCTAGGCCCGGTGGTTGTCTCAGACGGACCCGACAACGGCAGTGTTCGTTTTAACTCGATTCGATTCGAGCGCCGACGTGCCGGCGAACAAAACCGGTCATATCTTTTGAACGCGTGGCTCGATTTTTACAAAATAAACTTTTTCTTGAAGGTCTGAACCGTGCGCTCAAAACGATACCGAGTTTGACCCTGAGAGAGCCGTTTTGCGCCGGCAAAGGCGCCTTGTGTGACGTGAGGACCACGTCGTGCTGCATAGATTATCATAAATTATCATATCATTATCGGCGGCGTTATATATCATTAGCGCTATACGACAGAGATACTGTACGTGCACGGCAAGATAACCACGTGACCGGAGCCCACCTGGCGGCGTAAACTCAAAATAACCGAAATGCGAAATCTAAAATGCAGCGCTATACTACGACAGAGATACTGTACGTGCACGGCAAGATAACCACGTGACCGGGTGGCGAAAGCTCGTAACTCGGATCTCGGCTCGCATCTCAAAGCAATAAACTGCCAGAGTGACGGCTCGTATCTCGAAAAACTCGTAAGTTGGGGCACTCGTAAGTCGAGGTTCCACTGTATATAGATATATATATAGATATATATATAGATATATATAGATATACACACATATATATATATATATATATATATATATATATATATATATATATATATATTTACGGGACCGCGGCGAGGATGTTGTTTGCCGAGCGGATGGCCGCCGCGCCCGAACAGTACCCCGATTCCTGAACGTTGGCCGAATCGCGCCACAGATATTCAATGGGGAAAAGACTAAAGCGAAGGATGTGAAGAAGAAGAAGAACACCAAAGCAAAAAGGTTGGAAATGCTACTAAATTTATTCCTACTATTTACACAATCAAAGAAACCAAGGAGAAGGAAGGATAATAAAATAAAAACAGAAGAAGAAGAAGCGGACACAGTGAAACTTAGCTTATCTATGGCAGTCTTACTTAGAACCCTGGACAGAACAAACGAAAGACGGACTCACACGAATTGGGAATTTGCAGGCAGGAAGGATCGGAAGGAGGAATGGCTTGGCGGGGGAGGAAGGTTCAGCGGGGATCGGTCGGGCCGGGAGCGGATAGCCGCCGTCAATACCCGAGCTGGGATCGCCAACAGCCGCGGTTCCAAACTGCACGGCGAAGCCCCTCCGGTGCACCGTGCGCTCTCCAAAGCTCCTCCTCAGAACTCTCTTGCGCTTGGCACTGCGCACTCTGCCGCTCTGACTCGCTTGCACTTGATCGTCGCACGTATCTCTGCATGTATCTCTTTGGACGTATATCTTAGGACGTATCTCTCTCAGGACGTTCCTCTCTTGCTTCGCCCTCGTGCACACTTCTTTCCTCTCTCTTAGTCCAACAACTTCAAGGCTTTCGCACGCGCTCTTTATAGCGCCTCAGGCGATCAAGCCGCTGGTGTCCAGGACACGCCCATCGGTCAGCTCGCCTCGGCCCTGATTGGTCGGCACGGCCCTCTGGCTCCGCCCTTGATGACGATGGGCGGGCACGCCCAGGAGTCGGCAGCTCCTCCCCCTTCTTCTCCGAGCCGACCTCGTGGCGAATGGAGTCGCGGAGGGAACAGTTGGCAATTTGTTGGAAGGGGAATGTGAAGGGAAAGGGGATCTACTCTTTTTTTCACTTGGTGCAATGGAGTATTTCAATTAATGGAAGACACAGCCTTACACTAATACACATAATAAGGATATAACTACTGAACAGGGATATATGGTGTCCTTCGTGTATGTTTTATGGAATTAACTACGGGAACGCCCTTTGACCTTTATACAACAACAATTGCAGGAAGGAGGGTGACATTTTACAACAATTCATTACACAACAATAACAAAAACAACATTCTCTTATCCACAACACTGCACCCTCCTCCCCTTAGGCACGTCCCGGGCCTATGAACTTTAGCTTTTAGTGTGGCACGTAGGTGTAGTTCCCTCTACATTTAACCTGACCCTGAGTGTGACAGTTTTAAAACATATATAAATATGTCCCGCTGCTCCATTGCACCCTGCCTAACAGATTCACACCCACAGCTAACCGAATTGCGGAATGGTCTTCAAACTACACATTTACGGTGGGGGCGCATTATTTACAATGGCTCTGCTTTTATTTACAATACTAACCCAGGACCTGTGATCGTTCTTTTTGGGGGGGAGACAGTTTGCCCTGCATCGATGCACCATGAAAGCACCCAAAAACGCACCAAAGCACCCTCAAGCACCAATCGGTGCACAGTCATCATAGTTCATAAAAATAAAAACAACGAACCCTGGTGCTGGTCTTCCTCTTCGGCTCCCTCTGCTGGCTATTGTTATTTTCCTGTGGTTGTCATCTTCTTTGCTGGCGGCCTATTTGGACATAAAACTTGCACAAAACGTGTCCATTTTTATTTTATTTATTTATGGCCCACAGGGCCGACTACGTGTGGTTCACCTGTGGGGCATCGGTGCCCTGTGACCAAGGTCCGCCAGCAAGATCTCGGGCCTTCATGGCCGGTTCCAGCAGAGGGGCCATGCCCCAACCCATGGGGTCCATAAGTGGTGCTCAGCCACAGACATGTGGTCCATAAGGTGGTGCATCGATGCAGACAGCTGTGGTTGCGAGAGGTTCGGGCGCCCAATGGCGGACTCTCGCACGCTCCCCTCGGCGCCCAGTGGCGCACAGTCCTCATGTGGGAGACAAGGGGGGAAAAGACAGATGAGCGAGGGGTAAGGTCTCAAGGGTACACATCAATAAAGGCAATGCAAGGCGAGGTGCGTATGGAGACGGAGCGGAGAAAAGCTCGTCCCTACCGTACGTCACCCCCCCCCCTGTCACCTACTCTACCCTTGCCCTTACCCCATATTTACAACAATCTACACCTTTACAAATTCGTCACTACTGTCACGTCTCCCCCATATTTCTCCTACACCAAATTCGTCACCACAATCCCACTAATCAAAATTTGCCATCATCCAATTCATAAATCAATCCTCATAAGGAGGAAGAGATGGAACACAAAGCACAATGTCACACCCACGTCATGATGCGTCTCACATTCCAAACATTTGCATCTAAATAATGAAATAACAAAACATCCATGGCATGGTGTGGAGTAGCGTCACCTCAGGTGAGTGGATGTAGATGGTGCGAGGAGATTCTTAATCCTAACTATCCTCTAAATGACATTAACACACTTTACACTACCCGGGGTCTTTCCCTGCCAATCCATTGGCCAACTTACACTATGGGTTCTAAAAACCAATTCCCATTGACCAAACTGTGGTGCTTCTCAATTTGGGGTCTCACTCCCCCGATGCAACTCCCTGTGCCCTTGCACAATTTCCGGGCTGGGTCGTGCAGCTCTCCCAGCAGGTCTACCCACCTGCACACCTCCACCACTGTAGTTGCCACCCGAGCTCACCTAGCTCCTCACCCGAACCTATCTAATTGGGGAAGGCCCCTCCTGGCTCTGTCACCCCTTGGTGCCCTCTGGCACTGGGCTACCCTGGTCCGTCCTCCGGATCCTCGGGCCCCATCCACAACAACTCTACCGGCTCCCAGAGCCCACCTGCGGCCTCACCTGGCCGACATCCTCACAGTGGTGGAGTGCCCATACAACTACACACACTAACAGGCTACACGCCCAGCCATTTCCACAACACTAATGCACCTATCCAATCACCATTCTTCCACCACGCACCACAGATGCCAATATCCAACCACAATTTACCTGTACCCTCTACCTAACTCTTACACTACCCTCCCCGGGTATTCGTGATGGGGTCCATCCTCCTTTCCCCCATCCACACCTTCGCACCATCCACTCCACTCCACAGTTTCCCCCATACTCACTCCACGACCATCCATTCCAATACTCCATATACTCCAGACCATTTATTCCATACACCTGTTTTCCATTCACCTGTTGTTGCACACCTGTGCAATCACACCTGGTGCCACCTTCCTTCCTGGACCATTTGGTCAGCACAATACACATCACCATCACTCCCTCATACACTGCTCCATACACCTGTCCAGTTGCACACCTGTGCAATCACCTTTTAACCACACACACGGCATCATCTAATCTACCTGTTGCCCTGCTAACTTAGTGCTCCCTGTCTTCGCTTTAAACTAAGCACATACCACGTCATTATCATCCAAACTAATCTACCTGCGTCCCCACTACAGGTATCATTGTCACTACCTAACCTTAACGTTACCTAAGGTCATCTTCTCAAGGTCCCTACACACTATATCCTAACCCTCCCGGGCTAGTTTTCACTGCCATAAACCCCATAACTAGTGCTCCTTTGCCCCCGCTGTGAGAGATGGCAGAGTTGCCATCCCACCACATCGGGCATCTTCTACTATCAATTTTGCTCACCAAATTGCAACCAATCAAAAATTTTCTATCCCAAAATTTTGAATCCAAAAACACTATCACCATCATCACAGTCCGCTACATCCTAGCCTCGGTGCGTTATGACATTAAACTCGGCTTCGTAAAGCCGAGCAATGAATTCGGGTGGTTTGGTCGCCTGCAGTTGGATCCGTCCGGCATTCACGACTCTGGGGAGGAGGCATGCTCGGGCCGAGTTTCCACGCATCATCGCGGCTCGGTACCTTGCGGTCCTGGGCCCGATGACTGAGGCTCGCCCGGTCGGAACCCCGTCCCCGCAAGGGGGCACCGGTCCGCTTCCTCCCACTCGCCCTTGAACCGGACCGGTCGACTCGCCCGACAAGGCCCGGACTCGACCGTGCGGGGTGGGGCCAAGCCCGAATCGGCAACGACGCTTCGAAGAGAAGCGACGCAGCATCGATCCGCGCCGGGCCTGGCATCCAACAAAGCGCACCGCGCCCCGAGTGCTCGCATCGGCTATCCGTCGCCCTAAACGCTAACCCGTTCAACGTCGATGCCTCACTTGCATACGCGACCCGTTTCACACTCACAAAACCTGGCGTTCCAACGCCTCCAGTGCATCCCACACACTGTCCATTCCACCACCGCACTCCCTGTTGCACACCACACCTCTCGCGCACACTCGCCGTTCGCACACTTCGGTCCACACCTCTCCTCCGTTACGTCCTCCGTAACACTCACCATGGGCGTGCACTCTTGCATCCACCCACTAACGCGCTCAGATGGGCTCTCCCACACCCGCGCCACAACCAACTCAGGTGTGCTTCCTCGCACACGTTCCACCACCACCTTACTCTCCGTGTCACACTCCCCCTCGCACGTACACTCCGTATCGCTCTCACTCCCTGTGTCACACTCCGTACACCCCGACGTGCATTCTCGCTCGCACTCGGTTTCACTCCCACACTTTATAACACACCCACTCGCCGACGCACACTTTTTCCTCACACGCGTGCCATTTCCACTCACACGGGACCCCTCACCAACGCCCGGATGCTTCCTCGATCCCAAGCGCGCGAAAATTATTTTGTCGCCAGACATCCTCTTACAAAATCTCCCCGTACAATACACAGCACGACTCACCTGGGGGATCCTTTTCTCCACGCGCATCTGCAAACTTCCATTTGGGTTAAGCACAGCATCATGATGTGAGCAGGGACTTTGTACATAATCCATTTCTCCCTGCAATTCCCGGGCTACCTCCGTCGTCTCTTCAATTTTAATTCCCAGCATTTTTGCTTTCTCTTTATTCACCACGACGACCGCTGGCTTTAATAAAATTCCCTCTTCTACCTCAACGGTCGCCGGCTGCCCTTTACCCCGGGTCACGATTTCTACCCCGGTCCAGTTACCCGTGCTTTTCTCCACTTCGCCCAACCAGTGCTCCTCGACCCGCTTTACCTCGTCGTGCACCCTTGGGACCCTTTCGCTCAACCTGCGGTCTCTGTCCCTCTCCAACCCCTCATTAATTTATTTGGCTTGGCCAACCATGCTCCCCAGTTTGTCCCCTACTCCGCTTCCGAATCCCTTAAATTTGCTTCCGAGCCCCTCCAATTTGCTTCCGAGTCCCTCCAATTTGCTTCCGAGCTCCTCAAATTTATTTCCCATATTGTTTAACCCGTCTCTTAATTGCTCACTAGTACCCCTCGCTTCGTTCCTCATTCTGTTTTCCATTTTCTCGCTATCAGCCCTCATTCCCACAAGTTGGTTTTCCAATCGTACATTATTAGCCCTCGCTTCGTCCCTCATTCGCTCACCCATTTTGTCCATAAGGGCCCCCATTTGTAGCAAAAAAAGTTTCGAATCCACCGGTGCTGCTACGGTCACGGGCGCCGCTAAATTTGGTGCCGCTGCATTCACGTGCGCGAGGGCGCCATTTTGTGCACCTGACACCTCCTCAACCACATCATCATTGCTCTCCTCCATTTCTTCCCTGTGGTCCTGTGTTACCCCTAACCCCTCTTCTAGCTCACCCACTTGCATCCGATCGCCTTGACTAGCCATGGCGCGATTTCAAAGATTGGGTTTTTCTAAAACAAAACAAATTTCGGCCGCTCGAAATTTTGAGCGCGTTAAGCGCGCTTCGGGTCCAATCTCGCTCCCGACACCAATTGTTACGGCCAATAGTACAATTGGTGTCCCAAAATTTGGGCTAAATAAATTTAGTCCCAGGTTCGAATCCCAACTCCTGACTACCAATTGTTACGGGACCGCGGCGAGGATGTTGTTTGCCGAGCGGATGGCCGCCGCGCCCGAACAGTTACCCCGACTAACCCGATTCCTGAACGTTGGCCGAATCGCGCCACAGATATTCAATGGGGAAAAGACTAAAGCGAAGGATGTGAAGAAGAAGAACACCAAAGCAAAAAGGTTGGAAATGCTACTAAATTTATTCCTACTATTTACACAATCAAAGAAACCAAGGAGAAGGAAGGATAATAAAATAAAAACAGAAGAAGAAAGGTAGCGGACACAGTGAAACTTAGCTTATCTATGGCAGTCTTACTTAGAACCCTGGACAGAACAAACGAAAGACGGACTCACACGAATTGGGAATTTGCAGGCAGGAAGGATCGGAAGGAGGAATGGCTTGGCGGGGGAGGAAGGTTCAGCGGGGATCGGTCGGGCCGGGAGCGGATAGCCGCCGTCAATACCCGAGCTGGGATCGCCAACAGCCGCGGTTCCAAACTGCACGGCGAAGCCCCTCCGGTGCACCGTGCGCTCTCCAAAGCTCCTCCTTAGAACTCTCTTGCGCTTGGCACTGCGCACTCCGCCGCTCTGACTCGCTTGCACTTGATCGTCGCACGTATCTCTGCATGTATCTCTTTGGACGTATATCTTAGGACGTATCTCTCTCAGGACGTTCCTCTCTTGCTTCGCCCTCGTGCACACTTCTTTCCTCTCTCTTAGTCCAACAACTTCAAGGCTTTCGCACGCGCTCTTTATAGCGCCTCAGGCGATCAAGCCGCTGGTGTCCAGGACACGCCCATCGGTCAGCTCGCCTCGGCCCTGATTGGTCGGCATGGCCCTCTGGCTCCGCCCTTGATGACGATGGGCGTGCACGCCCAGGAGTCGGCAGCTCCTCCCCCTTCTTCTCCGAGCCGACCTCGTGGCGAATGGAGTCGCGGAGGGAATAGTTGGCAATTTGTTGGAAGGGGAATGTGAAGGGAAAGGGGATCTACTCTTATTTCACTTGGTGCAATGGAGTATTTCAATTAATGGAAGACACAGCCTTACACTAATACACATAATAAGGATATAACTACTGAACAGGGATATATGGTGTCCTTCGTGTATGTTTTATGGAATTAACTACGGGAACGCCCTTTGACCTTTATACAACAACAATTGCAGGAAGGAGGGTGACATTTTACAACAATTCATTGCACAACAATAAAAAAAAAAAACATTCTCATATCCACAACAATATATATATGTGAAGAAGCGGCTCTTCGTTTGCAAAAGAAGTCCACAAACAGTTTGAAAATGACGCAGCTTTATTAAAAACCAACTTATACAGATCCGGAGGAAGGCGAACATCGACAGCACGACTCGCCCTTGTGCCACGTTCAGCCCTTCCTGGTGTGCAAAGATTCACAGTTTACTTATATAGGAACACGATTTATCAGAAAATCTCCGAGAGAACAAAGGAACTGGCGAGAGTTCCTCCCACCGTTATCCCTAGCCCCCACCGTTATCCGCTCTGTCATTCGGGGGAGTGCAGCACGCACCTTATCATTCGGACCAGATGTAGTTTCAAAGCTCCGAGGTGACAGAAAATGTAACTCACAGAGAGAAGAGTGCATGTTTGGCCCAGATAAGACCATTATCCAAAGGTTTACAATCCGAGCATCTTACATGAAACTACACATTCCATGCGCGTATAAACGTCCGCCAGCCCGCGGCTCGAGGCGCCATCTGCGAATCAAAGAGGGTTTTTACGACCGGACTTATCTAGGTGAAAGGGCACACGTATACGAAAAACCATTTGCCCAGCACGACCGAAGCGAGCATTTCTCATTTATACTAAAGCGAAGAGAAAAGCCCTTTATTCACTTATGAAAATAGCATATAAGCAACATTAAAATCATAACATATTATTCAAGACGTCTTATACAGAATTCTTAGCAATAACGAATCTACGACTTGACATATATATATATATATATATATATATATATATATATATATATATATATATATATATATATATAGTCATACCCCGTTTTACGCCATTTCGACCTACGTCAAATCCGATTTTACGCCCTCTTCTAGAGTAAATTTCAGTTCAGCGAACGTCATTATGTGCGACTTTACGTCACTCCTACGGACGTGAAAAAAAAATTTTCCCCTTAAAAATATATTTAAAATAAATAAAATAGTACATAAATTAACAATAAAAGAAGGTAAAAAACAATTTAGAATACTTATTGTATTTTATAATGTGTGAGAAGTTTAATGTGTGAAAGCACATTAAAACTAGAACGGGCACTCGGTAGAGCGCATACCTTCGCCGCAGCTACTGTTCTGTACTTGGCATGGGAGTGTAGGGAACAGAACAGTGAACATTTGACCTTTTCGTGACCTTGACCTTGACCTTTGACCCGATTGCTCCCAAAATCTAATCAAATGTGTCCCGTATAATAACCAATCATCCCACCAAATTTCATGCAATTCGGTTGAATACTTTTTGAGTTATGCGAATAACATACACACACACACACACACACACAGACATACAAATAAATACACAGCGATCAAAACATAACCTTCCGCTTTTGCGAAGGTAAATATATAAAAATGTACGTACAGTATACTGTACGTACGCGCAACTGCTGGTTCTCATTCAAAACAGAGGCGATGTACAGTATTCCTTTACTGTGTCTGTGTTAGCCATGGGTCCTAAGAAGGATAATGCTAGTGTTTCCAATCGTAATGTGGTTACGATGGAAGATAAGTTAAATCTGATTAAAAGGTATGAAAAAGGTGAAAAGGTGTCGGTGATAGCGCATAGACCTTATCGCGATTTGGAACCGCAATGTGTCATGGGATCGGAAAGGGGCAATAGCGCCGCCGGCGGTCGCTGTCACTTTGACAGACTGCTTGGTATTACACCTAGCGGAACAATTTCATACATTTCCAAACCTACAGGAGGAAACACGTCGGACAAAAAAATTGTAAAGATGATGAACATTGCAGACAAGTTCCAGCCTGGCGATATTTGTATGGCCGATCGAGGTTTCAACATTCAGGAACTGTTCTTGCATAAGCAGGTTGTTTCTCTTCTCCAATGGGAACCCCCCTTTCCCTCAAATATTTCTTTAAATCGCTGGATTTTAATGCCAAAAAACGCTCAATTTCTTTCATAGCCATCTTCCTTTCCGTAAACACAGCATCGATCGTAGACAGACGCTTCCTCTTCTGGGTTCGTGTTTACCTTTGCCCCCTTTTCGATCCCATCATGCTTTGCGGTGGAGCGCCCTCTGTTGATATTCACCGATTCGCGATAAGGTCTATGCCTTAGGGCTGCCACGGTCGACGGTGTCGACCATCATTCATGATAGGGAACGTATTCTCGCATACGTCACTGAAAAAGCGCTGCCGGATAAGACTGCTAAAATGTGTGTTTGTGTTCAGAAGAGACGCCATGTTCAAGGTGAATAACATAATCTTATTAATTTTATTTATTATTCTTTACAAATTCATTTATTAATTGTGTTCATTACTCATTAAAAAATATGACCAAAATGTGTTTTTAGTGTTCTTTAAGGTTTAGCGATAGTTATATACTTTCGCGAGTTATTTACTCTCGTTTTACGGTGCTTGTCTTCATTTTAAGGCAATTTTTTTTTTTTTCGGTTTGCAAGATCGAGGCTCGTGAAAGAGCTAAAAGGCATTACGCCCGGTTTACGTCAAAAACCGAGTTACGTCACGGCTTATGGAACCAATTAATGACGTAGGCCGGGGTATTACTGTATATATATATATATATATATATATATATATATATATATATATATATATATATATATATATATATATATATATATATACAGTGAAACCTTGACTTACGAGTGCACCAACTTACGAGTTTTCCGAGATACGAGCCGTCGCTCGGGCGGTTTATTGCTTTGAGATGCGAGCCGAGATCTGAGTTACGAGCTTACGCCACCCGCCACCAGGTGGGTTCAGGTCACGTGGTTATCTTGCCGTGCAAGCATCTCTGCCGTATATCGCTGCTGCTTTGTTTTCGCATGTTGGTTATTTTGGAAAATTTCTTAGTTTTAACCATGGGTCCTAAGAAATTGAGTGCCAAGGGCAGTACTGAGAAGAAGAAGAGGATGATGTGCTTGGATATAAAACATGCAATCGTCGAAAAACATGAGCGAGGTGTGCGTGTTGTCGACTTGGCGAGGCAGTACGATCGAAGCAGTACGATCGAAACATTTTGAAAGGGAGGAAGAAACAAACCTCGTTGGACAGGTTTTTATTGAAACGCCCTGCAAGTGAAAGGGAGGAAAGTGTGGCGAAAAAGGCAAAAGTCATCTCCTCCACCTCCGCCAGCATCTTCGTCTGATCTTCAAGGTAAATACACTTAATAAAACCAGTTTATTTCTTTACATTGTGGCGGACACGGAAGCTCACTGGCGTGGTGACATCATTCCGCGCACCAAGTGGGCGGGGGCCACGCCGAGGGGTAGGCGTGGCCTCAGGATATACACCGGGCGCGCAGCCCGGAGCGCGCCAGTGTTACAGTGAGCTCTTGAATAAAGACTCTTACAAATTACCGCGTTGTCCGCTTCCTCCTTGTTTACAAGCAGCGCGCGTAACGCCGCTTATTATGTACAGTATATACGAGGTCGTGCTTGTTTATACATTATTTGTTATTTATAAAGTACATTTTTCTTATTTTAAAAACACGTAACAAAAAAAATTGGTGTGGTTTTTTGGGGGCTGGAACGGATTAATAGCATTTCAATGCATTTTAATGGGGAAATTTAATTTGAGAAACGAGCAAATTGAGTTACGAGCTCGGTCACAGAACGAATTAAACTCGTAAGTCAAGGTTTCACTGTAATATATATATATATATATATATATCTTTATATATATATATATCTTTATATATATATATATATATATATATATATATATATATATATATATATATATATATATATATATATATATATATATATATATATATATATATATATATATATATATAAAGATATATATATATATAAAGATATATATATATATAAAGATATATATATATATAAAGATATATATATATGTATACATAAAGACAACTTCCGTTGAACTTGGGGACGACTAAGAAGAAGACCTTTGTTGGTCGAAAGCTTGTCGAAAATTAAAGATCGATATCCTGAAGCTACGTCCGCGTCTGATTTATTCTCCCGATTATTTATTTAATGCAAATGAGACGCCCTGCTCGTACTGTGGTTTCTACTATTTCTCAGTTATTTATATATATATATATATATATATATACATATATATATATATATGTATCTTTTATTATAATAATTATTATTATTATTTATTTTTTTTCTTCATCTACCTTTCTGGTAGTGAAAAAAAATTGAAAGTCATTCCAAACAGGAATCTTAGTGTTTTTAAGGATGTGATAAAGGACACACAGACATACCTCATGTAATGTGTTAAATAAGGAGGTGTAATAGCCACTGTGTCAACGGTGGTAAAACCCAGAATTAATTTATTAATACGACTTTTTGATAATCTCTATTTTATTTAAACTGAATTATATTCTTGAACACTGTACAACACAAATCGTCTCTTGTCACTTCCATGAACCTCCCGTTTTGCAGTACTTGGCCCTTCTCTACTATAGGATGGTGTACTAACTAGACAGTTTTGATAGTGCTAAACTTCCCGATTTTTTAATTTTTTTTTTTATAACGATCTTCAAAATCGTTATTTTAGCTCACGCCACTCCTGTTTATCATGATGGAGCTGGTAAGCTGGAAGGTAAACATGAAAGTCATTCTGGGGAGGATTTTTTATGCCGACGATCTGGTTCTTGTGATGGAGAGTTGGTGGGAGATGCAGGGGAGTGGAAAGTACTGTGGGAGTGGAAAGAGACATTTGAGAAACATGGGCTGAAAATTAGCATGGAGAAGATGAAGGTGATATGGGTCGGGCATCAGAGAAAATAAATGAATATCAGGTTAGAGGGGAACGAGATCGAACAAGGAAATAGGGTCGAGTATCTGGGGGGAACAGTGACCGGGAATGGTAAGTCAGAGGCAGAGGTGCGGAGGAGGATTCAGATGGGTGTGAATGTGTGGAGGAGGGTGGAAGGAATAATGGCAGACACATTTCAAGAGCATTGAAGGGAAAGGTTTTGTTGTCGTATGTAACACCGGCCTACCTTTCCGGTCTTGAGACGATGGCATTGACAGAGAGACAACAACAGAGGCTGCATGTTTGGGAAAACAACTGGGTCAAGAGGATTGTGGGAGTGAAGAGGGTGGATTTAAGGAGAATGGATGAACTGAGGGAGGAGATTGGTGTGCAGATTAGCTTGACGGGGAGATTGGTGAAATGCTGACTCAGACGGGCTGGACATTTGGTGCGGATAAGCGAAGAGAGAATGGTGAAGAGAGCGGATAGGTTGAGGGAAGAAGTTAGGAGGAAAAGAGGTAGACCACGGTTGAGATAGAAGGATTGTGTGAAGAGGAATTTCAGTAAGGTGGGGATGGTTGGTGAGTGTAGAGTTGGCTGAGGACAGAGGGAAGTGGAGGAGGATCGTGGTCAAGACAGGGCAGGAGGTTGGTGCTGTCAGACCTCACCCCTTATAAAGGTAAAAGGAAAAGAACGAATTTTATTGAAATTTATGTAACTAGGGCGTGCCCGTACTATATATATATCTAAAATTATATCCCCCCCCCTCTATTTACATGAAATGGTTTGGTCCATTCGCAAAGCCAAAGCGAACGGCTTGCGAGTACGGTAGAACCCCCCCCCCTCTATTTACATGAAATGGTTTGGTTCATTCGCAAAGCCAAAGCGAACGGCTTGCGAGTACGGTGACCATACCTTGGGAACCACTTGTCCGATTCATTTCAAACCTTGAAAAGGCACATCCTCGGGTCCCCAGCAATATACCTGGCAAGTTTCAATTAGATCGGACCCGTGGTTGTCGAGAAACAGCGGTCACAGACAAACACACACACACACACACAGACACACACACACACACAGACACACACACATACACACAGAGATTACTGGAATTATAGATAGATGTATACATTTGAACACTGCACGGGGTATCGTGTTCTATGAACTCTCCAGTTATTATTTTTATTCGTCTATAACGTATTCAGCATATACCCCCGCTCTAGCAGGGAAAATGGCCTTAAAATGCATGTTGTGTGTTGTATAAAGTATTCAGCATGTTTGACTTGCTCTCCACCTTGTCCATGTTTGAATCGGTTGTTGTGCATGTCACTTGTAAGTAATGTGTTTATATTTCTGCAATGATGTCCCCGGATGCATTGTTTTCATGATGTCCGTCCGTCCATGATAGGTTTTCGTTACCGCCATAACTTAAGAACGGCTGAAGTGACTTGAATCAAACTTGGTACAAGTATGTGTAAACCTGTCAGTGTGTCCATCCATGATAGATTATTTGTTACTCAAGGGTCGAGGGTCAGAGGTCACATTAAAACTCCTGTTAATGTGATGCCATTGGCAGTAGGATTAGAACTAAACTAAGTACATGTACCATGATACATATGTACAGAATAGATATTGAGGTCAAATTATCTTGGGGGTGTAGATCAAAGTTGGAGTAAGCAAAGACATAATGTGGGTAGAGTCATATCGGTCAACATCGCGACGTCTATGTCTAGTTTTATTTATTTATTTATTTATTTAGCCCGATATTGGAAGCTGTGTACGTGCTTGCACTACATCCGGATGTCAATGTATTGATGTCCCTGTCCCACCCAGGTCAAGGAGTTACTGATGCCTTTTGGGCTGTTGAAGGCGTTCAACCTTGTGAAGGACAGCAACACAAACCTTTCCAAGGGCTACGCCTTCTGTGAATACATGGACCCCGGTGTGACAGACCAGGTGAATGGGGGGAGCTTGATCTCCGAAAGTTGGGTTTTGTGTCATAGTACAAAAATGGCTTTTGACACGAGGTGTCAATTACTCTAGGTGGTCACTGCCTTGAACGGCATGCAAGTTGGAGACAAGAAGCTGGTGGTGCAGAGAGCCAGTGTTGGGGCAAAAGGCATGCAAGTGGGGGTGAGTGTCTCCTTCAGCCATGTGCTCTAGTCTGTACGTACGTCAAAAGCACTTGTCCAGGATTGTCTAAAAAGGTGTTTTAGACAATCTGCTGTGAGACGTGGCTTGCCTTGCGGATAAATGGCAACGAATAACACCGTAATTTTGCTCCAAATTCCAAAGGGTGTGAAATGATTTTTCTGTGACGAGCCTTAGACTTGCTTTCAAGTCTGTTTGTCAACATATTATATGAAGAATATATTATTCTGTACTATTAGCAGAGTGTAAAGGTATAACCCTTAAAACCTTGGTGATGTTCATGTTTCTTCTGAGCTTTGTTTTGAATATCATCACATTGTGTTTATTTTGTGCCATCTACATCTTACATTGGTAACTGGAACGGGCACTCTCTCCACCAAGCTGAACAGTTTACACTTTATATCCCACTGATAGGTGGGATTTATACATGGACCTGTACCAAAATCGAATTGGCTTGTTCTTGTCACCTACCCAACTTGTCCACCAAATTTTGCCATTACTCATCCACAACTTTTTGAACTGTCGTGCTATACAGTGCTGTATATAGTTTTGGCCCTATCTCTCAATGGTGCAGAATCACTTTGAAATCCTCCTATACAAATCTTCACCAAAATCGAATAATTTCTTCCTTGTCACACATCCAACCTGTCCACCAAGTTTAGTCTGAATCAGTCCACAGCTTTGAGATATCCTGTCTGGATCATCTTCACTTAATTTCTGCAGGATTTGAAGTTTGTAAGGATGCCATTTGTGTGCTTGAAGAATGCAGTGGATGCTGCTATTCGACACTCCTGTCTCAGCAGACAACCGCCAAAGAGACCTTTTGGGGCTTTCCATGAAATGAGCGAGGATGGTTGTAGCTGTGTGTTCATCGGTGGATGCTCTTGAAGGTCCAAAGCATGGTTTATCTGCTATGGATCCCATTTCCCTAAAATTTGCTCCCAGTTTGCTGACACAGCTGTGTGCAATCGGCATGCGGTCCGGATGCAATAGATATATATGGTGGTCCAGAAACTCTGGGCACATTTTGAAGAACGATACCTGCAACAAACAACTAAGCTTATTATTGTTCTTTGTTGCAAAACAAAACATGATTACTCGTAAACGCATTCGACCACTGCAACACGCACAGGCATCACGTGATACGCAACAGGGTGAGGTTCATCACGTGATGTAGATCGAGGTGAGCTTCGCTCACTGTGCTGCACGAGTTTGTCTTTGCATTAGTTCAGTTCATTGTGAATTAGACTCCCTAATATGACGGAGGATATCGTGAGACAGAAAAAACAAGTAGTTTGATGAAACCGGCAGCATTCTTCCAAAACAGTCACCATGTAGACCTCGTACTGTTCGAACTGAGGAAAGCAGAGCGGTCATTTGACAACAACTGGACAGTAACACACCATTATCAACTCGTCGTTTATCAAACGTCACCAACATAAACCGACCATCGATTCGAAGAATACTAAAAGACCTGAATGTGAAACCACACATACCCAGATTAATTCATTGAATATCTGAGGATGATTTTGACAGGTGTGTTGAGGCATGTGAGACATTACTTGGATTAATGGATATGGACAATGATTTGCAGACAGGATCTTGTGGTCAGATGATTCCAAGTTTACTTTATCTGGTTCTGTGAATCATCATAACAGCATGATATGGGCAGTAGACGCCCCACGATTTACTGTTGAGCACAATGTCCAGTATTAGGCTAGTGTGTCCGTCTGGGCAGGAATTTCTTCTGGAGGCATTGTTGGACCAATATTTTTCGAAAATGTGAATGCTGCAAATTACCTTCTAATGTTGGAGCAGCATGTATTTCCACTCAATGATGGCCAAATGTGGTTCATGCATGATGGTGCGCCTGCTCATTATGCTGCCAGTGTACGCCAGGCCCTTGATTTGAAATTTACAGACAAATAGATTGGCCGTCATGGTCCGGTTGAATAGCCGCCGCGGTCTTGTGATTTAACAACACCCTGTGATTTTTCTTTGGGGTTTCCTCAAACACAAAGTGTATGCGAGGAATCCTACCACCCTTGAAGACTTGAAACAATTCATCCGTAATGAGACTGCTGCCTTATGACTGAAACATGCAGAACTGTGTGTCAGAGTGTTTCATCACGGCTGCAGCTGTGCATAGACAATGAAGGAAAGCAGTTTGAACATTTGAACTGATCTGTTTCATGTATATTAGACTGATTAGACTGTTTAACGAGCAATCATGTTTTGTTTTGCACCAAAGAACAATAATAAACTTCATTGTTCGTTGCAGGTTTCATTCTTCAAAATGTGCCCATGGTTTCTGGACCACCCAGTGTGTGTGTGTGTGTGTATGTATATATATATATATGTATATATATGCCCCTGAAAGGGACCAGATTTCAGTCCAGAGAAGACATCATGCGGAATGCGACGCTGGTCGAAACTGCTGGTCCCCCCCCCCCCCCCCCGTTCCCCTCCCTTCCTTCCCCCGCCCGGCTGCCGACACAAGGGGCTGCCAATGCCGGGTACTTCTGCTAGTATATATATATATATGTATATATATATTTGGCATTTAATATGGAATATTTTTTTTGTGGGGGTGAACTTACTTTTCAAGATGTCTTAGAACCAAAAGTTCGTTGGAATTATGTTGAAATTATTCTAGATTTTGTTAATGTGACCTTTAAAAGAAACAAAAACCACATTTGACATTTCGAAACAAATAAATTGATCCTTGAAAGTGATGTAAACTGATATCGAACTCAATTCATGGACAGTACTGTGTTAAACTTCTGTACGTTTTCCAGAAGTATCTCTTTATTTTGCACATTAGCCAAAAATTTTTTTAACAAAAACAAAAGTTAAATTACAACTGGGATTACGGACAGTAAAATTACAGTTCAGTACTTCTTTTAACCCCCACGAACATTCAGGAGAGCACGTACACGTTGAGGCATGCTGTTCACGAGATTTGCCAAGGTTTGGACAGGAATCGCTTGCCATGCAGTGACAATAGCCTGCTGCAATTCACGCACAGAGGTCGGCTGCTGGTCCAAGTGGTCGATTTGACCCGTTAATTCTGCCCACAAGTTCTCTATCGGATTCATATCCGGGGACATGGCAGGCCACTCCATATGCTCTACACCACGGTCAGCAAGAAAGTGTTGGATCATGCGAGCACGATGAGGCCGTGCATTGTCACCTTGGAAGACAAAGCTTCCTCGAAAGGCTGCACGAGCAAATGGAAGCAATGTTTCTTCCAGAATGGCCCTGTACTTGAACTGGTTCAGGTTTCCATTCAGAACAACCAGGTCAGTTTTGCCCCCCTGCATGAAAAGCAGCCCAAACGGTCACCCCACCACCTCCAGCTTGGACTCTTGGCACGACACAATCTTTGTTGTCGGCTTCATTGTCTGTGCACTCGGACGCGGCCATCTTGACGATAGACCAGAAATCTAGACTCGTCACTGAAGATCGCGTGATTCCAGTGTCCTGGCTGCCATTGACGGTGCTCTCTGGCCCACTGTAATCGACGCTGGCGGTGTTGTCTGGTCAGGCGTGGCTTTCTCAGGGGACGCCTGGCACGATAGCCTGCTTGAACCAGTCGTTGGTTGACTAGCCTTCTGGATACAGGCACATTTGTCAGTTGCTGCCACTCAGCCCTAAGCCGATTAGCTGACTTGGTACGGCCATTGCAGACTAACCGGTGCAGCTGGCGATCATCCCTCCTTGTGGTTCTGCGGGGACGTCCTGACCTCGGTATTGAAGTAGGGACACCCCTCTGAGCATTTCGTTTCAGGATCTTTAACACCTGACCTTGAGTGATGCCATACTGCCGAGCAATAGCACGCTGTTTCATGCCGTAATTTCGTAAAGCCACCACTCCATGACAAACAGCATTGTCGAGTTGACGGACCATCTCCAGAGGAAGCGGCAATAACTTTTGGAGATGTGCAGCAGTTGTTTTCCACTAATACAGAACGCAACAACCCTTGTATACTCGACTGTGAAGCCAATCATCAAATGCACCTGTCCGTACATTTTGCCATGCCACCTGTGATATAATCCTGTTGTTGACTTCTTGCTACGACAGACAATCAGTGACATGGTTCTTTTAACAAATAAATCACCAAAGTGTAAAAGAAACGCACCAGATTGATATACTGAGTTAAGAAAGTAAACCCAAGTCAAGACAAAAAATAATTCCATATTAAATGCCAAGTCTGTATGTATGTATGTATGTATGTGGTCAGCTGGAAGCAGCTGGAATATATATATATATATATATATATATATATATATATATATATATATATATATTGTTACGGACACGACTTAGATGTTGCTTGACCGAGCGGAATGGCCGCCGTGTTCGCACAGTTTACCCGATTACACTCGAACGTTGGCCGAATCGCGCTATGCTAAATCAATGAAGGAAAGGACACAACGGCTGGGATTAAGGCAACGACACAAGGGGTACAGTTCTCAAGACCTCCGGAGGAGGATATAATATTGGTTATGCAGAACGGTTAGATTACACGGCAAGAGGTAAAGCACAGCAAGATGGGCACTTAGACACAGTCTTATCTTATTCCCGACAGACCACAGACAAACGGGACAAGACTGACTTACACGGGGATTGATGGCAGGGAAGGGCAGGCAGTCGATAGCTCAAGGTGCACCTTGGCTCAGGGGCAGAATCGACCCGGTCCGGTCCAGAGATGCGGGGAGGTATTTCTCAGCGCTAGGAGGTGGTGTCCTTTCTTCTCCAAGCTGAGGCGCATCTGACGTCACCTCCCTCTTCCTGCGCATGTCCAGCGGGGAGTGACACGCCCTCGGCTCGTTAGCTCCGCCCCAGATGGAATCGGTCCGCCGCTTCTTATTGGGTGCGGGGGGTTACCGGGCTCCGCCCTTGACGAGGAGCTGACAGTGAGCCCCTGCGTGGTAACCCCGTCGGAGCACATGTTCAATGGCGGCTAACCAAGCCGGAGTGAGGACGCACACTCCCCGCGCCGCCGCCGCCGCTGTTGTTGTTGTTGGGGTTGTAGTTCCATGAGGAAGAGCTGCGGGGAGGTATTGGGAGGTCCTAAACTTTCTAACGGTGCCATACAATCACATTCTGGTGCAACGAAGAGTCAGAATTAATGGAAACGAGTCCTTAACTGACATAGACTAAGAATAACTAGCAAGATGTCCTATAGTTGTCTACGTGAGATGCGGTGAACCTGGGTGCGACATTTAATGGGGGAAATAGGGGAAGGTCGGTTCTACAGAGCGTTGTTTACAGACAATGGGACTAGGGAATGGGGGATTGGGGATAGTTGGGGAGTATTGGGGAAATAGGGGAATATTTACAAGCGGATATGGATGGAGGCCAAATCCCATATCCGCAACATTGCACCCTTCTCTACCTCGGGGCGACCCGACCCGATAAATTTTTACCTACGTTAGTGTGGCACTCAGATGTAGTTCCCTCTATTATTAACTCAACCCTGAGTGCGACAGCTTTACAGATGTTCACAAATGAGTAAATATGTCCCCCTGCGACGTTGCACCCTTCTCCTCACAGAAACACACCCACAGGATAACCGAATTGCGGAAAGAATCCTCAAACTAAACATACAGCCGGTAGGGAGCATTATTTACACAAGACTACACTGATATTTACACTACGATCCAGGACCTGTTTTTGGAGGAACACATGCAGATGTTATGCATAGAGAGAGCACGCATGCCAGCATCGATACACCAACCCACGAGTGCTCTGTGGCCCTACGGCCTTTAATAATGTGCAGAGCACCCCATCCAAGCACCAAAAGCACCACCCCATCATGTACAGTTTGCACCATCCGGTGCACCAATAAAGTGTTCAACGTCACCGGTGGTGTCGCAGCCGGCCGATGTTCTGCCGCTGGTCTTGCCTTCCTGAAGTGCTTGGCCTTCTAGCTTCCTTAGAAAATAAAGAAAGGCGCCAACCGCGTCCATTTCTGTATTGTGGCCGTCAGGGGGCCAACTAAAAGTGGTTCACCTGTATAGCATAGGTGCCACGTTGACCCATAGGTCCATCAACGGGTGGTGCTTGGCCGCAAAAGACTGCGGTCCATGGTGGGCAGCCACAAAAATTGCGGTCCATATGGTGTATCGATCCAGGCAGCAAGCAGCGAAAGTACAGGCCCACAACTGCGGAGCCAGCACCTCTCTCTCCTCTCTCTCTGCCCCAAAGCCAGATCCTCGTAGGTGGGAGACAAAAGAAGAAGACAAGTGAGTAAGGTGGTAAGGGCGCAAAAGTGCACGCAATACCAGGTAATGCACACTAGGGCCACATGGGAACCAGGTGAGACAGGTACGTTCCTACCGTACGCCCCCCCCCCCCCCCCACCAGGTAACCTACATTGCCCCTCCCTTACCCCTTACTGTATCCACAAAACACAACACTACCCATAAACATCTACTTTACAAATCCACAACGTCCCTACTGTCTTCCCCGTTCCTCCCATAAACCAAATTCATCTTCTCTCCCTCCTAACCAATCAAATTTGCCATTTCCAACTCTCATCAAAATTTGCCATCTCCAACTCAACATCAAAATTTGCCATCACCAATTCATCATCAGTCCCTCCTAGGGAGGGAGAGATGGAATCACCCCAATGTCTCATCCACGTCGTGATGCGTCTCACAAATCCAACAGCAATTCTCATTTCCTGCAACACAAAACAAAGGAACACAGGTGTGGAGTCATCATCACCACAGGTAAGTGGCTGCGTATGGTGCGACAGGTTCATCAATCCTAACTATTTCCTAAATGACTTTAACAACTTTACATTACCCGGGGTCTTTCCCTGCCAATCCATTGGCCAACTTACACTATGGGTTCTAAAAACCAATTCCCATTGACCAAACTGTGGTGCCTCTCAATTTGGGGTCTCACTCCCCCGATTCATCTCCCGGTGCCTTCGCACAATTTCTGGGCTGTGACGTGTAGCTCTCCCAGCAGGTCTACCCACCTGCACACCTCCACCACTGTAGTTGCCACCCGAGCTTACCTAGCTCCTCACCCTAACCTATCTAACTGGGGAAGGCCCTCTCCTGGCTCTGTCACCCCTTGGTGCCCTCTGGCACTGGGCTACCCGGGTCCGTCCTCCGGATCCTCGGGCCCCATCCACAACTACCGGCTCCCAGAGCCCACCTGCGGCCTCACCTGGCCGACATCCTCACAGTGGTGGAGTGCCCAACCCAACTACACACACTAACAGGCTACACGCCCAGCCATTTCCACAACACTAATGCACCCATCCACAATCCATTCTGCAACCGCACCACAAATGCCAATATCCAACCACAATTTACCTATACCCTCTACCTAACACTTACACTACCCGCCCCGGGTACTCGTGAAAGGGGTCCACTCTTCCCCCATCCACACCTTCGCACCATGCACACCACTCCGTACCACTTACTCCAACTCTCTCCACACCACTCATTCTCTGCTCCATATATTCCACACACCTGCACTTGCACACCTGTGCTCTCACACCTGGTGCCACCTGCACCCTTCTCTCCCCAAGCGCATTCGCGCTGATCCACAACACTCACTGCTCCACACACCTGTCCAGTTCTCACACAGCATCATCTCATCTAACTACTCCCCTCTGAAACTTGCGCTTCCCAGTCGTCCCTTTAAACTATTGCGCTCCCTCGTCATTATCATCCATACTAATCTACCTGCGTCCCCACTACAGGTATCAGTTACTAACTAACCTTAACGTCACCTAATGTCATCTTCGCTAGATCCCTATCACTATAACCTAACCCACCCGGGCTAGTTTTCACTGCCATCACCCCATAAACTATAGCGCATTTGCCCCATTGTTTGTGAGGGATGACAGAGTTGCCATCCCACCACATCGGGCATCTCCCACTACCAATTTTGCACATCAAATGTCAACCAATCAAAAATTTGCCAATCACTACTCATCATCTGCCAATCATTACTGCCAATCCTTTGCCAATCATCAAATTTTGTTTTTCTAATTTCGGGGCCTAAACACTATCCTCGTCATTACCGTCTACTTACTAATGCCTCTCGGTGCGCCAATTCACGTCCAAAGCCCGGCTTCGTAAAGCCGAGCAATGAATGCGGGTTGTTTGGTGCCAGTGGCTGGATACGTCCCGCATTCGGTGCAGGGAAGGAGGTTTACCCGGGCCGAGGTCCCACGCACCATCTCGGCGTGGAGCCATCCAATGTCCCGATCTCGACCTGCCGGCACGTCTCAATAGAAAGTGGTCGCCATGACGACCCTTCCTATCGGGCTGCCCGCTCCGCCTAGTGGAGCCCGGACGCGGCCGTTCCAAGCGAGGCCCGGCCACCAAGGGCTCGATTCGGCTATAAGTCGTTCTAACCTCTAACCCGGTTACCGTCGATGCCTCACCTGGATGCTTACTAGCATACGCTACCCCTTTCTTGCTCATACCTCCAGCCGTTTCCATGCTCCTCGTCGTACCTTCTCTAACACACCCAGGTACACTCATTCCACTCACAGCCTTGGTCACACACCTGACCACCGAACACTTTGGCACACATTCGTTGGTCGCACACCTCACCAACACACCTCTTCGCGCCCCTTTCTCGGTCACCTCCTCTGTGACAATCACAGGTGTGCTTTCACTCGCACACCCAACCACGTGCCTCACTACCAATTCCAGCGTGCATTCCCACACACGCTCTACCATTCCAGGTGTGCTTCCTTTCTCACCTGCCACAACCAACTCACGCTCCGTGTCACTCTTACTACTCTCACCTCCACTCTTGACAGCGCACTCACCCTTACTCTCGACAGCGCACTCTTTCCTCATGCACCCGTCCGTTACACACCTTTCTCGCGCACACTCTCCCGTTACACCCTCTGTAACACTCACCACAGGTGTACACTCTTCCTTACTTTTGACAGCGCACTCTTTCCCCATGCACCTGTCCGTCACACATCTTTCTCACACACCCTCTCCCGTTACATCCTCTGTAACACTCACCACAGGCGTGCATTCTCCCTTTACACCCTACGTAACACTCCTCACTACGCGCTTCCATGTGCTCCCTCGCACACGCGCTACGACCGACTCACTCTCGACAGCTCCCTCACTCCTTGGCACGCACTTTTTCCTCACACACCCCAGAGTCGGACTTTCTCGCACACCTCCTTTTTCGCACACCAGACCTGTCGCACACTTCACCAACGGCCTCTCACGAACACCCGGGTCTATCTCGACCCCCAAGCTTCTTAAATCACCTGGCGCATCATACGCACGACCATATTGGTCACCACTTACACCGGGTCCTCTTCCTCTTCGCTTCTCCTCCATCACCTGCGAATCCCTCATCCGGTTAATGAGCACATCATCACGATCCGAACACAGACTTTGGACCAATTCTTTTATCTCCTCTTTTATCTCTTTCTTATCCCCTCTCCGTCGCTTCTTAATTTCGCTCACCCCTTCTTCCACTTCTTCTAATTTCTGCTTCACCTCTTTTATTTCCCGGTACGTCTCCTCAAGCTCGTCCTCCAAGGCTACCTTGACCGTTTCCATGTGCGTCCTCACCTGCCGGTCCTTCGTCTCCATTACCTCTGTCACCTCGTCCAACCTCGTTGTCAGTCACTCACGTACCATCTGACATTCCCTCTTCGTCGCTATCAAGTCGTCTTTTAGTTCTTTCTGTGTCGCTTTTAACCCTCCTAGTACCGCAGTGTTCCTTTGTACCTGCTCCACTAACTCAGTCTGTCCCACCGTCAGCTGTTCCACCTCCTGCGTCAGGTCCTCTATGCCCCCTTGTAACTTTACAGTCCCCTTTCTCACCTCCTTCTCCATGTGCTCCTTACAGTGCCTCACCTCCTCGCGCACTCCTCCGACCTCCTCACTCACACCTCTTCTGATCTCTTCTCCCATCACTTGCATCTCCTGCCCAGATGCCACCCTCTTCTGCTCCATTTCCTCCCTGTGAGCATCCAATTGAGTTTCTACCCCCATTCTGACCCCCTCTATCTGCTGCCCCATTTGTTTAACTTCCCTTTCCGCTTGGTCCCTCATGTCCCTCAATTTGCCTTCCATACTGTTTTCTAACCCCTCTAACCCCTTTTGCATCCCTTCCATTTGATTCTCTTGAGCGGCCATTCTGTTTTCTACCCCCATTAACCCCTCCTGTATTTCCCCTAATCTATTGTCTAATCCCTCTATTCTACTCCCTAACCCTCCGATCTGGGCCCCCATGTCCTCCCTCAATTTCTCGCTATTGGACCCCATCCTTTGTTCTAACCGTTGGCTATTGGCCCCCATTTGGCCCTCCAATCGCTCACCCTGAGCATCCATCCGGTTCCCCATTTGTCCCATACTGCTTTTCAAACCTCTAATTTGGTCTCCCAATTGCTCACTATTCTTTTCCATAAGGGCCGTCATTTGCATCATAAAAAGGTTCAAATCCACCGGTGGCGCTACTACGGGCGCGGTCGCCGTGGCCATGTGCGAGGCGCCATTTTGCGCGCCCGTAACCTCGTGCGCGACGACGCTATTTTGCGAGCCTGCCACCCTCACTGCTTCGCTCTCCTCTTGTCCCTCAATTTGGTCCTGGATCGACCCTGCCTCACTCTCCTCTACCGGAACCCAGCCGTCTTGATCTGCCATAGCGCGACTTTCAAAATTCGGGTTTTTATTTTTGTAAAACACAATCAAATTTCGCCGTTATAATTTCGAGCGCGTGAAACGCGCTTCGGGTCCACCTCACTCCTCGACACCAATTGTTACTGTACTAACACAATTGGTGTCCCAAAATTTGGGCCTAACAAATTTAGTCCCAGGTCCGAATCCAACTCCTGACAACCAATTGTTACGGACACGACTTAGATGTTGCTTGACCGAGCGGAATGGCCGCCGTGTTCGCGCAGTTTACCCGATTACACTCGAACGTTGGCCGAATCGCGCTATGCTAAATCAATGAAGGAAAGGACACAACGGCTGGGATTAAGGCAACGACACAAGGGGTACAGTTCTCAAGACCTCCGGAGGAGGATATAATATTGGTTATGCAGAACGGTTAGATTACACGGCAAGAGGTAAAGCACAGCAAGATGGGCACTTAGACACAGTCTTATCTTATTCCCGACAGACCACAGACAAACGGGACAAGACTGACTTACACGGGGATTGATGGCAGGGAAGGGCAGGCAGTCGATAGCTCAAGGTGCACCTTGGCTCAGGGGCAGAATCGACCCGGTCCGGTCCAGAGATGCGGGGAGGTATTTCTCAGCGCTAGGAGGTGGCGTCCTTTCTTCTCCAAGCTGAGGCGCATCTGACGTCACCTCCCTCTTCCTGCGCATGTCCAGCGGGGAGTGACACGCCCTCGGCTCGTTAGCTCCGCCCCAGATGGAATCGGTCCGCCGCTTCTTATTGGGTGCGGGGGTTACCGGGCTCCGCCCTTGACGAGGAGCTGACAGTGAGCCCCTGCGTGGTAACCCCGTTGGAGCACATGTTCAATGGCGGCTAACCAAGCCGGAGTGAGGACGCACACTCCCCGCGCCGCTGTTGTTGTTGTTGGGGTTGTAGTTCCATGAGGAAGAGCTGCGGGGAGGTATTGGGAGGTCCTAAACTTTCTAACGGTGCCATACAATCACATTCTGGTGCAACGAAGAGTCAGAATTAATGGAAACGAGTCCTTAACTGACATAGACTAAGAATAACTAGCAAGATGTCCTATAGTTGTCTACGTGAGATGCGGTGAACCTGGGTGCGACATTTAATGGGGGAAATAGGGGAAGGTCGGTTCTACAGAGCGTTGTTTACAGACAATGGGACTAGGGAATGGGGGATTGGGGATAGTTGGGGAGTATTGGGGAAATAGGGGAATATTTACAAGCGGATATGGATGGAGGCCAAATCCCATATCCGCAACATTATATATATATATATATATATATATATACATAAACATATACAGTCATACCCTGTTTTACGCCACTTCGACCTCCGTCAAATCCGACTTTACGCCACTCTTCTAGAGTAAATTTCAGTTCAGCGAACGTCACCATATATATATTGTTGCGGAACCCAATGTCGGCCTCGGATCCCTTCTCGAGGGGGGATTAGTCCCCTTGTTTGTTACTGACCGACGTGGTCCCTGAAGCTGCACCGCGACCTCCGGAAAGGCCGGTGCACAGCCCCGTTCGTGACCGCGGATAAGTTGGTAATTTGCCGAGCGGATGGCAGCCACGGCACGAACTGTTAACAATGACTAGACCCGATTCTCAAACGTTGGCCAAATCGTGCCACAGGTATTCAATGGGGAAAAGTCAAAGACGACGGATGTGAAGAAGAAGAAGACGAAAAGGGTTTGAAATACAACTATAATTTATTACTACTATTTACAACCAAAAGAAACCAAGAAGGAGGAAGGATAATAAAATAAAATACAGAAGAAGAAGAAACACAGTGCAAATTAGCTTACCTATAAACAGTCTTACTTAACCCAGGACAGAACAAACAAAGACAGACTCACACGAATGGGGAATGAAGGCAGGAACGATTGGCGGGAAGGAGAGGATGGTCCAGGTGGTCCACAGAGCTGGAAGGATGCGGGTCCTGTTCGTGTAAACGGCAAGGCTCGAGGTGAGCGGCCGCCAACCCTCCTCAATCTGGTTCGCACGGCGTCGTTTCTTTGTAGCAGCGGGTCGAAACTGCCGTCAAAGCTCAACTCAACTGCGGTGGACTCAGCTGCGGTGGACTCAACTGTGGTGGACTCAACTGTGGTGGACTCAACTGCGGTGGACTCCTACTCATCTGCTTAAGCAGTCCCTCCCAACCCCCTTTTATGAGGCGCGTGGTGATCAAGCCGCCGGCCTTTTGGAAACGCCCATCGGGTCGCTCTCCGCAGTGCCGATTGGTGGGCACGGGCTCTCTGGCTCCACCCTTGATGACGATGGTCGGGCACGCCCTTCTTCCCCGAGCTGACCACGCCGTAATGGCGGCAAATGCAGTTGGCAATAAATGCAGTTGGCAATAGAGGCTTTGGGAATGGGAATGAAAGGGAATCTACTCTATTTGAATTCGGTGCAATGGAGTGTCAATTAATGGAAGACACAGCCTTAACCTACATAGAAATTGGAAATAAACTACCAACAAGGAGGAAATCTATGATTGGCTAACGTGATTGTATATGACCTAACTAAGGGACGCCCTTTTGACCTTTATACACAACTGGAGGAAGGAGGGTGATATTTTTTCAACAATAAAAAAACACAATTCTCATTTCCACAACAATATAGATATATATATATATATACTAGCTTGGCTCGGCTCGCTACGCTCGCCTCACCAAGCGTCGATACAATTGAAGTTGGAAAAAAAAATTTCCCCAAAAAATTCCCCCCCAAAAAAATATATATTTGGAATTTTTTTTTTAAAATCCCCTTAGGACATACCGACGGGAGAGATATGTGCATTCCAGAAGTTTGGTACGATTTCACAAAAGTTTGAGAAAGTAGTTCAGTGACAACACAGGACAGGACAGGACAGATGCTGCACAAATATATATATATATATATATATATATATATATATATACATAAACATATACAGTCATACCCTGTTTTACGCCACTTCGACCTCCGTCAAATCCGACTTTACGCCACTCTTCTAGAGTAAATTTCAGTTCAGCGAACGTCATTATGTGCGACTTTCCGTCACTC
Organism: Myxine glutinosa; assembly: GCF_964187855.1. Taxonomy (NCBI): domain Eukaryota; kingdom Metazoa; phylum Chordata; class Myxini; order Myxiniformes; family Myxinidae; genus Myxine; species Myxine glutinosa. The sequence continues at coordinate 15,310,137 of NC_136265.1, forward strand.
CTACATCATCATCTCCTTTATCTCAAAGGAGGAGAAGACCATGCCCGGCTACAAAGTCGCGAAGGAGCGGCTAATGCTAATGCTTGGGGGTAATTGCACCGCGACTTCAAGCTGAAGCCGCTCTTAGTGTATCTTGGTGTATCATGTGTGTGAGTATGAGGATGAGCTTTAGGCGCAAATGAGGAATTGAATGAGGATCTTTGGAATGAACTTGGTGAAATGAGGCATTGGTCGAGAATGGTTGTGTGTGTGAGAATCTGGTTATTGTTGAACTTGGTGAAATGAGGCAATGGTCTGGGATGACCGGAGAAAGGGTATGAGTGGTGTATTGAGGACATGTGTAATGGTGTTGAGTGATTGACTTGCATGGGGTGCAAGTGGATAAATGAAGAGAATACTTGGTGTGTGGAGTGAGTAGTGAGTAGTGTGGATTGTGTGGTGTGGAGTGCATGGTGCGAAGGAGTGGATGGGGGAGGATGAACCCCTTCACGAATACCCGGGGTGGATAGTTTAAAGTTAGGTCGAGGGAGTAGGTAAATTGTTTGGAAATTGACATCTGTGGTGCAGGGAGTAGCAAGTTGTTGTTGATGCATATCCTTGTATAGAACCAATCGACGTGTGCATGTATGTGCACATGTGCATGGATTTGCAAATGCCTGCCTGTACGTCGTCGTTTCTGCGTATATCGCATTGTCCAAAAATAAAGAAGCAAGCAACTTCGGCCACTCGAGGAAAGACGGGGCACGCCTACGACTCGGAGGCGAGCGTCGATCCCCGGGGCGGCCGGGTTCACGGAACCCTGAGCTCGTTCGTTCGTCACAGATGACACGACACGACCACCGGTGAAACTGCTCGGACACGTTGGGTAAAGCACGCCGTGGTGAAGCGGGCCGCGGAGCCACTCGGCACACAAGCCAGCTCACGGTCGACACGTCCGTGCCGGTCACCCCGTTCGAGGAGAAAACCTGATCGATAGAAAACAACGGAGGGACTCCCGACGGGGAGCGGCAAAGATTCAGGACGAAGCCGCAGCCTCCTCCAGTTATTTACTCTAGTTTTACGAATTAAGGTGTTTGTCTTCATTTTAAGGCATTCTTAAGACATTACGCCTGGTTTACGTCAAAAGCGGAGTTACGTCATGGCTTATGGAACCAATTAATGATGTAGGCCGGGGTATTACTGTATATATATTATACGAGCAATACTAGCAGGGGCTACCCGGCACTAATGGGGAGGGGGAGAGAGATACCCGGCACTGCCTGGCTGGGTGAGCTTTTCCCGGCGGTGAATTCAGGACGTGTTGGATATTGAAAATCCATTGAGTTATTGGCCTCATGGTTGGTTACCTTTTGCCTGCAGGCCAGCAGCAGCACTGCCTGACCCCACATCCCAATATGCACTTCATGGCGGCATTTGATGGCCTCAAAACAGACATCAAGGCCAACGTGCGGTAGCTTTAAACTATTCCCAGATTCTGAAGTACCTACACCCAAAATTTGGGGACTCTGGATGCCACGGTTCGGCCGTGAAAGAATAATGAACACCCAAGCAAATGCACACACAAACACATTTGAAAACATTTAGGTAGATTATTTCATCTCCATACCTTCCCCCCACCCCAACCTTCCTCCTGTATTCTTCTTGCCCTACTCCAATCTCATAACCTCCCTTCTCCCCCACCCCTGCCCTCCATCCTTCATTTGCGTATGCCTGACCTCAATACTCGTTTCATATGTAACTTCTGAAACGTCAGGCTTATATTACGTATTTTTAAAAGGGTGGTCTGGACAAACTTGTTTATTAGTGGGGGCATTCTCCTAACCTCGCAAATGACTCGGTATGGTTGAAAACGAAATTAAATGCAGGACAGATTGCCATTGATTGCCACTCTCCCTCTCTTCCCTCGTGTCCCAGGGTGCAGCACCAGTGGCTCCAGTGACTGTGCAGGTTCCAGGCCTGGATGTACCAGATGTCCTTCAGCAGGGCACACAGCCCACGCGTATCCTATGTCTTTTGAACATGGTTACGCCCGAAGAGTTAATTGACGAGGAGGAATACAACGACATTCTGGATGACATCCGTGAAGAGTGCAATAAGTACGGCCCCGTGATCTCCATTGAGATCCCGCGGCCTGTGGACGGTGTCGAAGTTGCTGGCTGCGGGAAGGTGAGGGCTGCTGGACTGTATCAGTGACGTTGTGTTTCGATCTTTGGACTCTTCCTCTCAAATCTCTTTGGACTCTTCTTCCTCTCAAATCTAGTGCGGTGGGGTGGTAATCATTTGTGCCTCGTTATCCAATGAAAGTGTGATACCCAGCCTTTTCTACCTGGCACACACCTGCATTCTTAAGTTTGAAACTGTTGATGTTTTATTTTGTTACTTTGTAAGGAATGAAAGTGTAATGGGATTGTGGTCCCATTTGCTCTTCATCTGAATGAAATGGTTCCAACGATGTATACCATAGATATGCGGTAGACCAAGCACAAGTCAACATAAAGTTGAATAAAGGTATTAATCCGACTGTTGACTGAGACGGGCCTGCTTAGGTTTATTTATTAATTCATATTTTAGGAGGTGAGAAAACACTCCATTTGTCAGCAACTAGAAACACCCATTCCCTCCGGGAATTGCCTGGTTTATGGAGAGGGGGAATGGACAGAATGGCGGGAAATTATTTATTTTGTGCCCGTGGCCAGCCTCCAGGTGGTGTCAGTAAGCCTCGGGCACAGGTGAAAATTGCAAGTCATCTCCCATTCTTTGCAGTGGGTGGGGGATTATTTTCTGCCCAAAACCCGACACTGGGTACCACCAAACACTTCTGCAGAATTTGGTGGAGGTCAGCCAAGCGGTTTTTAAATCGATATGGTTCAGATGTTCCCAATATACGTAGGGAGTTGCCAAATTTTTAGGACAATGACAACATCGGTGTCTGAGGCTGAAAATGAGTTGAATTGCAAGCTAGCGACATCGCGTTGTGTCGAGCGATATATGCAGCAATGTGAAGAGGGATAACTATAAAACATGAAAGGTAATTTGGCTGTTTTGTTTCCGAGTGAAATGTAGAGTTGCGAGGAGGAGGGGGTGGTGTTAATGTTAAGCGGGATGTGTTGTAATATCCGTATTTGGACATTCAAAATGAATAATAATTATTGCCTTGCACTCCCATGTGTCTGCAACCCCCGCTAACCCCCGCTCTAGCAGGGAAAATGGCCTTAAAATGCATGTTGTTTGTTGTTGTACTCCCATGTGTCTGCAAGATCTTCGTGGAGTTTGCAACCGTGACCGACTGCCAAAAAGCCCAGCAGGCCCTTTCTGGGCGCAAGTTTGCCAATCGCATCGTCGTCACCAAGTACTTTGATCCGGAGAGCTACGAGAATCGAGATTTTTAGAAAGTAAGGACAAGTCGGTGGTCTGTCTTCTAGCTCCTCTTTATAGTCTTGCAAACCCTGTTCTTTCATGCTTTCACCGCCCCCCGAAGCCCCCCTCCCCCTCCCTCCTCCAGGTTTCTACGAGGTGCACACGCTCAAACATCAACCTCCTTCTGGTGGTTTTCCCTCGATCCAGGATCACTGCTCACCTCCACTCATTCGTTCCTCTTCTTCCCACCTGTGGAACCAACTTCCACATTCTCTTCAATCTGATTCTTCCCTCCAGGTCTTCAAGACCGCTGTTCGCCACCATCTCAAATCATCCCCGATCCAAAACGATGATCTTTCCTACCCTTGTTAAACCCCCACCCCCATGCCAAGCTCCCTCCAAATTTCCAGTTTTACCTTCCTGAGAGTTACCTTCTGCATCCATGTTGTCCACCTCATGCCTCCTCTCCTACCCCTCATTCCTCACCTTATTTGTCCAACTCTCTATTTTGTCCCTCAGCCATGCTGTTAGTGTCCCCCCTATCGCTACTGTTACTTTCGTCCTGATCCGTTCAGTGGTCTAGCTCTTCCACGAGACTTGACGTTGTATATAAAAAAAGAACGACGAACCCATTATTATTTTATTCCGTGTTTTTACTTATTTCTGAAGAATTTTTTTTCGTTTTTTTCATCCTTCATATCATTCGCGTACTCTAATGGGGTTGTCTTTACTGTATCTGCAGCAGACACCGTCAACTGATCTGCTACATTCCTTGATGGGAGGCCCTCGGTATTGAGCTCAGCTCAAAAAAAAAAAATAACAAAGCTGAACAACTGCCTGGTGGAGAGTGCGGCGCGAATGCTCATTTTGGAAAGTCGGGGAGGCGCAGAGCGTTTTTTGCCTTTTCTTCACCCATTCTTTTGTTGCTTTTTTTTTTTTTGCTTCTGTGCTGCCACCCCCCGCCTGCCTGTCTCGTCGCACATCAGGTCATCGAGCGTCCACTGTACTAGCTTTTGTGAACGAAGCGGTGAGATTGGCCTTCTGCACAGCGTATGAATAGTTTAATGATAAAACTTCTTTTTGAAAGAAATTCCCTGTTGGTATCTTCTGTGTTTCCAGTAGTGTAATACAATAAACTTTAACTTTTGTTTTTATGCTTTAAGTGTGTTTTGCATCTGAATTCTTCTCACTGGTTGTTGATTGAATAAGACTGAGAGAAGGAGAGTTTTTAAACTTGATTTTAAGTTGATCATGTACTATATTTTCTCCACCAGTTTTTTCGCTCTGTCCGTCCAGGGCAGAGCTTTTCTGGCCTGACCTCAACAAAACCTAACCTCAACAAATCAAATTGCCACAATTTTGGTCATTATTTATAGGCCTCAGGCCTCCGGTGTACAGTTGAAGACTGAACAACACGTTTTCTACCATGAAGGAAAGGTACGTTGTGATTACAACCCATGCAGAGGAAATGAGGGAAACCACGTTTTGTCTGGGAGCGATCGAGGCAGCACTTTACTATACGCCACCGAAAGAATACTTTGATGCAGTCAAAGGGAATGCTAACTTGATGTAAATTTAAAAACGGAACAATGCGTCGTACATCACGAAAGGTACGCAACGGAAAGAAAATAGTCATGATTAATATTTGAAATCTTTAATAAATAAACTAGAACGGGTACTCGGTCGAGAGTATACCCCCGAAAGGCTGAACAGTTTACCATTTGTATCCCACTGATAGGCCGGATCTGTATCCAGACCTGAACCAAAACCGAATCGGCTTATCCTCGTCACTTGACCAACTCATCTACCTAATTTTCGTTATAACTCGTTCACAACGTTTCGAAATATCGTTTTTGGCCCCAACACTCAATGGTGAAGAATACAACCACCTTTAGAGGCCATGGTCCCCATTTTGAAGCAATGTTTTATGGCCGGATGCCCTTCCTGCCGCCAACCCTGCTAGTTTGCCTCTTGCAACACACAGGGAATTACCAGTGAACTGGTACTCAAAATTTGCCGACCTCGGAAGGATGACAGGCTGAGTCAACCCCCCTGGCGTTAATTCAGCAATTGACCGGGATTCGAACCCAGGATCCTGGGATCCCAAGCTGGCACCCTAACCGCTAAGCCAACACCAGGCTCAATGGTGAAGAATCATTAAAAAAATTCTCGTATCTGGATCTTCACCAAAGTCGAATCCATTTGTCTTTGTCACACACCCAACCTGTCCACAAAGGTTCGTCTAAATCCATCCACAAGATTTTAAGATATTCTGCTCACAGACAGCGGTGAAAATATAACCTCGGTCCAGCCAACTCTCTCCAACCACCCCCACCCAACTGAAATACCTCTTCACACAATCCTTCCATCTTAACCGTGGTCTACCTCTTTTCATCCAACCTTGCTCCTTCAACCTATCCGTTCTCTTGCCAATTCACCCTTCCCCCATCTACACCGTGCGCAGCCCATCTCAGCTGGAATTTTACCAATCTCCCCATCAAGCTCATCTGCATACGAATCTCCCCATCAAGCTCATCTGCACACCAATCTCCTCCCTAAGTTCATCCATCCTCTTTCTATCCACCATCTTCACTCTCACAATCCTGACCAAGTTGTTCTCCCAAACCTGCAGCCTCTGTTGTTGTCTCTCTGTCAGCGCCACCATCTCCAGACCGTAAAGGTAGGCCGACGTGACACACGACATCAGAACCTTCCCTTTCACTCTTCTTGAAATGTTTCTGTCTGCCATTACACCCTCCACCCTCCTCCATGCATTCATACCCACATGAATCCTCCTCCGCACGTTTGTCTCTAACCACCTTCTCCAGTCATTGTTTCCCCCAGATACTCGAACCTATTTCCCTGACTATTTTCCTCCTTCCCCCAAACCTGATATTAATTTATTCTCTCTACTCCCCAACGCACATCACCTCCATCTTCTCCATGCTCATCTTCAGCCCGTGCTTCCTAAATGCCTTCGTCCACTCCCCCACTACATCCTGCATCTCCCATCCACTCTCTACCACAACAGCCAGATCGTCCCCATACCACATCCTCCTCAGGATACCCTTCATGTTTCCCTTCATGCTTACCAGCTCCATCACCATGATAAACATGAGTGGGCTGAGAGCGCTTCCCTGTCTCAAACCAATGTTCGCAACCTCCCAGGACTAACCAAAACTTTTCCCTTTGTTCCCTTGTACATCCCTGACACCAACCTAACTTCTGCTTCTGACACTCCGATCTATCTCAGTGTCGCCATCACTATATCTCTCGGGGCAGTGTCGTAGGCCTTCTTCAGTTCCACAAATCCCAATGCCATTTCACAAATCCTCATCCTCCCGTCCAGAATCCCATCCAGAACCCTCTCCAACACCTTCATGACATGACTAAGGAGTGTAATGCCCCTGTGTTTCCCCAGATCTTGAACATTGCCCTTCCCCTTCCATATCGGCACGTTTAACCCTGTCCTCCACTCCTCTGGAACTGAACCCTCCCTCATATATACATCGTCCACCTGTCTATGACTTATCCTGCCGCAATTATCATCCCTGTCTCACAAATCTCACCTCACAAATGCCTGGCACTCTTCACTTTTTCATCCTCTTCAATGCCGTCTGCACCTCCTCCGCCGTGATCTCCACCAACTCCATTTTCCCCTCTACACATGTCCTTCATGTCCTTCCTGTCACTAGCCAATTTAAAGATACTCTTCCTCCCACCATTCTCTTGCAACTTGTACACCTCATCTTCCACATCAATCCTCGTCTTATCCACAGCTCTCCTTACTACTGTCTTCTGCGCATACAGGTGTAGCAACCCTGCATTCACCTGCCTCCCTCTATCCTTGATCTTCTCTATCCTCTTCCAAACCTCCTTTTCACCTACTGCCTTCTCTACTTCCTCCGTCCCCCATACCTTTTTTCTATCCCTTGACGATGCACCCTTTCCTGATGTTATTCCACACAAAACTTCTGCAATTCCACTAAATGCCTCCGTACTTCTTCCACTCCTCCTCCAAACCTTCTGCTTCTTCGCTAAGTTGCTCATACCTGGCCATCACCCTCTCCTTGTTCTCTTCTGCGACATTTCCCCCACCTAATAACCTTCCGAGCCCTGCTCTTAACCTCCCTCCTTTTCTTCATCTTCACCACAAACACCACAGCCTTGTGCTGCGTGGTAACGTGCTCTCCCACCACTGCCTTGCAATCATTAACCCTCCTTACCACCACCAAAGCCAGTTCTGTTCTGTGCTCTCCACTTCTATAGGTAATCTTGTGGCTTTCCCGTTTTGTAAAGAATGAACCAGCTATGGCCATCGCATTCCTCACCACCAGCTCTTGAACCTCTCTATTCCTCATTCCCCAACCAAATTTACCAACACATTCCTCTTCACCTGGCTCCGCAACTCCCACATGCACGTTAAAGTCCTATGCAATGCACAGCATCAACTCCAGCTCAACCATTCCCATCATCCTCTCCGGTCCATCCCTGAATTCCAGCTTCTCTGCCTCAGTCCTTCTCCATAGAGCCCATATACCGACAACACAAACACACACCATTTGCCTCTGTATCACCACCCATGCCACAACTATCCATTCTTCCCATCGTCTGACCACCTGCTTGTTGATCCCTTCCGATACTATTATTACCACTCCATTACTCCTATCCTCACCCGTGTGCAACATCTTGTATCCTCCTTCCACAACCAACTTGCCCTGTCTCCTTTCCATCTGGTCTCCTACACACACACACATTTTCAACCTCCTTCTCTGCATTATCTCCACCCCCTCGACTCCTCTCCTCCCCCCTTCTGCTCCCCTCCCCAACCCATTGATACCACATTCACACCACCTAGCCAGAACTCTTCTGAACAGCTGCCTGCCGGACAGAGCTCGTACCATGTTGTATAATTTGGGATGTTCAGGCCATCAATCAGCAGCACTGCCCTGGCTGACCTGCTGGACCTACAACACTAGCCTGCTGTTCCCATCCTAAACAGTAACTGACACGATATAAATGGTTGAAGGCTTGGGAGTCTGGAGGAGATTTGAGGGAGGAGAGATTTTTCCCCTGCAGAGGTTTATTACAACACGCTCTTTTTCTTCCTATTTAAAAGGCTTTTCACCCCTCCGCCCAAATTGGGCTAAGGGGTATTGTCGGCCGGGCGTCCGTCAACTTTTGGTTTCCGTCAATTTCAAGGAGAACGGCTTGTCCGATTAAATCCATTTTTGCAGTGTGTGTTGGGGTTGAGCAGAGGAAGGTTACTTTCGAAAATGGGCGCGCTGCGATGTTCAATATGGCCGCCACGGCAGCCATCCGGGCGTCCGTCAACTTTTGGTTTCCGTCAATTTCGAGCAGAACGGCTTGTCCAATTAAATCCATTTTTGCGGTGTGTGTTGGGGTTGATTAGAGGTAGGTTCCTTTCGAAAATGGGCGCGCTGCGATTTTCAATATGGCCGCCACGGCAGCCATCTTGAAATTGGTTTTCACCATGCATGGGATGAGGGGTTATGCCCGCTTTGCGGTGCTATTTTTTCAATTTCCTCATCAAATCATTCCACTTCAAAAAAAAAATTCATTCGCTTACAGTTCTTCCTCTACATTCTCCAAACTCACCTTCTTTCAACCCATCCTCTATCGTTTTCAAACGGATCTCTGACTTGAAAATCACAATAAACCCAGTTTGTAATAAATGTATGTTTGTCATTAATCGTCCACTTTCTAAACTCCCCCCTCACCCCTCTCCTCCTAAACTCCCCCCTCACCCCTCCCCTCCTAAACTCACCCCTCCCATCCAAAACTCCCCCCTCAACTCCTCCCCTTCAAAACAACCCCCTCATGCTCCCCTTCAAAACTCCCCCCCTACCATCTTTCTCCAATTCTCCCATCCTCCCCCCTCTTCCTCAAAGCTGCCTCCTCCCCACTTCCTCTCCCTTCCATCACATACCTCCACCTCCTCCAACCTGCTACTTTTTTCTGCCCCCCCCCCCCTCAAACAACTCCTCACTGTACCTCATCCCATCACCATCAAACCTTTTGTCCTCCTCTCCCTTTCTCCTAGCTCTTCTGCAATCTCTGACACACTATCAACAGCTCTCCCTACCTCCCCCTCTCACCCCTGTCCTGCACCCGATGCTTCCCTCCGTCTTCCTTAACGGTATGGACTTCAAACATCCAGGGCCTTCGCTCAATCCCGATTGATCTCTCCATACAGGTTGCTTCTGACAAACCAGACGTAATCTGATTAACAGAAACTTTCCTCCTTCAAGATGTCTGATTCTTTAATATCTCTTCTTGGTTACTCCCTCCTCTGGTATGATAGACCTGAGCTTTGTCCTGGAGGTGGGGTTGCTATCTTTATCAAAAACTCTTTTTCTCACACTCCTTGCACTGCCCTCTCTCCTCCCCACCCCCAGGAGTACCTCTGGCTACGGCTTCCTCTCCGCTCCCACCTTTTGTTCGTATGTCTGTTGTACCGTCCACCAAACAGTGATGACTTTATCTACATCTTGCTGTCTGATAACATGGACCAACTTCTATATACTCATCCCAACTGTCTTTTCCTCATACGTGGTGATTTAAACGGTCATCATGCCAGCTGGCTGGGTGTGGGTAACTCACCATTCATGGCACCTCAACAAAGGACTTCTGCGACTCATTGGGACTGACACAATCTGTCAATTTCCCGACCCGGATCTCAGTCAATGGAGTATCTTCTCTTCTAGACTTGGTTATGACAAATATCCCATCTCGTCTTCAGTTGTCATACCCTTCCTCCCGTCCATGGTACACGGAATCTTGTGCTGAGGCAGTTGCCCTGAAACAAGTTGCCTTTGCCTCCTGGAAGGCTAATCCAACTGAAGGCAATCTCCGTTCCTTTCACAAATCTCGGAACAAGTGTGTCTACCCTCAGGAGAGCCAGGAAACAATATCTCCCTACTCTCAAGACTGAACTCTCAAACCTGTCTCCCTCCTCCAAATCTTGGTGGCATCTGGTCAAATCTGTTTCTGGTGTTTGTTCCTCCTCCATCCCCTCCCTCACCTCAAACGGCGACACAGCTGACACTGCATGTGACAAAGCTGAATGCCTCAACTCTGTGTTTGCCTCAAAATCTTGTGTCCCAAACCCATCTCTCTCTGTTCCCACCTTACCCAGTCGAACCGAGCTGCTCCTGGACTCTGTGTCCTTCTCTCCTGACGAGGTGGAGAAGTTTTTGTCAAACCTCGACTGTTTCTGCAACTGGACCAGACGGCATCAGCCCAGGGTCCTAAAATCCTGCTCTGCCGCTCTATCTCACCCTCTCTCTGTTCTCTTCGCCCTCTCTTTTGCTCAAGGTCATCTGCCAGCATCTTGGAAATCGGCAAACATGACCGCTTTCCACAAAAAATGTGCAAAAATAGATCCTTGCAACTACAGACCAATCAGCCTGCTCCCAATTATCAGCGAGGTGATGGAATCGATCATTGCTTCTGACATCAAATCCTTCCTCTTCTCCAATGGCTTGATCTCGGATAATCAATTTGGTTTCAGACCAGGTCACTCTACTCTGGACATGCTGCTTCTGCTGTCTCAACAATGGATGGAGGTCCTTAATGCCAAACAGGAAATCAGAGCTGTCTCCCTTGACATATCACGTGCCTTCGATACGGTCTGGCACCCGGCCCTGCTCACCAAACTCTCCTCTTATGGTATCCATGGTAACCTCCACGCATGGTGGCTTGCGGACCTCCTCTCTGGTCGTAGTCAACGTGTGGCCCTGAATGGAATCCTTTCATCTCACCTTCCTGTCCAGGCTGGAGTTCCCCAAGGCAATGTTCTGGGCCCTGTGCTTTTTCTGGTCTTTATTGATCTCTCCGACTCGCTGGAAAATCCTCTCCATCTCTTTGCTGATGACTCCACTCTTTGCCGCTCCATATCTCAATCCTCAGATCGGCAGTCTGCAGCCTCTTCACTCTCCTGGACAATATCCCAAACTGGTCAAACAAGTGGAACATGTCTTTCAATGCTGACAAATCTCACACTCTCACTTTGTCTCTCTGTAAAGATAATCTGGAAAACCCTCCCATCTACTTTCTGAGCAATCCTCTTGAAGAAGTTCTGTCACTCAAGCTTATGGGTCTCACTATCTGCCATGATCTTTCCTGGGAAAACCACATTTCCAAGCTGGCCTCCAAAGCGAGTCACCGACTGGGCATCCTCCGTTGTGCGAAGTCCTTCCTTGGCACACCTGAGCTCCTCACCACATACAAGGCTTTCAGCCGCAGCTCAATGGAATACTGCTCTCCCCTCTGGGCTGTTGCTCCTGCCTCACACCTAGCTCGGCGTCACACGGTTGAAACCAAAGCATTCAGAATCATTGGAATCTCCCGCGAGATGAAGCTGATTCTGAGAGCCTTTCACTCACTCACCGCAGACAGGTAGGTGGGCTTTCTGTCTTCTACAGACTCCTCTCCGGCCTTGCTCCCTCAGCTCTATCTGTGCTCTGTCCCCCAAATATTCCTACAGGTTGCACAAGATCTGCCTGCAACCCTCTTCTGGTGAAACTTGCCAAAATCAAGACTCTCTGCTCATCTTCACTCCTTCATTCCTCTTTTCTCCCGTCTCTAGAACAAACTCCCACACTCTCTTCAATCCCTCTCCTCCCTACAGGTCTTTAAAACAGCTGTACGCCACCATCTCTTATCTTCCCCCATCCAAAACCTTGATATTTTCTACCCCCGTTAAAACACTCCAAATCCGCCTCTTTCAATCCCCAACTTCTTTCCTGAAATTCCTTGAAGTGAAATTCCTAGTAGTGTTCATTTGCTTTATACCGTGTACCCCTCCCTCCTCCCCCAGCCCTCCCCCTTCCACAGATCTACCGACGTCCTTGTTCTCTTCTGTTGTTGTGCTTGTGTGCTTCCCTCTCCCTCCTCCCGCCCCCCCCCCCCATTTCCCCCGCTCCCTTCATTGTATGTTTTATGTGTCTGTGCATGTTTTCATGTTCAATGTGTTCGCTCTTACACGAGCCTCGATTCTATATACAAACAAACAACAAAAAAAACAGGATGCTCAGACTTGGTGGCGTAATGTTGGGGTCTGCTCTGAGTCTGAGGACGGTGGTTCAAACTCTGGCTGAGTCGTACCAGACTTTAAAATGGTATGAGCTGCTTCCTTGCTCAGCTTTTAAAGGGGTGGAGCACGGACAGACAACGCTGGGAAGGCAATGGCAACCACCCAGTATAAACCTTGCCAAGAAACTGCTGTATAATTAACACTCTGTGAAGAGTACAGTTCATCAACTTCAAAAACAGGTGTTGGTTGCTAACAGCATTGGCAGTCTGGTGTTTGTCTTTTGATGAGCACGTCACAGGAAGGAGGTGGGATGAAACCAGATATGAGGTGATCAAGAACTGTTCAGGCATGCACCTGCCTTATCATGAGCTGATCCATTGGGACTCCTTTCTTGCTGAACGACGGGATTTAGGGAAATTTAGGGACGGGAAAAATTATACAGGTGGAGTTGCACCTATGGTGGAAATTTCCTGTCAATCGGACCAACGGTTGCCGAGAAAATCATATTTATTCTGTGCGGACAAACAAACAGACAGACAAACAAACAAACATGAAAAATCGGCGAGAGACCAAGGACTTGCCGGAATATACTTTTTTTTTATCGGCCATTTTGGACAAATATGGCGGCCGAACCACGTGACTGATGACGTCATCACTATTTGTTTACTATCATCTATTTTGTCATTATCTAAACTAATTTATTCCTAGATTATGCTCAAGAAATTTCACCTTGATCGGATGACGTTTTGTATTTGTCGAATTATGATGTCATAATGGATGCACCTATGACATCATCAACATATTTTATTCCCCATGGAGAGTTCTTTACAATGAGCCATGTCTCAATTTTTTCTATTCAGCACTTTTGGAGATATAGAGGTGCAAAGTTTTTCGGTTTTTCCAAGATGGCGGCCGAACCACGTGACCGATGACGTCATCAATTAGGCACAGTCTATTCCAGGGCAAGACAAATATGTGTGTAAAGTTTGGCGATTCTACGTGCAACGGTGTAGACGTAGTGCTGCGCACAGACAGACAGACAAACCAACCGATCAACATACTTGCCAGAATCCTTTCCGGCAAGTAACAAACGGACCCAAATGCAATACCCTCTCCTCCTGCGAGGGTAACTAGAAGGGCACTCGGTAGGGCACATACCTCCGCCAGGCTGAACAGTTTACGTTTTGTACCCACTGATAGGCCAATTCTGGATCCGGGCCTGAACCAAAATCTAATCGGCTTCTTCTTGTCACCTAACAATCAATCAATCAATAAATCGGTTTATTACAAAAAGGCTTTCGCAGCCATAGGCTGAATTAGTCAATTTACAAATGTTGCAGTGATAGAACAAAAAAATTAAAATGGCTCAAACATACAAAATGTCAAATAAATAACCAACTCATCCACCGAGTTTCGTCTGAATCCATCCATAACTTTTTGAGTTATCGCGATATATATAGTTTTTGGTCCTGCATATATCGATCATGAAGAATCCCTTTTTAAATTCTCAGATTCGGATCTTCACCAAAGTCTCATCAATTGGTCCTTGTCACACACAGAACCTGTCGACCAAGTTTCATCCGAATCCATGCATTTTTGAGTGTGTGAGGTTGTGTGTGTGTGTGTGTGTGTGTGTGTGTGTCTGTCTGTCTGTCTGTCTGTCTGTCTGTGTGTGTGTGTGTCTGTTGGTTGTCCATTGTATCTAAAGGCCGTTCACATGAAATATTCGAACCATTACAGCAGCTGTTGTCTGTATCGGTATGTTAATTTCGTGGCCAGAAATATTGGCACCCTTGCACTTTTTTCAAATAATGCACCATTTCTTCCAGAAAATTGTTTAAATTAAAAATATATTTTCGTATCCACATATGTTTCTTTGGTTTGCAGTGGAACAAAACAAAAAAAACTGAAAAATGACTAAATCTTAGCTTATTCCACACAGAAATCATAAAATGGCCCGGACAATATTATTGGCACCTTTTAAAAGTTGTTAGACATAATTATATTTCAAGCAGGTGATTCTGCTTTACTTTGGAATTGAACTCACCTACGGTGAGTTGCAGGTGCCTGCAATATAAAAATCACTCAATCAACCAGTTTGAATAGAGAAAAGGAGTCATTCTGCTGCTTTGTGTCACTGTGTACTGCAATGAGCATGGGGAAAAGAAAGAAAACCAGAGACTTGTCTGAGGAGGTCAGACAAGATTGTAGCCAAGCATGGACAATCTCAAGGCTACAAGTCCTTTTCCAGAGACCTTGATGTTCCTGTGTGCACCGTACGCAATGTTATCAGGAAGTTTAAGGCCCATGGCACTGGAGCCAACCTCCACGGATGTGGCCGCAAGAGAAACTTTGATCGAAGATTGCAGAGAAGAATTGTTAGAATGGTGGAGAAAGCACCTCGATCAACTGCCAGACAGATTCAAGATGACCTTCAGACACAAGGTGCGATAGTTTCAACTCGCACCATCCGTCACCAACTCAATGAAAGGTGGTTCTATGGTAGGAGACGCAGGAAGACCCCACTACTCAGAGAGAGAGAGAGAGAGACATAAGAAAGCCCGACTGGTGTTTTCCAAAAACACCTGATCAATCCAAAATCCTTCTGGGAGAATATCTTGTGGACAGATGAGACCAAATTAGAGCTTTTTGGTAAAGCACATTATCTCTATGTTTACAGAAAACAAAATGAAGCCTTCAAAGAAAAGAACACCTTCCCTGCAATCAAACATGGAGGAGGTTTAGTGATGTTTTGGGGTTGCTGTGCTGTCTCGGCCATGGGTGCCTTGAATGTGTGCGTGGCATCATGAAATCAGGAGATTACCAAGGCATTTTGGAGCGCCATGTTCAACCCAGTATCAGAAAGCTGAGCTGGGTCTCCGTCGAAGGTCATGGTCTTGCAGTCGGACATTGACCTCAAACACACTTCAAAAATCACCCAGGAATGGTTCAAGACAAAAAGCTGGACTGTTCTGAAATGCTCAGGAATGAGTCCAGATCTAAATCCCATTGAACACGTGTGGGGAGATCTGAAAACAGCAGTTGGGAGAAGGCACCCTTCAAATCTGGGAGAAATGGAGCAGTTTGCACAGGAAGAGTGGGACAAACTGCCAGTATAGTGGTGTAGGAAGCTCATTCATGGATATAGGAAGCGCTTGACTGCAGTTATTTTGTCCAAAGGTTGTGCTACCAAATATTAAGTCTCGGGTGTCAATAATTTCGTCAATGACATTTCTTTTTATTTTCTGATTTCAAAGGATATATTAAGTTCTGAATCAAAAACAAAGGTTCTGTAATATTAACAGTGAAATAAAGAATTGTGGAGACCAAATACTTTTGTCAATTTCAGTGAAATGGAAAACCATTGGCTAACCCCCGCTCTAGCGGGGAAAATGGCCTTAAAAACGATCATTCATTCATTCATTAATTCAATGAAATGGAAAACCAAATACTACATTGGAG
This sequence comes from Myxine glutinosa, assembly GCF_964187855.1. NCBI lineage: Eukaryota > Metazoa > Chordata > Myxini > Myxiniformes > Myxinidae > Myxine > Myxine glutinosa. The sequence goes on from NC_136265.1 coordinate 15,326,014, forward strand.
CCATCAGAAGGAACCTGGATAGGATTCGGGTTTCAGCCTCTACTCCACAACCCTCAAACCCATCCAGGCACAGACAAGTGAACCCTCCAGAAAAATCTCTGCAAGAATTCACTTCTCCTTGGACAGATAGATGAAGAAAGAGAGAAAGAACTCCTAGCCCTAATGCCTGGCTCTAACTCCTAGCCCTAATGCCTGGTTCTAACTCCTAGTCCTAACTGCGAGCCCTAATGCCTATTCCTAACTCTTAGCCATCACGCCTATTCCTAATGCCTAGCCCTAACACCTATTTCTAACACATAGCCCGAACTCCTACCCCTAGCTCCAAGATCTAACTCCTAGCCCTAACGCCTATTCCTAATGCCTATTCCTATCACCTAGCCCTAACTCCTAGCTTTAACTCCTATCCCTAACGCCTATTCCTTATGCCTAGCCCTAACTCCAAGCCCTTGCTCCTATCCCTAACTCTAAATCCTAGCCCTAACTCCTAGCCCAAACTCCGAGCTCTAACGCCTATTCCTAATGCCTAGCTTGAACTAGCTCTAACTCCTAGCTCTAACTCCTAGCCCTAACTCCTAGCCCTAACTCCTAGCCCTAACTTATTTTTATTATACTATATTTTATAAAACTAGTTTTTCAACTTATTTTTAGAGAAAATTGTGAGTTATTTGAAAAAAGTGCAAAGGTGCCAATATTTTTGGCCACGACTCGGATATGGCTATATATTGTTACGGATATGGCTAAGGGGTTAATTAGGTAACGATCATATACTGTTGTTTCAATCGTACATGTTCAGCTTAAGTGTACAATGTACATAATAAGTGAAGGACAAGGCAAGGTCGAGGTTGTTTTAGGGAATTCGCTCGTCGACCTTCCCAAAATATTCGTGTTGTCCTGGTAGTGGGTTATCCTCGCCATTATGGTAGTGGGTTGGGCTGGTAGTGGGTTATCCTCGCCATTATGGTAGTGGGTTGGCCTGGTAGTGGGTTGGCCTGGTAGTGGGTTATCCTCGCCATTATGGTAGTGGGTTGGGCTGGTAGTGGGTTATCCTCGCCATTATGGTAGTGGATTGTGCTGGTAGTGGGTTATCTTCGCCGTGCTGGTAGTGGGTTATCCTCGCCATTATGGTAGTGGGTTGGGCTGGTAGTGGGTTATCCTCGCCATTATGGTAGTGGATTGTGCTGGTAGTGGGTTATCTTCGCCGTGCTGGTAGTGGGTTATCTTCGCCGTGCTGGTCGTGGGTTGTGCTGGTAGTGGGTTATCTTCGCCGTGCTGGTAGTGGGTTATCTTCGACGTACTGGTAGTGGGTTGTGCTGGTTGTGGGGTATCTTCGCCGTGCTGGTCGTGGGTTGTGCTGGTAGTGGGTTATCTTCGACGTACTGGTAGTGCGTTATCTTCGACGTACTGGTAGTGGGTTGTGCTGGTCGTGGGGTATCTTCGCCGTGCTGGTAGTGGGTTATCTTCGACGTACTGGTAGTGGATTGTGCTGGTAGTGGGTTATCCTCACCATACTGGTAGTGGATTGTGCTGGTAGTGGGTTATCTTCGCCGTGCTGGTAGTAGATTGTGCTTGTAGTGGGTTATCCTCGCCGTGCTGGTAGTGGGTTGTGCTGGTTGTGGGTTATCCTCGCCGTGCTGTTAGTGGGTTGTGCTGGTCGTGGGTTATCCTCACCGTGCTGGTAGTGGGTTGTGCTGGTAGTGGGTTATCCTCGCCGTGCTGGTTGTGGATTGTGCTGGTAGTGGATTATCCTCACCATGCTGGAAGTGGGTTGTGCTGGTAGTGGGTTATCCTCGCTGTGCTGGTAGTGGGTTGTGCTGGTCGTGGGTTATCCTCGCCGTGCTGGTAGTGGGTTGTTCTGGTAGTGGGTTATCCTCGCCGTGCTGGTAGTGGGTTATGCTGGTAGTGGGTTATCCTCGCCGTGCTGGTCGTGGGTTGTGCTGGTAGTGGGCTATCCTCGCCGTGCTGGTAGTGGGTTATCTTCGCCGTGCTGGTAGTGGGTTATCTTCGCCGTGCTGGTAGTGGATTGTACGGGTAGTGAGTTATCCTCGCCGTGCTGGTAGTGGGTTATCCTCGCCGTGCTGGTAGTGGGTTGTACTGGTAGTGGGTTGTACTGGTAGTGGGTTATCCTTGCCGTGCCGGTAGTGGGTTATCCTCGCCGTGCTGGTCGTAGGTTGTGCTGGTAGTGGGTTATCCTCGCCGTGCTGGTAGTGGGTTGTGCTGGTAGTGGGTTATCCTCGCCGTGCTGGTAGTGGGTTATCCTCGCCGTGCTGGTAGTGGGTTGTGCTGGTACTGGTAGTGGGTTATCCTCGCCGTGCTGGTAGTGGATTGGTCTGGAAGTGGGTTATCCTCGCCGTGCTGGTAGTGGATTGTACTGGTAGTGGATTATACTCGCCGTGCTGGTAGTGGGTTGTGCTGGTAGTGGGTTATCCTCGCCGTGCTGGTAGTGGATTGTACTGGTAGTGGATTATACTCGCCGTGCTGGTAGTGGGTTGTGCTGGTAGTGGGTTATCCTCGCCGTGCTGGTAGTGGGTTATCCTCGCCGTGCTGGTAGTGGATTGTACTGGTAGTGGATTATACTCGCCGTGCTGGTAGTGGGTTGTGCTGGTAGTGGGTTATCCTCGCCGTGCTGGTAGTGGGTTATCCTCGCCGTGCTGGTAGTGGGTTGTACTGGTAGTGGGTTATCCTTGCCGTGCTGGTAGTGGGTTATCCTTGCCGTGCTGGTAGTGGGTTATCCTCGCCGTGCTGGTAGTGGGTTGTGCTGGTAGTGGGTTATCCTCGCCGTGCTGGTAGTGGCTTGTGCTGGTAGTGGGTTATCCTCGCCGTGCTGGTAGTGGGTTGTGCTTGTACTGGTAGTGGGTTGTGCTTGTACTGGTAGTGGGTTATCCTCGCCGTGCTGGTAGTGGATTGGGCTGGTAGTGGGTTATCCTCGCCGTGCTGGTAGTGGGTTATCCTCGCCGTGCTCGTAGTGGGTTGTGCTGGTAGTGGGTTATCCTCGCCGTGCTGGTAGTGGGTTATCTTCGCCGACCTGGTAGTGGGTTGTGCTGGTAGTGGGTTATCCTGGCCGTGCTGGTAGTGGGTTGTGCTGGTAGTGGGTTATCCTCGCCGTGCTTGTAGTGGGTTATCTTCGCCGTGCTGGTAGTGGGTTGTGCTGGTAGTGGGTTATCCTCGCCGGCTGGTAGTGGGTTGTGCTGGTAGTGGGTTATCCTCGCCGTGCTGGTAGTGGGTTATGCTGGTAGTGGGTTATCCTCGCCGGCTGGTAGTGGGTTGTGCTGGTAGTGGGTTATCCTCGCCGTGCTGGTAGTGGGTTGTGCTGGTAGTGGGTTATCCTCGCCGTGCTGGTAGTGGGTTGTGCTGGTAGTGGGTTATCTTCGCCGTGCTGGTAGTGGTTTGTGCATGTTGTATTGGGCGTGGCTTCCTCCGTTGTGGGCGTGGCTTCCTCCGTTATGGGCGGGCCCGGTCAGTGCTCTCTCTTGTCTGTTCGTGGAGCGCGGCTCTTTTGCTGATTCAAACCTCGAGTGCGTCGTTCTTTCCTCTTTCCCTCTTCTTTCATCCCATTCTAAACCGATTCACGCTACTCTCGGGAGTGAGATCTGAACCAACGTTGAGCGGTCGTGTTATTAAACCGGCGGCCACGATGCTGCCCGCCAAGGAGAATCCATGCCGAAAGTTTCAGGCGAACATCTTCAACAAGACCAAATGCCAAAACTGTTTCAAGCCCAGGGAGTCCCACCTGCTCTCAGACGAGGATCTCAATCAGGTGAGTCTCCATCGGAAAATCGCGCGGGCGACGTGGCCTCGACTAGCGTGCGGTCCGTGAAACGTGCGACGCCGGCCCGTCACTTCAATGGGCCGCACACCGTTCTTCCGCGGTCGGAAATCCGCGGTGAAGCCGCCGGCCGCAAGGACTCCATAATAACCCCATCCGACCCTAACCTCGACCGCAGAGCCTCGGGATCGGGATCGTGTCCTCTCTCTTGATTCCTTCGTGCATTTTAATATTTATTTTTCGCTGTTTTTTCCATCGCACTCCGGACACCCCTACAAACGGCCCGAGGTGAGTACAAATTCCCGTTCACAAACCCCTTAAATTAAAGCCTTCCCACCACCGAGCGGCGTGTGTAGCGCGAATATCTGAGGTAACCTGTGTGTTTAGTGCGAATATCTGAGGTAACCTGTGTGTTTAGTGCGAATATCTGAAGTAACCTGTGTGTTCGTGCGAATATCTGAGGTAACGTGTGTTTAGTGAATATTTGAGGTAACCTGTGTGTTTAGCGTTAATATCTGAGGTAACTTGCGTGTTTAGTGTGAATATCTGAGGTAACCGGTGTTTAGTGCGAATATCTGAGGTAACCAGTGTGTTTAGTGCGAATATCTGAGGTCATCTGTGTGTTTAGTGCGATTATCTGAGGTAACCTGTGTTTAGTGCGAATATCTGAGGTAACCTGTGTGTTTAGTGTGAATATTTGAGGTAACGTGTGTGTTTAGCGCAAATATCTGAGGATAACCTGTGTGCTTAGTGTGAATATCTGAGGTAACCTGTGTGTTTAGTGCGAATATCTGAGGTAACGTGTGTTTAGTGCGAATATCTGAGGTAACGTGTGTTTAGTGCGAATATCTGAGGTAACCTGTGTGTTTAGTGTGAATATTTGAGGTAACCTGTGTGTTCAGCGCAAATATCTGAGGTAACCTGTGTGTTTAGTGTGAATATCTGAGGTAACATGTGTTTAGTGTTAATATTTGAGGTAACGTGCGGTGTATTTCGAGTTTAAACCCGTGAAACCGAACCAATGAATGAATGGCTGGGCCCTCCTTCAATGTACCGAGAGACTAACTAACGGTTTACCTGCACTTAACACTCTGTTTATCTGTTGAAAGCCATTATTTACGACGACCGTGCACTAGTGTGAAAGACGTGTAAAGCACGCAAACCGGGTTGTCCATACCCATCACGGTCACGTTGCAAAACTGATGGCCTTTCGGAATTCCAAAAGCTGACATCAGCAACCAGCCTCGCACCGTGTGTGGGAGTCGGTCCCTCTTTGTGATGACGTCATGGAAGCGGAATGTGTCGGGGACTCGTGTGTTGGACCGAGTGGTGAATTCACTTCATTTTATACCTAGGTGTGTGAAAAGGAAGACCGTCGATGTAAATATTTACACCGAAACCCCCTCGTGTGCCGGAACCATCAACATGACCGATTTGAATGCGTGTCGGTCTCCTCGGTGCAGTTACTCTCATTCCGAAGGACGGGTACACAGGGACCACTGAAGGTAGAGGTGGTTGTGGGTGGCTTGGTAGGCCTGTTCAGGTCCGTGTGACAGATCGGGGCCCTCTGCGTAACGTGGTGTGGCACGATGACCTCGAGGTACCTGTGTTCGCCTCCGAGTCGTCTCGCCTGGCCTTGAATCGAGGCATCCATGTTCGGACGGACGTTAAACTGGGATGCCCATCGATTGGCATTATTGGTGGACTAATCCATCTGAGGTAACCGTCGTAAGTCGTAAGTCAGGAAGTTTTTCGTCGTAAGTCGTAAGTCAGGAAGAGTCGGCGAGGTTTCACCTGCATTCTGAAAATATTTCAGAAGGTCTTCCATGATTGCGGCCGAGTATCCCGTGTGGGAGTGGCAATCCGTCCGGGATTGTATCCCAAGGAGATAAACTGCCTCGACAAAACAGACGCTTGCGCAGACCGTGGTGCATGATGACGACGACGATCTATCCGCCAGGTCCGTCCAATGCCATGTACACCCAGGATGTTTTTCATAATTTCTGGCTGACAGCGTTTTCTCCAATCAAAAAGCCAGGAGAGCCATTTTGCTCCTTGATTGGAGGTCTTGCGTTATCCTGCTGTTTAGGCCAAGATGGAGGTTCAGGACCCAGTAAGCTATATCTCCATGGCACTATGAGCTCGTTTGTTCACAGCTGTAGGACCTGTTTAGTGTCACTTTGGAGACACTGTAACGTACCTTGATGTACATTAGGAAAAGTTGATAGGTGAGATGTCGCCGATGCTGAACCGTTCCGCCACCCTCTCCCCACTCCCTCTCCCGCACGTGTGCCTCTGGGTGGTGGGAAATGTAACATTTACAATTTATCTCTGAAAGAGATCCTGTGTAATCTTGTGGACCTGCGCTGCTCTTCTTCTTTTCATAATGCAGCATATTGTTACGTGTACCATCATTGCTCTCCGACTCTTCATGAAGGACACCGTGGAAGTTTATTAATTAATGCCAGCTGACAGGACACCCAGTTTGACGTCCTTCCGAGGGACAATAACCACATTGATGCCTCTCCTGCCTGTCGAACGCCAGGGTGGCAGTTTGTAGCTGGGCCTAGATTCTAACCCAGGCAAGACTGCTCAGAAGCGAGCGTAAATACCTTTAGTCCATCCTGCCAGCCCCTCCGCGTGGCTCTGCCAAATAAGATGGAGACCTTAAATTGCAGAGTCTGTTGTAATAGACTTATTGAATCCACGGATCTCATGATCAAGTCAGTGTTGACAAATAACAAATCCGCCCTCTACTCTTCAACTTCGTCGTCGTGAAGACGACCTGCTTTGATTCCACGCATGACCCCGGCACATCGTCCTCGTAGAAACGATGTACACCTGCAGTATTTCCAGTTTTTCAGCAACGGTTGTGATTCGCTGGCTGTTGATGCGCTTGGTTGGTTAAACGATCGATGTCCAATCCTGTGCAGGGTTTCTCTGTTAATGTCCGAAGACCTCTGTTTCACCGTTCATGGTCCGTTTTCTTGAAGATTCTTTTATTCTTTTATTCTTCCGTTGTTTTGTTTGTCGTTGCTTTTGAGATAGCTGAAAAGTAGCACAGATGTGCTTTGGGGGTTGCATCCAATCCTGATTGTGCTACCAGGACCGTGCACACGGAATCAGATGTGGATTTAAAAGATAAAGTGCAATAAGAGGAATGAAAATGAATGAATGATCGTTTTAAGGCCATTTCCCCGCTAGAGCAGGGGTTAGCCTTGCGGGCCCCATGACAATCATGGTTCCCTGTTTGAGGCAATGTTTTTATGACTGGATGCCCTTCCTGACGCCAACCCTTGGTCACGCTCCTACGATGCGCAGGGATACGGTGTACCTATTCTAAACCGGGGTACTCACCATGATCATTCGTCCCAGCAAGCTGGTACTCAATTTGCCGACCTCGGAAGGATGACAGGCTGAGTCAACCCCCCTGGCGTTAATTCAGCGATCGACCGGGATTCAAACCCAGGATCCTAGGATCCCAAGCCGGCACCCGAACCGCTAAGCCAACACCAGGCTCAAAGTGCAATAAGAGGGTGAGAATAATTCAATTTGTCTTCAGATTATTTTGGGGTCACTGTTCATCCTCCTGCCTCCTGCCTCCTGCCTCCAACACCATTACCATACGATGCTCCATCCCATAATCAGCACAGTAACTTCCCCTCTTCCCCCTTCCCCTTTTTCCTAAAATGGTGCATTCCATTAAAAAATGGAGTGGTTCTCTGTTCTCCGATGACTCTCTAGATGGCTTTTTATTTCGTCCGATCCACAGACGTTTCCTTATTACCTCTGCCATTGAAAGTGGATGGAAGTTGTTTCCAGCCCTATTTGTCTGTTTGTCTGTGAACAGGATATCTTAAGTTATGGACAAATTAGGAAGGAACTTGGTGGACAGGTTCGGTGTGTGATAAGGACAAATTGATTCGATTTTGCTGAAGATCTGGATCCAAATATAGGATAATTTTTTAATTCTTCAAGTGATTTTTCACCATTGAAAGAGGCCCAAAAACGATATATAGCACCATAACGTGTTTCAAATTGTTGTGGATGGATTCGGACAAAACTTGGCAGACAGGTTGGTTGTGTGACACGGACGAATTGATACGATTTTGGTGAAGATCTGGAACCGGATAAGAGAATTTTTTAAATGTTTCTTCACAATTGAGAGATTGGATCACAATTTCACACATTGCAATGAAACTAGGTGGATGAGTTGGTTGGGTCGGTGAGAAGAACAAGCCCATTAGATTTTGGTTCAGGTCCAGATCCAGATCCAGATCCGGCCTATCGGAGGGCTACAAAATATAAACTGTTCATCCTGGTGGATGTATGCACTCTTCCGAGTGCCGTTCTAGATTTAGTTAGACACTCCCGGCGTTATTTTACCGATGGTGCTCAATGGCAAAGTACGGAAATCCGTGAGTCCTTCCCAGATTGATATTTGGAATTTGTCCGGCGTGCTGGCATTCGATGGCCAACTGTTACGGATTTATCATCTTGTCAGTTAGTTCCTCGGAATGCGAGTTTGGAATCCTAGTGGATTAAAAACTGAAATCCACTGGTATTTGACTTAACCCACTTTAAGATGTCTCAGACATGTTATTGAGAATGGGATTGGTGTTAAGAACGTCATCGTCCTTCAACCACTGGAAATGTCCCTCTCATTATGGAGCTATTTACATATTACATACACGACGAAAAAGATTTCGACCTTCCAGCAACCCACTCCATGATCCTACATAATCACCCCCTTCCCATTTCCAATGCTCCTCTCTTTCCCCAACCTCCATCATCCTCAACCTCCACCACCAGAAATTCCTATGCTTTTATTTCCTGATGTACAGTACTTCCCTGCTTCCTTCTCTCGATTTAACACCTCATTTTACCAATGCTGATGTGTATTTTGCTCATCAAAACTGTAGAATCTCACCTTTGGTTTACCTGTGGTTCACATTGTATACTGCAAAGGTTCCATTTATTTTCTTTCTTTTTTAACTCAACTGGACTATCGTCCAGTTGAGTTCATCACATACTGAACCCTCCGGCATCCGTCATCTGTCGTCATCTGTCGTCGTCGTCTGTCTTCTGTCGTCCGTTAACTTTTCGACGTTAACACTCCAGCGTCCACAAATATCAACCGATTCTGATCAAACTTGACATGCAGCATCCTTACCCCAAGGACCAGGTTGGTATTACATTTCAGCCTGATCCGTTGAAAAATGGCAGACGTAGGCGACCATTTTGTTTTTGGTCATTAAAACGACGTTAACACTCCAGCGTCCACAAATATTAACAGATTTTGATCAAACTTAGAAGGTTTAACCCTGACCACACAAGGTAGGATGCTATTGCATTCCAACCCGATCCGTCACAAAATGGCTGCCATAGGCCGCCATATTGTTTTCAGCTCTGAAACGACGTTAACAATCTAGCGTCCACATATATTGACGAATTTTCATCAAACTTGGCATGTGAGACCCGACCTACTTTAAAGTTGTTCAGTTGAGTTCTGCTTCCCTGGAAGCTCTAGTTTCATTCAGAATAACTAGTTTGTCCAATTCTATTTGGCCAAACTCTCTTGTATGAACTTTAGGTACAGAGTTGTTGTCACCCTCTTTGTTTTTTGCTAATGAAGGATTCCCAGTGCTTTTAAAAGTCGGGTGACCACAACATGCCCAAGTACCGTCCATGCCACACAAATCACGGGTTTAACTGTCATCGTTGATCTTCGTGAGTTTGTTACCTCCGCCACCAAAGGTGGATGTAGGTTATGTTTTCACCCTTGTTTGTCTGTCTGTCCGTTTGTCTGTCCGTCTGTCCGTTTGTAAACAAAATATCTCAAAAAGTTGTGGACGGATCCGGACGAAATTTCACAGAGATGTAGCGTATGTGACAAGGACGAAATGATTAGATTTTGGTGAAGATCCAGATCCGGCAACTAGAATTTTCTTAAGTGATTCTTCACCATTGGGAGATGAGGCCAAAAACTATACGTAGCAGGATGTCTCAAAAAGTTGTGGATGGATTTGGACGAAACTTGTTGGACAGGTTGTGTGTGCGACAAAGAAGAATCGATTCAATGTTGGTGAAGATTCGGATCCGGATCCAGCTAGTAGAATTTTTTAAGTGATTCTTCACCATTGAGTGATATGGCCAACCAGGTGGAGTGCCGTTCTAGTATTGGATCTGTGAGTATTTCACAATGCCCAGCATTGATACTTGTCAGACCTTCGTTTGACCATTGCTCCCTAGCTTTTGGAAGAGGGCGGATGCTGAAACTGCTCCTCTGGAACATCTTTTTGTGCCTGTTGCCCGTGAGCTTGTCATTTTTCAGTTGGTGTAGGAGGTGTTGGAGGAGATGTAGGTTGGGTGTACGGCAGCTAATGGAAAGATTGAGATTTTTGAAGATGTGGTGGATAAAGCGTGAAAGTTCCGATGCCAGGTTGAATGGTTTGTAAGTTGCAAGTCCAGATAAGCACGATGCTGACACAATGAGACGAGGTACAATCTCGGAGTGAATGAACTTTGAGGCGTGCGAGCTTTGGTGTGCCTGTGAATATGGTGGTGGCATCGGTAGTTTAACTGTGGTAAGATTTTGAAATCCCAGCAAGCGAGGAGACTTTCTTGTTGACCATCATGAGGGAGTTCCGGCCAACTGCTGGACCCATGTGCCGCAGCCTCTCTGGTTTCCTGTGTCGTCGTCATCAATGGCTGCTTTAATGTCACCAAGCCATCTCTCCTTCCTGGACGCCTGGTCTTGGCATCTTTGCTCGTGTTTTGATTCTTTACTTCGGGTACATGAGTCGAAGATGTTCCTACGGGGCAGAACGCCAATTCTGCTTGGCCCAAACCTTGAAACGATTATTGTTTGCTCTTAACGTGCTTTGCAGCACAAGTACTTGAAATGTATGCAACAAAATGATTTTTCCTTCATTCATTTTGTGTTGAGCCAGCAACATGTGCAAGACTTAATGCTTCTCGTGAATCCAGCACTCAAAGTTAGATCTCTGGCTCCGCATATCCGGATTTCTCCTCGTTTCTTACCAAGAGCTTTCAATGCGGCCATCCGAATGATGTGTCCATGAAAGCATGTTCCGCGAATCCTGTGTAATGAATGAAACGTGGTGCTGTGTCGAGTGTGACGCCGTTCAAAATGTATCCCGGATCGTGCAGTCATGTGCAGCACAGCATCCTTCAGGATTCAGTATTCTGCATTGATCATGATACGAGTTCTATGAGAACGACTCGCCCCCAAAAGAGGAACTAATCGGTACGAACCAAAACTCACGAGAGGTCCACTTTGTTTTGTTCTTTGGTTCATCCTGATCCAGCTTTCCTGCGACCTGGTAGTGGCACCAGGCTGACTCAAGCTTTTTACCCATCTCCTTTGATGTGCTGCGATTAACTGGCCAAAGACCTGACCTGGCCACGGGCATCCCATATGCAGCATGCCTGGAGGAATGGCACGACGTTCGAGTCGCTCGTTGAAATGCAGGAGTACGTTTTAGTCTTTCTTTGTTGTTATTTCTTTTTTTCTCTAAGTTTGCTCCATGAGTTATTGATTTATACTTCAAGCAATGTTCGGACCGGTGTAAACATCAGGATGGCATGTTGATGTCTTGTGGTTGAAAGTCCTCCATTTCTTCATCTCGGGTTGAAAAAAAGTAATCAATTTGAGATAAAAGCATCTTTCCTCGTACGCCTGTCTGACTGAACTGAAAGCACTTAGCTTGAAGAATACGGGACATTTTAAATTGATCACATTTCCCTCGTTATTACCTCCGCCACTGAAGGTGGATGGAGGTAATGTATTCACCCCTGTTTGTCTTTGTGAGCAGGATATCTTAAAAAGTAATAGATGGATTCAGACGAAACCTGGTGGAGAGGTTGTGTGTGTGACAAGGACGAATTGATTCAATTTTGGTGACGATCTAGTCTGCATATGAAAATTTCTTAAGTGATTCGTCACTTTTGAGAGATGGGGCCAAAACGATATATAGCACGATATCTCAGAGTTATGGACGGGTTATGACAAAACTTGGTGGATGAGTTGGTTAGGTGACAAGAACAAGCCGATTAGAGTTTGGTTCAGGTCCTGATCCAGATGTAGCCTATCAGTGGGATAGAAAACATAAACTGTTCAGTGTTCAACCTGGTGAAGGTATGCGCTCTACCGAGTGCCGTTCTGGTTTCTCCATGTGCATACATCTTTTTGGCTCCCCATGCTTCAAACTCCAGCACGCTTTTCCTCTTCCCGTGCTACGCAAACTGGACAAATATCCTCCGGGAAGGAAATGTCCCAAAATAATATTCCCGTCTTCTCCTGGCTCGCATCGCTTTTGGCCTTATTCATAAAGGGCGCGTTGAGAAAAGACTCCACATCTGTAACCTCCAACCCTTCCTGTTATGACCTTCTTTTTCTCTACAGCTTTGACTCCTTTATTTTTTATTTATATTATTCGACCACTGGTATTTATCTTCTGTCGTGATTGAAACCTCATAGTGAGGTGAGTTTGCAATGATGCAGGACTAGGACATTAGGAGATGCCGATGTGCTTTTTGAATAAGTTTGGAAAATGAACGTAGTATATGGAACTTGAACCCTGGGTCCCAGCAGCATGAGCCAAGTACTTGGATGAGAACATCAAACGGGTGAACCCAAGAAAGAGGGCTCGAGCTTTAAGCCTTGACAAGTTTCCATAAACGATTTAATGTATTAATGGTTTGTTCGGGAACAGTTCCATTAGATGGCTTTAACTTGTACAACTTCCTTCTTGTCGAAGGATTGTGATGCATTTGGTGCAGTCCCAACACAGTAGCAGCTGTTCTGCTGGATGTAAGATTGACTGAGGCAGACTTGTCACTTAAAACAGTTGGTCCTGCCACTCAAGAAATCCTGAATTGTTAAGCAGAGGTTTAAAATGTAAAAGATTTTGGCAAGTCTGCTTGTCAAATGATTTCCTTATGATGAACTATAATGACCTTGTGATGCTGAAAATCTAATGTATTGCCCGAGTCTGGATTTGGCGGTGTAATGGTTAAGAGCTATCCGCTCCGAGCCTGAGAGGTCGGCGATTCAAACTCCGGTCGAGTCATCCCAAAGATTAAAAAAAAATGGTATGCTTCCTTGCTTGACGTTCAGCATATAAAAGGATAGAATACGGACAATACCCATCGTTTGGCAACCATGGGGACTGCGGAGGAGGATACAAATACAATTCTTTAGGAATTGCCCACTGAGTGTGGTGAGACCACAATGGCTGCACCATTGTTGTGATGTCCCTGGGTACCCAGAGTGCCTCGGGAAGTGACGGGATTTCCTCCGAGCTCATTGGCAGCATTTGTCTCATTTAACAGGTGTGTGCATGTGCGTGTGCATGTGTGTGCGTGCGTTCTACTATGAGCCTTAGATTTTGTTTAAAAAAAAAAAATCACTTGCAGACCGGGTTGTCCACCCTTTTCTAAACGTTCGGAAGTGGAAGCATCCATATCTACAATTCGTGACCTTCATTAGTTAATACGAAGGCTGGTTTGAACTTGAGATCTCAGCAGCATGAGCCAAGTGGGAGAGCTTAGAGGTATGCAGACCTGCATGTGTGGTGTCTCACCTGAGTTTGAATCCCAACCCATATTTTGCATGTAGGAAAGGCATCGACTCATGTCTCGTCTGTCGTAAGAATGTTATGCCGGACGACCCGTCTTCTCGAGTTAGTTTTTAGTTGGTGGATGTTAAAGATCTCCAGGTGGCTTTCCCAAAGAATAGGCGAGTTATCACCAGCATCCTGAACTATTTCCAAATTATTGTCACAGCATCCATACCTCAAGCCTGGCCAGCCAGTTCGTGAAAAGATTTGCCCAGAAACGTTCCCTGGCTGACCCCACAAGGAGGTGTGAACAATTGGCACCATTAAAGAAGTAGTAAATTGGGTTAGAATCAGGGTACTTGAACTGAATTGCCAATGCTTGCGCCTCCTCGTGATCGAGTCTTAGAGAATGTGCAGAAATTCCATGGACATAAGCGAATCCCCAGCAGCTTGTGTTGCTGTTGCTTCTCACCAAGCATGCAATATTTTAGGTTTGACACGATTATTGTGAAATGGTCACAAAATAAATATTTGTTCAGGAACGCAAAGTCTTGTTGGCAGATCTGCCGTCAAAGTTTCAATGAAGAAGGCAAAACCTGGAGACTTTTGCAACAACATTCGTTTTGAAAAATTTTTGGTCATTGCTGCTCCAGAATATTTCTTATGCTCACTCGTGAAATATCTCGGTGGTTGTAAAATTGCCTTTCGCGCATCTCCGCCTCGCCTCAGCTCCGTTCGCTTTTCACCCACAAGTTTTACACCACGGTCCGGTGGGAAATTTTACTTTGGGAATTTGAGCCGTCTCAGCAGTGCAAGATGCGGTTTTCACGTCGCTTTGTGAAGCTTATAAAACGGCAGAATTGGTGTCGAAGTAAACAAACTCGAACTTTGAAAAACGATAAAACTTCATCGAACTGTCCTTACATTTATTTTGCTTCACTGCTAAACGTGAAATGCACATTTAGCAACATGAGACATGTGGAGTCTTCATTTATTTATTAATAACTTAGCAAGTGTTGACAAACTGTGACTTGTCCACGGTTGGGTTTAAAACGCCATGTGCATTCCGCAGCCTTTCGGGATCCACGGAGGTGAGCTGTGGTTGCCTTCACTGAAAATCTTTGGGAAATTTATTGGAGTTTCATTTGCTCCTTTACGGTGCATTTTTAAATGAAAAAAAACAAAAACTCAAAAGGTTGTGCAGAGTTTCAGGAACTTGGTGGACAGGATATGTGTTTGACAAGGACAAATTGATTGGATTTCAATGAAAATCTGCATCCTGATACAGATATGAGAATTTTTTAATCCTCCAAGTGATTCTTCACCATTGAGAGATGTGGCCGAAAATGAGATGTCACACAATATTTCAAAAAGTTTGGACAGATTATTACAAAACCTGATGCATGAGTTGGGTGGGTGACTAGAACAAGTGATAAGATTTTGGTTCAGGTCCGGACCCAGATCCGGCCTATCAGTGGGATACAACATGTAAACTGTTCATCCTGGTGGAGGTATGCGCTCTACCGAGTGTCGTTCTAGTTTGAGATTTGTCTCCTGGTTTATTAAAATTTTACTCTTATTAGGTCAACTTTTTAGGCCTTGAACCTTAGTCGACATATGTTTGATGCAGGGCGTTGTTGGTTCGGAAGCAAGATGCATTCGGAGAACAAATCTTTTGAAATGCATCTTCGAGGATTGATTGCTCTTTCTTACCTCTTGACTCATGGTTACTCACCCGGACATCTTTACAAACTTTTTCGATGCTTTATCATTTACCGGAGAAACCCACTAACACAGGCCACTTTCATTTTTTTTGAGCTTTGTTCATAACTGCTGGTTTATAGATCCATTCTGTGTTCCAAAATGCTTGTGAACATGTAAAATACGAATTTTGGTTGACGTGTTCACATAAGATGGCTTTTTTTTTTATTTTGCAGCTTTCAGATAGTCGTGGCCAAAATTTTGGCACCCTTGCACTTTTTTCAAATAACTCACAATTTTCTCTAAAAATAAGTTGACAAAAGTATTTGGTCTCGACAATTCTTTATTTCACTGTTAATATTACAGAACCTATGTTTTCTATTCAGAATTTAATATATCCTTTTAAATCAGAAAATAAAAAGAAATGGAATTGACAAAATTATTGACACCCTCGACTTAATATTTGATAGCACAGACTTTGGACAAAATAACTGCAGTCAAGCACTTCCTATAGCCATGGATGAGCTTCCTACACCACTATACTGGCAGTTTGCCCACTCTTCTTGTGCAAACCCCTCCAGTTCTCCCAGATTTGAAGGGTGCCTTCTCCCAACTGCTGTTTTCAGATCTCCTCACAGGTGGTCAATGGGATTTAGATCTGGACTCGTTGCTGGGCACTTCAGAACAGTCCAGCGCTTTGTCTTCAACCATTCCTGGGTACTTTTTGAAATGTGTTTGGGGTCATTGTCCTGCTGCAAGACCCATGACCTTCGACTGAGACCCAGCTTTCTGACACTAGGTTGAACATTGCGCTCCAAAATGCCTTGGTAATCTGATTTCATGATGCCATGCACACATTCAACATACCCAGTGCCAGAGGCAGCACAGCATCCCCAAAACACCACTGAACCTCCTCCATGTTTGACTGTAGGAAGGTGTTCTTTTCTTTGAAGGCTTCATTTTGTTTTCTCCAAACATAGAGATGATGTGCTTTTCCAAAAAGCTCTAATTTGGTCTCATCTGTCCACAGGATATTCTCCCAGAAGGATTTTGGCTTGTTCAGGTGTGTTTTGGAAAACTCCAGTCAGGCTTTCCTATGTCTCTCTCTCAGCCGTGGGGTCCTGGGTCTCCTACCATAGAACCCCCTTTCATTGAGTTGGAAATGGATGGTGTGAGTTGAAACTGTCGTACCTGCAGGTCAGCTTGAATCTGTTTGGCAGCTGATCACCATGGGTCTTAAACTTCCTGATAACATTGCGTACGGTGCACACAGGAACATCAAGGTCTCTGGAGATGGACTTGTCGCCTTGAGATTGTCCATGCTTGGCTACAATTTTGTGTCTGACCTCCCCAGACAATTCTCTGGTTTTCCTTCTTTTCTCCATGCTCATTGTGGTACACACAGTGACACAAAGCAACAGAATGACTCCTTTTCTCTATTCAAACTGGTTGAATGAGTGATATTTATATTGCAGGCACCTACAACTCACCAAAGGTGAGTTCAATTCCAAAGTAAAGGAGAATCACCTGCTTGAAATCTAATTATTTCTAACAACTTCGAAAAGGTGCCAATAATATTGTCCGGGCCATTTTAGGATTTCTGTGTGGAATAAGCTAAGATTTAGTAATTGTTTCAGCTTTTTTTTTGTTTCGTTCCACTGCAAACCAAAGAAATACATATATGTATTAAATATACTGCACATATATAATACATATATAGATATATATATATATAATAATATATTATTGTATATATACAGAATTAATATATTATTGAATATATTATTGTATATACTGTATACAGAAAAAAGAGAACCATGACAATTACAACTACATATGGGCAGGGTACAGCCCGAAGTGGAGATCGGTTTCTGAGGTTTGGGACATGGAATGTCGGGACAATGACAGGGAGATCAGGAGAAGTGGTGGAAGTATTGGTCAGAAGAAGAGTGGACATATGTTGTGTGCAGGAGACGAGATGGAAGGGAAGTGGTGTGAGAATGGTGAAGGGTAGGCAGGGACAGAAATACAAGTTTGTGTGGCAAGGGTGCCCGGAGGGCATGAATGGTGTTGGTGTCCTGTTTTCTGAGGAGTTTGTAGACAGTGTGGTGAGTGTGACGAGAGTGAGTGAAAGGTTGATGATGGTGAAAATGATGATTGGAAAGCTCTTGGTGAACGTCATCTCGGGATATGCTCCGCAGGTTGGTCGGAGCGATGAAGAGAAGGACACGTTCTGGTGTGCGATAGAGAAGCTGATGGAAAATGTGAAAGATGAGGAAGATGTTGTGGTAGGAGGAGATCTAAATGGACATGTGGGAATGTGTATGGATGGTTTTGAGGGAGTTCATGGGGGTTACGGATATGGTGTGAGAAATGGAGAAGGTGAAAGGATTTTGGAGTTTGCTGATTTGTTGATTTGTAATACTCAGTTCCAGAAAGAGGATATTAAGCATGTTACATACACGTCAGGTGGGTCGACGACAACCGTTGACTACCTGATGGTGCGTAGGCGAGATAGGGGGCACCTCCGGGACACAAAGGTGATCCCGGGGGAGGAGGCTTTCACAGCACCACTTGGTTGTCTGAGACATAAGGGTGAAAGGTGCGAGGAGAGCTCGGCGGGTAAAGTACCAACCGAGAATGAAGGTGTGGAGGTTGAAAGAGGTGACAGTAAGGGAGGCATTAAAAGAGAGGCTGAGTAGGGTAGAGGATGATGTGCTTGAGCTTGAAAGTGGTAGGATGTCAATGAAAGATTGTCTGTTGGGAGCCTTTGGTGAGGTATGTGGATGGACAAAAGGACCACCGAGGCACTCGGAAACATGGTGGTGGGATGATGAAGTTGGAAAGAGGATTGACAAGAAGAGGAAGAAGTTCAAGGAGTGGCAGAAGGCGAAGGGTACTGGAGCAGAAAAAGCAGAGCATGAAAGTTATAAGGCAGTCAAGAAGGCTGCAAAGAAAGAGGTAGCAAAGGCACAGGAGGCATGTAGGAAAATGTTCGGAGAACGCTTGGATTCGGAAGAGGGTCAGAGAGCGGTATTCAGGATTGCAAAGCATATAGCGAAAGAGAGGTGTGATGTGATGGGGGTAAGTTGCTTGAAGGATGAAGTGGGACAAATCGTGGTGGACCCAGATGGAATTAAAGGAAGATGGAAAAGATATATGGAAATGCTGTTGAATACAGAGAATGAATGGGATGGCAACGTAGAGAGTAACCCAGTTTTAGGACCGGCAGAGAAGATAACTGAGAAGGAAGTTGAGGAAGCAATAAAAGCAATGAAGAGTAGAAAAGCGGGAGGGCCGACGTGAGTTGTGGGAGATATGTTGAAGGCAGCAGGAAGTTGGGGTGTGAAGAGAATGACAGATATCTGTAATCTGGTGGTGAAAGAAGGCCGCATTCCAGTGGATTGGGAATTGAGTACCCTCGTCCCTCTATACAAGGGGAAAGGTGACCCTCTGGAGTGTGGCTCATACCGAGCGATAAAGTTATTGGAGCATGGAATGAAGGTATTGGAAAGGGTGTTGGAGAGGAGGATAAGGAAGAAGGTGAAGATCGACGAAATGCAGTTTGGATTTATGCGAGGAAGAGGAACGACAGACACGCTCTTTATTGTGAGGCAGTTGCAGAAGAAGTACATGGAGAAGAGGAAGAGGTTGTTTCTTGGGTTTGTTTATCTGGAGAAAGCATTCAATACGGTTCCACGCGAAGTATTGACATGGGCATTGAGGAAGTTAGGAGTGGAGGAATGGTTGATCAGAGTCGTGATGGCAATGTACAAAAGAGCGCGCACAGCTGTAAGGAGAAAGGATGGGAACAGTGGTGAGTTTGAGGTGAAGGTGGGAGTGCATCAGGGGTCGGTACTAAGTCAACTACTATTTGTAGCTGTGATGGAGTGCTGGCTCAGAACGTAAAGGAGTGTTTACCGTGGGAGTTGCTGTATGCAGATGATCTGGTGCTGATTGCGGAAAGTATGGATGGACTGAAGGAAAAGATGAACAAGTGGAAGGAATGTATGGAGACAAAAGGTCTGAATGTGAATATCGGAAAGACGAAGGTGATGGCAAGTGGTAAAGCATGTGGTGAGGTGGAAAGAACTGGGAAGTGGCCATGTGCTGTGTGCAGGAAGGATGTCGGAGTGAACTCCATTCAATGTACAATGTGCGCTGAGTGGGTTCATCAAAAATGTAGTGGTCTGAGAGGGTCATTAACCAGTGTGGCAGCTACATTCAAATGTAAGGTGTGCACAGAGGGAGCTGCAGATGGAGGAAATGTTGAGTTGGATCTTGGAGACGGCGTGAAGCTGGAAGATGTGAAAACATTTTGCTACCTCGGAGACATGCTGAATGGAGAAGGTGGATCAGACTTGGCAACGGTTGCTCGAGTGAGATGTGCATGGAAGAAGTTTCGGGAACTGAGTGGCGTGCTGATGAGGAGGGGAGTGTCGTTGAAGCTGAATGGAAAGGTGTATGCTGCATGTGTGAGAAGTGTTATGATTTATGGGAGCAAGACATGGGTAATGAACGTAGAGCAGCAACGAAGGCTGGAAAGGGTGGAAATGTGAATGGTTCGGTGGATGTGTGGAGTATCGTTGAGAGGGAGGAAGACAAATGATGAATTGCAAAAGATGATGGGAATAGAGCCTGTGATTGATGCTGTGAAGAGGAACAGGTTGAGATGGTTTGGTCATGTGTTGAGGAAGGATGAAAGTGACTGGTTGAGAAGAGTGATGGAAATGAATGTATAAGGAAGTTGAGGACGGGGAAGACCGAGAAAGACTTGGCTAAAGATGGTGGAAGAAGAAATGCGGGCAAGGGGGTTAACAAGAAGAGATGCAGAAAATAGGGCAAAATGGATAAGATTGTCATGGGGACCGCAAGGCTAACCCCCGCTCTAGCAGGGAAAATGGCCTTAAAATGCATGTTGTTGTTGTTGTATTGTATATATACAACAAACAACAACATGCATTTTAAGGCCATTTTCCCTGCAAGACCGGGGGTTATCATCTGCATATTATTGTATATATATATATTGTTGCGGTTTTGAGAACCCTTTATGTATTAAATGAAAGAAATACATATACTGCAAATCCACATATATGTGGATACCAAAATATTTTTTAATTTCAACAATTTTCTGGAAGAAATGGTACATTATTTGAAAAAGTTCAAGGGTGCCAATATTTTTGGCCACGACTGTATGTTGTCCCCTTGTCCCCACAATAACTGCTGTTATAATTGATGGAGTTCCTTGTCACTTGTGGCTGTCCCTCCCTGATGTTTTCTCACCTTTACCTCTCCCACCCCACTCCATCTTCCTCCCCACAGGCAAAGCCCGTATATGGAGGTTGGCTGTGCCTTGCCCCGGAGGGAACGGACTTTGAAAACCCCATGCAGCGTTCTCGAGTGAGTTTTCTTGAGGGAGATATTGATATGGACGGGGCACTGAGCTTGCCCAATGTCTAAATGTAACCGTTCATAATGAACCACGATGTCAGGTTTGAGGTGTTCTGGTGTTTGTCGTGGGGCTTGCCAAGTTTTAAGGTTTCGCTTTCACTCCACATCGGAGTTGAAACTGAAAAATATGTATAAACATTTGCTGCACGTCAAGTTTTGCCATGAATCTCTGTTTGGGGAAATGGGACAGCCAGCTTATCGCCTCTTTCCCTTCCTCCCTGACCCCTTTCCCTCTAATCAATCATTTGGATTACTGCACCATACATCAATATGTCACTGCTCCTGCAATAAAATGGGAAAATAATAATAGTGATAATAATTTTTGAATCTGATGTAGCGTATTGTTACCTCCGCTACCAAAGGTGGATGGAGGTTATGTTTTCACCCCTGTCTGTTTGTCCGTTTGTGAACAAAATATTTCAAAAAGTTGTGGACGGATTCGGACGAAATTTGGCAGAGATGTAGTGTAAGGACGAAATGATTAGATTTTGGTTAATATCTGGATTCGGATCCGGCTAGTATAATTTTTAAAGTGATTCTTCACCATTGGGAGATCGGGCCAAAAATGATACATAGCAGGATATCTCAAAAAGTTGTGGACGGATTTGGACGAAATTTGGTGGACCGGTTGGGTGTGTGACAAGGTCGATTCGATTCGATTTTGATGAAGATCTGAATATGGATTTGGAGATGAGAATTATCTAATCTTTCAGTGATTCTTCACCATTGGGAGATGGGGCCAAAAGCGATACATCCGGCTCGTAGATATCTCAAAAAGTTATGGACGGATTTGGACGAAACGTGTTGGACAGGTTGTGTGTGTGACAAGGAAGAATCTATTCAATTTTGGTGAAGATCCGGATCCAGCTAGTAGAATTTCTAAATGTGATTCTTCACCATTGAGTGATATGGCCAACCAGGCAGTGTATGCTCTCGACTGAGTGCCGTTCTAGTTTAGAGAGCGTTAGTGCTGCTGAAGCAGTTTCTTGGCAAGGGCTATACTGGGTGGTTTGCTATTGCCTTCCTAGTGTTTGTTCGTACTCTGTCCTTTTTATTCCTACGCCGACAAAGTCGCCGGAGACATTATGTTTTCAGGTTGTCCATCCGTCCGTCTGTCCTTCCGTGATAGGTTTTCATTACCGCGATAACTTGAGAACGGCTGAAGGGATCTTAGTCAAACTTGGTGCAGGTATGTATAATGAGGTAAAGATGAACTGATTAGGTTTTGGGGTCAACAGGTCAAAGGTCAGAGGTCATGTTAGGTAAAAATACTGTTATCACTATAACTTGTGAACCAGTGATGGGAATCTGACCAAATGTGGTACACTTATATAGAATGACGTAGAGATGAACTGAATAGATTTTGGGGTCAAGGTCAAAGGTCAAGTCTGTAATATGTCTATAATTTGAGAACGGCTGAAGTGATCTAATTCAAACTTCGTACAGGTATGTATAATGATGTAAAGATTAACTGATTTGATTTTGGGGTTAAAGGTGAAAGTCAAAGTCTGTAATAGGTCTATACCTTGAGAACGGCTAAAGAAGAAGAAGAACCACCTTTTGAGGCCATTTTCCCCCCGCAGAGCAGGGGTTGGCCTTTTTTGGGCACCGTGGTCCCCTTTTTGGAGCAATCTTTTACGGCCGGAATGCCCTTCCTGCCGCCAACCCTGTTAGTCGCCTTTTGCAATACACAAGGAATAATTACCAGTGAACTGGTACTCAATTTGCCGACCTCGGAAGGATGACAGGCTGAGTCAACCACCCTGGTGTTAATTCAGCGATCGACCGGGATTCAAACCAAGGATCCTCGGATCCCAAGCCGGCACCCTAACCACTAAGCCAACACCAGGTTAGGCTAAAGGGATCTAATTAAAACTTGGTACAGATATGTATAATGATGTAAAGATTAAATGATTATAATTTGGGGTCCTGAGGTCAAAGGTCAGAGGTCATATCAGGTAAAAATATGATAACTTGTGAACAGCTGTAGGGATTTAAATTAAAACTTGGTGCAGGTATGTATAATTATGTAAACATGAACTGACAAAATTATGGGGTCAAGAGGTCAAAGGTTTGAGGTCATGTCAGGTAAAAATGTGATAACTTGAGAACAGCTGAATGGATTTAAAGCAAACTTGGTGCAAGTATTATAATGATGTAATAATGTGGGCGAAGGCATATCGGTCGACGTCATGACGTCGAAGAGTGTCGTTCTAGTTAACTGACTGTTTTACAGTAGTTGTACGATCTACCGGAATCTACCTAAAATCGGATTTGGTTTTTGAACTTTGCTTGCTCTTCTCTAGTTCCAAGTCGCAGCTCATCCTGGAACTATCCGAAGTAAGCACAAAGGTACAACCTGACCTTGTTTTGTGCAACATGACAGTGAGAGGTCGGTTTGGTGTAAATCAGATAGAAATGGAAACCGAGACAAAAACGATCGACATTGAAAGCTAGATGGATACACTTGTGTTTGTCAGATGTACCTGCAGTACGTCACAAGTGGTGGTGGCGATCTGTGGGCGTGTGCATGCTCTCTATACATTTTACCTGTAGTTCCTCTTGTGCCCTTATATACTTGCTGCCCGCATACTCGGATAACAAAGGTGCTATCGGGCAAATTATTTGTCGTGAAAAGGGCATTGGTTACTCCTTTTGATGCGTTAATGGAATTTTAAAAAACTGCAGAGTTTTGAAGTTAGCAAATAACCTCACGTTGTGATTTGACAAGGCAAGCGCGAAAGTATTAACCACACGCTTGTGTCATGCATGATGTCCTTGCGGAAAACGACTCACTGTGCACTCCAACTCCCCTTTTGATTTATTTATTTTAAAGAAAATCCCTTGATTACACCCTGTTTTAAAAATCACTTGAACATTTGGTTATGGGTCAACGTGTAGGCCTCCCACTGCGATTGCTGATCTATCGTTCATTCCATTTAACACTGCAACATCAGAGGATCTTGTTGGAGACCAATTTATTGTGAGGCAAATCTCGTGCTGAATTGTTGATTCGACGTTTGTGTCTTGGTAAGGAGAGAACCGGATTTCAGTCGTTGCCGTATTTAATGGGCGTAATTGGTCCATTTATCGCCCGGCAACGAGGTCGTGACTTTTCAACCGTTTGTAATAGTTCTGTGAGTCCGTCCTCGGGAACACGATTGCATTACCATCATGAAGCCACGTCGATCTTAGACGATAAACAAAAGCGGTGCTGTCGTTCTGGAATGCTGACATTGTCAAATTTTATCGTGAGGTGTGATCGTTCCCCTAACAAGTGCTCAATCAAGCCTGTCACAGTCGTACCGTGTTTTTTTTATTGTTTTTTACGCCTAAGACGACGAAGTTGCCGGAGGCATTACGTTTTCAGGTTGTCCGTCCGTCCGTGATGAATGAATGAATGAATGATCGTTTTAAGGCCATTTTCCCCGCTTGAGCGGGGGTTAGCCTTGCGGACCCCATGACAATCATGGTTCCCTGTTTGAGGCAATGTTTTTATGGCCGGATGCCCTTCCTGACGCCAACCCATGGTCACGCTCTTACGATGCGCAGGGATACGGTGTACCTATTCTAAATTGGGGTACGCACCGTGATCATTCATCCCAGCAAGCTGGTACTCAATTTGCCGACCTCGGAAGGATGACAGGCTGAGTCAACCCCCCCGGCATTCATTCAGCGATCGGCCGGGATTCGAACCCAGGATCCTAGGATCCCAAGCCGGCACCCGAACCGCTAAGCCAACACCAGGCTACCGTCTGTCCGTGATGGGTTTTGGTTATTTGATAACTTGTGAACGGATGAAGGGATCTTGGTCAGACTTAGTGCAGGTATGTATAATGAGGTAAAGATGAACTGATTCGATTTTGGGATAACAACCTCAAAGGTCAGAGGTCATGTTCGGTAAAAATCCTGTTACCGCAATAACTTGTGAACCAGTGATGGGATTCTGACCAAAGTTGGGACAAGTATGTATTATGATGCAAAGATGAACTGATTTGATTCTGGCGTCAAAAGTCAGAGGTCATGCCAGGTTAAAAATGTGATAACTTGTGAACAGCTTAAGGTATTTAAATTAAAACTTGGTACATGTATGTATAATGATGTAAACATGAACGAATTATATTCTGGGGTCAATAGGTCAAATTTTGACAGAAACAAAACCTCCAAACCTGGATTTGTTTTACCGTGCATTTACAACTTGCGCCTCGGGTGCTGGGCGTTTTCTTGTAACGAACACCCTTATAGACTTTAAGGGAGCGCAGGAAGTGCTGCTTGATGTCGCTCAGTTATGGCTGGCCATCTGAACTCGTTTGTCTCTCGTGGGCCGCATGGACACTCATGTTTGGATTCCGACCTAATAACTTAGGCCCAGACTGTCAATATTGAAATATCCCTTTCTTTGCTCCGGTGATTTTGGCACATGTGGCTGGATTTTGCTTCACTGCATCTTTTTTTTGTTCATCTTCAATTACCTATTACTACATTTTTGAAGGAAGGAGGGAAGGGCTTTTGGTATTGACTTGCCAACGGATTCAAAAAGCACACGGCCATAGGCATGAAGGACCTTTTACCAAGTAAGTGAAATTGCAGTAATCATGAGGCATTTCCTTGTATGGATAGAAATGCTGCCGAGAGATGGAGAAAAATAAACGAACGTCCTCTGCTTTGTGATCGGTTTTGTGAGTGAGAGGTAATTAAATTTCAAAATAAATCATGTTCAAAAGAAATTGTCTGTCTTCTGTTCGTCACGCTATGTCCTCCTAAACTCTTGGGTATAAATTCACCAAACTTGGTGGTTATGATAATTATCACATGTCACAAAGGTGCAAGAGCAGTATTCTTTTTGGCTCCACCCCCTGGGGCAGGGTCAAAAGGTCATATACCAAAAAATGCAATTATGGGCATATTTTCAAATGAAACTTTGTAGATGTAATCAAGGTTTGGGCAATGGGACATGCATGAAATATGTAACGATTTTTTGTCCCCCGTCGCACCGCGGAGCGAAAGGGAGACTATGGTTTTTCCATCCGTCCGTGCGTGCGTGCGTACGTGCGTGCGTGCGTACGTGCGTGCGTAAGCGAAGGACCGCATTAGAATTTGGTGTGTGGGTGAAACCCACGTCAAAATCCAAGATGGCCACGATGGTATGTCTGATGCCATGTATGTCTGAACCTTGTGAGCGGAATATCTTGAAAAATAAGCGAAGTACCAACGTCTAATCAGGTGTTTGGGTGTATCTAGGCATAAGGAAGAACCCTATTCAAAATTGGGTCGCCACGTCAAAATCCAAGATGGCCGCCGCCATGTATGTCTGAACCTTGTGAGCAGAATATCTTGAAAAATAAGCGAAGTACCAACTTCTAATCTGGTGTGTGGGTGTAGGCCTATCTCGGCATAAGGAGGAACCCCATTGAAAATTGGGTCGCCACGTCAAAATCCAAGATGGCCGCCGCCATGTATGTCTGAACCTTGTGAGCGGAATATCTTGAAAAATAAGCGAAGTACCAACGTCTAATCAGGTGTGTGGGTGTATCTAGTCATAAGGAAGAACGCTATTGAAAATTGGGTCGCCACGTCAAAATCCAAGATGGCCACCACCATATATATATGTCTGAACCTTGTGAACGAAATATCTTGAAAAATAAGCGAAGTACCGACTTCTAATCTGGTGTGTGGGTGTATCTAGGCATAAGGAAGAACGCTATTGAAAATTGGATCGCCACGTCAAAATCCAAGATGGCCGCCACCATATATATATGTCTGAACCTTGTGAGCGAAATATCTTGAAAAATAAACGAACTACCAACTTCTAATCTGGTGTGTGGGTGTATCTACGCATAAGGAAGAACGCTATTGAAAATTGGGTCGCCACGTCAAAATCCAAGATGGCCGCCTCCATGTATGTCTGAACTTTGTCAGCGAAATATCATATCGTAGCATGTTTTCTGCGTCTTCCACTTTGTCAACTCACATCACTTCCCCGATGGGGGACCTTGGCGTAACGCTTGTTTGATTTGACACTGGGTTCATGCCCAAGGAGGTGCGGGGCTGGTGGTTGCAGGGGTCAAAATGGAAAAAACTTTTTGAACTCTAAATTTGATATGAGTTAATTTCTGGTGGAACTTTCTGCCATCTTTCAACATTGCTTTCGGTGGGAAGCGTGGGGACTTGCGATGGTGCGCCGTCGTCTTCGCTATCATTTTATGATTGAATTGGATAGTTATCTGGAAGTAGTAGGGATGTGGGAGTATCAAGATATCGGCATGATTGTGCAAGCTTAATGGGCCTAATGACCTCATTGTGCATTGGAGTTCCTTGTATTTCCTTATTCTGATGATTTTGAGTGTAGCTCATGGTGTCTGGACGTGACTCGCCATGCGATTATGCTTCAATCTCAATCACCTGTTGTGTGGAGCGGTTCACCAAGAATTCCTTCACGTAATGGCATTGCTTCTTGGGTGCATACCTTGCACACAGAGGTAGCTCGAAGAGCGGGAAGCTGTTCCTAGGTCAAGCATACTCTTATCCGAAACTCGCTCCTGAATTCCGACGAGATTGTAGCATCTCGTGAGAAATTGTGGGAGATGTTATTTTTGTAAGGGCCGTTTGTTTCCGTCATTTAAAGGGCTAAAGATAAAGCTTTTCTAAATCTATAGGGGTTATGTATGCTGGTGCCGTTTCTAGTTGCCTTTGTAAGGTGTTAATTGAACTCACATTTGGTTTATTTCAAAAAAGACTCGTGAAGGAGTGGGGTCCAGGACGTACAGGAAGAATGTGGAGAGGGCGTTGATCAATTGCACTAAGTTGGGATTCAAATAAGGTGGCCAAAATCCAGTAGAAAAAAGAAATCGAAAAAAAAATGTTGCATCACTCCACAACCTTGGACCTCGTTGATGATTCTTTCATTTATTGGTTCTTGCTTGTTCTTCATTGTTCTGCTTTGTTCATTCCCTTTGCCTTGCTTTTTAAAATCTATTTATCGTTGCCTCACCTCCATTGTGCGCTCCCTCACCCCTTTTCTTCGGCCCTCTCCTCTTCTTCTGTCTTGCCTCATCTCCATCCTTCCCTCCCCCGCTCCCTCTTCCCTCTTTTCCACCCTGCAGTGACATTTCTTATCCGATTAGGAAATGTTTGCTGCAGTATGAATTGGGCAACACTTTAGATGGACAAACTATGCTATGGCCTGCGTCTGTACTTGCCTTATTAAGGGTTTGCTGCTCTGGGTGGCACCACGAGGGACTCGTGCAAAGGGGGAAGGAATGAAGTGAGAGAGGTGAGATCATTGCAGACCGAGGCACTCTGCAATGATCATGCCCAGAGATTAAATAAAAGCTTATATCAACAACCATTCCTGGACTTCTCTGTTTGTAATTAATCAATAATATATAATGATTAATGCAATGTAACTGCAATCTGGCTAGAGTGTCCGTCACTCTTTATTCTAAGGGGTTCATGCTGTCATAGAATAATAGCAAAGGTCCCATTGGAAAACGATTGATCGATTTACCTGGAACAAAATTTGTGACCATTTAATCGCAAAAATGATTGTTCTAAAAGCCTTTCTTTGTGGAAGAGAAGAGGAAGAAGCTGGAGTTTTTAACCCCACGCACGTGAAGTGAAAAACGGAGTTAAGCAATATTGGTTCATGTCTGTCTGTCCGTCCATCCATAAATGTCAGTTTATGATCGAGGAACAACTAGTTTCAAGTTAATGTTATATTTTGAACACGAATCGGAAAACGAACTTGTACTTTAGTACGGTATCCCGGTGTGTACCCCGGTTTAGAATAGGTACACCGTATCCCTGCGCATCGTAAGAGGCGATTAAGGGTTGGTGCCAGGAAGGGAATCCGGCCATAAAAACATTGCCTCAAACAGGGAACCATGATTGTCATTGGGCCCGCAAGGCTAACCCCTGCTCTGGCGGGGGAAATGGCCTTAAAACGATCATTCATTCTTTCATTCACCTTAGTACGGTACTTTGGCTCTGAATTAGTCTAGATCACGCATGCAGAGAGGAGTGAGATAATTTTTAAACGGTGAAACCGATTCAATATTTGGCCATGTCCATCCGACAAAATGAAGAAGAAGAACCCTGATAACCCACCATGTTTAATTCTAAAATGTAATTCTAGAGAGTTCTAAAGGGTAATTCTAATTGGTTCTAAAGGGTAATTCTAAAGGGTTATTCTAAAGGGTTATTCTGATGGGTTTCATTCGTTTTTCGGCTTTGCCTATTTCATATTAAAAATGTCAAACAACTGTTTCTTTCAGACAAGGGGGGCCATTTTTATTTATTTATTATTTGTACTCTGTCTGCCTGTCTGGTAGTGAAACAAAATTGAAAATCATTCCAAACAGGAAACTTACTGTTTTTAAGGACGTCATAAAGGACACAAACAATAGGCACAAACAACTCGTGTGACGTGTTATTTCGGGTGGTGTAAGTAACTACTGCGTCAGCAGCAGTAAATTCTGGAATTTATTTATTTATATGACTTTTACAATCTTTATTTTATTTAAATTGAATTATATACTTGAACACTGCAGAACACAATGTCCTGCTTGTCGCTTCCAAAACCCTTCCGTTTAGCAGCACTTGGACATATATAAATAAGGTGGTGTATAAGACTGCTTCAATTGCTCTAAACTTCTGCATTATTTTGAAACGACCTTCAAAATCATTATTTTATTTCAATTGAAGTATAGTAAACCCTCAAAAATATTACGAGTTGTAATGTCGTGGCTTTTGACCAATGGTGGGCAACCTATTGTGTCCTGATTCCGTTATTGCAGTAATTCATCTATCTATAATTCCAGTAATCTCTGTACGTCTGTACGTTTGTACGTCTGTTTGTTTGTCTGTGACCGCTGTTTCTCGACAACCACGGGTCCGATATACTTTTAACTTGCCAGGTATATTGCTGGGGACCCGAGGATGTGCCTTTTCAAGGTTTCATATTAATCGGACAATTACTTACCGAGCTATGTCCAAAAAACGATTCAACCAATCAGAGAGCAGCGAACGATCGCGTGTGCCGAACGTGGAGGACACACTCTGCCTCGGATGGCACATTTGAGAGCGTATTCATTTATTTCACGTTTGCAAACTATGTTGGCGTTAAACTATGTTTTAAAACTAATAAAACCGAATTTGCGATTCATTCGCTTTCCTGCGCGTTTGTGCACGCGATGGCGATTTCTTTACCAAACTCCGGAAGCCGTTCGCTTTGGACCAAACCATTGCATGTAAATAGAGGGGGGGGGATTGTCACCGTACTCGCAAGCCGTTCGCTTTGGACCAAACCATTTCATGTAAATAGAGGGGGGGGGATATAATTTTAGATATAGATATAGTACGGGCAATGCCCTAGTTTTGACCAATGGCGGATTTTGAGCTTAGATACGTCCATTGTATGCATCCGTGTGTATGATGAACTCGTATTCGAGCCTTTTGTTGTTTCTCAGTACCTTTAATCCAGTACCAGTAATCAGACCAGCATACAGGAACGAAGCTTAGTTTAAAAGACTAGCGTGGATCGGCTCGCTGCGCTCGTCTCGCCATATGTCACAACAGAGGCACAGGCTTGTTTTAACTGAGGATAATGACCTGACTGAACTTGAGTTGTACAAATTAATTTTTTTAACAAATGTATTTGTAATATTGGTGATATATAATTTATTTGTAATTTATTTGTAATCTTAAAAAGGTCCAAATGGTGTAAAACTCTTAATGGTCAAGGGTCCAAGCTTGTTTAATGGGTCTAAAGCATCTTAAGGGTCTTCCTGATCTTTAGGGCTTTTGAGGTTTTTTTGGATCTTCTGGGTCATCAGGGTTTTTATGGTATTTTTGGTCCTCTGGATTTTTGGGTCTTGTGGGTCTAAAAGTGTCATCTTGGTCTTTAAGGGTCTTCAGGATATTTTGAGTCTTTAAGGGTCCTCTGGTTCTTCATGGCCTTTTGGGTCTTTGGGGTCTTTTTAGTCTTCGGGTTTTTTTGGTCTTTGGGGTATTTTTGGTCTTTGGGTCTTTGGGGTATTTTGGGTTTTCTGGGTCTTTGGGGTATTTTGGGTTTTCTAGGTTTTTGGGTCTGTGGGTTATTTTGGGTCTTCTGGTTCTTTTTTGTATTTAAGGGTCATTTGGGTCTTTTTGTTCTTTAAGGATCTTGGGGAACTTAAAAAGTCTTCAAAGGTCTAAGGGGTCTCAGCAGTCTAAAGGGTTGAAAGTTATATTCCAACAGTGCATAATTAATAGATGTGCGTATTTAATAGACAGGAAACAAGAGACATTCAAACAGTGCGTAATTAATATATAGTCACGCGACTTCACTTCCTCCCGGCTTCACGAACAGTGTTTGTCGCTTTTATATATACGGTATTTTTTTATTTTTTTTGTATACAAGATCGAGGCTCGTGAAAGAGCTAACATTAATCACACAAAAAGTCAAACCGACACATAAAACACAAAATAAGGGGAGCGGTTGACAAGATGGGGAGAGAGGGGAAGGACACAAACACAACATTTGAGAGCAGGGACATCGAGAGAACTGTGGGAGGGAGAGGGCTTGGGGGGAGGTGGGAGAGGTATAAAACATATGGACACTGCAAGGACTTCCAGGAAAAAAGTTG
This sequence comes from Myxine glutinosa, assembly GCF_964187855.1. Lineage (NCBI taxonomy): Eukaryota > Metazoa > Chordata > Myxini > Myxiniformes > Myxinidae > Myxine > Myxine glutinosa. Next base: position 15,357,138 of record NC_136265.1, read on the forward strand.
GAATTTCAAAAATGTGTATCTGGGGTGAATTAGCGGGGGTAGAAAAGATCAAGGTTTTGGATGGGGTAAGATAAGAGATGGTGGTGAACAGCTGTTTTAAAGACCTGGAGGGAGGAGTGGGATTGAAGGGAGTGGGGGAGTTTGTTCCAGAGGCGGGAGAAAAGAGGAGTGAAAGAGTGAAGGTGAGCAGAGAGCCTAGTATTTGAAAAAGAAGACGACGTTTTGGTCACAAATATACATACATAACCATATACGTTTGCTCCATTATAATAAGATGAACAGTGTGATTGTGAAACCCATTTAAAGCGCTATTAAAGCACTCTTAATAATGATGAATCATCTTCGCATAGGAAATGACATACTGAAATCCTGTAATACTAGATCTACAAGATCTAGTAGCCACACAACAGTTAATAATGGCACCCAAACGTAAAACGATGGACAAAATTAATTGTGCCAAAGGCAAACAAAGGTTATGACATTGTGCGTAAGAATCGAGTTGTTAAATACGTTGGTAAGAGGTGAAAGAGGATGGAGGTCCTCAATGCCAAACAGGAAATTAGAGCAGTCTCCCTTGACATATCACATGCCTTCGATACGGTCTGGCACCCCGCTCTGCTCACCAAACTCTCCTCTTTTGGTATACATGGAAATCTCCACGCATGACTGGCGGACTTCCTCTCTAGTCATAGTCAACGTGTGGCCCTGAATGGGTTTCTCTCATCTCCTCTTCCTGTTCAGGCTGGAGTTCCACAAGGCAGTGTTCTGGGCCCTGTGCTTTTTCTGGTCTTCATCAATGATCTCTCTGACTCTCTTGAAAATCCTCTGTATCTCTTTGCTGACGACTCTACTCTCTGTCGCTCCATTCTTCATCCCTCAGATCGGCAGTCTGCAGCCTCCTCACTCTCTGCAGACCTGGACAAAATCACAGACTGGGCAAACAAGTGGAACATGTCTTTCAATCCTGACAAATCTCACACTCTTACGATGTCTCTCCGAAAAGACCGACTGGACAGCCCTCCCATCCACTTTCTGAATAATCCTCTCCAAGAAGTTCTGTCACTCAAGCTTTTGGGTCTCACTATCTGCCATGATCTTTCCTGGGAAAACCACATTTCAAATCTGGCCTCCAAAGCCAGTCGCCGACTGGGCATCCTCCGTCGTGCGAAGTCCTTCCTTGGCACACCTGAGCTCCTCACCACATACAAGGCTTTCATCCGCAGCTCAATGGAATACTGCTCTCCCCTCTGGGCTGGTGCTCCTGCCTCACACCTAGCTCGTCTTCACGCTGTTGAAACCAAAGCATTCAGAATCATTGGAATCTCCCGCGATGAAGCTAACTCCAAGGGCCTCTCACTCACTCACCGCAGGCAGGTTGGTGGTCTTTCCGTCTTCTACCGACTGATCTCTGGCCTTGCCCACCCAGCTCTCTCTGGGCTCTGTCCCGCAAATATTCCTACAGGTCGCACAAGATCTGCCTGCAACCCTCTTATGGTCAAACTGCCAAAATCAAGACTCTCTGCTCACCTTCACTCCTTCATTCCTCTTTTCTCCCGCCTCTGGAACAAACTCCCTCACTCTCTTCAATCCCACTCCACCCTCCAGGTCTTTAAAACAGCTGTTCACCACCATCTCTTATCTTCCCCTATCCAAAACCTTGATCTTTTCTACCCCCGCTAATTTCACCCCAATTCCACTTTTTTGAAATACCAACTTCTGTCCTGGAAGTCCTTGGTGTCCTTGTGTTTTATACTTCTCCCTCCCCCTCCCCCTTCCCACGCATCCTCCCCCCAAGCCCTCTCCCTTCCACACATCTCCCTGCTCTCAAATGTTGTGTTTGTGTGCTTCCCCTTCTCTCCCCATCTTGTTTTCCGCTCCCTCTTTATATATATTTTGTTTGTGTGGTTGATTTGTTTGTGAAGTAAATGTTAGTTCTTTCACGAGCCTCGATTCAGTATACAAAAAAAAAAAAAAAAAAATCTATGGGCCGCCGTTATGGGATCAATTAATTGACTGTGTGTTAAACATGAGTCAAATATCCGTGCAAGTGTTCCCACAAGCAAAGCGCAAAAGTCTCATTCCAGTCCTGTGATCCTCATCTTGAAAGGTTGGAAAAAGCGCTTAATGTTTGGATCGAGGAGCAAACAGAAATAGTGCTTGTGAGTGGACCTAAAAGACGGGATGAACCATTGTGGTTTTACCCCTTTGAGTGGACAGATGATACGGGAGATGCCATTGCAGATTTACCTTATCTCCTTTTGGTGAACCGATTATATGGGAGAAACCATCGTGGATTTGCCCCCTTTGAGTGAACCAATTATATGGGAGAAACCATCGTGGATTTGCCCCCTTTGAGTGAACCGATTATATGGGAGAAACCATTGCGGATTTGCCCCCTTTGAGTGCACCAATTAAACGGAAGAATCCATTGCAGTTTACCCACTTTGAGTGGACCAATGATACGGGAGAAACCATTATTGATTTATCAACGTTTCCACAAGGCAGCTGGGGCTGAAGGCTCGAGTTCAACCATCACAATGTGCAAAACTATCCACCTCAGCTCACAGCACTAATCGAGGCAAAGAGATTTATGCCAGAGCAGGTTTCTAACGCAGAAGAGACAGGATTTTTCTGGAAGAGGTGCCATCTTGTACCTTCCTGTCCAAGGAGGAAAGATCGGCTCTGGGGTTCAAGGTGACTAACGATCATGTTGCCCTTCTATGTTGCAATGCGGCAGGCGGCTTCATCGTGCCAGCGATGATCCAACAGCTATCATCATCAACTCAAGCTAAGTCTCGTGTTTTCTATTTACTAGGGCATTGCCCGTACTATATCTATATCTAAAATTATATCCCCCCCCTCTATTTACATGAAATGGTTTGGTCCAAAGCGAACGGCTTGCGAGTACGGTGACAATCCACCCCCTCTATTTACATGCAATGGTTTGGTCCAAAGCGAACGGCTTCCGGAGTTTGGTAAAGAAATCGCCATCGCGTGCACAAACGCGCAGGAAAGCGAATGAATCGCAAATTCGGTTTTATTAGTTTTAAAACATAGTTTAACGCCAACATAGTTTGCAAACGTGAAATAAATGAATACGCTCTCAAATGTGCCATCCGAGGCAGAGTGTGTCCTCCACGTTCGGCACACGCGATCGTTCGCTGCTCTCTGATTGGTTGAATCGTTTTTTGGACATAGCTCGGTAAGTAATTGTCCGATTAATATGAAACCTTGAAAAGGCACATCCTCGGGTCCCCAGCAATATACCTGGCAAGTTAAAAGTATATCGGACCCGTGGTTGTCGAGAAACAGCGGTCACAGACAAACAAACAGACGTACAAACGTACAGACGTACAGAGATTACTGGAATTATAGATAGATGGCACAATACTTGCGTAATATGTTTACCCTCACCCACCTCGCTGTTTTGTAAAAATCACGTTGCTGTTTTCGAATACATTTAAAAGGTAAAACTCTTTCGTTTTTGTTTATTTTATTCCGTATTTATTTTATTTACATGTTTATTTCAAAGTTAGCATGCTTTATATACAGTATATGTTACATGTTTATTTCAATGGTGATATTGTGGCGGACACAAAAGCCCACTGGCGTGGTGACATCATTCCGCGCACCAAGTGGGCGGTGGCCACGCCCGAGGGGTAGGCGTGGCCTCATGATATACACCGGGCGTGCAGCCCGGAGCACGCCAGTGTTACAGTGAGCTCCTGAAATAAAGACGCTTATAAGTTACCGCTTGTCCGCTTCCTCCTTGCTCGCAAGCAGCGCGCGTAACGCCGCGCTTTACTGGTGACCCCCTCGACGTTGGATCTGCCGGAGCGATCCTTCCACACGCGACGCCATTGCCATGGCCAACTTCATCAAACTTCCCGAATTTTGGGAGGCTCAGGCCGAAGTCTGGTTCGTCCAGGCCGAAGCCCAATTTCAGCTTCGGCGCCTCACCGGCGATGACACGCGCTATTGCCACGTCGTCGCCTCCCTCGGGCCCGGCACGGCCGCTCGAGTTGTGTCCGTCCTTCGCCACCCACCGGACGGCCACAAGTACGAGGCACTCAAGCGGCTACTCCTAGCCACGTTCGGCCTCACGGACGATGCACGGGCCGACCGCCTCCTGGATCTCCCCGAGCTCGGTGACACGCGCCCGTCGGTCCGAATGGACCATATGCTGTTGCTGTTGGGCGACGAAGCCCCCGGTTCTCTATTCCGGGCGCTTTTCCGTCGCCAACTTCCAGCGCAGGTTCGCCTCGCGTTGGCCGGGACCGGGCTAACGGAACCCCGAGCATTGGCGGCCGAGGCGGACAAGTACTTCGCCGCTTCGGACACGCGGGCGAGAGTCGGCGTGGCCGTCACGGCCCTCGTGGCTGATGCTGCTAATGCTGCTGATGCTGCTGATGCTGCTGATCCACAGCATCAGCTTATACAGCATACGCAGCATGCTGATACGCACCTCGTGACCGCCGCCACGCCCCGCCCACCGCCGCGGCGAAAACCGCCACCGTGGGGAAACCCGCCAACTCCACTGGCCTGGCGGAGCCAGCCGTGCTCCTCCAGCTCCACCACCTGGTGCTGGTTCCACGCCAAGTTCGGCCACGAAGCTCGGCAGTATCATCCACCATGCTCCTTCAACAGGTCGGGAAACGCCCGGGCCGGCGCTCAATAGTGGCGATGAGCGCCGGCCGTTCGAGCAGCCTGCTGTTCATAACGGACACCTTCTCCGGGCGCCGTTACCTGTGTGACACGGGAGCGCAGGTGAGTGTCGTTCCCGCCGCCACGTCAGACAAGCACGCCGCGGGTGGAGGCCCCGCGCTGTTTGCCGCGAACGGGACGCCCATCCGTACGTACGGAAAACGCTGCCTCTCTCTGCGGTTCGGAGGGCAGGTTTTCCGATGGACGTTCGTCACCGCCGACGTGCCCATGGCACTGCTTGGCGCGGACTTCCTGTGCGCTAATAGGCTCCTGGTCGACGTCAAGCGCAGACGTCTTGTCCAGGCCGAGACGTTCAGCTCGCTCGCTTGTGCGTTGCCCAGCTCGGCGAGCAGCTCAATGAGCGGCTTGCCAAGCGGCTTGCCGAACGGTTCGGTTCCGGTCACGTTGGTCTGTACGCTTCCGGCAGCGGACGCATTCACCCGCCTCCTCGCCGGCTTCCCGGCCCTCACGCGGCCCACCTTCTCGGCGGGGGCCGTCAAGCACGGGGTGGCCCATCACATCCCCACCGTCGGGCCACCGGTCTACGCCCGGGCACGCCGCCTCGAGCCGACGAAGCTGGCGGTGGCAAAAGCGGAGTTCGCTACCCTGGAGCGACTCGGCATCGTTCGGCGCTCAGAGAGCGCTTGGGCGTCGCCGCTGCACATCGTGCCGAAGCCCGGCGGGGGATGGCGACCGTGCGGGGACTATCGCCATCTCAATGACGCCACGACTCCCGACCGCTACCCCGTCCCCCACATTCAGGACTTTTCCGCCCGTTTGGCGGGCATGTCCTTCTTCTCGAAGGTGGACCTCATACGCGGCTACCATCAGGTCCCCGTCAGGCCGGAGGACGTCCCGAAGACGGCGGTCATCACGCCATTCGGACTCTTCGAGTTCCTGCGCATGCCCTTCGGTCTGAAGAATGCGGCTCAGGCGTTCCAGCGACTGATGGACAGCGTCCTGCGCGACTTGGATTTTGTCTACGTCTACCTGGACGATATCCTCGTCGCCAGCGCGTCCCGCGAAGAGCACCTACCCCACCTCCGCACGCTCTTCGAACACCTGGGCCAGCATGGCCTGATTGTGAACCCCGCAAAGTGCCGGTTCGGCGCCGCCATAATCGATTTTCTGGGGCACCGTGTCACCAGGCATGGAGCCGTCCCCCTGCCGGCCAAGGTGGAGGCGGTGAAGGGGTTTCCGCGCCCCCGCACGATCAGAGGGCTGCAGGAGTTCCTGGGCATGGTGAACTTTTACCATCGGTTCCTGCCCCGTATCGCCCAGCTCCTGCGCCCCCTGCACGAAGCTCTCCGAGGTAAGCCGGGCAAAGGCGACGTTACCTGGGCCGAGCAGATGGACACGGCGTTCACGGGCGCGAAGCTCGCCTTGGCTAACGCCACCATGCTCGCGCACCCGGCGCCCGATGCACCGATCGCCCTCACCACCGATGCCTCGGACTACGCGGTGGGTGCGGTGCATGAGCAATGGGTGCGTGGAGCTTGGCAACCGCTGGCGTTCTTTAGCCGCCAGCTTCGCCCGCCCGAACGCCGTTACAGTACCTTCGACCGCGAGTTGCTCGGGCTTCACTTGGCGGTCAGGCACTTCCGCCATCTGCTCGAGGGCCGTGCGTTCACTGCCTTCGTCGACCACAAGCCGCTGATCTTCGCGATGGGCAAGGTCACCGAGCCGTGGTCGGCCCGGCAGCAGCGTCACCTCTCGGCCGTGTCCGAGTACACGACGGACATCCAGCACGTCGCGGGGAAGGACAACCCGGTGGCGGATTGCCTTTCCCGGGCCGTCGCCCACGCAGTCCACCTCGGCATCGACTATGCCCGGATGGCAGCGGACCAGGCCGCTGACCCCGACGTCCAGGCCTTGCGGACCGCCGTCACGGGCCTCCGCGTCACCGAGGTGCCGTTCGACGGCGCAGGCACGGCCCTCTTGTGCGACGTCTCCCTCGGGCGTCCTCGCCCCATCGTGCCCGCGGGCTGGCAGCACCAGGTGTTTGATGCCATCCACGGCCTGTCCCACCCGGGCGCGAGGGCCTCCCAAAGGCTGATCGCCGACAAGTTCGTCTGGCATGGCCTCCGGAAGGCCGTCCGCGGCTGGGCCAGGACGTGCCTCGCGTGCCAGCGCGCCAAGGTGCACCGGCACACCCAGGCCCCGTTGGCCCCGTTTACGGTGCCGGAACGCCGGTTTGACCACGTCCACGTGGACCTGGTGGGACCTCTGAACCCTCTCGCGGGGTTTCACCTACGTCCTCACCATGGTGGACCGCACCACCCGGTGGCCGGAGGCCGTGCCCTTGGCGTCGACAACGGCGGCCGATGTCGCGCAGGCTTTCATCGCCACCTGGGTCGCCCGGTTCGGCGCCCCCTCAGACATCTCGTCCGACCGCGGCCCCCAGTTCACCTCGGAGCTCTGGGGGGCGGTCGCGCAGGGGCTCGGGGTCCGGCTGCACCGAACCACGGCCTACCACCCCCAGGCTAACGGCCTGTGTGAGCGATTTCACCGCTCATTGAAGGCGTCGCTCCGGGCCACCCTCCGCGACGGCGGCTGGGTCGACAGGCTCCCCTGGGTCCTGCTGGGCCTCCGGACGGCGTCCAAGGAGGACCTGCGCGCATCCGCGGCGGAGTTGGTCTTCGGGCAACCGCTGCGGGTGCCGGGCGAGTTCCTCCCCGATTCCATGGCACCATGGTCCGCGGCACAGCAGCGCTCCGCTCTGCAAGAGACCGCCCAGAGGTTCGCCCCGGTGCCAACGGCATGCCACCGACGCACTTCGCCCCGGAGCTTCGCACGGCGGAGTACGTCTTCGTCCGCCACGATGCCCACCGGACACCACTGCGGCCCCCGTACGACGGGCCTTTCCGCGTGCTGGAGACCGGGGCGAAGCACTTCACCCTGGACATCGGCGGTACTCCTGACCGCGTTTCGGTGGACCGCCTCAAGCCGGCCCACCTCGACGTGGACCATCCACCGCCAGTGGCCCGACCCCCACGTCGGGGCCGCCCCCCTGCGGGCGGACCCCCGGCACCACCCAGCCCCGCCGCCACACCGCCCTCCGGTCCTGCACCCATCCCAGGGGCATCCCACCTGGCATCCCTGCACCCCGGACGCCGCCGATCGCCAGGGGGCGCTTCGGCCGGGTCATTCGTCTGCCCCGCAAACTGGCCCTCCAGGTGCGCGGGAATTCTGGGGGGGCGCGTGTGGCGGACACAAAAGCCCACTGGCGTGGTGACATCATTCCGCGCACCAAGTGGGCGGTGGCCACGCCCGAGGGGTAGGCGTGGCCTCATGATATACACCGGGCGCGCAGCCCGGAGCGCGCCAGTGTTACAGTGAGCTCCTGAAATAAAGACGCTTATAAGTTACCGCTTGTCCGCTTCCTCCTTGCTCGCAAGCAGCGCGCGTAACGCCGCGCTTTAATATGTTTATTTTTGGCTGCCACCGACATTCCTCGATATTTTTTCAAGGTCCAGGAACCAAACCCACGTTTTTCCATTGGCCCTTGGTATCCACTATCGCATTGTCAACTATCGCGGCACTTTCCAGGAATCTAACCCCCGCGATATAGGAGGGTTTACTGTTTATACTTGAGCACTGCACAGGGTATCGTGTTCCATAAACTCCCTAATTAATGTAGCGGTCCCAACAGTAACATTTTCATTGTTATACGACAGCAGGAAGCTTTTCAAATACAACGTGACGGACACATGAGGAGCACCAAAATATATACAGTCCCGTGATAAAGTAAGTACACCCCATGTAAAGTTTTGACTTTTTCAACATATTTCAACATACGGCTATTTGATCTTCATTTCAACAATATTGATAGATAAAGGTGATATAATATAACAAATATCATGAAACATTTACATTTTGTAGTCCATTGTATCTATCTATAATTCCAGTAATCTCTGTGTGTGTGTGTGTATGTGTGTGTGTATGTGTGTGTGTATGTCTGTGTGTCTGTGACCGCTGTTTCTCGACAACCACGGGTCCGATATACTTGAAACTTGCCAGGTATATTGCTGGGGACCTGAGGATGTGCCTTTTCAAGGTTTCATATTAATCGGAGAAGTAGTTACCGAGCTATGTCCAAAAAACGATTCAACCAATCAGAGAGCAGCGAGCTATCACGTGTGCCGAACGTGGCGAACAGACTCTGCCTCGGACGGCACATTTGAGAGCGTATTCATTTATTTCACGTTGGCAAACTATGTTGGCGCTATGTTGGCGTTAAACTATGTTTTAAAACTAAATATTAATCGGACAAGTAATTACCGAGCTATGGCGATTTCTTTACCAAACTCCGCAAGCCGTTCGCTTTGGACCAAACCATTTCATGTAAATAGAGGGGGGGGATTGTCACCGAACTCGCAAGCCGTTCGCTTTGGCTTTGCGAATGGACCAAACCATTTCATGTAAATAGAGGGGGGGGGATTGTCACCGTACTCGCAAGCCGTTCGCTTTGGCTTTGCGAATGGACCAAACCATTTCATGTAAATAGAGGGGGGGGGGGGATATAATTTTAGATATATATATAGTACGGGCATGCCCTAGTAATTTAAATAAACATAAATGCAAATTTCGCATGTGGAAAAAGTAAGTACACCCTTGGCTCTAATAGGTGGTATTGCCCCCTTTGGCAGAAACAACCTCAAGTAGGCGTTTCTTATAACTGTCTACCAGTCTCTGACATCGACTGGGAGAACTTTTTGCCCACTCCTCCATGCAGAATTCTTTCAGCTGTGCAATGTTTGAGGGGTTTCTTGCATGCACAGCTCGTTTCAAATCCCCCCACAACATCTCAATGGGATTTAGATCCGGGCTTTGGCTTGGCCATTCCAGAACCCTCCATTTCTTTCTTTTCAGCCATTCCTTGGTGGATTTACTGGTATGTTGAGGGTCGTTGTCATGTTGCAAGGTCCACCTTCGGTTGAGCTTCAACTTTCCTACAGATGGCCTCACATTATCCTCAAGCACCCTCTGGTACAATGAAGAATTCATAGTGGATTCTATGATGGTGAGCTGCCCAGGCCCTGATGCAGCAAAGCTGCCCCAAACCATAATATTTCCACCACCATGCTTTACAGTTGGTGTCAGGTTCTTGTGGTCAAATGCTGTCTTTGGTTTTCGCCAAACATGTCTTCTGGTACTGTGGCCAAATAGCTCTACCTTTGACTCTTCTGTCCAGAGCACATTGTTCCAGAAGTGCTCGTCTTTGCCTAGGTGTTCATTGGCAAACTTTAGTCTTGCCCTGATGTTCTTTCTGGACAGCAAAGGTTTCCTCCTGGCACACCTCCCATGTAGATCAAATTTGTGCATCCTCTTTCTAATGGTAGACTCGTGCACTTTGACATCAACAGTGGCAAGAGCTACCTGTTGGTCCCGTGATGACATTCTGGGGTTCTTCGAGACTTCTTTCAGCATCTTGCGGTCTGCTCTCGGGCTGAACTTGCTGGGGCGGCCTGGCCTGAACAAGTTGGCAGTTGTTTGGAATCTTCTCCACTTGTAGATGAACTTCCGGACAGTCGAATGATTGATTTCAAATTGTTTGGAGATCTTTTTAAATCCCTTCCCAGACTTGTAGGCATCTATAACCTTCTTTCTGAAGGCCTCAGAGAGCTCTTTTGATCTAGGCATGGTGATGCCGCACACTTCAACATCAAAGAGCAAACCAAACTAAATGTCTGAGGTTTAAATAAGACAAATTCCTCCAAGATCTTCTCTAACGATGTTCTAATCATTTGCACCTGAGCTGGTGCACCTGATTCTAATTTTAGGTATTTGAAGTAGTGATCAATGTAGGGGTGTACTTACTTTTTCCACATGCGAAATTTGCATTTATGTTTATTTAAATTATACAATGGACTACAAAATGCAAATGTTTCATGATATTTGTTGTATTATAATCACCTTTATCTATCAATATTGTTGAAATGAAGATCAAATAGCTGTACGTTGAAATATGTTTTAAAAGTCAAAACTTTACATGGGGTGTACTTACTTTTTCATGTGACTGTATAGTAATACTTCAAGAAGCAATAGAAAAATATATAATAGTACATGGAAGGAGCACAAAAACAATAACAACTACGTGGTATAAAAGATCCATTTTTCACACGTTTCACTTCATTTTCAATCCTCATTGAGGCTCACAGATAGACATGCAATATGTTTGTGAAGTACAACATGCTGTCTTTTGATTAAATCTGTCGGCGAAGCGATGGGGAGGCACAGCTCGTATGAATGCAGGAGGGACTTGCGTATCACATGGTGGATGTGTATCCTTTTGTTGTAAATCGAGGGATTCTGGAATGGGGCACTTAGTATGCATTGAGAAACCCTGTTCGAAAAGAAAGAATGAGCTTTAAAGGCTTTGGCTTCACTTCCTCTGGTCTTGTGTTAAATGGCCCACTTGTATCACAATATAAAACTTTCCATAGCAATGCGACTTCCATGGGCCACAGAAGATGCTGCATTCGTAGCTTTTGCTGGAAGTAGGTACTGTATTGTGAAAGGTTTTGCTGTTCGGGCTTCAAAAGAGGAAAGCTCACCGTCGTGAGCACTCGGGAGGTTTGCCTTCCGCCGAAGCGATAGTGCCGGCACCTTCTACAGGTCCGTTAAGTATGCGCAACCGGCTCCAGGCTTTTTGGTGTCCATTGAGAATGCGATGGTTGCTCGTGAATTGCAGTAGCCTACAATGGTGCGCTGTGCTGTGTGTGTCGACCGAGGAAATGGAGCCAGTGCTAGGTCGGCCGGGTTTTGAGGTTGTAACATTTGACTTGCGCCGTTCCCTTGAAGCACTTACATTTTTGATATTGAGGCGATCTCAAATAGCATCTGTCACAAAGTGGCCGTAGCTGGCGGTGGACAGCCTGTGATGCGCCGCCGAACATCCTCAAATGGGTTTGACGTGAGCTGTTTAAATATAGGATATATACCATACAGATTGCGTGGAGGTGGGGATGGATGCTTAAATGGATTTAGTACTAAAAAATACCTGTGTTTCCTGATTAGAAGATGTAACACACTCGCCTCTGGTCCCATTAATCTGGTTTTGAATCTCGATCCTACTCTAAACGGTCATCCTGGTGTTGCGAGGGCGATGCATGAATGCGTGCACCATCCCTCGGATGAATGTTGAACCAGAGGACCCGTCATGCCAGCATTGGCAAGTGGACCTTAAAGCTTCAACGGTGTCCTTCGTGGAGAGTTCAGTGAGTTATCGCCGGCACCCTGAACAAATTACAAATTCCTACTTGGACTTGGAGGTATCAAGTGGTTTGGTCTGTTTGGAGGTCCCTTGACACCAGGTTGGACTGCTTTCTACGTCAGGGTGTGGTTGATGCCTGGGAGCAGCTTCGGCGGGGTGGGGGGGCGGATATTGTAATAGGTACCATGCTTGGCTGTCTGTCCGTGTGTCCATCCGTCACGCTGTCTCCTCCTGAACGGTTGTGCATAAACTCACCAACCTTGTGCAGAAACGTATGATCATCGCATGGCACAAAGATGCTGCAGCAGTATCACTTTTGATCTCACCCGCTGGGGTGAGGTCAAAAGGTCAAATACCAAAGAATGCAATTATGGGCTCATTTTTGAGCATTTTTTCAATGAAATTTTGGATATGCAATCAACTTTGGGGGATGCATGGAATATGTACAGATTTATTTTTGATTTGAACCCCGGTTCATGCCTCAGGGGTTTAGGATCACAGGGGTCAAAACGAGCAAATAAGTTTAATTCAATATTTGATATTGGGTCATTCCTGGTAGAAATTTTTGCCATCTTTCAACTTTGCTTCAGGTGGGAAGTGTGGGAACTTGCAATGGCGCACCACCGACTTTGCTCTAGTTATACTATTGCTGCCATGTTTGCAAGTCGTACCATGACAGGACTGCCTATGAAGATGCAAGTTTTCAGAACCATAACTGCTGCACTGCATATCCACAGCGTTGCTGTCACCACGACAAAAATAAAATATTTTTCAATGACGCATTTGTCATCCTTGACAATATTCCACAGAAGGTGGGAAATGAATAACGACGACGCACTGACCCTCAAATTGAGGCTTGCAACGGGGCGATGAATTATTGCTGAGGCCTTTTGTGATTGCAATTTTTGCTCGTTGCGTAAATGGCAGCCGATATTCCGAATAGTTCAACAGGCTCATTATGCGTTTACGCCTCGCCTTTTGTCCTCTGCTGGAATGGCAACGGCCGACCATTTGCCGAACGAGTTCAGAGCTGGCAGAGTGATGCAAGGATTCGATGACCCATTTCCACCAAAATCTCCTGGTGTTTTCGGGTCGAATTGAGGTTACGTACTGGAAGGATATGCCGAGTCGTTTGCCACCATTCGGGCCTTTGTCTTGGAATTAACCGCTCGTGATAATGCCAGGGTTGTGGCTACGTAAACCCTTCACAAGATAAACAAAGAGGAGTTTAATGAACCTTGGGCGTAATTGCGATTGCGTCGATTGCTCCTCGATAGGCTGTTTATAGGAAAGCGTTGGTAGTTACGTGGCACTTCAATTTCATCCTTAAGGAAACCCAGGCACCATTTTGAAAGCCATGCCTGAGTTCACAGTCCTGTTGGTTTAAATTTTGTCTGAGTGGAGTTAATGGGTTTTGTCCCTGAAATGAAATCGTGCACATGCGCAGGATTGGCAGAGTTAGTAGTTCAATGTTTAACTGGTCGGTACGGCATGCCCCTCTGCCTTCACCAATCCCTGGGGTGTAAACCTGAAGCTTATTGATTGTGGTTTTGAAATTGCAGTTTAATGGTGAAAGTCACACGGTGCAGTCAGGCTGTTAAAGGGGCACCGGCACCTGATTTATTTTTGTGATTAACCAATACAAGTACGACCCTCGGTTACTGAGAAATAGCTTTCTGAAAACTGCGTTTTTGAATGACAATGTCGTTTGGGCCCAAAGCTGAGAGCAAGCCAATCAGTGCGATAGAATCACTCAATTGTAAACCTGGCTTTTATTGCTGCTGCTGCTGCTGCTGCTTTCTGTTAGTGTTGTGGTTGTGCCATCTAAGGGTGATGCATTGCGGAGTGTACAGGTCTTCGGATGATGCGTTATTGCGTTAAGCCGGCTGCCCTATTTTGAGTTCTGCGGCTATAAATGAACTTCACAATGGATCCATTTGTGATGATGCATTTCTGTGACTCTTTATCCATAATATGGATGTATATTCAATATACATCGATAGCCTGGTGTTGGCTTAGCGGTTAGGGTGCCGGCTTGGGATCCTAGGATCCTGGGTTCGAATCCCGGTCGATCGCTGAATTAACACCAGGGGGGTTGACTCAGCCTGTCATCCTTCCGAGGTCGGCAAATTGAGTACCAGCTTGCTGGGATGAATGATCACGGTGTGTACCCCGTTTAGAATAGGTACACCGTATCCCTGCGCATCGTAAGAGGCGACCAAGGGTTGGCGTCAGGAAGGGCATCCGGCCATAAAAACATTGCCTCAAAACAGGGAACCATGATTGTCATGGGGCCCGCAAGGCTAACCCCCGCTCTAGCGGGGAAAATGGCCTTAAAAACGATCATTCATATTCATTCATTCATTCGATAGATTTCATGCTCATCTGTTCACAATGCCTCTGTTAAACGGATATGGAGACCTTGGCATGCCGTCACGATGATGAACTAATGTTTTTTGCCACTTGTTTACACTTAACAGAAATGGCAGCGCAGATTTTTCTTGCTCTATGAACACGGAGGACTACGCTACGCTTTGGATGAACTGGTATGACCTTCCTCCTGCCCCCCTGTCTCCCGCACCCCCTTGCTTCCTCTTCTCCACTGTGCCTTCAGCTTGTTCTGTTTTGAGTGTTTGGGCAGTTATCGTGAAGTTTGATTACCGTCGTCTTCAGCTAACAGTGGTGCTGTTTTAACTCGACTGGCTCGTTGCCTGTATTTGTGAGTCCAGAACACGTGGGTTCAAATCGTTGGTGTTGCCATGGATACACAGTGGTCGTCCAGTGATTTTTAGGACAGGAGGGTGCCTTGGCAGCATTTATCCTCAATCAAAGAGGGTTGGGGGTAGCGAAGCAGTATCGTGGGCCAAACGGAGATGATTTAGCTTTCCCTCTCCACTCATCACTTTTCCTTTCAGGTGTGTTTTTGCCTTTCATTGAACCTGCAATGGTTTGTAATGTTACCAAGGCACAGGAGTACGCCTCTCGAAAGTCGGTGCTAAATCAACCCTGGCTTTGTTCGGCTTTACGATCTATCGTCACAAATCGCTCTTAATCCGACGAGAAAAGAGGACGAGAGGGGATGGGGGTAAGCAAATTTATACCGAACACACAATGTCAGTGGTAAAAGGCAAAAGTGCTCAACAGCCTTCGTGGACCAATGTCATGGCAAAATAAAAGGAGGCTCAACGAGGAAATGTCACGCGGAGAGCAGGCTGTCTTCTCCGAACAGGGGTAGAAGTAATGAACACTCGGACCACAAGGTACCCCAGATTACTCAGAACGGCTTGGCCTGCTTAACGTTCTCTGGTTTGTGATTTATTTCTTTTGAATCCAGTTTAAAATCCCGTGTGCCATGCAGATTTTCCCAGTGTCTAAGAGTGTCCTGTAAAGCGCGTAAACACGTACGCTGATGTCTACTAATGCCGTTTACTAATGCTGGAACATACCGCAGGGTGAGAAACTCCTTCCTTTTATTTCCTCTTGACCTTTTGCCGCCCTCCAACAACCTTCGGCTTCTCTCATAAGTCTTTAATCATCGTGTGGTCCCAAAGAAGATGCGAGCACCATTTGGCCGTCCCTTTGCACAACAGGGACTGGCGTTACCACGAATTCCCCGACATTCCAGCATCAATAAATGTTGGTTTGACTCTTGCCAATTCCTTTCGCTCTGTTTGATTATGTGTGGTTAAACCCTCGTTGGGCGCCATTTGTTTGTCTCTCCTTGGATATTCGCTCCTGTGGACCTGCTCTTCATTTTACCATACTCCATTACTATTTATACCCTCCATAATGTGTCCTTTATTGTTTTGCACGATGAGTCAAACAATGAAGAGGGGGTAAATGTCCAAGCCTTCATAAGGTCAGGAACAAACTTGGCAATGTCTGAGTCTCAAACTCTGAGGAATGTGGTTATTTTAAGGATTATTCAAAACTGCACTCCTGAAACACCTGCTGTCGTATGCTGTCGTGTATTGTGAATACATATTTACATAATGCAATCCCATTAACCTGAAGAGTATGTTGAGGGGAAGCTGCGCTGTGATAAATTAATGTCAGCTTTAATGACATTTTTTAAATGCCAGAGTGTTGAACCATGTGACATATATATATATATATATATATGGCTATTTACATTTGGCAGAAGTGGCTTATTATTATTTTGATATTGATACATCAGGTGGGGCCTTCTCTAAAGGACCTCGCCTCGTGGACAGTTGTTGGACCTGCTCAAATCCAGCCTTTGTTGTGTCATTTGAGAGCCCTCGTGGCCCTCATTTGTGTTGGCAATGTGATTTTCTTTTGTTGCTAATACAAATGACTGTTGATAACTATTTCTACAAATATTTAGGCATAAACAGTATTATGACAGTGTGTGACCAACATTGTGTGACCAACATCATATTACGATGCAAATTGTGCCAGTGGGGGAACCCATTGGATTGCATATTCTGAACTTCCTCTGCCATCCTGATTGAAGTGCCTCGGGCATGCTCAGGCCAATATCGCTCCGGAACTATTATTTATAAATATTGCTTTACATTGGGCATTTACTTTACATTCCCGGTGTGTACCCCGGTTTAGAATAGGTACACCGTATCCCTGCGTGTCGTAAGAGGCGAATAAAAGGGTTGGCGTCAGGAAGGGCATCCGGCCATAAAAACATTGCCTCAAAAAGAGAACCATGACAATTACAACTACATATGGGCAGGGTACAGCCCGAAGTACCCCGTGGGGGACCCCACTCCCTCTTGTCATAACTCAAGATGGGGAACCCGATCGAAGCAAGGGTGGAAATCATTCCATTTATGACGACGAAACGTCTGATGCCCGACGTGGAGATCGGTTTCTGAGGTTTGGGACATGGAGTGTAGGGACAATGACAGGGAGATGAGGAAAAGTGGTGGAAGTATTGGTCAGAAGAAGAGTGGACATATGTTGTGTGCAGGAGACGGGATGGAAGGGAAGTGGTGTGAGAATGGTGAAGGGTAGGCAGGGACAGAAATACAAGTTTGTGTGGCAAGGGTGCCCGGAGGGCATGAATTGTGTTGGTGTCCTGTTTTCTGAGGAGTTTGTAGACAGTGTGGTGAGTGTGACTAGAGTGAGTGAAAGGTTGATGATGGTGAAAATGATGATTGGAAAGCTCTTGGTGAACGTCATCTCGGGATATGCTCCGCAGGTTGGTTGGAGCGATGAAGAGAAGGACAAGTTCTGGTGTGCGATAGAGAAGCTGATGGAAAACGTGAAAGATGAGGAAGTTGTTGTGGCAGGCGGAGACCTAAATGGACATGTGGGAACGAGTATGGACGGTTTTGAGGGAGTTCATGGGGGTTACGGATATGGTGTGAGAAATGGAGAAGGTGAAAGGATTTTGGAGTTTGCTGATGGAGCTGATTTGTTGATTTGTAATACTCAGTTCCAGAAAGAGGATAATAAGCTTGTTACATACACGTCAGGTGGGTCGACGACAACCGTTGACTACCTGCTGGTGCGTAGGCGAGATAGGGGGCACCTCCGGGACCCAAAGGTGATCCCGGGGGAGGAGGCTGTTTCACAGCACCACTTGGTTGTCTGCGACATAAGGGTGAAATGTGCGATGAGAGCTCGGCGGGTGAAGTACCAAGCGAGAATTAAGGTGTGGAGGTTGAAAGAGGTGACAGTGAGGGAGGCATTAAGAGAGAGGCTGAGTATGGTAGAGGATGATGTGGTTGAGCTTGAAAGTGGTTGGATGTCAATGAAAGATAGTCTGTTGGGAGCCGTTGGTGAGGTACAGTCACGTGAAAAAGTAAGTACACCCCATGTAAAGTTTTGACTTTTTCAACATATTTCAACATACAGCGATTTGATCTTCATTCATTTCAACAATATTGATAGGTAAAGGTGATATAATATAACAAATATGAAACATTTACATTTTGTAGTCCATTGTATAATTTAAATAAACATAAATGCATATTTCGCAGGTGGAAAAAGTAAGTACACTCTTGGCTCTAATAGGTGGTATTGCCCGCTATGGCAGAAACAACCTCAAGTAGGCGTTTCTTATAACTGCACATCGGATTTTTATGTGAAAAAATAAAAAAATTTTTCACATAAAACGGCTTTTTTGCGCGCAAAAAAATTATTTTGCTATTTTCGGAGAAAAAAAGAATTTCGCCCTTTTTCGGGAAAAATAAAATAAAATGCCCTTTTTGGTCGAAAATGTCTGGCAACGCTAAAAAAAATTAGGGAATTTTTCGAAATTTTAAACTGCGATCGAAATTTGTAACTGCGATCGAAATTTTTAACTGCGATCGATCTCAAAAACAAAACGTTGCGTCCACTTGCGTGCGTTGCGTCCCCAGCGTGTACAGCAGTGAGGCGGTGTACTACAGTGAGAGAGTGTACACAAAGTGTGAACAAGTCTCCTATCAAGATGAGTGCTGCTCTTCGTGACAAGTGGCTGAAGGAATTCAACGCTGGCGGCGATGAAGGGCCACCTTCAAGTACGTGTCGAGTGACACGGCTTTCTGTCGAGCTTGTGAAAAGACTTTCCGGGCGAAGCAGAAGTCTGAGCTGGCCCAACATGTCTGAGGAGACCGCCACAAGAGCAACTTGGCCTTGAAGAAGAAGAGGACGGTCACGCAAGCCACCATGGAGGACTTTGGTGGTGGAAAGAGGCACAAGTGCGACGTCATGGCTCAGGAGCTGTGCCAGGCCATGCTGGCCGCTGGCATCCCATGGTCGAAATTGGAAAACACTGCCCTCCGGTCGTTCCTGGAAAAGCACATCACTCTCCAGATCCCCGATGAAAGCTGGATTCGAAAGCACTACCTCGACAAGTGCTACGACGAGGCCTTGGTGGGGATCCGTGCCGACCTCGGACAGCAGCCCATCTGGCTGTCCGTCGACGAGACGACCGATTCGGCAGGTCGATATGTGGCCAACATCATCGTGGGACGCTTGTCCAAGGAGGGGTACTTTCGTCCCCACCTCGTCCAGTGCATGTTTCTGGAGAAGACCAACTCCGGGGAGATCGTGCGTGCAGTCAATGACACGCTGCGCTATCTTTGGCCTGATTTCAAGCCGGAGTGCCTCAAGGTCCTCGTCAGCGACGCCGCGGCCTATATGATCAAGGCCGGCCATGCCCTGAAGGAACTCTTCCCGGACTTGCTGCATGTGACTTGCGTTGCCCACGTGCTCCACCGTGTCTGCGAGACAGTCCGAGAAATGTTCAAGGACGTCAACGACCTGATTGCCACGACGAAGAAGGTGTTCGTCAAAGCCCCGTCGCGTGTTGTCTTTTGGAAGGAGCAGCAGCCCAATCTTTCTCTCCCCCCGGAGCCCATTCTGACTCGGTGGGGGACGTGGATCGACGCCGCGGTGTTTTACGCCGAGCACTTTGAGGCCGTCAAGGACATTGTGGACCAGCTGAACGATGACGACGCGATGGCAATCCGGAGTGCCAAGGACCTGTTCGGAAAGGCGGACATCAAGCTCAGTTTGGTCTTCTTAAATGCCCACGTGTCGTTCATCCCGAAGATCCTTAAGCAGCTGGAGGAGGCCGGCATGGAGCTGGCCAAGGCCTTCCAGCTCCTTGATCAGGCCAAGGAGGAGCTCGAAAAGATCCGAGGCTGCCGTAAGGAGAGCCTGCTCACCAAGTTCAAGGCGGTGCTGCAGCGCAATCCCGACATTAGTGTGCTGAGGACAGTGGCTTTGATCCTGGATGGAGATCAGCACGGATCTGAGGTTGGTGTGCCGGCTGGAGTCAAGCTTGCTGACATCCCCCTCTTGAGGTACTGCCCCATCGTCGGCGTCGACGTGGAAAGGTCCTTCTCCGTCTACAGAAACGTCCTCACCGACCACCGACACCGCCTCACCAAGGAGAACATTACCAAGATAATGATTTCAAACACCTACTTTAACCGTTCCTAAAAGGGTCTTGTCAATTTCTTCTTGTCCTCTACTTATCAAACAATGCGGTTGCAATAAAGGTACCTGAACGTCATTTTTTACCTGTTTACTAGCCCAGAGTGTTTAATGTTGTGCAGGAAAAAGCTTACCATTTTTTGTTCTTTTTTTGACTGATTTCTGAAAAACTTGGTAATTATAAAAAATGAATAAAACGGGGGAAAAAAATATTTCGGGATTTTTTCACATAAAAAAAAAAAATTTCCGCTTTTCAAAACATAAAAGGCCTATTTTCTTAACATAAAAATCCGTAGTCTACTTATAACTGTCTATCAGTCTCTGACATCCAGTAACCCAGTTTTAGGACCGGCAGAGAAGATAACCGTGAAGGAAGTTGAGAAAGCGATAAAAGCAATGAAGAGTAGAAAAGCGTGAGGGCCGACGGGAGTTGTGGGAGATATGTTGAAGGCAGCGGGACATTGGGGTGTGAAGAGAATGACAGAGATCTGCAATCTAGTGGTGAAAGAAGGCCGCATTCCAATGGATTGGGAACTGAATACTCTCGTTCCTCTATACAAGGGGAAAGGTGACCCTCTGGACTGTGGCTCGTATCGAGCGATAAAGTTATTGGAGCATGGAATGAAGGTATTGGAAAGGGTATTGGAGAGGAGGATAAGGAAGAAAGTGAAGATTGACGAAATGCAGTTTGGATTTATGCCAGGAAGAGGAACGACAGGCGTGCTTTTTAGTGTGAGGCAGTTGCAGGAGAAGTACATGGAGAAGAGGAAGAAGTTGTTTCTTGGGTCTGTTGATCTGGAGAAAGCATTCGATCGGGTTCCACGTGAAGTAGTGACATGGGCATTGAGGAAGTTAGGAGTGGAGGAATGTTTGATCAGAGTAGTTATGGCAATGTGCGCGCACAGCTGTAAGGACGAAGGACGGGAACAATGGTGAGTTTGAGGTGAAGGTGGTAGTGCATCAGGGGTCGGTACTAAGTCCGCTACTATTTGTAGCTGTGATGGAGGTGCTGGCTCGGAATGTAAAGGAGGGTTTACCATGGGAGTTGTTACATGCAGATGATCTGGTGTTGATTGCAGAAAGTATGGATGGACTGAAGGAGAAGATGAACAAGTGGAAGGAATGTATGGAGACTAAAGGTCTGATGGTGAATATCAGAAAAACGAAGGTGATGGCAAGTGGTAAAGCATGTGGTGAGGTGGAAAGAACTGGGAAGTGGCCGTGTGCTGTGTGCAGGAAGGGTGTTGGAGTGAATTCCATTCAATGTACCATGTGCGCTGAGTGGGTTCATCAAAAATGTAGTGGTTTGAGAGGGTCATTAACAAGTGTGGCAGGTACATTCAAGTGTAAGGTGTGCACAGAGGGAGCTGCAGATGGAGGAAATGTTGAGTTGGATCTTGGAGACAGCGTGATGCTGGAAGGTGTGAAAACATTTTGTTACCAAGGAGACATGCTGAATGGAGAAGGTGGATCAGACTCGGCAACGGTTGCTCGAGTGAGATGTGCATGGAAGAAGTTTCGGGAACTGAGTGGCGTGCTGACGAGGAGGGGAGTGTCGTTGAAGCTGAAGGGAAAGGTGTATGCTGCATGTGTGAAAAGTGTTAGGATTTATGGGAGCGAGACATGGGTAATGAACGTAGATAAGCAACGAAGGCTGGAAAGGGTGGAAATGCGAATGGTTCGGTGGATGTGTGGAGTGTCGTTGAGAGAGAGGAAGACAAATGATGAATTGCGAAAGATGATGGGAATGGAGCCTGTGATGGATGCTGTGAAGAGAAACAGTTTGAGATGGTTTGGTCATGTGTTGAGGAAGGATGAAAGTGACTGGTTGAGAAGAGTGATGGAAATTAATATAGAAGGAAGTAGAGGATGGGGAAGACCGAGAAAGACTTGGCTAAAGATGGTTGAAGAAGAAATACGGGCAAGGGGGTTAACAAGGGGAGATGCAGAAAATATGGCGAAATGGAGAAGATTGTCATGGAGACCGCAAGGCTAACACCCGCTCTTGCAGGGAAAATGGCCTTAAAATGCCTGGTGTTTGTTTGTTGTATTGGGCATATCTACCTCGTTTTTGCACTTTTCTCTCTTTTTGTTTCTATTAGTGGAGAGAGGCTCAAGGTTGGATTTGGAAGCTGGGTAACGGGGAAACAATTGCGCACAATCAGTAAGGGAATAAATCAATGAGAGAGACATGGGGTGGGGGCAGAGAGAAGGAGAAAGAGATAGAGAAGTGGGAGACAGAAAGAGATCGAGGAGAGAAAAAGAGGAAAGGGTTGGGGTGAGAAGAAATGGTAGAGAGAGTGAGTGAGAGAGAGAGAGAAGAGAGAGAAGAGAAAGGTGAGGAGAGGATGAGGGCGCGGAGGTAGATAGAGGAGGAGGGCGCGGAGGTAGAGAGAGGAGGAGGGCGCGGAGGTCGAGAGAGGAGGAGGGTGTGGAGGTAGAGAGAGGAAGAGGCACGGAGGTAGAGAGAGAGGAGGAGGGCGTGGAGGTAGAGAGAGAGGAGGAGGGCGTGGAGGTAGAGAGAGAGGAGGAGGGCGTGGAGGTAGAGAGAGAGGATGAGGGCCGGGGGAGGGAAGGAGGAGAGATGGAGGGGTGGAAGAGAGAGAGAGACAGAGAGAAGAACCACCTTTCGAGACCATTTTTCCCCCCAGAGCAGGGGTTGGCCTTTTTCGGGCACCGTGGTACCCTTTTTGAATCAATGTTTTATGGCCGGATGCCCTTCCTGCCGCCAACCCTGTTAGTCGCCTCTTGCGACACACAGGGAATTGGCAGTGAACTGGTACTCAATTTGCCGACCTCGGAAGGATTACAGGCTGAGTCACCCCCCTGGCATTAATTCAGCGATCAACCGGGATTCGAACCCAAGATCCTAGGATCCCAAGCCGGCACCCTAACAGCTAAGCCAACACCAGGCGTTAGAAAGACAACAACACAACACAACATGCATTTTAAGGCCATGTTCCCTGCTAGAGCGGGGGTTAGCCTTGCGGTCCCCATGACAACTTCTCCATTTTGCCCTATTTTCTGCATCTCTCCTTGTTAACCCCCTTGCCCGCATTTCTTCTTCCACCATCTTTAGCCAAGTCTTTCTCGGTCTTCCCCGTCCTCTACTTCCTTCTACATTAACTTCCATCACTCTTCTCAACCAGTCACTTTCATCCTTCCTCAATACATGACCAAACCATCTCAACCTGTTCCTCTTCACAGCATCAATCACAGGCAATATTCCCATCATCTTTCGCAATTCATCATTTGTCTTCCTCTCTCTCAACGATACTCCGCACATCCATCGAACCATTCGCATTTCCACCCTTTCCAGCCTTCGTTGCTGCTCTACGTTCATTACCCATGTCTCGCTCCCATAAATCATAACACTTCTCACACATGCAGCATACACCTTTCCCTTCAGCTTCAGCGACACTCTCCTCCTCATCAGCACGCCACTCAGTTCCCGAAACTTCTTCCATGCACATCTCACTCGAGCAACCGTTGCCGAGTCTGATCCACCTTCTCCATTCAGCATGTCTCCGAGGTAGCAAAATGTTTTCACACCTTCCAGCTTCACGCCATCTCCAAGATCCAACTCAACATTTCCTCCATCTGCAGCTCCCTCTGTGCACACCTTACATTTGAATGTAGCTGCCACACTGGTTAATGACCCTCTCAGACCACTACATTTTTGATGAACCCATTGTACATTTTGTTTCCTATGTCAGCACACACATGCTTTACCACTTGCCATCACCTTTGTCTTTGTTAGAAAGACAGAGAGAGACAAATAAAATATGAGAGAGAATGAGAGAATTTGAGATTGAAGTCCATCCACAAGTACAAGGTTTTGGTTAGGAAGGGCTAATGGGGCTAATTAAGATCATGGGTCAGCTTGGGGGCTGACAAGAGGGAGAAGGGGAGAAGCAAGGAATAACAGTTGAAGTGTGCAGTCAGCCTGGATTTTGGAAGTCAAACCAGGAGGCGGTGACTGGATGAATGTGTGCATCCTGGAGTTGCTGGGAAGGATCGGAGGACAGAGAGACGAGGGAGTTAAATCAGAGGAGAGGCGGTTAAAAAAAGAAAGAAGAGGAGAGACCACCGACCGACCTGTGACGTGAAAGCAATCATACCTTGTACTTCGGCCTCATCACGGGATATTCCAATAATTACTGAGAGAGAGAGAGAGAGAGAGAGAGAGAGAGAGAGAGAGAGAGAGAGAGAGAGAGAGAGAGAGAGAGAGAGAGAGAGAGAGAGAGAGAGAGAGAGAGAGAGACTGACTGACTGACTGACTGACTGACTGACCTGACTTGACTTTTATTATAAAAGTATCAAAACACACACGGGAAAACACCACAAATTTTTTTACAAGAAAAGAAAGTTGTACAAGCAAAAAGGATGTATATACATGTATATGTGGACATTGAGCGTAAGTACAATTTACAAAAACAAACTCAACACCTCATCTGTAAAAAAATCGTCGTTCACACTGCCGAAACTTATCCGGGCCGACACTATTCCTTTAAAGCAAAACAGCACATTTTCATCTCTGCCGCTCAATTTGATCTTCCTCGTTTTATATATTGCAAGTTTAGCAATTCCGCACAGAAAATTCAAGAAAGGGACTGCTGTCTTGCTCTTGGTGCTCCTTTCAATGCCATACACAAAAATGGCAACAGAAAAAACAAACTTAAATGTATAAAATAACTGTTGGAGGAAACAAAAAATGGGTACCAATCTCTTGCATTTCACGAAAGCATGGGTCACATTTTCAGCCTCTTCACAAAAAGGACAAACATTCTGTACAGAAGGATCAAACTTATTAAGTAAGTACTTGGTGACCAGGGCCTGATGAACTAGTCTCCAATTTAAGTCTCCGGTTCGACCTAAAGTTGGAGACCTATACATCTCTTTCCACACTGGAGATAGGAACGAACTAGCCGGAATGATCTCATCCCACCGATTTTTTAAAGGTTTTGTGAAACCCGGTATAAGCACCTCTTGGCATATCCCATAAATAACTTTTTTCCCCATCACATGAAACACACCGCAACCATCTGACTTTGAGAAGACACACTGTTGTTTTTTTGAGGTGACTTGGAGCTCGGGGAAAAAGAGACGAGAGTCCACCACTTCATCTGCCCCAGTCCACCCGATATTTAATTCCCTGAAAGTTTTAATCACAACTCTCAAAACTTTGTCCACCATTCTAGATGACCGAACCCCCACTTCTGATGTGAGAGAACCGGTGGATACCCATCCATTTAGGGAAGGCTTCATCAGGTCTCGCACTCTGTTTATTCCATTACAGGTGAAGCAATGCATAAATGACCTGGAGGTTGAAATTTCAGGGAATAAAGGATTCAGAACCAATGGCTCATGCATATATTTTTTGGCATCGTAGGACACCTCTAATCGTTGTATTCCAAGGACTTGCCAGGCATTCAGAAGGCTCTGATGAAACTCGGGGAGCAGAGTCGTGTTGACATGCTGCAGGTCCATGAGGAAGAGCTCTCGGTCATACTTCAACCCATCTGCTTCCTGCAGCCAAGCATTTGTGAGAGGCCGCCACGGGACACACTCGCCATACAATAAACGCTTTATCGTCAACATGCGGAAAGCCATTATCCGACTCGGAACATGTATCAAGCTTTGGCCACCTGCATTTCGGGGTCTGCACACCATGTCTGGTCCAAGCCAATGGTGGCCTCCCCAGAAAAACTGAGTTAGAACCCTCTGAATGCCTGTGACCAAGTATCTCGGAGGTTGGAGGGGGATAACTTTATGCCAAATAAAAGGAACCACCAGGTTATTTATTATTGTCACCCTTGCCTTAAGCGATAGAAGGTGGTGCAACCGTTTCCATCTAGCCAGTTTCTGCTTGATTCTTTCCAAGAAGCCCTCCCAATTTTTTTGTTCATATGCTTGGACTCCGAGAAATAACCCTAAATATTTAAACCCCTCTTTGTTCCACTACATTCCTCCTGGTAACACAGGCAGAGCTGAGGAAGGTGGACAGGGGCCCACCCATAAGGCAACACTTTTGTTCCAATTTACTTTTGCCGTGGAGGCGAGCTCAAACTGGGACAGACATCGAGAGACCTCACCCACATCATTTTGGCTGGAAACAGCAACACAAATGTCATCCGCATAAGCTGAAGTAACCATTTTGTGGTTTTTTGTTAAGGAGACTCCTTCCACTGAGTTTCGGAGCAAAGCTAGTAAAGGTTCGACCGAGAGACTGTATAGCATTCCTGAAAGCGGGCAGCCCTGATGGATGCCTCGCTGAAAGGGAAAAGGGCGACATAAGCTGTTGTTTACCTTCAACAGACAGGATGCATTTTCATACAACAACTTAACATAGGAAACAAAATTTTGTCCAAAACCAGCTCTCCTTAGTACAGCAAACAAAAAAGAATGGTCAACACTGTCGAAAGCTTTTTCTTGATCTAAAAGAACCAAACCAAAACCATGAGATGTAGTACGACCGAGACTGATCAAGTCTCTCACCAAAAAAATGTTATCGTAAATAGAACGCTCAGGAACACAATAAGACTGATCAATATCAATCAAAAGGGGGATGACTTCCTTTAGACGTATCGCGAGCGCCTTCGACAATATTTTATAGTCCGTATTTAGGAGTGACACAGGCCGTCAATTTGTGGCGTCTTGCAAGTTCCCTTTTTTTGGAAGGAGACACAAAACTGACCTCCGGCAACTTAGTGGCAATTCACCTTGTTCAAGGCTATCATGAAAGATGTCAAGTAGAGTAGGGCCTAGAATGTCCCAAAAGGCCTTGTAAAATTCAACTGTGAGGCCGTCAAGTCCAGGGGCTTTCCCATCTTGGATTCCTTTAAGAGCAGCAGTAAGTTCTCCGAGAGAGATGCCAGGCTCCAGTTGTTGTTGCTGGTCTTCAGACAGAGATGGGAGCAGTTCAAACATCCCGTTTCTGTTTTCCTGGTTCACAGTTCTCAAGGCAAACGGCTTTGAATAAAAGTTTCGTAATTCATCCTTGATGTCACTTTGAGAAGACAGAAGCGCACCGGCAGAAGAGCGCAAAGCGTGAATTTGTTGAGGGATCTTGGCTGTCTTTTCCAAGTTGAAAAAGTCTTTGTTTGGTTTGTCAAGTTGGATAATGTCCATTCGCAGTCGGACGAAAGGACCAGATGCACGCTCTTTCACCATTTCAGCCAGTAGTGTTCTTTTCTCTGACAACTGCTGGACATTTTCGTTGGACATTCCAGATTTCTGCTCACAATAAAGTACAGTGAAACCTTGACTTACGAGTGCACCAACTTACGAGTTTTCCGAGATACGAGCCGTCGCTCGGGCGGTTTTTTGCTTTGAGATGCGAGCCGAGATCTGAGTTACGAGCTTACGCCACCCGCCACCAGGTGGGTTCCGGTCACGTGGTTATCTTGCCGTGCAAGCATCTCTGCCGTATATCGCTGCTGCTTTGTTTTCGCATTTTGGTGGTTTTGGAAAATTTCTTAGTTTTAACCATGGGTCCTAAGAAATTGAGTGCCAAGGGCAGTACTGAGAAGAAGAAGAGGATGATGTGCTTGGATATAAAACACGCAATCGTCGAAAAACATGAGCGAGGTGTGCGTGTTGTCGACTTGGTGAGGCAGTACGATCATAGTACTTCTACGATATGTACGATTTTGAAGCAGAAGGAGTCGATAAAGGCTATAACGCCAGCCAAGGGCGTTACGATTATTTCAAAGCTCCGGACCTCTATCCATGAAGAGATGGAGAAGTTGTTGTTTGTGTGGTTGACGGAGAAGCAGCTCGCAGGAGATACCGTGACCGAGAGCATCATGTGTGAGAAGGCCCGAGACATTTACGGGGATTTGGTGCAGCAGACGGCGGGAACATCAATGGACGAGGCATCGGAAGTCATTCAAAGCCAGTCGGGGATGGTTTGATAATTTTAAGAAGAGGACCGGCAGTCACTCCGTCGTCAGGCATGGTGAGGCAGCAAGCTCGGATGTGAAAGCAGCTGAAGATTTTATTATAACTTTTGCCGAACTGATAGAAGCCGAACGATACATCCCCCAGCAAATCTTCAACTGTGACGAGACAGGGCTCTTCTGGAAAAAGATGCCGAGGAGGACGTATATAACGGCAGAGGAGAAGAGCATGCCAGGCCACAACTTGTTCAGAGTGCCGGCGATAGCTCGCCTTCTCTTTGTGGAAGACACGGTGAGATCCTTAACATCCAACAACTAATGGGACGCAAACGGGGCGCCCAGTTTAGCGGTACACACATTGATGAATCACCCTGCCTGTGATTCACCCATGACAGATTATAGCTGGGTCGGGATTCAAACCCAGGCTGGACAGTTTAGAGTCAAGTGTGCGTACCTCCAGTCCAGGCCATCCTGCCAACTTGTATGCTGCATACAGGTGAAATATAAAGCGCGAGATATTTTTATATATACTGTATATTTAAAAAAAAATTGGTGTGGTTTTTGGCGGGCTGGAACGGATTAATAGCATTTCAATGCATTTTAATGGGGAAATTTAATTTGAGAAACGAGCAAATTGAGTTACGAGCTCGGTCACAGAACGAATTAAACTTGTAAGTCAAGGTTTCACTGTATATCGTTTTTTATGGCAGTTATCACACCGAGTGTGTTACAGGTATTATAACGACTGTATTGCTGGCAAAAGCACTTAATTTGGGATTTTGTGCAATCCCACCATTGCCTTAAATTTAGGTAGGAAAACTTTTGCATTTCACATTCCTTCCATACCATTCTGAATGCTTCTTTGAAATGCTCACTTTGTAAAAGTTTGACATTGAAGGTCCAATATGCACTTCTGCAAACGTGATGAGGTAAGCCACATACAACAACGATCATGTGATGATCAGAAAAACCAGATGGCCTTATATAAGAATTCTTAACAAGATTTACCTTATCATGGTTAACATAAATTCTATCCAAACGAGCCATTGTCAAAAGATTTCTTGCGGCACAAAC
The DNA here is from genome assembly GCF_964187855.1 of Myxine glutinosa. Lineage (NCBI taxonomy): Eukaryota > Metazoa > Chordata > Myxini > Myxiniformes > Myxinidae > Myxine > Myxine glutinosa. The sequence continues at coordinate 15,385,938 of NC_136265.1, forward strand.
CCACGTGTACTGCCGGATGTTTGGGTTCTGTACCCGCCACACATCCACAAGTTGAAATTTTTTAATGAGCTGTGCCAAAGGCCTTGCACTCGGTGGATGAGGCTCAGGAGTGTTTCTATCAAGTTGTGGGTTGAGGGTACAGTTGTAGTCTCCCCCCAAACAAACCAACATGGACAGGTCAATAGTGCTTAAAAAACCCGCTAACTTGTGAAGAAAAGCACTTCTTGCAGAGTTAGCACTAGGGCAGTATACATTAGTCGTGCAAATCTTTTGGTTACCACTGACAAACTCCACAGATAGTAAATGGCCCTTGCAAATTTCCCTACATCTGATCTCCAACGGCTGGAGTCTAGGATGTAAGATGACTGCCACACCAGCCTTGGCATCAACGAAAGCACTGGAGAAAAAGTGACAACCTTTAAAGATATTACGCCACTCAACCTCAGAAGACTGATTTGCGTGCGTCTCTTGTAACATCAGCACATCAATTTTTTCATTCTGAAACATTTGAAACACCTGGAGGCGACGCACACAACTGCGACCACTGTTGATGTTTAAGGATGCTACTTTTATCTCCATTCTGTTAACTATTCATACAGTTCCTTACCCGCTCGAGTTATACATTTTCTTAGCCTCTGGAATTGAGGTTCTGACATGTTAACCTGATAGGGTTCACGAATCATGTTCTTTGCAGTCAAAATAAAATCATGCAGATTCGGAAAGTAGTCTTTGATTTTTACATGTCTTTTCCTGAACGTTTCATCAAGGAACTTAATAACATTTTCTTGAGAAACCATGGTGATGGTGTTGTCATCACCCGCCTCACTCTCTTGAGCACTTGAAGCACTAAAGAGTGGAGTAGAAGAGGTTTCATCAGAATCAAGTGCTTCATCTTGATCTGCACCTTTTCCTACTATTTGTTGAACACTTCGTTTTGGAACAGCAATTCTACAGGGTCAAAGACCTCCGCGCTCTTTGCAGACCCTTCCAGATTTACCATATCCCCTGTGGCTATAAGTATGTCCCCCACCTCATCATCCCTTTCATTTTTTTCTGTCAGGGAAGGGTTAACGTTATCCTCACAGTTGCAAGGACTTTCCCCTTTATCTATTTTTTCCTCACTAGCAGATCCAGCTGCTAACTCGTCTGAGTGAGTTTAGTTATCAGGACAAGGACTTACCACATCCTGAGAGGATCGACTATTTTCCGGGTCATACTGAATCTCGGCAAGTGGTGCAAGCGAATCTTCCTCACGTACACACACTTCCGGTACCATCTCCATTACCGCCAAGGAGTTTCCGGTGTAGGCCTCACCCTGGAGGTCCTGCGAGCCTGACACGATCTGAATCTTATTTTGTTTTTCTTTGGAATCACAGGATTCATCACTTGAACGCTTCTGACCTTTTTTCCTGGTGTCCACTACGGATACTTCCATGGTATCGTCCGCACTGTCGTGTACAGTGGACGAAATGGGAGAGGGTTCAACCACTTTCATTCCCACCTTAGGTGGAGGGGCGGGGTTAGTCACCTCACGTTCTAAATCTATCACTCCCTCCCCCACCCCCCCGGTCGGAGTGGTCGGGTCTGGCTCTTCGCTCACCGCAGTCGGTGCGGTGGGTGGATTAACCGCTCGATCCACCTCCCCTTCAGTGTGCGGTGAAGAGGAGTCGCTCCTCACCAATCCTCCGCTTTCCTGCGGTGTAACCGCATTGGGGCAGGCACTCCTCACATGCCCGTAAGCCCCACACTCGAAACACGTCATAGCCTCCGAGGAGGCATACATTTTGTATTCAAAGCCGTTGATTTTCACACTCAACACGACATTGAGCGTTTTTACATTTGCAGGCAGTATCATGTACACCACTCTCTTGAAGGACATGACATGTTTGAATCGATCGCAAACATTTCGCATCGGCACCATCGAAATCCTCGATACTACCTTACCGAACTTGTTTAATTGTTCACGTAAATCCTCATTTCTAATAAATGGCGGGATATTACTGATGTTAATCTTTACCGTAGGGGCTTATAAAGCAAACACAGGAACGTGTTCGGTTCAATGAACAAGCCTTGTTCGACTACACTCGCTACCATGTGCTCCTCGGACAAAAATACGACGAATTTCTTATTCATACGAGAGGCAGCGCGAATACTGTGTGCACCAACGATGTTTCCAATGGCGGAAAGCACATCGTTAATTTCCACCTCGTTGGGAGGAACACAAACTAGCCCGTGTTTACGAGTTAGCGATTCGTACGTATCAATGCGGAAGCGTTCGCCCGCCATTCTAACTCGACCAAAGACAAGTTCGCAGCCAAGAACCGAGAGAACCCAATGTTTGTCGAACACCAACAAACAGATCAAATCCCCCCCCCCCCCCCCCTTGTCTGAACCGGACAAGAAGGTATCAAACCTAAATGATCGAACTAAAGTAAATAATAAACGTGCATTATAAGCACAAAAATGGCTTACAAAGCGCCGTCAAAGCCAGTAGGCCGCACCCAAAATGGGCCCGCTCTCAATCCTCTCTCTCTCGAAGACAAGGGTGCAGAACGGATGAAAACACAATGCCGAAGCACACAGGATGAAAAAGGAGAGAGGAGGGGGGGGGGCAGGGGAGGGGGGGAAAAACGCAACGGGCTCACCAAAACACAGAGCAGTTGCTCACAGCCGCCATGACGCCACACCCAACGCACCGACGGCCGACAGGTGGAGAGAGAGAGAGAGAGAAAGAGAGAGAAAGAGAAAGAGAAAATAAGAAAATAAAAACATGGTTACAAGCAGTATTTTCCAAACGAATGGATGTGAAATTGAAAAGGTATTTATTTTCTGGACATCGTCCAGAGAGAAAAGTAATATTTATTTTGAAAGTGAAAGCTGAGAAAAGTAAACCAGGTTATACTGATTCTATTTTGCCATGATGGCTGAGCCATAATGACCGAATTGGTATTCCAGAAGGTTTGTAGGTTCGAATCGAGCTGAAGGCAGCACTATTAAGGATTCCAATTTAATTTGTGCGGCATTGAAGACTGAATCCATCGATGAAAAATTACCATGTTACTATCGGATTGCCAATAAGAACCCATCTGGCTCACAAATGACATTCAGGTCATCTGCCTGCCCTCTTGATCCGGTCGGCATGTGATGCCAGTGCATATCTCGTTGTCGACTGTAAATGCCATTGAGGAAACTTGCGGTGCGCAATGACATGGCACCTGGAAAAGTGCAGGACCGCTCGCAATCTTTTGAAATGATTAACGGCTAGTGGGCCGTTAATATCACAGATGTGCAATCCGCATCGATGATATTAATGGCTGGCGAGCTGGGTGTCGAGAAATATTCCGAAATGATACGTATGAGGGAAAATGGCTCGTACTCGCACAGGATCTTTCCGATAAAGGATCTTTCCGTATGAGGGGCTATATTAACGCACAGGATCTTTCCGATAAAGGATCTCTCCGTATGAGGGGCTATATTTCAGAGCGACGTTTCGGACTGGGTACTTTGCCAAGGCCCACCCCAAAACAAATTTGTCATTTGGGCTATTTTGCTTGTTATTGAAGTTCTCATCCGCACCTGCAAACGCACAGATTGGCTGTCATCTGCTGTGCCGTGCACCTTTGTGGTATTAACATACCGATGTTGAATCAAATTCCTGGTTCATGGGTGAGAAGCATCGTTGTGAGGGTGGGACAGATCGGGAGGGGGGAGAGAGAGGGAAGGGGTATGTGTTCATAGAGCGTTTTACTTTTGCAATTCTGCATTTCCTTCCATGCGTCCCTGATAGTCATTTACTCAAATGAAGGCAAGAGAGTGTGGAATGAGAGTTGAATGCATGGCTGGAGTCACCGACATTGGAGGGGAATACTGGGAAAGACTTTGCATGTGATGTTGCTTTTTCCTTTTATGGCACACCGCCAGTGGGATTGGCGGTGCCTGAAGAGAATTTTAATTTGTTGCCACGGTCGGCCAGTTTTGAAATGCCTTCCACGACTTGCTGTGATCGAATCCCCTTCAATACTTCGGGGTGGGCTATTTGGTTGGTGAGGAGCGGGCTTCCCGAACTAATGCAACAGCTGCTGCTTTGAGGGATGGTTGATCGACCCTATCCAGCGAAACCACGCCGAGCTGCTCCATAATGCGGAGTTGTAGTTCTCGAGGCTACTTGGTCGATTCGTTGGTCTGATCATATTGCTAGTTATACTTTGTAACCTTGATGGTTTTTTTCTTCCTCTTCCTACTCCTCCTACTCCTTCTTTTTCTTCTTCTTCTTTTGTCTCCCTTCTCTTCCTCCGTCATCTTCTTCTTTTGATCCATATTGTCCATCATGTGCCAAAATGTCCACTTCGTGTCTTAGCATTTGTACGTGAGCGTTCCAAGCTGTCAGGGTCTTATTGACCTTCTGGGCTGTGCTCTATATCATGTATGTCAATTAAATGTTACCTAGGCAGTTGGGTTGAGGGAGGGTGGGGGGGTGAAGGGGGGAGGGGGTGTAGGCTTAATTTGGATCGTTGTTTTCTAAGCTGCAGGCTTTTTGAGATTCATCAGCAAGCTCAGATGGGAGTCTGCTCAACGCTTAAGCTACCTTGTCCTCAGTTTGATACCTTCAGTAATTGGATATGAATACAGCTTGCATCCATTGCAGTGTGAGCAGGAGATTCTGCATCTTCAAGCACGTCGATGGCCTTTACTGTAATCGGCCTGTCATCTGCAATGTGTGCATACAGAATCTCTTTTGCAATATTTTTTTTCCCAGTCGGCAGTCATTGTGAATTACCTGTGCAGGAAGGTTGTGGTGACTTTGCCTCTTTAAGATCCTTTCGGAACTGTGACTGCTGTTGTGGCCCCACGAGACTTGCATTTCCAAGCAAATCAAGTGAAGTCTAACTGAAAGTTGATCAGAGTGTATTTGCCACCGGATGGGAACCAATGTGTGGTTGATGTTCAAGCAATAGCCTTTATTCAGAGCGAAGGGGAGCCCTCCTCTGCTTCAATGAAGGAATAACACTAAAAACGTGATCGGCACCTTGTTTACTACAACAATCAGTTTTGTTTTTTTTGTTTTTTTTAAAGCCATTTGTTTACCTTCTCTGGTAGACTTTTTGTTGCATCATATCTTTTACAATTGCTTGTTATATACAGACTTGGCATTTAATATGGAATATATTTTTTGTGGGGGTGAACTTACTTTTCAAGATGTCTTAGAATCAAAAGTTCATTGGAATTATGTTGAAATTATTCTAGATTTTGTTAATGTGGCCTTTAAAAGAAACAAAAACCACATTTGACATTTCGAAACAAATAAATTGATCCTTGAAAGTGATGTAAACTGATATCGAACTCAATTCATGGACAGTACTGTGTTAAACTTCTGTACGTTTTCCAGAAGTATCTCTTTATTTTGCACATTAGCCAAAAATTTTTTTAACAAAAACAAAAGCTAAATTATGACTGGGATTACAAACAGTAAAATTACAGTTCAGTACTTCGTGTAACCCCCACGAGCATTCAGGAAAGCACGTACACGTTGAGGCATGCTGTTCACGAGATTTGCCAAGGTTTGGACAGGAATCGCTTGCCATGCAGTGACAATAGCCTGCTGCAATTCACGCACAGAGGTCGGCTGCTGGTCCAAGTGGTCGATTTGACGCGTTAATTCTGCCCACAAGTTCTCTATCGGATTCATATCCGGGGACATGGCAGGCCACTCCATATGCTCTACACCACGGTCAGCAAGAAAGTGTTGGATCATGCGAGCACGATGAGGCTGTGCATTGTCATCTTGGAAGACAAAGTTTCCTTAAAAGGCTGCACGAGCAAATGGAAGCAATGTTTCTTCCAGAATGGCCCTGTACTTGAACTGGTTCAGGTTTCCATTCAGAACAACCAGGTCAGTTTTGCCCCCTGCATGAAAAGCAGCCCAAACGGTCACCCCACCACCTCCAGCTTGGACTCTTGGCACTATACAATCTTTGTTGTTGGCTTCATTCACTTGTCTGTGCACTCGGACGTGGCCATCTTGACGATAGACCAGAAATCTAGACTCGTCACTGAAGATCACGTGATTCCAGTGTCCTGGCTGCCATTGACGGTGCTCTCTGGCCCACTGCAATCGGCGCTGGCGGTGTTGTCTGTTCAGGCGTGGCTTTGTCAGGGGACGCCTGGCACGACAGCCTGCTTGAACCAGTCGTTGGTTGACTAGCCTTCTGGATACAGGCACATTTGTCAGTTGCTGCCACTCAGCCCTAAGCCGATTAGCTGACTTGGTACGGCCATTGCGGACTAACCGGTGCAGCTGGCGATCATCCCTCATTGTGGTTGTGCGGGGACGTCCTGGCCTCGGTATTGGAGTAGGGACACCCCTCTGAGCATTTCGTTTCAGGATCTTTGACACCTGACCTTGAGTGATGCCATACTGCCTAGCAATAGCACGCTGTTTCATGCCGTAATTTCGTAAAGCCACCACTCCATGACAAACAACATTGTCGAGTTGACGGACCATCTCCAGAGGAAGCGGCAATAACTTTTGGAGATGTGCAGCAGTTGTTTTCCACTAATACAGAACGCAACAACCCTTGTATACCCGACTGTGAAGCCAATCATCAAATGCACCTGTCCGTACATTTTGCCACGCCACCTGTGATATAATCCTGTTGTTGACTTCTTGCTGCGACAGACAATCAGTGACATGGTTCTTTTAACAAATAAATCACCAAAGTGTAAAAGAAACTCACCAGATTGATATACTGAGTTAAGAAAGTAAACCCAAGTCAAGAAAAAAAAAAAATCCATATTAAATGCCGAGTCTGTATATGTATATATAATATGATATCATTCAATCAATCTAATCCCCTTCGAGTTTGGCCTGGGAACTCGCCGAGCTCTTTGGCTTCGCTTGCCAGCTGGTATTCAGCTGTTGGTCTTGCCTTTCAGATTATTGACCGTTGGTAGTAAGGGAAACAGTAGTGGTGTGAAAAATGAGGAATGTTGTTACATGGAGAAAGAAGGAACGGGAAGAGAGGTAAGAAGGGAATGCGCCGGCCAGTTGAGGTTCAATTCCCAATCTGATTATAAACTATCACGCTGGTGTTTGCAAGCAAAACGAGTGTGCAATCCATCAGATGGGGCGTTAAGCCAGGATATCACCTGCCAGCATTTGCTCAAGGGGGTATTAAAGACCCCCATCCTGTCATTCGCAAAGAGTAAGCCATTGTGTGCCGGCACCCTATCAAATTTCCAAATTCTTGCCATGACTACCTCCAGGAATAAAGTGGGGAAACCACCCAGTGTCGTTTTTGTCATGAGAATGCTTTTGGAGCGCACAAATGTATCCCCGGGCAGACCATCAAACAGACAGATGCATATATGGAGAAATCCTTGTCAGGAGAATGCTTTGGCAGCACACAAACCTGCCCCCAGGCAGACCACGAAGCAGACAGAGATGGGGAGAAGGAAGTTGTCAGAAGAGGGCAGTGCAGATAAAACATGCAACTTGAATGTTGTTGTTGAGTATTATCGAGATCGATACAGAATAGTGATGGAGGCACATACTCTTGACAGTGTTTCCATGGCGGCTCAGGACCAATCCTGAACAGCTCACCACGCAGTTGCAGGGTTCTGAAGTTCCCGCTGAGAAGCCATGGAAATCAAACCCACAACAGTGAACGTTTTCTTCTTCTTCTTTTGTATGCAGCACAAGGCTGTGGAGTGGGATCATTGGCTGAGGGCATGGCTCTGCCGCTAATGCAATTCCCTCTGTAGCTTATGGCAGGAATTGTAGTTTGTTCAGGGTGGCAGCGATCGCTCGCCTACTCTTCTCGAAGGACACCGTGGGATCTTTATCGTCCACTAACGAAAGCCGGCAGATGGGGTGTCCAGTTTACCGTCCACCTGAGGGACAGCACACACATTGATGAATCACCTTGAATGTGAAACACCAGGATGATGGCTTGTAGCTGGGCCACGATTCAAACCCAGGCTAGACAGCCAAGAGGCGATTGTGCATACCTCTGGGCCATCCTGCCAGAGTGAAGGCAATGCAACAAGGCTTTACCCACTCCACCACCAAGCTGCTCCTAAAACACAGTCAGTTAATTTTATCATAGTGGATTATGTTGCTTATTCATTCCACCTTTGCATCGCCCTGTGTCACTCCAATCCCAAACTCCCGTTTTTTTTTTTTTGTTTTTTTTGCAATTTTTTAATTCCCTACTCTCCAGAAAGCATCCTCTCATGACCTTTGAAATGTCAACACCGTTTAAGGGTCAGAGAGGCACAGGAAAGAGTGATGCGGTTTCCCAGCATCGTGCACAGGAGAGACATTCTAATTGCAAGCAGTAACCTTTTCCTCACGTTGCGTCTCCCTCAAATTTTCTCCTGCAGATTTATCTGTTAAATTCCCACAGGATAACTTGTAGAGAGAGGCCTTCGGTATGATGGGCATCAATTGTTACACAGGCATCTCGAGGACGTGGGTGGCACGGAATGGGGAATGAGCCGCGGTGCATCTCGCCTTGAACGAAGCACGTCACTCATCCCTGCCGACCTCCATTGCTGCTCTTTGCCACTTTTCCTGTTGAGACTTTTCGATGCAACTTCTGCCCTGTCCTGTTTGTCTTTATGTTAATGAACTTTGGATGACTTGCTATGCATTATTTATTGATGCAGCGTATTTTAGTATTAGATGCGTTCCCAACTGTGTTTCAATTTTTTAATTTGTGTGATGCAAGGGCAGTAAGGGTGAGGCGGTAAGAGAGAAGGTTTGTTCAAGGGAACGAGTTTGGTGAAGTTTGAGCAATGTCCTTCTGTAGCATTGGCAAGCATACGCAACTTTGTAGGCTTCACCCACCTGCATTTACTTCAAATCTGGATTGAATCTTCCCTGGGGCTTAGGTGGTGGTAGGGTGTGGGTGGGGGGAAGGGGTGGAATTTGAAGACGGGACAAAAAAAAATCCTTTGAAGCCAAGGTTTTCTAAGATAAGTCTGGAGGTAGTGAAAAATGGCAAACGTGTATAACAAGGGTCTGCCTGAGCCTCGAAGATTGAGTTTGTAGCTCTTTGACCTCTGTCTCCTCGTCTCGAATCCCTCCCTTGCATACTTTCTTTCAAGGAGTCACTTTAGCTGCAAACTTTGCTGCAAACATCCGTACTTTGGGTCCTAAATAACATATCGATGAGAATAAAATTCTGTATGTGGGTATAACTGACTATCGGCCACAAATAACTTGAAAAATTTTCAATTTTAATTTACCAAACAAAATCCATTTTTACCACTGTGACCATAAGCCCTCACCCCCGGGGCATGAACCCAGGGATAAAATCCAAAAAAGCATTTCATATTTTATGCGTCCCCCAGTGTTGATTGCATATGCACAGTTTCATTGAAAAGGTTTTTAAATGTAGCCGTAATTTCATTTTTGACATTTGACCTTTTGATCCGCCCATGGGGCTGAGCTAAAAATGATACTGCACTCGCACCCTTTTGCCCTGTGGTGATCATAACCATCAAGTTTGGTAAAGTTCTGCCAAATCGTATGAGGCGATAGCATGCCAGACAGACAGATGAAGGACACATTGGGACAGACAGACAGCCGATTACAATATCCTTCTTCCCCATCACACCCACCCCCTCCTCCCCCTTTTTTTTTTTTTTTCCAAAAAGCATGGGGATAAATATATAAACAATTGTTGCACCATTAGATGGCGATGTATGGTGTTACTTGTGGATTCATCATGAACAAGGAAAGCTACGACATTGAATGAATGAATGATCGTTTTAAGGCCATTTTTCCTCGCTAGAGCGGGGGTTAGCCTTGCGGGCCCCATGACAATCATGGTTCCCTGTTTGAGGCAATGTTTTTATGACCGGATGCCCTTCCTGACGCCAACCCTTCGTCACGCTCTTACGATGCGCAGGAATACGGTGTACCTATTCTAAACCGGGGTACACACCGGGATCTTTCATCCCAGCAAGCTGGTACTCAATTTGCCGACCTCGGAAGGATGACAGGCTGAGTCAACCCCCCTGGTGTTAATTCAGCGATCGACCGGGATTCGAACCCAGGATCCTCGGATCCCAAGCCGGCACCCTAACCGCTAAGCCAACACCAGGCTTGGAGGACATTGGGCTGGTGATTTAGCTTATCAGTTTTCACAATAGCCTCTGAGCTGTCTAGCCTGGCTCCGAATCTCAACCTGGCTATAAACTGTCATCCTGGTGTTTCACATGCAAGGCAAGGAATTATCCGTTGGAGGGATGGTATTATCTCTCGGAGCCATCTGCTTGCACTGAGGGCATTGATGGACGTTGAAGAACTTATGATGTCTTTCGTAAAGAGTTGGTGAGATATCACCAGCACTCTTTAAAAAAAAAAAAACTTGCAATAAGTTGCCAGAATCGTTCCCCTCAGCCAATCGCACAATGTGGGACTAATTGGGGAGGATTGAGGAAGAAGAAGAAAGAGCAAAGCTACGACATTGCATTTCAGCCTGAAAACGACCATGATTGGTTCCGGCCAACTGTTTGTTCACAGTTGATGTCTCGTTGGACCACCAGTGTTGTATTCTCCTAATAACAGTCACAATCCTAAGCCTTTTTATTGCTAACAGAGTATGAGATTTATGTGAACATTACAACTATTTTCCTCAAAGTTGTAAATGAAATGGTTAAAATATCCCATCTAAGTCCCGGTGGGTGCTGGATTACAACACTAATAGTATGGGATTCTTGGAGCCAAAAACCCACTGAATTGTTACACTTGAGGCTAAAAATTCACCAACAAAGACATTGGATATTCTTGGCTGTGGGAATCCACTTTTTCCAAACATGGCCGGTGGCTATAAATACTGTTTTAGGTTGGTGAAGAGCTTGCAGGTGCGCTGTCTTAAAATGGGCGAAACTTTCAGCAGGAGGTCACATTAGCTCAGCTTGTGGATTCGGGACTGATAATTACGGCTTCCCGTTTTCATTCGAGCGCGGTCACACGGTGTATTTTTCATCCATTTTCTTCGACGTCTGCACGTACGGAGAGAAATGTGCTCATTGACATCAAGAAGACCATTTTGCAGGACTTTCCTTTTTCATGGATATGTGAGTTGCCGAGTACACCGGGCTGTCCCACATCCAGACCAATGCGAGTACAGTGTGTGCCAAAAGGATCTTTCACGGGCTATACACCTTTGCTGTTAATGACAAGAATGTTATGCCAAGACCATTTTATGCCAAGAATATGAGTTGAATGAGATTCTAAATGTGAATCTGAACTTTGAACTTTTATATACGACCAGACTCTGTGGCATTGTGGTTGCAGCGTCCTTCCGTTCCCAGTCTGAAAGGTGGGGTGTTCGAACACTGGCCGAGTCGTACCATAGACTTTAAAATGGTACGTGCTCCTTCCTCACTTTGAAGTTCAGCATTTGGAGGATAGAGCGAAGGTAAATGCCTGTGGGTTGGCATCCTGTGAGAGGAGGAGGTGTGGGATTTCTCAATGGCCTCATTGCGGAGCGAAAAGCTACATCACAATATGGCGCACAATAAAGCAATATGGATACAATATGGAGGTTAAGTCGCTTCCTCCAAGTTAATTTGCTGTGTTTGTCTGAAGTCCGATATTGTCTAACGTGGGTGTCTGCATTTAGCAGCTCCTCCATGATCATTTTCTGATTCTGACGTACCATACTACAGACGTAGTATTTAGGGCTGGAATTTGGATTTTTTTCATGATGCTGGCGATAGCTCGCCTACTCTTGATGAAAGACACCGTGAGATATTTAACGTCCACCAACTAATGCTGGCAGACAGGACGCCCAGTTCAACGCTAAGGGATGAAACGCACATTGATGAATCGCCCTGAATGTGAAACACCGGGATAACAGTTTATATTTGGGTCGGGATTCAAACCAAGGTCTAGACAGATTCAAGGCGAGTGTGCGTACCCCTCGGCCATCCTGCCAGCCTTTGTGATCATTGGAAGAAGCAATTAAATAAATAAACCGCTTTTACTCAGAATTTTCTCATGTGGGATAGCCCGGTTTACCTCTCAGCAATTCATATAACTACAGCACAAATTTATTCCAACAAAATGATGTGTGAGAAAAGATTATCGCAGCACCTCACTCATCTGGCATGGCTCAGCACATCTACGCAATCAACATGGTCTTTCTCCTATCAGCAGGACACTTGTGTGACCAGGAGATATCGAACATTTTGTGGTATCCGGTCGTTGATGTTGCACACTTGTCAGACCTGGGTGAAACCCTCTCTGATTGGCCAATGAGGGCAACTTTCATTTACTCGCATCGGCACTACTATATGAGAAGTGGCTTCTTCTCTATGGAAAGAGAAGTATATATTGAGTGACTTTCCTGGGTCATTGGAACAGAAACACCACATGTTACGGGGTCCTCCCCTATCCCCTGGTCTCGGTAAACCTCCGAACCCCGAGAGGGTCCCCGGCAGAAAGATATGTTATCCTTGGTTGAAATTAATCAATAATGAAACCACACCAAGGGTGATGAACAAACAATAATATATTATAAATCGCACAAAAAGAGCCATACATCAATGGGGGCAATCAACCCTACAATCAAATCTTAAGATGGTAACCTTATCTATTCCTTTAACCCCAACTCACAGCACTCCCCCAATGTCTCTGTACCCCTCCAAGGCGAAGTCGACTCGCTCCAGCGATCGTTGGATCAATGTCCGATCACAATCAATTGAGGCGTGGACGATCGAAGCAACCCACAGGTCACGTGGTCCAACACCCCGCACAATAGCGGTGGAATGGGAAACCTCCCAAAGATGCGCTCCGACGTACAGGTTTGCGGTTCAATCAGCAAGTCTCCGTATGATCCTCAAAAGCCACTTTCTTGCACAGCCGTCCCCGGCAACCCACCGGGGAATAATGCCTGGCCGATGCGACAAAAACCTGTTCACTGCAGGTTGCGCGCGTGGCGAAGATGGCGGACGGCTTTCACTCGAACCGGAGCTTTGAGGCAAGGATACTCCGGAACCTCAATGAGGATACCCGACTACACAGGCTCCACAGCACTCCGGCGATATCTCCTATCGCACGAACTTCCTTTCAAGGACGCAAGGTTCACTCGCACTGTACGCTCGACCGCTCGGTCAGGAGCCTCAACAAAAACGTCTTTTCACGATCTCCTCCCGCCTCTTCTCCTTCGCTCCCCTTCTCTTCCGGGTCACGATCCGGATTTCCGGCCACATTTTACCAGGAGCGCTTTTAAACCTTTTAACCACAATAACCCTTACTGAGAACCAACAATAATAATAATACCCACAATAATTAGGGCCGAATCCGTAACAGTGACTTTCCTGGGTCATTGGAACAGAAACACAAAGACCTCGTTATCAACTTTTGAAAAAAAGAAAAACTGAATGGGAAACCTATTGGCTGACACAGTGACACGAGTGCACACGTGAGATGGTGTTGACATGGTTTAAACACGTTTTGTTCATTTTGACTCTTGGATCAAAATCAGGTTATTTATTTAATTGATTACAGCGCTGTTTATTTTTTTTCTACTAGCTCGCACTCCTTCCCCATGGGCGGGAGTACCCTACTCGGCCCTCCTTCGGTAGGCGGTGTCCTGCGGCGCAGTCTTGGAAATCAACTTTATAATTTTTGTCATTTTCAAAGAAATTTTATTAATCGCAACATATCATGCCATCATTGTAATACCCGCTATCACCAAAGGTGGCGATATTTCCACTACAAGTCAATTTTGGAGTTTCTATGACATCCACATTTGCTCCATTATATAGTAAGATTACGATATATAGTTAATGGAATTTGGCCTTTGGTTGGAAGTCTCCACTAATTAGGCAATCAGAATGTGGATTTGACACTTTGATCCTTCATTGTTGCAGGGACACACAGGGGTCTTCACTCTCCCCCTTTGTTACGTCCTTTAGAATGTTTGTATCATGTGAGATTTCCATTACTGGCCTTCATGATCTTCACTTTACCAAACTCTGATTGTTCTCATTGTTCTCATTGTTCTCAACTGTTCTCATTAAATTTCATACGGCCTTCTTGTTCTCCACTGAAAAGATTTTAAAATCCAATTTGATTCTAATTATCATCAAATTTCATCTAATGAGATTCCCATCAGATGTCATGAGAAATGCAGAGGAGATTTTTGTTTGGGGTTCGCTTGGAATTATGAAAGTATTTGTCTGCCTGATCTTGCATGGTTTTTCCTCAAGAAAGACTTTAACCCGTATGGCTATTGGTTTAACAATGATGTCCCCAAACCACTCTGAGCAAACCATTAGGTGGTGTCTGTTGCTCGGCACCTCGTTGGTCTCCACAAAGAGAAAGCCCCTTGGGTTTTTGGTGCTCTGAACACATAGACGTGTTACTGAACTCTCTCACCGTGTATGGGACACTATTGCGGGATGCTTGCTGTCCGCTACCTTTGTCATCCCGTTCTTTTCTTTAATTGCTTCATTGTTCGATGTTCATTCGGCATGCTTTGGTCTAGAGCACTCCTGGCAGTGCTTCCCAGGCGTTCATTCCAGACGATCCTAAGAATTTCCTTGCTGCGTTTGATTCCAAAGGTTTACTTGCTGGAAGACCACAGATCCCTCGAAGCTCTTCACTCATGTCGCTCATAAGGAGGCTTATTGTCGCAGTGGCTTCACGATGAACACCCCAGCGGTGGAAATACGAGGCACAATATTAAAATATAACCCTTTCGCTGTCATGGTCGTCAAGGATGTATGTCATTCCGCTGTTTGCCGTTTAGTTGACATCATCAATCATGGAGGCCTTAGATCCTTTTTACAATATTGCCAGTTAAATCATTTCAGAAAGTGCAGAATCGGCTGAAAATGCTCTACGCCCCGATGTGCACCGTGTTCTCTCCTTTTAAGGGTCGGAGCCAGCTGCGTGATGTGATTGCAGTCTCTATTTGCTGTTTTTAGCTGCATGTTTTGTTTTTTTTCTTCTTAGAGTGCATTTACGTAATTCATTTGTGGAAGGGAAATTAATGTGTCCGGGAATGCCGTCGAAGCTTGTTTTTAAGGCTATGTGGCATTTGGAGATCGTCTCTCTGCTTGCCATTTGTGGTTCTTCATCTTTATATCTGGCAAGCATGTAAGGAAAATAAAATTGTTTGACATTTATTTTCTTTGGGGGGGTGGGGAGGAAGGGTTGTGTAGGGATTCTCTAGTTTACATTTCCCTACCAAACATAGTGCCTCACCCCTTCCCCCTTTCAAATGCAAGTTGGACAGACAGTGCAAGCATTCCAGAGGCAATGAGCAGGAAACAATTGTTTGAAAAGCTTGGCTCTCTGTAATGGAAAGTCTTTGCTGTAAGAGCGTCCCTGGTGCTTTGGTTCATATTTGATCTGCATCTCCACCCCTTCCAATCTCTCTTCTCTGTCTTTTAGCTGCCCAAATAAAGTATCTGCATATTATTTATTGTTACTATTTGAGTTTTGTGTTGATCTGTTTTCCGAAGGTTTCTAACCCCCAACTAAGTTTTTGTCACGCTTGAGGTGAAAATAATGTTGGTCTGAAAAATAATAACTAGATATGACTTATCCTTCATCCGGTTATTATCCCCACGGTTTAAAAAAAAAAAAAACGGGAGGATATTTTAATCGGCTCAGTCTGTGTGTCCGTCAGTCACACTGTCATCTCCTAAACGGTTGTGCAGAAATTCACTAAACTTGGTAGTTATGAGCACCACATGGCAAGAAGGTGCAAGAGCAGTATCATTTGTGCTCCGGCCCCATGGGGCCCTGTGGTCAAACCGTCAAATGCCAAAAAATTCAATTACAGGCCAGATTTTAGAACTTTTTTTTTTTTTAATGAAACTTTATGGATGCAATCAACATTGGAGGACACATGAAATATGTAACCTTTCTGCGGAATTGCCCCGATTCATACCCCAGGGAGTAGGAAGTTGATGTTGCAGAAGTCAAAATGGAAGATTTTTTTTGAACTCCAAATTTGATATTTGGTCATTCCTGGTAGAACGTTTTGCCATCTTTCGACTTTGGTTTAGGTGGGAAGCGTGGGGATTAATGATGGCACGCCATTTGGCTTTGCTTTTTCTTTTCTTTTTTTACTGCACTCTTCGTGCATGCAGATGTTTTAAGTTTGGCTCTTATGGCCAGGAAAGATTAACATGGACACCAAAACGTATTAGAAATATGATCTGAAGGCTGAAAACGTCGCCAGTAACCGCATCCTCAGATGAGTTTGTCACTTTCTGCTTTTTATCATCTTTTATTTGCATGTCATCTGGTCCGAGTTGTGACGTAGCAGACTGACCGGAACGTTTGAAGGTTCGTGGTAATGCGAGAAAGCCCTGTAAAACGCAAACTGTGAGACGCGGACACACAGTACTTTCTCATGAGGAGGATGGGGGGTTTTCAGCCAGCTTGGATGGCAATGTGACATTGCGGGAGAATTGATATTGAAGTCCAGCCGGTTAGCAGCTGTAGTATTTCGTTTCGACGCGATGCTTCAGGAAAAGTGGCGCAGAGAGTGTTGCCATACAAGGCAGCTTCCCTGATGGAGATATTTCTGGAATCTACGGTTTGCTTTGTTGGCCGTGCCTCGCGCGCACCAAAGCCCTCGTGTTCATGTGGACTGTGGTGTGGCCCAGAGTGCGATCCTCCAATATATCTGACATCATTTGGAATGAGGGATGGACGTCTCGCCTAAAAAGCTGTCCAAAACAGTTGAGCTTTAAGTTGGTGAAACTTGTATTTACACTTGGGAAAACTTAATCGCTGAGCTTATAGAACGGCCGACTCAATTCAAAATATTAGCAATAAGCATTGTACCCGGAAGCTGGCAGGATAGTTTGCGCTGTGCTTTTCTGGCATCATTGTTTCAGCTTGATGCAAGTTCATGTGGGTCGCACATTTAAGGCAGGCCCAATCTGGCCGCAGCATCTCGTATTATGCCGTCCACTTTGCTTGCATATTTGAGGCAAAAATGCCTGGACATGTTCTTTAATGTCCCTCACTCAAATAAGGAGCCTGACGTGCGTACTTACCTTTCAAAGGATCTAAACGCACTGAAAGGTCTATCTTCACGTGTTGAGCGAAGTTGGTCATGCTTAAACATAGCGGAAGAGCTTGGTTGTCGGTGACTTTAACATGGTGTTTGTTTAAAATATATCTCGGGCACATTAAATGGACTTTGGACTTATAGTAGCAGTCTCTCAAACCTTTACTTTGATCTACTTACACGATTAATACCCTGACTGATGGGATAGCTTGAGGTAGTGTCCTCCCCACCCCCATCCTTCAGTTTAGTTAACCACTGCAGACTGAAAATTCAGCGGAGGCATCGGAGCAATCCATGCAACTAATGCTGTTATTTGGCCGTTAAAGCTGAACTTTTTTTGTGTGCACAGTCGAGCTAGTGCATTGAACAGACCAGCGTCGAACAGACAAAAAAGGATGCAAAACATGAAGGAAACTCATGAAGAAGGAAGCAAGCATGCATGAAGAAGGAAACTCAAAGGAGGAAAAACTGGAAAATTAGAAGGGATTTGGGGCGGGGGGTTAATAAGGTTAGAAAAGATCTTCGTTTTGGATTAGAGATGATCTGAGGTGGTGGTGAACAGCTGTCCTGAAAGACCTGGAGGGGAGAATGAGATTGACGAAGATGTGGACGTTGGTTCCACAGGCGAGTTGAGTTGAGTTGAGTGGAGGCGATCAGTTATCCTGGATTTGGGTAGTTTACCAGAAGAGGGTTTATGGTGGGCCCTGCAGAAACCTGGGGGGTTTGGGGGGGGGGGGGGGGTGAGGGGGGAGGGGGAAAAAGCACGGAAAGAGTAGAGGGTGCAAGACCAGAACGGAGGCAGGAGAAGACACAGACAACCGACCTGTCATCAATGTGGTGTACTGCATTTGAACTGCATTTGGTTTTCCACGGTTTTTCGAAGCTGTTCCACGATCTTCGCGCACGCTTGAAGTTAAGTAACTGTTCACAATTGTATTTTTGTCGAAACTGTATTTATCTTTTGTGTGTGTACCTATAGTGCGTCCCTCGGAAGATTCTCGATGTTAATCTTTCATACCTGTATAAAATAGTCGAGTATTCCGTGCCGCGCGGCCTCGTTGTTGAAGCTTCCTACCTTGAGGCTTGGTTCTCTCCGGGCATCCAAAGTGAAGTTATTTTTCCATTCGTGTGTTTGTCAAATTTCAACTCGTTATTTTATCGTCTATGCGTTATTGTTTGTTTATAGTTAGTTTTGGTTTGAATTTCCTGTAACTCGTAATTAATTAATCGTGTTCCGTTTGCTCCGCGTGTGCGGCCTTGTACCCCCGTTGGTGGTTGTTAACTTAAGTTCCCTACTTCGTGTTTTGCTTGGTTCTTAGATTTTTCCCTTCTACCCCGAACATAATGCTCTTTGTCTAACGTTTTAAATCCCCACCCCCACCAAAAAAACCCCCAAAAAACATTTATTTTCCTTTCTCCACGTGTGCTGTTGTCTCATCGTGTACTTCTGTCCACTTGTGCTGTTCGCCCCGCCCCCATTATCTCCTTGCCATCCACCTTTTGCCCTGTTCACGTGACTCGTGGTTGAACCTCTCGGCCCTCTCCCCGTTGGTATTTTGTGAATATATGATTGTTCTTCACGGTCTGTTTAAATATTATTTAAATATGTTTAAACTTTCCCCTGCAGTGTTTTATTCAGTGGTGTATTACAACACGCTGTTTTTCTTCCTATTTAAAAGGCTTTTTTCAATTTCCTCTCCAACTCATCCACTTCCAAAAAAAAAAAATTCAATGTCTTATACGTCTCCCTCACTACATGTTCTAAATTCACATTCATTCCACCCCTCCTCCATTGTTCTTAATCGGATTGCTAACTTGAAAATCACAATAAACCCAATTTGTTATCAATGTTCGTCTTTCATTAATCATCCACTTTCTAAACTCCCCTCTTGCCCCTCCCCTCCAAATCCCCCCCTTGCCCCTACACTCCTAAACTCCCCCCTTGCCCCTCCACTCCGAAACTCCCCCCTTGCCCCTCCACTCCGAAACTCCCCCCTCACTCCTCCCCTTCAAAACTCCCCCCCAACCCCTCCCATTCAAATCTCCCCCCCCATACCATTCCTCTCCAATTCTTCCTCCTCCTCCCTCCTCCTCAAAGCTGCCTCCTCCCCACTTCATCTCCCTTCTATCTCATACCTCCACCTCCCCCAACCTTCTACTTTCCTCTGCCCCCCCCCCCCCCTCGAACAACTCCTCACTGTGCCTCATCCCATCACCATCAAACCTTTCATCCTCCTCATCCTTCCCTTTCTTGTAACTCTTCTGTAATCGCTGACACACTATCAACTGCTCTCCCTACCTCCCCCTCTCATCCTTCATCTTACCCTACCCCTCCCCTCCCCTCCCCTGTCCTGTACCCGATGCTCCCCCTCTCTCTTCATTAACGGTATGGACCTCAAACATCCGGGGCCTTCGCTCAAACCTGACTGATCTCTCCATACAGGTTACTTCTGACAATCCAGACTTGATCTGCTTAACAGAAACTTTCCTCCTTCAAGATGTCTCTGATTCCTTAATATCTCTTCCTGGTTACTCGCTCCTCCGGTATGATAGACCTGAGCCTCGTCCTGGTGGTGGGGTTGCTATCCTTATCAAAAACTCTCTTCCTCACTCTCCTTGCACTGTCCTCTCTCCACCTCACCCCCAGGAGTACCTCTGTCTACGGCTTCCTCTCCGCTCCCACCTTTTGTTCATATGTGTTCTGTACCGTCCTCCAAACAGTGATGACTCCATTTACATTTCACTGTCTGACAACATGGACCAACTTCTGTCCACTCATCCCAACTCTCTCTTCCTCATATGTGGCGACTTCAACTGTCATCATGCCAGCTGGCTGGTTGTGGGTTCCTCTCTCGCCAGTCATGGCACCTCAGCAAAGGACTTCTGTGAATCACTGGGATTGACACAATCTGTCAATTTCCCGACCCGTATCTCAGCCAATGGAGTATCTGCTCTTCAAGACTTGGTTATGACAAACTTCCCTGCAAATGTCTGCTGCGCTTCTTCTGCTCCAATCGGTTCTTCTGATCATGTGCTTGTTAAAGTGGACATCTCTCTGGCCATTCTCAGAGAGCCTCCTCAGCGTCGACGAGTCTGGCATTTCACTCAGGCTGACTGGCACGGTCTTCAAGCAGCCATCAAACATTTGGACTGGTCTCCCATCTCCACTGCCTCTGACATCAATTCTTCCTGGGAATTCTTCCAAAGCAAACTGCTCTCTCTCATGCACAGATTTATCCCATCTCGTCTTCAGTTGTCTTACCCTTCCTCCCGTCCATGGTACATTGAATCTTGTGGTGAGGCAGTTGCCCTGAAAAAACTTGCCTCTTTGAAGGCTAATCCAAATGAAGGCAATCTCAGTTCCTTCCACCAAGCTCGGAACAAGTGTGTGTCTACCCTCAGGAGTGCCAGGAAGCACGATCTCTCCACACTCAAGAATGAACTCTCAAACCTGTCTCCTTCAATTTGGTTTCAGACCAGGTCATTCTACTCTGGACATGCTGCTTCTGTTGTCTCAACAATGGATGGAGGTCCTCAATGCCAAACAGGAAATCAGAGCTGTCTCCCTTGACATATCACGTGCCTTCGATACGGTCTGGCACCCAGCTCTGCTCACCAAACTCTCCTCCTATGGTATCCATGGAAATCTCCACGCATGGCTTGCGGACTTCCTCTCTGGTCGTAGTCAACGTGTGGCCCTGAATGGATTTCTCTCATCTCCCCTTCCTGTTCAGGCTGGAGTTCCCCAAGGCAGTGTTCCGGGCCCTGTGCTTTTTCTGGTCTTTATCAATGATCTCTCCGACTCTCTGGAAAATCCTCTATCTCTTTGCTGATGACTCCACTCTCTGCCGCTCCATTCCTCTTCCCTCAGATCGGCAGTCTGCAGCCTCCTCACTCTCTGAAGACCTGGACAAAATCACAGACTGGTCAAACAAATGGAACATGTCTTTCAATCCTGATAAATCTCACACTCTTACTGTGTCTCTCCGAAAAGACCGACTGGACAACCCTCCCATCTACTTTCTCAACAATCCTCTCCAAGAAATTCTGTCGCTCAAGCTTTTGGGTCTCACTATCTGCCATGATCTTTCTTGGGAAAACCACATTTCCAAGCTGGCCTCCAAAGCCAGTCGCCAACTGGGCATCCTCCGTCGTGCGAAGTCCTTCCTTGGCACACCTGAGCTCCTCACCACATACAAGGCTTTCATCCGCAGCTCAATGGAATACTGTTCTCCCCTATGGGCCGGTGCTCCTGCCTCACACCTAGCTCGGCTTCACGCTGTTGAAACCAAAGCTTTCAGAATCATTGGAAGCTCCCGCGATGAAGTTATCTCCGAGGGCCTTTCACTCATTCACCGCAGGCAGGTAGGTGGTATTTCTGTCTTCTACCGACTCCTCTACGGCCTTGCTCCCCCAGCTCTCTCCGCGCTTTGTCCCCCAAATATTCCTACAGGTCGCACAAGATCTTCCAGCAACCCTCTGATGGTTAAACTGCCGAAATCTAGGCTCTCTATTCACCTGCACTCTTTCATTCCTCTTTTCTCCCGCCTCTGGAACAAACTCCCACACTCACTCCCTTCAATCCCACTCCTCCCTCCAGGTCTTTAAAACAGCTGTTCACCACCATCTCTTATCTTCCCCCATCCAAAACCTTGATCTTTTCCACCCCTGCTAATTCACCCCAGATCCACTTTGTTTGAAATTCCAACTTCTTTCCTGGAAGTCCTGGCAGTGTCCATATGTTTTATACCTCTCCCACCCGCCCTTCCCATGCCCCCCCCCCCCAAAGCCCTCTCCCTCCCACAGATGTCTCGATGTCCCTGCTCTCAAATGTTGTGTTTGTGTCCTTCCCCCTCTGTCCCCATCTTGTCTACCGCTCCCCATGTTATATGTTTTATGTGTCGGTTTGTCTTTCTGTGTGATTAATGTTAGCTCTTTCACGAACCTCGATCTTGTATACCAAAAAAAAAAAAATGTTGAAGGGATGGACCTATAGACAGCTTCATCGTGGGAGATTCCAATGATCTTGAACGCCTTGGTTTCCACGACACCAAGCTGAGTAAGATGTGAGACAGGAGAGCCAGCTGAGAGGGAAGAGCAGGTAGTTACTCCATAAAGCTGCAGATGAAGGACTTGTAGGTGTATAAGAGATCAGGTGTGCCAAGGAAGCACTTTATCCGACGGAGGATGCCCAGTTGGCGGCTGGCTTTGGAGGCGAATGTTGAAATGTGTTTTTTCCAAGAAGGATCGGATCAAGGCTGATAGTGAGAGCAGGAGTTTGAATGACTGAACCTCCTCAAGAGGATTGTTAAGAAAGTAGATAGGAGGGTTTGCCAGACAGTATTTTCGGAGAGAGATAGTGAGAGTGTGAGATTTATCAGGATTGAAAGACATAATCCAAGTGTTTGACCAGCTTGTGATTTTTGTCAAGGTCTGAAGAGAGGGAAGAGGCTGCAACCTTCCTGTCTGAAGGATGGGGAGTGTCACGGCAGAGGTTTGGAGTCATCTAAAAATAGATAAAGAGGATTTTCCAGAGTCAGAGAGATAGTTTATGAAGATCAGGAATAAGACTGGGCCCAGAACACTGCCTTGGGACACTCCAACCTTGACAAGGAGAGGAAATGAAAGGATTCCATTGAAAGCCACACGCTAGCTACGAGAGTAGAGGAAGACAGTAAGCCAACCATGTGTGGAGTTGGCCTTGGATGCCATAGGCAGACAGTTTGGAGAGTAAGGTGGGATGTCAGACTGTATCAAAAGCACGAGATATGTTCAGAGAGACGGCCCTGATCTCACATCTGACATTGAGGGCCCCCATCCATTATTCAGAGAGTGTAAGCAGCATGTCCAAGGTGGAGTGACCTGGTCTGAAACCAAATTGGTGATCTGAGATGAGGTTGTTGGAGAAAAGGAAGGATTGGCTCTTACATGAGCCTCGATCTTGTATACTGTCGCGCGAATACCCTCCGGTTAATACCAGGGCTCGCGGATGACCCAAACGGACTTTAATGGAGGCGATGATCAAACACGGATTCGGCTATAAAAGCACGGGAGAAAGAATGAAGGAGAAGAGGCGGCAAGTGCTTACTGATAGCGAACCGACGGCAGCTCGGATCCTGCAGGGGATTAACTCAAAACGGACACAGATTTGAAGGGAAAAGAAAATAATACAAGGGTTTATTCAAAATAAAGATCGGGACAGGGAAACGCGATGATAAATAAATCCTAGGTTGGGACGTCCCCACAACTCACTTCAGAATACGAGACAAAGGAAAATGAATTACATAAAATAACTGTCCTGTCCTGTCATGTAATGTTCTGTGGGGTACGGACTTATCTGTCGGTAGTCATGTCCGCCGTCCAACGCGGCTCCAAGCTCCGACGCGAAGAAACCCTCCGTCCGCTTCGCTCACGCACCCCGCCAGGCCCCGAGCGGCACGCCCTACTCCAGGCTCTTCGTCGACTGCCCACGAGGTTCCGCCCGCTCACAGCACCGATTCTCGCTCCCGCACCACAAGCACCGCGAAGGCCCGAGCACCGCTCCAAGCTCCGAGCACCTAAAGATTCAGGGCCGACGCCAACGACCACCAGGACCTCTCAATACGAAGAGCCAAGACCGAAGAACGAACGGACCAGCACGACTGACCAGAACGAAGCTGAATACCCAGCGCGAAGAGAGAGAGAACAAAATGTCGTCGAGCGAGCCCTTTTATCACCTTGCATGTGACGTCAATTCTTGCTCGTTCCCAATCAGAGCCTCGTCTCTCGACCTCTCGAATCTTCTGACTGCGCAGGTGTCCTCACATTGGCTAAGTGCTTCCCGTCCTCCATGTCACGCCACCCTCGTGGCCAACCACAAGTCCTTCCCTTCCCTCCAATCACGGGGCAGTTCTCTGTCCCTTACACAGACCAATCGCAGTCCTCCTGGGTGTGGCCTGCCACGAGGCTCGTTGCTAGCCCAGCTGGTGGTGTGGCTGGCTGTGGCCCATGTGGTGGTGCCCCAATCTGGCTTCCTGCCTGTTTTCTTCCAAGGTCATTGTAAGGGAAGGGAACTAATTAATGTGTGCACAAAGGACCTATCTAAGTGTTTATATGAGTGCGTTGCCATAAGGGACACAGGTTTGACGACAGAGGGGATGACGAACAAAAAGGAATCTTATCCATAATCCCTGTACTACCTAGCACGCCCGCTCCCTCGTGGCGGGCACATCAATACAGCTTATACCGACAAACCGGGCTAAACACAGAACTTATTACAGGTAGATTCCCTATCGCGACAGACGAAGCATGATACCTATTCAGATCTACCTGGCTCTATATATCACTCTACCCAAATTCATAACAATACAAAAAAAAAAAAAATCATATTAACTGTGATGATGAATTGCATGCTCTTGCTGATGATCGGAAGCAATTTGATAGATCTGTAGTTGAGGGAATCAGTCGTGCAGTGATGTTGGTGTATTTCCAAGCAGATGGAAGATGACTTCACACAAGTGACGGAATGAAAATGGCAGAGGGAGGATGTGCAAGAGCAGCAGAGCAGGTTTTTAGGACATGTGAGCTGATGCCGGTCCAGTAGCAGAGTCAGTCGAGGGTTGAAGGAACCTTCTGCACCTCTCACGTGCAAAAAAAAACAAAAAAAAAAAAACAGTCCAGTAGTAGTTGTGTACAACTGGGAAGGATGGATACAGAGGGTGAGGGGTTGAGGGCCAAGAGTTGTAGTCACAGAAGTCCTTTGCTGAAGTGCCATGGCTGGTGAGAGAGGTACGAACGCCCAGTCAAGTTGCATTGTGACAATTGAAATCGCCACATGAGCAAGAGCGAGTGAGCAAGAGCACGGCTACACCGCTGTTAGACTAATGGTCTTGTTTTTTCAAAACATTGATGGAATCAAATGA
This sequence comes from Myxine glutinosa, assembly GCF_964187855.1. Classification (NCBI taxonomy): domain Eukaryota; kingdom Metazoa; phylum Chordata; class Myxini; order Myxiniformes; family Myxinidae; genus Myxine; species Myxine glutinosa. The sequence continues at coordinate 15,410,893 of NC_136265.1, forward strand.
AACTAGCACATGCAGAACTTCAGGGTACCTTCATTGAAGGGACACAATCATGACGATTTTTTAAAATCCTGGGTCAGGGATATCATCCTCTTAAACATTTTTTATATCGTCATGATTGTGTCCCATTAATCGATGAAAGTTTCAGCTTTGTAGGTCAAATCCTCTCGGAAGAGTAGATTAAACATACATGGATACATACATACATGCAACATACGTTCGCTCATTCATAGAGATTTACTGTTTGTTTCGTATGATTTAATTGTGTGAAGTCATGTACAAGAAGTTCACTTGCATAACGACGTAACGACCTCCATTCTAAACCACCTCCAAGTGACTTATGAGCCTCCAAAGGACTTATGAGATGGTCTTGAACTTGGTCAATTCCCTTGTTCCTTCTGCTGGATAGATTTGAGGAGGTGAAGTCGGAGTTGGGAAGCAGTCTTCGCTGGTGATTGTCTTTCTGCAGTTCAGGTAGTTGGCCATGAACACACCATTTCTCTCTCAGAAAACAAAAGATGTCATGACCTTTGCTACTGATGCTGCTGACATCCTCACTCTCACAAGCACAGGAGTGGGGAGTGGGCATGCTTCCGGTGAATGCTTGAATGGTGTTTTGGCTGGGCTAATCCTAACCCTTTTGAGCACATGAAACATCGACAAAAGAAAATTCACATGAGATAGCAATTCCTTGGTGCACACAGGTCATTCACACTGTCCCACTGTCCGTATCTCGAAGCACGGGACACAGCATCGAACTAGAACGGCACGTTTTGACATCATGACGTCGACTGATATGCCTCCACCCACATTATTACATCATTACAATACTTGTACCAAGTTTGATTTAAATCCATTCAGCTGTTCTCAAGTTATCACATTTCTACCTGGCATGACCTTTGACCTCTTGGCCGCAAAATTAAATCAGTTTATGTTTACATCATTATACATACCTGCACCAAGTTTGAATGAGATCACTTCAGCTGTTCTCAAATTATAGACCTATAACAGACTTTGACCTTTGACCTATTGGCCCCAAATTCTAAACAGTTAATCTTTACATCAGTATACATACATGTACCAAGTTTGAATTGGATCACTTCAGCCGTTCTCAAGTTATAGACCTATTAAAGACTTTGACATTTGACCCCAAAATATAATCAGTTAATCTTTACATCATTATACATACCTGTACCAAGTTTGAATTGGATCATTTCAGCCGTTCTCAAGTTATAGACATATTACAGACTTTGACCTTTGACGTCGTGACCCCAAAATCTAATCAGTTCATCTTTACATCATTCTCCATAAGTGTACCAATTTTGGTCAGAATCCCATCACTGGTTCACAAGTTTATCGCGGTAACAGGATTTTTACCTAACATGACCTCTGACCTTTGGCCGTTGACCTCGTGACCCCAAAATCTAATCGGTTCATCTATAGCTCATTATACATACCTGCACCAAGTTTGACTAAGATTCCTTCAGCCGTTCTCAAGTTATCACGGACGTACGGACCGACGGACAACCTGAAAACATAATGCATCTGGGACTTCGTCAACTGAGGCATAAAAATACCTCTGATCAACTGCATTCAAGTCTCGGATCATTGAATTGAGAGCATATTGAAATCTTCCATAATTTAAACGACCAAGGTATTGGAATCTCCCACATGAAGCGGCGTCAATGGGCCTATCACTTTCCCATCGGCTCCAGGTCAGTGGTCTTTGTCTTCTACCACCCTCCCTTCTGGTCTTGCACCCTCTGCTCTTTCTGTGCTTTGTCCCCACCAGGTTCCCGCAGGTAGCACATGTTCCACCATCAACCCCCTTCTGGTGAAACTACCTAAACCCAGGATCACTGCTCACCTCCACTCATTTGTTCCTTTTTTTTTTCCTGCCTGTGGAACTAACTTCCACATTCACTTCCAATCTCATTCTTCCCTCCAGGTCCTCCAGACATCAGTTCACCACCATCTCAGATCTTCCACAATTCAAAAACATGATCCTCTCTACCCTCATTAACCCCCTATCCACCTCAAGCCTTCCTCATTCCAAATTTCGTGTTTTCCCCTCCTGAGTTTCCTTCCTTCTGTATCCATATTTTCCACACCATGCATCCCTCCTGCACGCCACTCCTCTCCACGTCCATTCTGTGTCCAAGTTTCTCCCTCTATCTTGTCCTTAAACTCTACTGTTTGTGTTCCTCCCCCCCCCCCCCCCCCTACTGTTCCTTTTGTCCTGTTGTGGCCTGATCTGTTCAGTGTTCAAGCTCTACCACGAGCCTAGACTCTGTTAAAGGAAAACATAATATATTTGGTTGAATCACGGACATATTGTTTTGGTAAAGGGCATATGATTTATTTGATCCTGTAGCCCAATGCCCTGCCATAGGTGGACTATGTTGTTTGTTGTTTGTTCATGACCTCCATTCTCCCCACCCTCCCCACTTCCCCACTCCCACCTCATATTTTAGGGAGATATTACAGAATTGATTTGACTTTTTTGAAATAAAAATGTAATTGTTAATTGGCTTCACCTCCACCAAATACAATACGAAAACAACCATCTTACCATACATTGGTGTTGCAGGACTTCATTTTCAGCCTTAAAACTTGTCGCATTCCCGGATATTTGTGAATCCAGTGCAAAGCAGTTTGATTTTTTAACGGTATTTCTCACAGGTCACATCATCATCATGCACAAACGTATTGTATAGAGTACAGATGGGTATTTCTCGATAGCAGGGACTCAACTTCGTTGTGGGCCTTCATAAATACCTTCATCATATCAGAGTCAATACAGGATGAGATTCAATTCCGAAAACTCGTTCACAGTGTTTTTTATTATTATTATTATTATTATTATTATTATTATTATTCCTTGTTCTAATTTGCATTTCCTCCATGCTGGGCTTTTCTGGAACACGTACTGTAGATTCTTCAGCCATCGAAAAGGAAGCAGAAAGCATGTGCTGTATTGCATATCAGAGTCAATACAGGATGAGATTCAATTCTGAAAACTCGTTCACAGTGTTTTTGTTTTTTTATTCCTTGTTCAAATTTGCATTTCCTCCATGCTGGGCTTTTCTGGAACACATACTATAGATTCTTCAGCCATCGAAAAAGAACCAGAAACCATGTGCTGTATTTCAAGACGCACAACCATTTCAGCTTTAGCTCTGTTCCTGACTAGGCCACCCACGACTGTTTGTCGGAGACGTGGCTGGTGCTTCGGTGATGGAATGACCGGCTCGTGGCCATGGCCCGAAATGATTTAGCCCGGTCCAATTTAATCCCGAGTCCAAAGTGCGCGGGATTTATGACTCGCATTACACTGCGGGCAGCGGTGCAGTGCTACGACTCGTTTCCACGAGGGAGGGAGGTGCGAGCCTTTTCTTGCCCTCTCCACTGGCTGCAATCCACCAGTCAATGAATTACTTGCTCATTCTGTCGACACCTATTTCACATGATGCAAGATGGTGTTCACGCTGAAAACTGGCTGCCTGCTTCCCCCATCCCTGTCGTAATTCTCTCCATTTTATGTCCCATTTTCGCTGCTTCTTAAATTGCCAAATCCCCATTCCAAATTGAGGCGACGAGTGACCACGCTTGACGTTGTAATCCGTGGGAATCCGACGGGAGCCTTTGCGGTCACGATCTCTGGCCTGGAACGCAATAGAACACCTGGCAGTCACTCCGAACCTGCTGGCTTGGGAGTGATCCTTGCAGAGATGCAGCAGATGGGCTCTGCTGCATGGATGATGCTCAGCCGGCATCTGGGTTTTTAACTCTGCTTTCAAAAAGATTCCAACATAGCCAGACAGCTGCAGTGATACAAATCAGGCCTCATTGGCTGTTGGTTGGTGCCGTGCTTCGTACAACTTGGAATAGAGACACGGGTTTACGGTTTGCAGATTCCAATTGGAATCTTATTCTCCTTGGTGCTTTTGCTGTCCTTTAATGTAATCGTGTGTATGGTTTGGGTTTTTAATTTGTCATCACCGACTGCACTGTAGCCATGATCCCCTTACTTTGCAGTGAAGGGATGACTGCTCATTATGTTCAAGTTCATGGAGCTTTGGCTCTGGTACCGCTGGAGCTTTGGCTTAGCTGTCCTTTGTGTAAAAGTCTAGGGCTGGTTGCTTGCTTGGGGAAAGGGTGCTTGTGGGAAGAAGGCGGGCAGGTTGATTTGCGGCGGGCAAAATGGCAACGCGTTACAGGAGAAGCGTAATTGCCTGTTACATTAGTCCAACGGTAGTGAAACGCCTCATCTATTTTGTGGTTCTCAAGTTAAAAGCAAATACCTGTGTTTTTTCGTTTTTTTTCAAATGTGCAATTCTTTTGAGCTCGTCCCCATGTTCCCACAGCACGGCAAATGTTTCCTCGTTTCTAGATGGCATAAATAACGTTTTGTTCCTTTTTGTAAGCGTTGCTGTCATCAGGTCCAATTCTTGTAGGTTTGCGGTTAAAATGTATTTGCCGGTTCAAACGATTCCTATGTTGCATCCGAAAGCTGCGGCTAGACTTGAGATCGGGAGAGTGAGGCGGTTTGGCAGAGTAACCACCCAATCCTGCTTTGCAGCGAGCACTGTACCACCACCCCCGAGATGACGCCTGGCTATCCACCGCTATTGCATGCTGGTACAACAAAGGACATCTGCAATGCATGTGTCGACTGCTGTGGTATCTCGCGATTTGTGCGAGTTACATCCACGCCTCTCTCGCTCCGCTAATTGCCGTTGGCGGTTGGTTAAAAGGGAGTATGTGCTCGCTCTATTTTTAACTCCAGCTGCGGTAGATGAGAGATCCCCCTGGGAGAGGAGTAGCCGATTCTGCTTCCACTCCATTGTTTGCCCCACTGTCGGATGCCTCCGTGATGTGAACCCTGCTACGTCTCTGTTGGCTGCCTTGCCCATGACCTGGTCACGCGCGAACGCCGAGACGAACAAAGGGCTCGCACACCTTTCCTCTGAAACGAACATACCTGCCCCATAGGGTGAAGTTCCAGGATCACCGTTTTTGTCCGTAGCACAAAACGTCACATGTGCAAATTGTATCAGCCTGGTTAACACTGTACAAACTGATCATACCAGAGGTGGTTTCTCTAATTTAGCAGCAGGAAGTTGCAAGCACAGTTGGCACTGGTGATACTTCAATCTTTTTGCTCAAACGAATAGTCAGGTGTCCAGTCATGTGATCTGGGACAGTGGATGCAAGAAAGAAAGGGCGGCGCAGTGTTTTCTTGGTGAGCAGTTCAAACAGCAGCAGTTAAAGAGATCCAGACATATAGGGAAACATTGCAGGCCTCAAACAAAGACCTTTAGGCATTTGCACGATGCAGAGCATTAGGTTGGCTGAAGTCAAACATGAAGAGTGCCTGAGATCGCTCAGGTCATCCTTTGATTGTTATTAAGAAACCGTTGTTTTGAGCATTTTTCTTGTCTCTTAAGAAAGTTTTCGACTGATCGTTTTGATTTTGAAATTGCATCATAAGCTCTTCAATTTTTATACACAAAGAAAAGTAGGTACAGCATTATCAATCGGCAGATTAGTATTTTATCGCTTTGAATTTCACCCGTCCCTCCACCTTTCTGCTCTTTCCTTCACCCTGGCAGACGAGTACACTACCGCAAGGAACCATCAATCTGAACCAGTGCTTGGAAGTTGGGGAGGCCGAGAGCCGCACGGGGCAACGCAACTCGCTGTGCATTGTGCTGCCTGACCGCGAATTCTTCATTCGTGGAGAGAACCGTGAAGATATCAACGGGTGGGTCTCTATTGTCACATAATCTGCATATTCTCGCTAAATGATGTCTGAGGTTCGTAGGGCTCACGCATGTGGAATATGTAAAGCAGTAGACAAATTTGTGTTGGAAAATGTCGTTTGAAACGGGATCAAATTATGACAAGTTTCTGGCTCAACATTTCTGTGTTTGTATTATATTATTTATTTTTATTACCTCTGTCACCGAAGGTAGATGGAGGTTATGTTTTCACCCCTGTCTGTCTGTCTGTCTGTCTGTGAGCAGGATATCTCAAAAAGTTATGGATGGTTTTGGACGAAACTTAGTGGACAGGTTGGGTATGTGACAAGGATGAATTGGTTAGATTTTGGTGAAGATCCAGATTCAGATACGATTATTTTTATTTTTTTTAATTGTCAGTCATCCTTCACCATTGAGAGATGGCCAAAAACAATCTATAGCACGATATTTCTGAATGTTGTGGACGGATTATGAGAAAACCTGGTGGATGAGTTGGTTAGGTGACAAGAACAAGCTGATTAGATTTTGGTTCAGGTCCGGCCTATCAGTGGGAAAATAAACGTAAGCTGTTCAGCCTGGCCGAGGTATATGCTTTACCGAGTGCCATTCTAGTTCCACAAATATTTCTCACGTAATTTATTGGTAAAATAGGTCTGCTTTTCTCTATCAAGAGCCTCAAACCTGTTACACACTAACTTTGCTGTTGGTATCATTTCTCTGCACTGTGACGTACTTGGACAAACGCATCAAATCGCGATGTACGATATTAAAAACTAGGGAAGAAAAACCATCTTTACCCCTTCTTTGTTTTCCTCTTTTGTTCAGTTGAGGGAAAGGTCCACTGCATAGGATTGCAATGGAATTTTCGTTCACTTTGAAAGAGATAAAAGGCCCAGAGGATAGATCTTTGGGTTATCCATATTGTTCCTGGCAGTGAGTATTTCCTTTGTTGCCCCCGAACAGTGCCACCTGGTGGATAAATGGCGCTTATGCTGTTATGCTAATATCTGGTGATCTGTGCTAAGTCTCTTTATAAGGGGTTTGTTCAACCACAGCTGTAAATTATAGGATGGATGTTTGTTATTATTTGCCCCGTTAAGGATGTTGGATCGTGCTGTGCATGACCGTTTATAGTCTCTGTTTATTTTTATACAAGATATAGGCTTGTGGAGGAGCAACATGACAGAGTGTAAAAAGACAACGCATTGCCAGTGGTGCAGTGCGGCTACATTTAGACACCATAAGCAAGGGAAGGAATGAACAGTAATAAAGGAGGGAGAGTGGAGGAAACATGGTAAATTTCAAGTAAGAGTGTTGGGTTTATGGGGGTGAGTAGGGGTAGAAGGTAGTAAGGAAAGACCGCAGGTATGTATGAGGGATGACGTAAAATGGTGATAGACCATTTGCTTGAAGCCATGAGGAAGAAGAGTGCAATTGAACTCTATGGACGGCATTTCCACAAATGGGAGTAAAGAGGAACCAAAGGAGTGGAGGTGTATGTAAAGCCTATATTTTGGGCGATTAATCAGGAGGGGATTACTGGAAGAACTCCTGGGTCCTGGATGACCGTGAGTGGGTTGGAGGGTGAAGGGCCCAGAAGGAGCTCGATCAAAGGAGGCGGCGGCAACAGAGGCCACCCACCTTTCTGCCATGTGAAAGCAATATAATTTGGTCTTTGGCCTCAACACGGGAGATGCTAATAATGTTCGGAGCTTTAAAATCTGCACAATCCTTGAGAAACGGATGTGATGTTGGGGCCCCAGCCCATAAAGGAGAGCAGTACTACATTGAGCTATGGACAATGGTCTTGTAGAATGTGAGTCATTTACTGATTTTTCTAGAAACAAGTTGGAATGACAGGGGATGCCAATTCTATGCCTGGATTTGGAGGCCAGTTTTACCATATGGTTGGACCGCGAGAGGGCATGGCTCGTGGTGACGCCCACAGTTCAAGAGACGTAACCTCTTCCAGTGGATGACAAAGGAATAGGTGGGTACGATTTGACAATCCTTCTGGAGCGAGTGATTGAGACTGAGATGTCCCAGGATCAAAGGCCATGTTCCTTACATCAGACAAATGTCGAATCATCACCAGAGCAGCAGAATGTGGCGCAGAATGTTCCAGATATCATTGGGATGGGGTTACTGCACGACACAATAGAGTCATCTGTAAAAAGGAAGAGAAGCCTTTCCATTGCATCGGAAAGGTAGTTTATGTATATGAGCAACTAGCCCGGGCCCAAGACATGCTTTGGGTTGCTGTAGCCACCACAGGGCGAGGAGACCCTCATTGATGTAACTACATTCCCGATAGCGGTATGCCATCCAATGCAAATTATTTTTATTTAAACGTCGTTATGTTGCCCTTTTTGTGTGATACGTATCGTGGTTAATGTATTGAGCTCTGTTTTTAATGTTTACACCGTGTACTGCAGCTTCAGGCAGGGCCGCTGTGGTCCTTGAGTAAGAAAGGAGTGTCGTGAACCATTCCTTCCAATTTGGAAGGCTGTACTTGGCTTTGGCTCCCAAAGGAATATCCTGGAAATGACCATTTAGGAAAGCATCCTGCTGTCGTCGTTGGAAGTTTCATGTTTTTTTTCCTGATTTCTTGAAAGCTGCTGCAAGAAAAGGTCAAGTTAAGAGCATAACCAAGAGAGGTGTCTGTGATGTTTGCTCAGAAACGGTACGGGAATGCACCGGCATTAGGGTGGGGCTCTCAACGTGCTCAAAATACCCCTCGAGCCCCCACCTTGTGTGCTGTGCCGGTGCAGATAACCTGGCACATTGTAAGGGCACGTCTTTCCTGTACGGATCTTACAAGTTGTTGATGACCTGTTTTCCAGTATCTGATGAAGATGTGCTTGTTTTTCCATCCACACCGATGATGTATGTTTTGATATATGTTTTTTAATGCCCATCGACAGCTCCAATCCGACGAAGGGTGTACTCGTTGGTTTGACAGTCACTAGAGGCAAAAGGGAAATGTGGGACTTCGTTTTTGGCGTGTCGTTTTGGTTTGCATGTCGATTCGGTATAATTGACTTGTGCCCTTGTCGTCTTACTGGTAACAGTACTGGGATGATTGTGACCCGTTGTTTAAAGCAGGTGTTAGCATTTTCATGTACAATGCCAGTATGATGCGTCGAGCTCGTACAGCGGGTCGAAGCCCACCTCGCTTGCGGGACACCACATCGTTGGTTGGAAGGGTGTCTTCCTAAGAACACCGAGTTGTCTTCCCAAGGCCAAACTGAATGGAGGTGATTGCTAATGAATGGTATGGTTGTTTCAGGAGTCGCTGAACGTCGGAGTGCCACTTCTTTCCCCCGCCTCCTTCCATATATGCATCTCATCGGGCCTTTCTCCTTAGTGTTTCACAAAATCAAGATTCTCTTTGGAAAAAAAATGTACTGTTCACTACAGATCACTCCTCTTTAACCCTTCATTGTTTTTCCTCCCTCCCCTTCTTTCCCACCGCACATACTTCTTTATTGAGTGCGACTGAATAACAAATGGAACCGAAGGCGGCTGCCCCCTCGACCCCGGCTTTCCTTTTGAACATGCAAATGGGCCGTGGCATTGAATTTCCCTCGGCCCGTTCGATCGGCTCGTTTTGGCTCGTGGCAGCTTTCCCAGGCGCTCTACGGCCTCCATCACTGATGCAGACGAGTTGTGTGGCACCAAGGCAAACAGACTTCAATACCGGATGGTTTCTTTTCTTGTCCTCCATTGGTCGTGCCCAATGTCTTTACACGTTCATATTATCGGTGTTTGCTCCTGATATCGGACTACCGGCAATTTTTGCCTTTCGATTAGTGGATGGCAATGAGAAACGAAAAAAATAGTGTTCTCTTTCTGAACAATGAGCCGATACAGAAGGGCGTAGGCTGGAGTAAACAATAGCAGGGAAGAGGATTGGGGTGTGGGAGTCAGGAGGTGGGGGTGCTGATGGGGGGGGGGGGGGGGGCAGGTGGGGGAGGGTGATCGGCATGGCGAATGACAAGCATACGTGGAATGAATGGCTTTCTGTGAATGAGTGCAAGTGTAGGAATGATTGTAAGTGGTGGTGATTCGTTGTTTGTACGCCCAGAGCAGGGTTACGACCTTTGTTGTATCCTCTTTTTAATTGGCATGGTGTTTGGTAAGCATTTTTGTGTTGCTGTTGATACGCCACGCTCACTACGTAAATCTTTGTTCCACGCTGGAGCTCTCGCTACATTTGTCCATTTGTTTGTATATCGTACTTGCTGTTTCATTTATCTTCATAACCGTCCTCTTCCTTTTCCAGGTAATTAGCATTGATTTACCAGTGACCGTGTAGAAAAAGATATCTAAACGCACATGAGATCAAGCAGACATCTTCACCTTTCGGTTTTCAAAATGGTGCATTTTTTTTTCATACACCACTTCCCCACCTCCATCCCCGTCCCCAATCCCTTGCTCTGTCCATAAAATTTTCCTTTCCTGACTTCCCATCCTCCCAACCTCCTTTCTCTTTTCTTTCTTCTCCACTACCTCCCACATTCCGTTTCCTTACCCTTCCACCCCACACAAATAATAATTCAGGTGCCGCCCCTCTCCTTTTAAGGAGTTAGCGCTGATTAAATAACCAATTTCAGCATTAGAGGGAAACTAAACTCATTTATCTAGTATTTTTTGTGTAAATAACCTGTCATGCCTTTGAGGACCCCTAATTGGCTGTTGTAATCTCACGGTTTTTTTGGGGTTTTTTTTAAACCAACAATGATCAAACGGATGAAAAATGAGGGATTATTACAAAGTGGGAGGAGGGTGTGGGGGGGGTGGGGGGGCCCATCGGGGGCGAGTTTTTATTTATTTATTTATTTATCTAGCCAGGTTATTTTGGAGAGTAGAAAGGTGTATTGTTCACGCTTTTGTCTTTAAATACCATTAATGCTCTCGACCATTTTGCGGACTGTTTATAAATCTCACTACCATAGTCTTGATGAAGCTTTTGTTTTTGCTGCAGGCTAAAAAGCCTATTTGTCTGCCCCAGCTGCTTTGTGTTGAACAGCCGTGGGAATGCAGAATGCAGCTATAACAACTGCACCCACATGCTGTCCTTCCCGGCACAGAAGCATCGCGAAAGCCATGCATTGCCTTTTATGAGCAGAATGGTGGGGCTTGCAAAAGGCATTGGATGGCTGGAGGTCCCACTGGGATAAGGCTGCAAGTAATGCGTTTGAGAGGCGAATATAGCTGTTCGGTCTAATTGCCTTTTCTTGGGCGAGCGGTTGAGGTGTGTGTGTGTGTGTGTGTGTGTGTGTGTGTGTGTGTGTGTGTGTGTGTGTGTGTGTGTGTGTGTGTGTGTGTGTGTGTGTGTACGTGTGTGTGTGTGTGTGTGTGTGTGTGTGTGTGTGTGTGTGTGTGTGCATGTACGTGTGTGTGTGCATGTACATGTGTGTGCGTGCGTGTGCGTGCACACACATATACGTGTGGGATGCTCATGGAAGAGCCAGAGCAAAATGGAAAGGGGGAAACACCAATAGCAGAGTGGAAGTGAAGATGAGATCAAGGGGAGGGTGACAGTGACATATGGGGGTGAACAACATCTACACAAGCTGAATGAAACACAGAAAGAAGACACAGAAAGAAACACAGAAACACAGAAAGAAACACAGAAAGAAGAAGTGAAGAAGAGATCAAGGGGAGGGTGACAATGACATATGGGGGTGAACAACATCTACACAAGCTGAATGAAACACAGAAAGAAGAGGAAGGGGGAGGTGAAGATGATACAGAAAGGATGAGCAAATTATACAGATGACCAAATTAACTGACAACTAACAAAATGATGGGAATGAATGAATGAATGAATGATCGTTTTAAGGCCATTTTCCCCGCTAGAGCAGGGGTTAGCCTTGCGGGCCCCATGTCAATCATGGTTCCCTGTTTGAGGCAATGTTTTTATGGCCGGATGCCCTTCCTGATGGGAGGGAGAGGGAAAATCACAATAACCTGGAAAAGAGGAGTTATTGGGAATGGGGGGTCATTTGGGGTAGAGGAAATCATGAGTATGGTTGGGGGATGACCTGAGGTAGTGGTGGTGAACAAGGAAAAATGGGACTGATCAGGATGGGGAAGTTGGTTCCACAGGCAAGAAAAAAGATGAACAAATGAGTGGAGGTGAGCAGTGAGCCTGGATTTTGGGAGTTTAATAAGAAGAGGGTACTGGCAGACCATTTGCACCCTGCTGAAACCTGAGAGGGAGAGAGCCAAGAGAGGACAGGGGGTGCAAGACCAAAAAGGAGGAAACATAATACAGAGAGATCACCAACCTGTCCACGATGTGAGAGAAACAGGGGAGAGCAGTACTCCATCGAATTGCCAATGAAGGCCTTGTAAGATGTCAAAAGGTCAGATTGGCAAAGGAAACACCTTGAACAACGGAGGATGCCCAGTTGGCGTTGGCTTTGCAGGCCATCTTGGAAATATGGTCTGCCCATGAAAGATCATGACTGATGGTGAGGCCCAAACGTTTGAGTGACTTTACCTCTTCAAGTGGTTTGTTTAGCAAGTAGATGGGAGGATTTTCCTGACGGTCCTTCCGTAGAGGCAGGGTGAGTGTGTGGGATTTGGCGGGGTTGAAGGACATATCCCAAGTGTTGTATCGGCTTCTGATTCTATCAAGGTTTGCAGAAAGGGAAGAGGCTGCTGCCTGCCAACCTGAAGAATGAAAGATGATAAGGCAGAGGACAGAATCGTCAGCAAAGAGATAAGCAGGGTTTTCCAGGGAATCAGAAAGATCATTGATCAAGATGAGGAACAAGACTGGGCCCAAGACACTGCCTTGGCCCACTCCAGCTTTGACGGGGAGGTGAAGGGATCATGTTAAGACCTACACGCTGAATATGGGAGTGGAGGAAGTCCGTGATCCATGAGAGGAGGTGGTCTTGGGATGCCATAAGCAGAGAGTTTGGAGATCAAGGTGGGGTGCCAGACTGTATGACATGTTCGAGGTATGTCCAGAGAAACGGCCCTGACCACACACCTGAGATTTTTGGGAGAGTTAAATCGACACGTCCAATGTAGGATGGCCGGGTCTGAAAATGAACTGTTTTTCTGAGATCGGGCCGTTGGAGAAAAAGAACGATTTGATGTCAACTGCAATGATAGATTCCATGACCGTGCTTATAATTGGAAGTAAGCGAGTAACCTGTACTTAAGAGGCTCCGTTTTTGCACCATGTTTGTGTTGGTTTCTATCTTACCAGTGCTCTGCCATCTGAGCTATCTGGGCGACAGATGGCAGAGCACTGGTACGGTTCATCAGAGGACCTGGGTTCGATTCCTGGTCTGGGCGTGTAATTTTCCCACATATATCAATTTAATATATCTGTGTATCTATCTGCAACAACAACAACATGCATTTTAAGGCCATTTTCCCTGCTAGAGCGGGGGTTAGCCTTGCGGTCCCCATGACAATCTTCTCCATCTTGCCCTATTTTCTGCATCTCTCCTTGTTAACCCCCTTGCCCGCATTTCTTCTTCCACCATCTTTAGCCAAGTCTTTCTCGGTCTTCCCCGTCCTCTACTTCCTTCTACATTCATTTCCATCACTCTTCTCAACCAGTCACTTTCATCCTTCCTCAACACATGACCAAACCATCTCAACCTGTTCCTCTTCACAGCATCAATCACAGGCTCTATTCCCATCATCTTTCACAATTCATCATTTTCTGTGTGTCTATCTATACCTGTATATTTATCTGTGTATCTATATGTCCATGTATCTGTGTATCTTTCGATGTGCATCTGTGTATTTCTCTGTACATCTGTGTATTTCTGTGTATCTGTGTATTTCTGTGTATTTGTGTATTTCTCATCTGTGTATTTCTGTGTATTTCTGTGTATTTTCTGTGTACACATCTGTGTATTTCTCTGTGGAGTATCTGTGTATCTTTCGATGTGCATCTGTGTATCAATCTATGTATTTGTGTATCTATCTATCTTTGTATCTGTGTATCTGTTATTTTTATTTTTTATGTTGAAGGCTCCAGGCACGGACTATATAGCCCTCATCGGCAGGCCTGAAATAAAAGAGAAGAAAAGTGTATGATGAAAAGTGTACGGTGTTTGTTTGTAAGAAAGAGAGATTGAAGCTAGCCTTGTGGCTATATTTTGAGTGAGACAGAAAGAAAGACCAGCCAGCCTGACATGGAGAGTGTAAGATGGTTCCGGGCACCACTTTAACGCTCCTAAGTCAGAATGGTAGTACTACCCTGGGCGGTTGCTGTCTAAAACCTAATACCTAAAATATAAAAAAGGTTGATCTATCTGTCTATGTATCTGTGTATCTCTATCTATATATCTATCTATTATCTATGTATATTGTATATGTGTTTGTATATTTATCTATGAATCCGTGGATCTATCTATGTGTATCTATCTATGTATGTTTATCTATTGATTGATGTGTCTGTGTATCTACCTATCTATATATGTGTATCTACCTGCCGATTGCCCCCTTCGGTGCCTGGTAATGACGTCACACAGTGCTTGGAGATGGAATATGTATCTTTGCCAAATTTAAAAGGAGCAGTGTACAAAAAGTCTAATTTAATGCATTTTAATGCCACCAAGCTATAAGGTATCAAAAGGTGAAAATTTTGAAAGTGGGTGCATTCCACTGCTCCAGAGTCCAATGGCGGTAAGCTTTACACCACTCCAGCCGACGCATGGCAATGCACATGGTGATCTTAGGCTTGTGTGCGGCTGCTCGGCCATGGAAACCCATTTCATGAAGCTCCCGGCAAACAGTTGTTGTGCTGACGTTGCTTCCAGAGGCAGTTTGAAACTCGGTAGTGACTGTTGCAACCGAGGACAGACGATTTTTACATGCTTCAGCACTTGGTGGTCCCGTTCTGTGAGCTTGTGTGGCCTACCACTTCGCGGCTGAGCTGTTGTTGCTCCGAGATGTTTCCACTTCACAATAACAGCACTTACAGTTTACTGGGGCAGCTCTAGCAGGGCAGAAATTTGACGAAATGACTTGTTGGAAAGGTGGCATCCTGTGACGGTGCCACATTGAAAGTCACTGAGCTCTTCAGTATGGCCCATTCTACTGCCAATGTTTCTCTGTGGAGATTGCATGGCTGTGTGCTTGATTATCATATACCTGTCAGCAACGGGTGTGGCTGAAACAGCCGAATCCACCAATTTGAATGGGTGTCCACATACTTTTGATCATCTCGTGTTTATATATATATATATTGTCTTTGATCTGCTTTCTGATCGCTCACATGCTTCCTTCTTTATGTAAGTGCGTTGTGACCACACGCACTTACACACACGTTTATTTAAGTGTGTGTAAGTGCGTTATGTAAGCGTTTATGTAAGTGGTGCCTGGAACCATCTTACACTCTCCATGTCAGGCTCGCTGGTCTTTTCCTAGCATGACCGACACTCATCGCGAACTTCTGCAGCTCCCTTTATTCACTGAGCTCCACTGCCGTCATTATCGTGTGAGGATCAACGCAGCTGGGAGCTATCACCAGCAACCATGGGAATGTGAATAAAATTTTAAAAAACCTCTTGTTGATCCTGAAGATGTAAGCTTTGAGAAAATGTCCACGTTTTTAATTCCTGAAACCTGCAGGGTGGGATGATGGGTACGAAAGGAATGCGTGAACTTTAGAGCTTGTATTGAAATGCAAGTTTATCTCCAGGTCTCTGTATGCCGTGATGTCATTTGGCATTTGAAAATCCTGCTCCTTCATTTTTGATCTTATACCAAAGCAGAGATGGATCTTATTTTGAGACTTGACCTCAAGAGAAGAAAATTCTTCTCGGATCAAAAGGATGACATTTGCTGCTTAATACGGGCCTAGCTATTTATTTCCTTGCTTCTAGCCTTGAACATGGTTTTTTATTTTTTTGTATACAAGATCGAGGCTCGTGAAAGAGCTAACATTCATCACACAAAAAGTCAAACCGACACATAAAACATAAAATAAGGGGAGCGGTAGACAAGATGGGGAGAGAGGGGGAAGGACACAAACACAACATTTGAGAGCAGGGACATTGAGAGAACTGTGGGAGGGATAGGGCTAGGGGGGAGGTGGGAGAGGTATAAAACATATGGACCCTGTGCAAGGACTTCCAGGAAAGAAGTTGGAATTTCAAAAAAGTGTATGGGGTGAATTAGCGGGGGTAGAAAAGATCAAGGTTTTGGATGGGGGAAGATAAGAGATGGTGGTGAACAGCTGTTTTAAAGACCTGGAGGGAGGAGTGGGATTGAAGGGAGTGGGGGAGTTTGTTCCAGAGGCGGGAGAAAAGGGGAATGAAAGAGTGAAGGTGAGCAGAGAACCTAGATTTCGGCAGTTTAACCATAAGAGGGTTGCAGGCAGATCTTGTGCGACCTGAGGGAATATCGGGGGGACAGAGCACAGAGAGAGCTGGGGGAGCAAGGCCGGAGAGGAGTCGGTAGAAGACAGAAAGACCACCAACCTGCCTGCGGTGAGTAAGTGAAAGGCCCTCGGAGATAGCTTCATCGCAGGAGATTCCAATGATTCTGAAAGCTTTGGTTTCAACAGCGTGAAGCCGAGCTCGGTGTGAGGCAGGAGCACCGGCCCAGAGGGGGGAACAGTATTCCATTGAGCTGCGGATGAAAGCCTTGTATGTGGTGAGGAGCTCAGGTGTGCCAAGGAAGGACTTCGCACGACGGAGGATACCCAGTCGGCGACTGGCTTTGGCGGCCAGCTTGGAAATGTGGTTTTCCCAAGAAAGATCATGGCAGATTGTGAGACCCAAAAGCTTGAGCGATAGCTCAAGCGATGTTTGATCCAACATATCGTATTCTACATGATGGAGATGTCTGCCATTGTTGAATTATTGGCACATTGTGCCGTTAATGAAAGCCTCTGAGCATCACTAAATGTGTTACCTTTCCCTTTTATCGCCCACGTCTGATTGTGTGCAAGATCACATCCAAAATCATGTCTGATGAGGGTTTCGTACACGGTTACCTCGTTCAGTTATCGCCGATATAACCCCGCGCAGCGAAGCGAAAAGCAGGGTGAAGCAATTGGCCGTGTCTGTGTCCATCTGTCTTATCGGTTTATGAGCAAGGAACAACTTATTTCAATTTAATGTTTTATTTTGAACACGAATCGAAATGGAACATGAATCGGAAAATGAACCTGTAGATTTACCCTAATGTGGCTCTGAATTTGTCCGGATTGCACATGCAAAGAGAGGAGTGATGTTTTTTTCACCTGTCTGTCTGGCATTAAAATAAAATTTCAAAAAATTCCAAACAGGAAACTTGCTGTTTTTAAGGACGTCATAACGAACACAAACACCAGGCACAAACTAATATAATGTGTTAGTCTGTTAGATTAGTGGGGGGTGTCATCGACATTGGGCACAACCCGAAATTAATTTATTTATATGCCTTTCACAATCTTTATTTTCATTTAATTAAAAAAAAAATCATTTATTTTTTGTATGCATAGTCGAGGCCCGTGGAAGAGCTAGAATTAGTACACTGAATGGATCAGGACACAACAGGACCAAAGGAACAGTTGAGAGAGAGAGAGAGAGAGAGAGAGAGGGAGGAAATACCAACAGCAGAGTTGAAGGCCAAGATATAGGGAGAATTGGGACAAACTGAGATGAGTTTCTCTCATCTCCTCTTCCTGTTCAGGCTGGAGTTCCCCAAGGTAGTGTTCTGGGCCCTGTGCTTTTTCTGGTCTTCATCAATGATCTCTCTGACTCTCTTGAAAATCCTCTCTATCTCCTTGCTGACGACTCTACTCTCTGTCGCGCCATTCCTCATCCCTCAGATCGGCAGTCTGCAGCCTCCTCACTCTCTGCAGACCTGGACAAAATCACAGACTGGGCAAACAAGTGGAACATGTCTTTCAATCCTGACAAATCTCACACTCTTACAATGTCTCTCCGAAAGGACCGACTGGACAACCCTCCCATCTACTTTCTCAACAATCCTCTCCAAGAAGTTCTGTCGCTCAAGCTTTTGGGTCTCACTATCTGCCATGATCTTTCTTGGGAAAACCACATTTCCAAGCTGGCCTCCAAAGCCAGTCGCCGACTGGGCATCCTCCGTCGTGCGAAGTCCTTCCTTGGCACACCTGAGCTCCTCACCACATACAAGGCTTTCATCCGCAGCTCAATGGAATACTGTTCCCCCCTCTGGGCTGGTGCTCCTGCCTCACACCTTGCTCGGCTTCACGCTGTTGAGGCCAAAGCTTTCAGAATCATTGGAATCTCTTGCGATGTAGTCAACACCGAGGGCCTTTCACTCACTCACCGCAGGCAGGTTGGTGGTCTTTCTGTCTTCTACCTACTCCTCTCCGGCCTTGCTCCCCCAGCTCTCTCTGTGCTCTGTCCCCCCAATATTCCTTCAGGTCGCACAAGATCTGCCTGCAACCCTCTTATGGTTAAACTGCCAAAGTCTAGGCTCTCTGCTCACCTTCACTCTTTCATTCCCCTTTTCTCCCGCCTCTGGAACAAACTCCCCCACTCCCTTCAATCCCACTCCTCCCTCCAGGTCTCTAAAACAGCTGTTCACCACCATCTCTTATCTTCCCCCATCGAAAACCTTGATCTTTTCTACCCCTGGTAATTCACCCCAGAGTCCTTGCAGTGTTCATATGTTTTATTCCTCTCCCACCTCCCCCCAAGTCCTCCCGATGTCCCTGCTCTCAAATGTTGTGTTTGTGTCCTTCCCCCTCTTCCCCCTCTCTTTTGTGTCCTTCCCCCTCTCTCCCCATCTTGTCTGCCGCTCCCCTTGTTTTTTGTGTTTTGTGTGTCGGTTTGTCTTTTTGTGTGATTAATGTTAGCTCTTTCACGAGCCTCGATCTTGTATACAAAAAAAAAAAAAATGGTTGAAAAGAATATGGAAGTTGGTTCCACAGGTGGGAAGAAAGAGAGCAGGTTTCTGTGGAAGAATTCCCAGGCGCAGTTAACATCTGACAGTAGATATAGGAGACCAGTCCCGAAGTGAGATGGCTGCTTGCAGTCCCTGCCAATCCGCCCAAGTGAATTGCCAGACCTGCCGGCGTTGAGGCAGCTCTCTGAGAATAGCCAGAGATATGTTGACTCTCACAAGCACGTGATCAGATGAACCAATTGGAGCAGAGGAAGTGCAAGACAGTTGTTGGAATGTTGGTCATCACCAAGTACAGAAGGGAGGATTTGCCATTGGGAGAAATCTGAGTTTGAACATTTTCATATTGAATCAGTCCAATGGAGTCACGGAAGTCCTTTGCTGAAGTGCCATGGCTTGTGAGAGAGCTGGGAAATGCTTTCAAGAACCTGTATTTTTCAGTACTTGGGCATGTTGTATCAGGTGGTGTATAAGGGTGATATACAAGACTGTTTCAATAGCGCTAAAGTTGCAGATTTTTTTGATTTTTTTTTACGATCTCTAAAATCATTATTTTATTTAAATTGAAGTATAAACTTGAACACTGTGTGGGGTATCGTGTTCTCTCAACTCTAGTTATGTAGGCAATTGGTGCCATCTACATATTGCACACAAATTAATGGCAGAACAACCTCCCACCTATGCCCCAAAGATCCATCTCACATTTCATTGTCCCCACGCTTTTTGAAAAAAACCGGGAAGATATTGTAATCGGCTCCGTCTGTCTTTCCATCAATCTTGGTAGTTCACCTAAGCTGGTAGTTATGATCACCACATTGCAAGAAGGAGCAAGAGCAGTATCATGGGTGGCCCTGCTCCCTGGGTTGGGGTCAAAAGGTCAAATACCAAAAAATGCAATTGTGGGAACATTTTAAAACATTTTAAATGAAACTTTGTGTATGCAATCACAAATATGTAACGATTTTTTGGGATTTGACCATCTGTTCAGGGGGGGGGGGGGAGGGGGGGGTTGGAGTGAGGGGAGGGGAGTCGGGACTTTGGGTGACAGTGGGTCAAAATGGCGAAAAAAGTTTTACTCGATATTGAATATTGTGTCAATCCCAGCGGAACCTTTTGCCATCTTTCTACTTTGCTTTAGGTGGGAAGTGTGTGGGTTTGCGATGGTGTGCCATCAACTTCGCTCTAGTTTCCCTTTATCTCTTCTCACTGAAGAATGAAAATGAATGAATGATCGTTTCAAGGCCATTTTTCCCCGCTAGAGCGGGGGTTAGCCTTGCGGGCCCCCCTGTTTGAGGCAATGTTTTTATGGCCGGATGCCCTTCCTGACGCCAACCCTTGGTCACGCTCTTCGATGCGCAGGGATACCGTGTACCTATTATAAATCGGGGTACACCGTGATCACACACCGTGATCATTCATCGCAGCAAGCTGGTACTCAATTTGCCGACCTCGGAAGGATGACAGGCTGAGTCAACCCCCCTGGTGTTAATTCAGCGATCGACCGGGATTCGAACCCAGGATCCTAGGATCCCAAGCCGGCACCCTAGCCGCTAAGCCAACACCAGGGGCAGGGATCAATTCTCAGTCTCTCTCCCTCTCTTTGTTTTCTCGATTTGTATTTAATTTCCTACATTTTCAACCCCTCCCAAATCTTCTCTTCTTATTTACTTCCTCCGGCCACTAATCATCCTTCTTATTAAATTGTCCCGCCTTCCCAGCTTGTTACCACCCCCACATTTAGCCTTCATTCCTGCAGACCCTTGAGGCTTGATGGTTTCAGCAGCGAGCCTCAAATATGAAAGCAGTAAATGGATGGTTTTCCATTTCGTGCAGATTAATCCTTGTGGGTTTGAAAGATTGTGATGGCATTGGCTGCATCATGGGAACCCTGTGCTATCTTTTAACTCAAATGCACCTTTTGAAACACGGCCCCATTTTTTTTTGTTAAGTGTGCCTCGGTCGTCATTGGAGTATGCTTTGCTTTACAATATGTTACAGATATTACTGATGATGATGTAAAGATGTAAAGCTGTCGCGCCTTCACTGACATTCTTTGCACCCTAAAACCTTGCAGGTGGTATGAGGTTCTCACGCCGTACCCTCGAGCCAACAAACAGAATCAGAAGAAGAAGAGGAAGGTGGAACCTCCGACGCAGCTCGTAAGTTTGACAAGTGTGTGCGGGTCTCAACGTGACGTGCATGTGTGCTTGAGAATGGTCGTCCTTTTTATCACCGTGTAGGAACCTGGGCCCGCCAAGGTGGTGGTTACAGCAGCATCTCTGCCCAGCGGAGAGAAACCTGCAGAGACCCGTGCACCTTACTGGCAGGACGATGCAAGAGGCCGGACTCCGAGGTCCCCTGTCCCGGGCGGCCCTCACAATGGTGGGTGATTTGCCGATGGTACGTTTTAAAGGCGATTGTGGAAAGTTTTGTTTTGTGTTACCTCTAACCCTCCCCTCCCCTGTCCCCTCTACTCCACGGTTCATCTTTGGTCCCTTCATTTATCACTCCGGTTCCTGACTGCTCTTGTAACGCGTGGCTTGCCAGATGCCCCAACGCCAGAGCATAGCTCTGTAAATGGCAGCGAAGTGGAGGGGAAGCCAAAGAATGGCTACTGCTTTGGAGACACGGGGCGAGGGGAGAGCTTATCGGGCCTGTCGTCTCCTCCACCAAGCAGCCATGGACGATTTGCCGAACAAAGGTGCTGTTGCTGGAACTAATTTGTTGCCGGCTTGCACCAAAGATAAAGATTTTAAAACATACCGTACCCAAAATACTGGCACAGTCCTTGAGGCCTTTGTGTGACCACAGAGTGCCCTTCATTAGAGTGCCAATAGAATGGCTTATTGTTGGGAAATGCTTCAGTTTAATTAATAGGACGCGTGTGAAAGACGAAGCACCTTGATGGGCCTCAGGATCATGGAGCTTGTTTGTTTCGGAACTTTTTAGTGAGGCTTACTTTCTTTACCTCTTCCAGGTCAAGGATCAACGAAACAGCAACAAGTATGGAGGCTGACATGGCGGAACGACAGGGCCGGAGCGAGAGACGCAGACAGATTGACCATGAGGTTAGCCATTGGATGCACCCGCACGTAGAAACCGCTCGTGTGACCGGGCCACAATATCACGTGCATACACGCTCATGCCTTTGCTGCTCGAAGGGTCCACCTCGACCTATGGAAGTGTAGATCAGGTTAACTCAAGTTAGTCTCAAGTTAGTTAGTGAATGTTGGCGGATATATTGACCAACAACAACAACAACATGCATTTTAAGGCCATTTTCCCTGCTAGAGCGGGGGTTAGCCTTGCGGTCCCCATGACAATCTTATCCATTTTGCCCTATTTTCTGCATCTCTCCTTGTTAACCCCCTTGCCCGCATTTCTTCTTCCACCATCTTTAGCCAAGTCTTTCTCGGTCTTCCCCGTCTTCTACTTCCTTCTACATTCATTTCCATCACTCTTCTCAACCAGTCACTTTCATCCTTCCTCAACACATGACCAAACCATCTCAACCTGTTCCTCTTCACAGCATCAATCACAGGCTCTATTCCCATCATCTTTCGCAATTCATCATGGCGGATATATTGACCACCGCATGCTATTTCTTTCCTTTTCTCGCGCAGGGAATTACCACATATTCCACCATGGCTTGTGCCGACGTCGCCACAGCAGCAGCAGCGGCATCAGCAGCACCTCTCCTACGCCGTGCCAAATCTTTGGATCGACGGACAACGGAGTCACTCATGACAGTAGGGGTCACAGAGCCCTCTTCCTTGCTGTGCCGATGTACCCACCGTGTGTATAACTGGCTCTTCATTGCAGAAGGGGTGGTGTCGCGGAGTTCACGCCGTTTCAAAATGTTAAAATGTCTCAAGGACACGATTGACACTCCACGTACTGTTTTTATCATTCGGTGAACTCGATAGGTCTACGGTGGGTTCGGCTTGATGGAATTCTAAGTTGGTTGTAATAAGTTGTGAACATGACCGAGCTAATGTTAAATGCACTTGATATGCTCTTGTGAGAAAATTGTTCTAAAGTTATCCAAGATAATTCCGTACTGCTATTAGTCAGAGCAACGACATAATTACTTGCACAGAGTAGGATGAGGGAGAATTTAGGGGATGGAATAAAAATAAAAAGGAGGCTGTGGGAAGGGGAAAAAATGCTGAGGGAGGGGATGGCAGATCTGAGAGGAAATTATGACTACAGAGGAGTGAATAAATGGAGGGGTGGGCTGACAGGGTGGCCTAGAGGTACGGACACTCGCCTCTAGGCTGTCTGGCCTGGGCTCGAATCCTGACCCAGCCATAAACTGTGTCATCCCAATGTTTCACAGGCCGGCAGGGTGATTCATCAAGGTGTGTGTGCCGTCCCTCGGATGTACGTTAAAATATAGGCGTCCCATCTGCCAGAATTCGTTGATGGATGTTAAAGATCCCATGGTGTCCTTCGTGAAGATTACGTGAGCCATCGTCGGCACCTTGAACAAATTACAAATCATGCTCTAACCAGCAGAGAGCATTGCCTCAGTGGGCAGCCCGGCCTCAGCCAACGATGCTACACCGCAACCGTGTGCTGTCTATGAATGAAGAAGAAGAATGGATGTCTGGACTTTATGGGGAAAAGGGGTGGGGGATGTAAAGAGGTGGGTTATGGTTAAAATCCTGCCTTTTGCCTATGGAATATGCAGATGGATTTTAACAAAAGCTCTTTTCCAAAAATGGAACCATCATGGAATTTTAGGTGAAAAATAATAATAATTTGAGTTCCTTCAGGAGGAAGTTCCATGCAGGAGGAGGTCATGAGGCCCTTTGATGCCTGTGCTATGATTGCCAACCTATGATTGAGCCCGTGCTCTATTGTTTTTAAATGCTGAGCATCAAGCAAGGAAGCAGCACGTACCATATTTAGAGCCTTCGCTACGATTCGGCCTGGGGTTCGAACCGCCGACCTCCCAGACTCAGAGCGGACGGTCTAAAATTTGCACCACCCAGTGTAGGTTTTTAAAAGACTTGGGGGAACAAACTTCTGATCATCTAAAGGTTCAGCCTAAGATGCATATTAATTTGTTTCTGTCATTAATAACAATCGCTTTCTTCTTTTCCCTCATTCACCCGCAGCCTGATCTTCTGAACTTCAAGAAAGGATGGATGGTAAAACTGGATGCAGATGAACAGGTAGGTGGATTCACATTTCTACTGTTCATTGTTCTTTAACTCAACATATACATGTTTGCCGATTCTTTGCCTTTCTTAAACGATTTCTCCGTCATCTCATCGCCTTTCTCATTTTCCCACAATTTCCACCTTCTCGCCCCTCACTCTTCCCTTCCCTCCAGTGGAAGAAGCACTGGTTCGTTCTTACAGACCACAGTTTGCGCTATTACAAGGACTCGATTGCCGAGGAGGTGAGGCTGGAAAGCAAACCGTTTTTAAACAAAATCAAGGCCCCCATTCCATAAGCCATGACACCACATCACTTTGTCTTCTTAAACGTAAAATAATTTCCCCAAAATCCTTTAATGCGGAATCATTTAACTTCTCTGAGAACATGGACCCTGCAATAACATCAACATTGAAATATAGGGAGATCGGTGTACGAGGTACTCTCTGTGTCGTACCGAATGGTGTGTGCCGATTTGTTCCACCCTTGGATTTTTAAAAATAGACTTAAGATGGTCATTTTGGATAACAGCATTCTGAGGATGCAATGTCTGAAAAGTCTAGAAAGGAAGGAAATAAAATGGAAAACCAAATACTACATTGGAATCATCAGAAGGAACCCGAATAAGCAAAGAGCAAAGATGGAGTCATCAGGAGGAACCTGAATAGGATTCGGGTTTCAGCCGCTACTCCACACATCAAACCCATCCAGGCACAGACAAGTGAGCCTTCCAGAAAAATCTCTGCAAGAATTCACTTCTCCTTGGACAGTTGGATGAAGAAAGAGAGAAAGAAAGAACAAGCAAGAATTAGAATGAATAAGGAGAAATGTGAAAAAGTAGAAAGAAATGTGAAAGAAACTAAGATCCCTAACTTCTAGCCCTAGCTCCTTCCCTTAACTCCTATCCCTAACTCCTAGCCCTAACGCCTAGCCCCAACTCCTAGTTCCTAGCCGTAACGCCTAGCCCCAACTCCTAGCTCCTAGCCATAACACCTAGCCCCAACTCCTAGCTCCTAGCCATAATGCCTAGCCCCAACTCCTAGCTCCTAGCCATAATGCCTAGCCCCAACTCCTAGCCATATCGCCTAGCCCCAACTCCTAGCTCCTAGCCATAACGCCTAGCCCCAACTCCTAGCTCCTAGCCATAACGCCTAGCTCCAAGCCATAACGCCTAGCCCCAACTCCTAGCTCCTAGCCCCAACTCCTAGCTATAACGCCTAGCCCCAACTCCTAGCTCCTAGCCATAATGCCTAGCCCCCAACTCCTAGCTCCTAGCATAACGCCTAGCCCCAACTCCTAGCTCCTAGCCATAACGCCTAGCCCCAACTCCTAGCCATAACGCCTAGCCCCAACTCCTAGCTCCTAGCCATAACGCCTAGCCCCAACTCCTAGCTCCTAGCCATAACGCCGAGCCCCAACTCCTAGCTCCTAGCCATAACGCCTAGCCCCAACTCCTAGCTCCTAGCCATAACGCCTAGCCCCAACTCCTAGCTCCTAGCCATAACGCCTAGCCCCAACTCCTAGCTCCTAGCCATAACGCCTAGCCCCAACTCCTAGCCCTAACACCTAGCCCTAAGGCCTAGCCCCAACTCCTAGCTCCTAGCCCTAACTAGGCATGGAATGGGAGCCATCGTACTCTATGTAATTAGGCTTGTGGGTGAGTGTGCTTGTTTGTTTGACTTGTATGCACTCCGAAACCACTGGACGGAATGAGTTGAAATTTGGTGGTTGGATTCGGGTTGTGCCCTGGAGGGTTTTAGGAGTTAAAAAAAAGTCGTAGGAGTTTGTGAGGCGGGTGGATGGGATGGCAAAATTCTGGATGTGAATATGTATCGTGTAGCGCTGCTCCTGGTGGAAGAGGGTATTACAAGTTCCAGCGGGTTAGTGTTGTGGTATCTCTATGAAAACCGTATAGAATTGAAAAATACTTGGCCCATTTACGTACTTGCTCTGTATTTCATACACTCCTAAACCGCCGGATGAAATAAGTCGAAAGGTGCTGGTTGCACCATGAGTGTGCATGGGTACATTCTAATAAGTTGGGATGGCCACCTCCAACTTACAGGTGTTTACTTTTATGTTAACCCTATTCAGGTTGGGGGGGGAGGGAGAGGGGGTAGATGGTGGTCAAAATGATCCCCTTGTAGAAATTTTGCGATTTCACCATAACCCCCTTGAATTCTCAAATACAGTAAGACTCCGACATTCACGGGGGATACGTTCCTGTAAAATTCCACGAATATCAGGGCATTGTTTAAATGGGAAAAAGGGGAATAGGTTCACGGAGGTTCATGATTCATGAGGGAGGATTTTAAAAGCTTAAGAACATGAATGCACATCATTACAGTTTCATTAAAAATGCTTACAAATAAAAACACTGTAAACCATTCCAAAAGGTTATCTTTTAGTGTGGATGGAAAAGATATCTGAGGCATTCGTAATCCGAGTCGATCCTTTATTCTCACCATGACCAACCAAACCCCACGCATCACTTCTGATTGCACCCTGCCCCAGAAAACCTTTGATCAACCCGAGCCTTGATCTACTTTAATCTATATACCCCCAGAGAGGATACCTTTTGGAATGGTTTGCAGTATTTTTATTTGTAAGCATTTTTATGCCTCCATCGACGAAGTCGTCGGAGGCATTATGTTTTCAGGTTGTCTGTCCGTCCGTCTGTCCATTGGTGATGAACTGATTCCTGGTGATGAACTGTTGATGACTGGTGATGAACTGATTCCTGGTGATGAACTGTTGATGACTGGTGATGAACTGATTGGGGATTAAGATGAACTGATTAGGTTTTGGGGTCAAAGGTCAGAGGTCATGTTAGGTAAAAATCCTGTTTCCACGATAACTTGTGAACCAGTGATGGGATTCTGACCAAATTTGGTACACTTATGTAGAATGATGTCAAGATGAACTGATTAGAATTTGGGGTCAAAGTCGGAAATAGGTCTATAACTTGAGAACGGCTGAAGTTATCTAATTCAAACTTGGTGCAGGTATGTATAATGATGTAAAGTTTAACTGAGTAGATTTTGGGGTCAAAGGTCAGATGTCATGTCAGGTAAAATATGATGACTTGAAAACAGCTGAATGGTTTTAAAGGAAACTTGGTACAAGTGGGCGATTAATGATGTAATAATGTGGGCGGACGCATATCGGGTGACGTCGAAGAGTGCCGCTCTAGTTAAAGGTTTGCGATCGTCTCTGTGAGCCAGGCATTTTCCTTAAACAGAAAATACAAACGATGCTGGTGGTCCGTGGGTGGGTGTGGGTGGTTTATGCCCGCAAGAACCGTGAATACGCGAAACACAGGGACACAAATGTAGAAAAAAGCAGGTCACATTTTATGTAGAAAGAAGCAGGTCACATTTTATGAACCGTGAATACACGGGGTCCGCGTCGAGGGTATGTCGAGTACACGAATGTCGGGGTTTTTACGGTGCTGTTTCATGACTTCTTTTTCTTTGAAGTATTGTGCATTTTTCGATACCAAATATAAACAAAAAAAATGTAGTAAAACTACCTCACCATAAGTAAACCTCTATCACTTAGCATTGGTGCAATAAAAAAGACAATGCTAATAACTTCTTGACATGACATCCTATGTATGTGTTTCATTTCATGTTAATGGCATACCCAGGGAGTGGACCTGAGGCGCCACGTGCCAGGGATTGCACTAGGGGGAACCCAGAGAGGGCTTCCCCAGAATAATTAGATAATTAAAAGATAATTTATCAACATGTTGTCGCTAACTTAATGATATAGGCATATTGTTGAGAAGTTTGTCTATCTACACACCAAATTTTGTGCCAATTAGACATTCCATCTCTGAGATCTTGGGATGGGATTGGGGAGGTGAGGAAAGCCAAACTGCCGAAAAACTTCGGAAAAGCCCAGCTGGAATCTTCTATAAATGCATGAGGTGTGTGTGTGTGTGTGTGTGTGTGTGTGTGTGTGTGTGTGTGTGTGTGTGTGTGTGTGTGTGTGTGTGTGTGTGTGTGTGTGTACGTGTGCACGAACGTGTGTGCTCTCGTTTTTGTGGAGTTCTACTGGAGCTTTCTGATCTGGAATGTGATACACCGAAATCATCATGACCTCTTGAGTTGATTAAGCTAATTAACTACAAATAATCCAGAAGAATTCCCATGTTTTAAACGTACACCATGTTAAGATGTATATAACAGCTTAATACATCCTTCCACGGTATGGCATTCCACTTGGAAAATAAATAACAAGAAGAATGATAACATTGCAACAAAGCATATATTAATTAATACTAATAATATTGTTACGGACGCGGTTTGGATGTTATTTTTGACCGAGCGGTTGGTATGACCGCGACCGAACAGTTATTCCCCGACTAGACCCTGATTCCACCCAGACGTTGACCAAATCGCGCTATGCTAAATCAATGATGGAAAGGACACAACGCCTGGGATAGATGAAACGACGCAAGGGGTACAGTTCTCAAGACCTCCGGAGGAGGGTATAATTACAGTGGTGGAGAAAAGGGGGTAGATTACACGGTAGTGAGGTAAAGACACAGAAGAGATAGGCACTTAATTACAGTCTTATCTTATCCCAGACAGACCACAGACAAACGGAACAAGGCTGACTTACACAGGGATTGATGGCAGGAAGGGACAGGTAGTCGATAGCACAAGGTGCACCTTGGCTCGGGGACAGGATAAAGCACGGTCCAGTCCAGAAGATGCGGGGAGGCCTCACAGCGCTCGGAGGGTACGTCTTGCTTGCTCCAAGCTCAGCGCGCATCTGACGTCACCTCCCTCTTCCTGCGCATGCTCAGCGGGGAGTGACACGCCCTCGGCTGGTTGGCTCCGCCCCCCTGGGGCCGGTCCGCCGCTTCCATTGGGTGCGGGGGTTACCGGGCTCCGCCCTTGACGAGGAGCTGACAGGGAGCCCCTATTTGGTAACCCCGTCGAGCACATGTTCGATGGCGGCTCGTTGGGAAGGCCTCATGCCCTCCCAACACCCCCTACCAACCAAGCCGGAGTGAGGACGCGCACTCCCTGTGCACGCCGCCGCCGTTGCTGTTGTTGTTGTTGTTGTTGCTGAACCGTGAGGAAGAGCTGCGGGGAGGTATTGGGAGGTCCTAAACTTCCTAACGGTGCCATACAATCACATTCTGGTGCAACGAAGGGTCAGAATTAATGGAAACGAGTCCTTAACTGACATAGACTAAGAATAACTAGCAAGATGTCCTATAGTTGTCTTACATGAGATGCGGTGAACCTGGGCACGACATTTAATGGGGGAAATAGGGGGAGGTCGGGTCTACAGAGTGTTGTTTACAGAAAATGGGACTAGGGAATGGGGGATTGGGGATAGTTGGGAAGTATTGAGGAAACAGGGGAATATTTACAAGCGGATATGGATGGATGCAAATCCCATATCCGCAACAATATTAACAACAACAATAATAATAGGAGTATAATTTGGCAATAATAATGACAAATGTATACACCCAACCTGGCCCAAGCACATCTTGGCTTGGTGAAAGGTAAACTAATGCTCTAGCAGTAAAGCAGGTAGGTATGCTATAAGGACGTGAAGACCAATTAAAATTTGGTCCAATGGATCAACGGGCGC
The DNA here is from genome assembly GCF_964187855.1 of Myxine glutinosa. Classification (NCBI taxonomy): domain Eukaryota; kingdom Metazoa; phylum Chordata; class Myxini; order Myxiniformes; family Myxinidae; genus Myxine; species Myxine glutinosa. The sequence continues at coordinate 15,440,307 of NC_136265.1, forward strand.
ACTAATCAGGATTAAGAAAGGAATTTTTTTTTTTTTTTTTTTTTTTTTTTTTTTTTTGTATACAATATCGAGGCTCGTGAAAGAGCGAACATTAATCACACAGAAAGACAAACCGACACATAAAACATATAACATAGGGAGCGGTAGACAAGATGGGGAGAGAGGGGGAAGGACACAAACACAACATTTGAGAGCAGGGACCGAGAGACATGGAGACATTTGGGGGGGGGGCGTGGGAAGGGGGCAGTGGGAGAGGTATAAAACATATGGACACTGCCAGGACTTCCAGGAAAGAAGTTGGAATTTCAAACAAGGTGGATCTGGGGTGAATTAGCGGGGGTAGAAAAGATCAAGGTTTTGGATGGGGGAAGATAAGAGATGGTGGTGAACAGCTGTTTTAAAGACCTGGAGGGAGGAGTGGGATTGAAGGGAGTGAGGGAGTTTGTTCCAGAGGCGGGAGAAAAGAGGAATGAAAGAGTGAAGGTGAGCGGAGAGCCGAGATTTTGGCAGTTTAACCATCAGAGGGTTGCTGGCAGATCTTGTGCGACCTGTAGGAATATTTGGGGGACAGAGCACAGAGAGAGCTGGGGGTGCAAGGCCGGAGAGGAGTCGGTAGAAGACAGAAAGACCACCTACCTGCCTGCGGTGAGTGAGTGAAAGGCCCTCAGAGATAGCTTCATCGCGGGAGATTCCAATAATTCTGAAAGCTTTGGTTTCAACAGCGTGAAGCCGAGCTAGGTGTGAGGCAGGAGCACCGGCCCATAGGGGAGAACAGTATTCCATTGAGCTGCGGATGAAAGCCTTGTATGTGGTGAGGAGCTCAGGTGTGCCGAGGAAGGACTTCGCACGACGGAGGATGCCCAGTCGGCGACTGGCTTTGGAGGCCAGCTTGGAAATGTGGTTTTCCCAAGAAAGATCATGGCAGATAGTGAGACCCAAAATCTTGAGCGACAGAACTTCTTGGAGAGGATTGTTGAGAAAGTAGATGGGAGGGTTGTCCAGTCGATCTTTTCGGAGAGACATAGTAAGAGTGTGAGATTTGTCAGGATTGAAAGACATGTTCCACTTGTTTGACCAGACTGTGATTTTGTCCAGGTCTTCAGAGAGTGAGGAGGCAGCAGACTGCCGATCTGAGGGAAGAGGAATGGAGCGGCAGAGAGTGGAGTCATCAGCAAAGAGATAGAGAGGATTTTCGAGAGAGTCAGAGAGATCATTGATGAAGACCAGAAAAAGCACGGGGCCCAGAACACTGCCTTGGGGAACTCCAGCCTGAACAGGAAGAGGAGATGAGAGAAACCCATTCAGGGCCACACGTTGACGACGACTAGAGAGGAAGTCCGCCAGCCATGCGTGGAGATTTCCATGGATACCAAAAGAGGAGAGTTTGGTGAGCAGAGCGGGGTGCCAGACCGTGTCGAAGGCACGTGATATGTCGAGGGAGACAGCTCTAATTTCCTGTTTGGCATTGAGGACCTCCATCCATTGTTGAGACAGCAGAAGCAGCATGTCCAGAGTAGAGTGACCTGGTCTGAAACCAAATTGATGATCAGAGATCAAGCCATTGGAGAAGAGGAAAGATTTCATATCAGAAGCAATGATGGATTCCATGACTTTGCTGATAATTGGGAGAAGGCTGATTGGTCTGTAGTTGCTAGGATCTGTTTTTGCACCTTTTTTGTGCAAAGCGGTGATGTTGGCTGATTTCCAAGCAGATGGCAGTTGACCTTGAGCAAAAGAGAGGGTGAAGAGAACAGAGAGAGGGTGAGATAGAGCAGCAGAGCAGGATTTTAGGACCCGTGGGCTGATGCCGTCGGGTCCAGTTGCAGAATCAGAGTCGAGGGTTGACAGAAACTTTTCCACCTTGTCAGGAGGAAAGGACACGGAGTCCAGGAGCAGCAGGGTACGACTGGGTATGGTGGGTACAGAGAGGGATGGGTTTGGGACACAAGATTTAGAGGCAAACACAGAGTTGAGGCATTCAGCTTTTTCACGTGCGGAGTCAGCTGTATAGCCGTTTGAGGTAAGGGAGGGGATGGAGGGGGAACAAACACCAGAAACGGATTTGACCAGACGCCACCAGGATTTGGAAGAGGGAGACAGATAAGAGAGTTCGGTCTTGAGAACGGAGAGATATTGTTTCCTGGCTCTCCTGAGGGTGGACACACACTTGTTTCGGGCTTTGTGAAAGGAAATGAGATTTCCTTCCGTTGGATTTGCTTTCCAGGAGACGAAGGCAAGTTGTTTCTGGGCAACAGCCTCACCACAAGATTCCGTGTACCATGGACGGGAGGAAGGGTATGACAACTGAAGACGAGATGGGATAAATCTGTGCATGAGAGAGAGCAATTTACTTTGGAAGAATTCCCAGGATGAGTTGATGTCAGAGGTGGTAGAGATGGGAGACCAGTCCAGATGATTGATGGCTGCTTGAAGACCGTGCCAGTTGGCCTGAGTGAAATGCCAGACTCGTCGACGCTGAGCAGGCTCCCTGAGGATGGTCAGAGAGATGTCCACTTTAACAAGGACATGATCAGATGTTCCGATCGGAGCAGAAGAAGAGCAGCAGACATTTTCAGGGAAGTTAGTCATAACCAAGTCCAGAAGAGAAGATGTTCCGTTGACTGAGATCCGGGTCGGGAAATTGACAGATTGTGTCAGTCCCAGTGAGTCGCAGAAGTCCTTTGCTGAGGAGCCATGGCTGGTGAGAGAGGTACCCACACCCAGCCAACTGGCATGATGACAGTTGAAATCACCACATATGAGGAAGAGAGAGTTGGGATGAGTAGATAGAAGTTGGTCCATATCATCAGACAGCGAGATGTAGATGGAGTCATCACTGTTTGGTGGACGGTACAACACACATATGAACAAGAGGTGGGAGCGAAGGGGAAGCCGTAGCCAGAGGTATTCCTGGGGGTGAGGTGGAGAGAGTGCAGTGCAGGGCGAGTGAGGAAGAGAGTTTTTGATAAAGATAGCAACCCCGCCTCCAGGACGAGGCTCAGGTCTATCATACCGGAGGAGGGAGTAGCCCGGGAGAGATACTATGGAATCAGAGACATCATAAAGGAGGAAAGTTTCTGTTAAGCAGATCACGTCTGGTTTGACAGAAGCAACCTGTATGGAGAGATCGGTTAAGTTTGAACGAAGGCCCCGGATGTTTGAGGTCCATACCGTTAATGAAGAGGAAGGGGGAGCATCAGATACAGAACAGGGGGGAGGAGGGGTAGGGTAAGATGTGGAAGAGGTGGAAGAGGTAGGGAGAGCTGTTGAAGGTGTGTCAGAGATTTCAGAATAGCTCGGAGAAAGGGAAGGATGGGGCGGACAAAAGGTTTGATGGTGATTGGGTGAGCCACAATGAGGTGTTATTTGAGGAGGGGGAAGAGCGAGGCAGAAGGTTGGGGGAGATGGAGGTGAGAGTTTGAAGGGGGAAGAAGCGGGGAGGACGCTTTGAGGAGGGGGAGTGAGCGGGGGGAAATTGAGAAGCAATGAGGGTGGGGAGATTTGAAGGGGAGGGGTGAGGGGGGAGTTTGGGAGGGAAGGGACAAGGGTAGGGATTTGAAAGGGATGGGATATGGGGGAGATTTGGAGGGGAGGGGTGAGGCAGGATTCTAGGAGGGGAGGGGCGAGGGGGCGTCTTGGCGGGGAGGGGTGAGGGGGTAGTTTAGGAGGGAGGGGGCAAGGGGGGAGATTTGAAAGGGATGGGTGATGGGGAAGATTTGGAGGGGAGGGGTGATGGGGAAGATTTGGAGGGGAGGGGTTATGGGGAAGATTTGGAGGGGAGGGGTGAGATTGGATTTTTGAAAGTGTACGATTTATGGGAAACGAACATTTATTGCAAAATGAGTTTCTTGTGACCTTCGAGTTAAAAATACGTTTAAGGACGCTGGATGGAGGATGGAGTGCAGGAGAGTTTAGGGAATGTAGAACAAAGGCACTATAGGAGATGGATATTTTTTTTGGGATGAATTGATTTGGTGAGCAAGTCGAAAGCAGCCTTTTAAAGAAGAAGAAGAAAAAGGTGTTATAAAATATGACGGAATACATAACTTGAGGGGAAAGTGTAAACATTGAAGGTTAATGAGTGAAAACTATCTGGGGAAATGGGGGAGAAACACGTGGTCGAAGAACGAACGAACGAATAAGAATGAATAAACGAATGAGAACAGAGAAGGAAATGTTTTTTTTTTTTTTTTTTTTTGAGTTGAGATTTACACAAGGAAGTAGGCTATGGGTGAAAAGACTGGGAATACAGAGAACGAAAGTTATTGGATCACAAACGACGGACCACTGAGAGAAAAACAAAGCCTCAAGGTTGTACAGTCTGTAGTTGAATTATCATAAGAAGTGGGTGAATTATCATACCTGCTAATGCACACTTTGCACCGCTAGACAGAATAACTTGAAAGCTGGATGTTATCTCGTTAAGAAAAAAATAATAATAATCAAAATCCCGCAAGTTGTACAACACGAAATACAGTCCTCACCCCTCACCATCCCACTTTTTGCTCCCATAGGGAGTGGGTATTTCTAATCTAGTACGTACAATATCAAATCTAGTACATATCCTGTGCATGTGAAGAATTGTGTGATGTTTAAGTGGGAAATCGATGTTACTGTAGTTGTCTTCATCAGCTAGACCTTTCCTATCCATCCTTGACTTCATCCAGAAGGAAGGAATGGGAATGAGCTTTGCATGAACCATCTGATTTTTCATGGGAGTTGGTTTTCATCTGATTGACCTGAACATCTTTCCAGGCATTGGATCTGGATGGAGAAATCAACCTCTCGAGCTGCATTGACGTGTCAGATGTCCAAGCCCAACGGAACTACTGCTTCCAGATTCATGTACGATCACTCGCTCGTTTATCTCACCTAGCTTTTTGAACCTTGTACAGGAAGAGCACCACGACATGGATGGGTTTGTCGAAAACACGCAAGTGGCTCTCTGTCGCCATTAATCACACTTGTGGTCGTCAAGAGGACTTCCTGGTGCAATTTTGAATTTTTGTTATTGATGTTATTGGTTTGCCGTGGGTTGTTTGCCAGTTTATTTACTCATTAACTTGTTAATTTATTCATTGCATTTTGATCAAACTCATCTAATCTACACGGAGTGAGACTAAACGTCAAATCAACTGCAACACATACACTGGTAATATTTTTTGCCGTGTCATCCCTCCTTATGGAGTACTGCCATACTCCATGATGTACACCTTAAATTGAAGAACTATTAGATATTGATTACGCAGCCCCTTGTGAACCAAAATATGAGCAAGAAGTTAGCTTGGTGGTTTAACTTTGCTATTCTCCTCCCCTCTTGGGCAGACCAAAGAAGGAGCTTTCACCCTCTCGGCCATGACGGCCGGGATCAGACGGAGCTGGATTCTAGCTATCATGAAAAACATTCGACCCTCGACCAATCCAGATATCTCAAGGTGACAAATAAAGTTTTGTTTTTTTAATCAATAAAATATTTCTACCCCTATTTTGATATCAAAATTATGCAGAAGGCTGTATTCTCTGTAGATGTATGGCTTGTTTTTACCTCCGCCACCAAAGGTGGACATAGGTTATGTTTTTATCCCTGTTTTGTTTGTGAGCATATCTCAAAAAAATATGTCAAAAAATATCTATCTCAAAAAACTATGGACGGATTCGGACAAGGACAAACTTATTCCACATTGGTGAAGTTCCAGGTCCGGATACGAGAAATTTTTAAGTGATCCTTCACCATTGAGTGACAGGGCCAACAACTATATTTAACACGACACCTCAAAACATTATGGACGCATTGGGATGAACCTTGGTGGGCAGGTTGGGTGTGTGACAAGGACTAATTGATTAGATTATGGTGAAGATCTGAATATGAGAATCTTTTAAGTGGTTTTTCACATTTGAGAGATGGGGCCAACAACGATATATAGCATGATATTTGAAAAGTTGTGGACGGATTCAGACAACAGTTGGTGGATGAGTTGGGTAGGTGACAAGAACAAACTGATCCGATTTTGGTTCAGGTCTGGATCCAGATCCGGCCTATCATTGGGATACAAAACAATAACGAATCTACCCTGAGTAAGTAAACTAATCTACCATGAGAACGAACCATTGCTTCCGGTCAGCCTGGCGGAGGTATGCGTTTTACCCAATGTCATTCTAGTTGTTGCTGTGATTACATTGGCGTAGAACATTCTCATACGTTTGCACTCTTACCTTTACCATTCTTCAAACACAGCCTTGTAGAAGAGAAGATAAAACCTTTGTCAACCCCGGTATCGTTATCATCTTCATCAATTTCGCGTCCTGAAACCACTGCTGAGCCCCCAGAGACTGCGACGGAAGTGGCCACGTGCCGCAGCCGTGCACGAGAGCGTCGACGTGAGGGTCGTTCCAAAACTTTTGACTGGGCCGAATTCAGGCCCATTAAACAAGCCATGGCCAGCCGTGGGGGGCCAGAGCCGCAGAGACCCTCTCAGGGATCGCGTTTCGAGCAGTGTGTGACGGAACGGGGGCGACGGTGGGAAGAGCGCCAAAAATGGGGGTAAGAGATGGAAAACGATTACGAATGGCCTGAGAGCAGGATTTCCTGGTGTTATTCTTTCCTCTTTTTTGATGATCAGAGTTTTATCGGGTTTTCTTTGCGGTGCATTATATTGATATTAGTTTGTGCTTGCGTTTATAATGGCTTTGGACTTTGCAGTGTGGATGGCTACGAGGAAGATGTTGAGGAGGAAAGAACAAAAGTGGATGGGGATAGTAGGGAGTTGGAAGAAAAAATGGAGGTTGGCTCACCTGACGACGAGATCGAACGGCAATGGCGGCGAGTGGAGCAAATGATGCCAAGGCCTGAGCGGCAGGTAGCCATTGGCTCTGTAGGTGGCACACCATCTTCTCCCCGTGCCGCTGGCTTTGTCGAACTACTCGAGAAAGAGGTGCGCTAGGTGGAGTTTTTCTCAACTGAATGGGGAGTTTTGGTTTTTGAGAGGAGAGGGTGCGGGGGTATTGGGGTGACAATGCAAGGTTATACTTTTTGCTGTTGAAGTGGTGTGTACGTCTACCTTGGAAGCATGTTGTTTTCTTAAGAAAAAAGTTTATATTATCGACCTGAGTATTTCCATTGCCAATTTCAATTTTTTTTATTTTTTTTGGTTTAACAAAACGTGCTTTTATCCATCTCGTTTTTCAGTTCCACTCATTAATATTTCTGAATGAAAGCAGGAGTGCGTTGAAATTGATAACCAGAGATAATTTAGAAAGGGTAGCTGAGAGAGAATATTGTGTGAGCAAAATGGAAATGGAGCTGAGGAGGAGGGAGAATTATATGGGGGTTGTCGGCAGAATTGGGAGTTGGGGTGGGGGGAAAAACACTGAATAAGACTAAACCCAAGCCACAACAACATATGGCTGCACTCGTTTGGTGTTTGTGCAGATGGCCTTTCTGTTGCGGGTTTGCCAAAACTTGGCAAGATGGCAGAGGGTAAAAAGGAAACATATTAACAGTAAGGGCCACAGTTGGACTCGACAATCAAGGCAATGAACAGACATAAAATGATTAGAGGAAGCAGGAAGGAAACAAACTAACCTGCAAGAAAGAGAATTGGGTTCGGTATGGTCAATGATGGTAGTTAAAATCATGATTATAGAGTGCGGGAGGGGTGTAATGAGATGGTAATGCACTCCCTGCTTCAAACACCGGAGGGAAGAGAGCACTTGAACCACCTCTGGAAGGCAGTTACACAAACTGGCGAAAAGAGGAACAAAAGAGTCGGGGTGAAATGTAGGCCTGGATTAACCAGGAGGAGATTAATGGAATAATTTCTGCGTCCTGGTGTGGCTGGGAAGTGTTGGAAGGTTGAGAGAGCAGATCGAGCTACCTTGGACGAGACTCGATAAACAAAACAAGCCACCGACCTCAATTAGACCCTGTGCTTTGGCCTCATCGTGGGAGATTCCAATAATGTTCAGAGCTTTGGATGCCACAAAATATAAAAGAGACAGATGTGATGCTGCAATGCTGAGTTCCGTTCTGGGGGGAGGGAGGAAAGAGGAGAGCAGTACTCCGTTCAGCTATGAACAAAGGCCTTGTCGGCTGTGAGCAGTTTTGATTTTTTTTTCAATTAATAACTTGGAACAGTGGAGGATGTCCTGTTGTCCGCAGGCTTTAAATTGTCAGTACAGGAGAGGTCGTGGCTGTCTGAGGCCTAGCAGTTCAAGAGACCGACCCTCTTTTAGAGTTGACTATAGAAATAGATGGGTGGATTTGCTTGACGATTCTTCTGAAGCAAAAGGGTGATATTGAGATTTCCCAGGATTGAAGGACATGTTCCATTTGTCAAACTAGCAAGTAATCAATTCCAGATCAGCAGAATGACGCAGCTACTGTCTGCCTGAGAGTGGGATGGAGTGCTGTATGACAGACACACTGTGGATTCATCTGCAAAAAGAGAGGGTTTGTCGAGAACATTGGAGAGGTTGTTCATGTAGGCAAGGAACAAGTCAAGGCCCAACACACTGCCATTTGGGGCATTCCAACCTCCACTAGGACAGGAAAGTTACATTGATAGCAATGCGTTGACTGCGTGAATGGAGGACGCCAGAAAGTCAGGTTTGAAGAAGGCTGTCGAAGCCACCACAGGCAGCAGGATTGGCAAGCAGAGCACATTGCCAGACTGTGCAGAATGACCGAGATTGTATCTCGCTGATAAGCTTGTTCTACTTCCGGAACTTAACCAAAATCTAATCAGCTTGTTCTTGTCAACTACCCAACTCTTCCACCAAGTTTCGTCCAAATCCGGTCATACCTTTTTGAGATATCGTGCAAAATTTCATTTTTGGCCCTATCTCTCAATGGTAAAGGATCACTAAAAATATATATATTGTCTGGATCCGGATCTTCACCAAAATCGAATCAATTCGTCCTTAACGCATGCCCAACCTGTCCACTGAATTTCGTCTGAATCTGTCCATAGCCGTTTGAGATATCCTGCTCGCAGTCAGACAGACAATCATGTGTGAAAATGTAACCTCCTTCCACTTTTGGTGGTGGAGGTAATGAATACAACACAACCAAGTATGTGCAAGAAGACACGGGAATGGACTTGCCCTACAATTTACAGGACAGGGAACGAACGACAATAGTTAGGACAGATCTGGGAGAGTATTCTTGTCTTTTGAAGTTTTAACGTAGCTTGGAATACCACATGTGTTTGCAATGAAATGGAACACTTGGTCTGCTTTGAGATTTATTTTTTCGGACACACATTTCCACCTAAAAAAAACTCCATCTATAGTAATTTCAGATTGAAGGTTTAAACCGCTCATTTTTCCTTGTCCACATCTCCGTGGTGGACTCATTTTCTCCTCGTTTAGATCGAGGCTCTGAAGTTGCAGCTCGAGCAGACGCAACAGGAGCTAACGTCGCTGCAGTCACAAAACTCGAGTTTGAACCAGCAGCTCCAGGATGCGCTTCAGCGTGAGCAGAACACTCGAACGGGATATGTGTCTCAGGTTGGTCTATGTCGAAGCGCCTCTCTCACGCTTCCTGCCGAGCTTTAGTATTGTATAATATATTAAGGAATAGTGTAGTATACAAGGATAATCAACTGCTTTTGAATCCCGACCCAGCTTTAAACCGTCGTCCTGGTGTTTTGTATACAGGGCAAGGCGTCAATATGTGTGCTGTCCTTTGGGTGGACGTTCGTTAAACTGGGTGTCCCAGCTGTTGGCATGAGTTAGTGGACCTTAAAGATCCCACGGTGTCTTTAACGAAGAGTAGGCAAACTATATCGTCGCACCCTGATCAAATTCCTGTTGTAACCTACAGGAGGCACTGCATCAGCCCCAGCAAATTATGATACTCAGCAGCCATGATTGTGCACTCCGGATCGGTCTCGAGCCTTGTAGGCCTCTTTTGTAAGACCCTTTCTGCCTCTCTCGCGGCTTTATCTTGACTCAATTTCGACAACTGATTTAATTTTTCACAATCACTAAGATAGTTTAACATTCGGTTGCAGTAAACGGGGAGAAAGTCAAAAAATTGATATTTTAAAAGGAAAAACGCATTTTAATAGCTGTTTTGAATGTATCTGATCGGGTCCGATGCTTTCAGATCCCATCATAGTTTTTTTTACTCATTGATCATTGCTGTGTTTTTTGAAAGTTGTATGAAATATTGATGTTGCTGGAGAACGTGATGTGATGATCAACCGGAAGCCAGAAGAAAATGGGAGTGAGGGTCAGGGGGTAGTGAGGAAGAAGAAGAGTAAGGGAAGCGTTGTTTGCCGGGGATTATGCAGCAATGACACAAAACACACCACAATACTGATAGAGTTGTTTAGTAACAAGTAATGATAAGGAGGTTCCAAGTAAGACAACTTCATATTCTGATTGTGGTCCCACGATATTAAATATGTAATGATCCATGTAAAAATGCTCTCTCGCTTTTATGAGTCGGAGACGGGGAGGACAGAGAGTTGGAGGAAGATGGGACAGAGTTGGGAGGGGAGGTTTTAATTTTTTTTATTTTTGTATACATCATCGAGGCTTGTGTAAAAGCTAACATTAATGACAAAAAAAAACGGCCACACAAAACATGCAATAAAGGGAGTGGGAGACAAGATGGGGAGAGAGAGGAAAGCACACAAGTACAACAGCAGATAAGAGGGACATCAGGATATCTGTGGGAGAGAGAGGGCTTGGGGGGAGGAGGCATATGGGAAGGGGGAAGGGGGGGTGGGAGAGGTATAACACACATGGACACTACTAGGACTTCCAGGAAAGAAGTCGGTATTTCAAAAAAGTGGATCTGGGGTGAATTAACTGGGGTATAAAAGATCAAGGTTTTGAATGGGGGAAGATAAGAGATGGTGGTGAACAGGTGTTTTGAAGACCTGGAGGGAGGAGTGGGATTGAAGAGAGTGAGGGATTTTGTTCCAGAGGTGGAAGTAAAGAGGAATGAAAGAGTGAAGGTGAATAGAGAGTCTTGATTTTGGTAATTTCACCAGAAGAGGGTTGCTGGCAGATCTTGTGCGACCTGTGGGAATATTATGGGGACAGAGCACAGACAGAGCAGGGGGAGCTAGGTGAGATAGGAGTCGGTCGAAGACAGAAAGACCACCAACCTGCCTGCGGTGAGAGAGTGAAAGACCCTCAGAATGAGCTTCATCGCGGGAGATTCCAATGATTCTGAAAGCTTTGGCTTCAACAGCATGAAGCCGAGTTCGGTGTGAGTGTGAGACAACACCCCAGAGCTAGGTGTGTGAGTTGAGAAGTTGAGAAGCCGAGCTAGTTGAGTTGAATGTGAGGTTGACACTTTGGGGGGGGGGGGGGGTGGATTGAGGAGTTGTGGTGGAGAGAGGGGTTGAGGAGTTCTGGTGGGGAGGGTGTTTGAAGGCTTGGAGTAGGGAGGTGATTGCAGTGTTTGGGTTGGGAGGGGGAGGAGTTGGGGTTTGCGAGGGTGAGGTTGAGTACTTTAGGTTTGGGAGAGGAGGTTGATGACTTGGGGTTTGGGAGGGAGGCAGAGTTGAGGATATGAAGTCACATTGTGTCCATGTTCCGTGGGTACCAGCTAGTTTACTAATATATTTATACGTTATATAAATATTACATAATAATCTATATATATAAAACACTGTGTGTGTGTGTGTGTGTGTGTGTGTGTGTGTGTGTGTGTGTGTGTGTGTGTGTGTGTGTGTGTGTGTGTGTGTGAGTGTGCGTGCGTGTAGAGAGATGTTACCGATAGACTCCGAAACGGAGAGGCTCACGTGCTTGATATTTGGCATAGACATGGCCATTGAGCCTGGGACGAACATGGCCGAGACCATATCTGACGAGACCCATATTTTTTATTCATATTTACCTCGGCGCATTTCAGCGAAGTACCCGCTAATCTCAGCCAGTGCCAGAACAGCTCGCTGATTCGCTCAGAGCGATCACGTGATGTTCCATCCCGTCACACGTCACACGTTTGCACGTAATTCAGGGCAAAAAGCGATTGCGTTTTTTCACCTTTATGCGATCGTGTTTTGTGTCGATTTTGTGCGATATGAATTAAATTTTAATTAATATTTCATGTTTACGAATTCGAATACGAAGGATTTCCCCTTTCCCCTTTCGATTTTGAATACGAATCGAATACGAACTTGAGTTGAGAGGGCGAATGTACGGGTTGGGAATGTACGGGTCTCCCTTCCCCCGCCCGGCAACGCCGGTACTGGAGGACGTGGGTCACAGGATCGGCGAGTCTCCAAAATCCGCTTCCGGCTCTTGCGAATATGCAGGACGATGTCGCGATTGTTGTGCTGCTCTCCGACCATGAGAACTGCAACGTCATTGTTGACTGGCCCTCCCCTTCCCGCCCCCTTCCCCCTCCGTCCTCCTCCTCCCTCCCCCCTCCCCCCTCCTCACCCTCCCATCCCTCACCCTCCCCCCTCCCACCCCTCCCCCTCCCCACTCCCCCTTCCCCCCTCCCATCCCTCCCCCTCCCCCCTCTTCTCCCCTCTCCCCCTCCCCTCCCCTCCACCTCTCCCCCTCCCCCTCCCCTCAACCTCTCCCCCTCCCCCTCCCCCTTACCCCCCCCTCTTCTCCCCTCCCCCCCCCTCTTCTCCCCTCCCCCCCCTCTTCTCCCCTCCCCCCCCTCTTCTCCCCTCCCCCGCCTCTTCTCCCCTCCCCCCCCTCTTCTCCCCTCCCCCCCCTCTTCTCCCCTCCCCCCCGTTCCCCTCCCCTCCCCTCCCCCCTCCTCTCCCCTCCCCCGCCCGGCAATGCCGGGTACTTCTGCTAGTATTATATAATAACATGACATTAGATTACTGCGGTTGGGATTATACATTGCTCATTAGAAAAGGCACAGCAGACCAATGAATGGAACTTAACTCTATTGCACAAGTTTGAAACAACAAAGTAAGAGTAGACTTAGCCTCCCCCCTCCAAATATGTAAAAAGGGCTTGAGAGGTTTGTGTGTGGTGTGGGTGTGTGTGTGTGTGTGTGTGTGTGTGTGTGTGTGTGTGTGTGTGTGTGTGTGCGTGTGCGCCTCAGGAATAGTTTTCAGGCAGATACACATCCACTGAGACCCACTTTGCACCAATGTTTATCTTACTGTTCTTCAATAAATGTCAACACCCATACTTTTAGCTCGGTCATTCACAAGATATCTAATGCATAATAGTCTTATCATGTGGAGAATATACCCTGATTTACTTATCCTATGTAGACTAGAGAATATACCCTACGACTTATTCCTGTACTTATGCTTTATACCTTAGTTTTTCCCATTATTGTTATTTTGTGGGGTTGCGTGGGGGGGGGGGGGGGGGGCCAGGGGGGGATTAGAACCATTTCCTTCGAAAACGAGTCACATTCTGATCAAGTCAGGGAAGCTTGATGGTCAGGGAGGTGTTTTCCTGATGACCAGTTTGAGTCTTCTCTTTTAAACCAAAACCACACTGATGCCTCTTCAGCAGCCGATGACCACTCCTTGAAAACTCTCGTTCTGTCTTTGCTTGCCAGGCCGAGATTTTTTACAAGGATATAGGCTGACCGACCAGGTAATCCCCTTAATCCAATTTCCACATTAAAGGAGTCAGTAGCATATCCTTCTTTGTGCATCTTAGTCATCAGCCACTCATATTTGACTTTTCTAACTTCACCAGCTTCTGACATCCTCGACCTAGACTAAAATTGTACCATTAACTCAAGGAGCATGATGCCCCTGCTCAACTCTGACTGAAGGACAATATCTGGTATTTGACGCGTCTCCGCAATAATCCCAGGAAATTTATTCATTCCGGGTAGATCAGCCCATATTTTCCATTAATTCGCATCACAGAAGACGGTATGATGAGGTTGCTCTTTCTGGATGCTTATATTTTCCTTTGTTTTATTTGAAAACCTCACTGTAATGAAATTGCAGTAATTCACATTTTACTTACCTGTGATAGGTTATGGAGTAGGGAGGTGTGTCATTATGGGTACATTTTACTGCATCCATGGTTCTTGCAATACTTTACATTTGAGTTCCCGATTATGTATCCAGGTATAACACCCTTTTGCTGGGGCAAACTTACAAGCAGACAGCGTATGCTCTAACGTTTCATAGCTACTACAAAGTTTATATTGAGCGTCAATCCTTTACTTTCCAACGAACGAGAATGGCCCCTGTGGGTAGTTGATCATAGATGGACGGAATGAGGCAACTAATTCACAAAGTTGACGTGCCACAGGTCATTCCCTGTTGGGGACCTTTGTAAACAGTCCTCCCAGCATGTCTACTGCCTTTGCTGACTCAATTGGACATGTATGATAATTAGGTAGTGGATAAAAAAATGGAAAGGGCTGGGTAAATGAGGGACACCAAGTATATTGAAAGCAATGGTTGTGGCCCAAGTGTTAATGAAGCAAATAACATCCCAGTATCCTTAGGGTCATGTATAAGAATGCTGCACAAGCCTGGTTGCCTATAATTATGGCTAGCCTCGCTGCAAGAGGAGACCTCGGTGACTTTGACAGAGGGGTGATTGTTGGGATGTGTTTGGCAGGAGCTTTAGTAACAAAGTCAGCTCAACTTGCTGATGTTTCATGAGCATGGGTTTCTAAGGTGATGTTGGTATGGAACTCTGAGGGAAAGACATCATCAGCAAAGGGCAACAGTGGGTCCGCTGAGAACTTCACAGAGCGGGATACGATAGTCGGGTTGCAGTGCACAAACTGCTCATCACACCTGGAAATACACGTTTGCGAGTCCAGTGGTGCAAAGAGCACAGGCGATGGACTACAGAGCAGTTGAGAAATGTGATATAGAAAGATGAATCATCCTTCATTTTGTTCACGATAAATGGACGAGTGCACGTGTGGCGCCAACCTAAAGAACTCTACAACCTTGAGTACTTGGTTCTGACAGTGAATGGTTGTGGTGGTTCAGTAATGTTGTGGGCACTTCCGACAGTGAATGGTCCTGGTGGTTCTGTAATGTTGTGGGCGCATTTTCCTGGTATGGTTTGGATACAGTCGTTCCCTTAGAAGACATGGTAAATGCCAATCGCTACTCAATGGTACTGAGTGATCATCTTCACCCCATGTTGCAACATCTATTTCCTGCCTGGAGGGGTGTCTTCCAGGATGGCAATACACAGATCCACAGATCCACAGATCCACAGATCACGTGTGGTCGCCCAATGGTTTGATGAGCATGACACTGATGTCATCCGTTATCCAGATGTTATGGACTTCTCAGTCACCAGATCTAAACCCAATTGACGCTGTAAACTCGCGCGCGCGCACACACGGACAAAGTCGATGACGTCGGGTCTCACCCTCTGCAATTTGCAAGCAGTCACGTGATACCTCCTTATTCCCCTATGGGAGGATACTTGATATCTGGCACACGATAGTTGCGCAGTCTCAGATGAAGACCACTCGGTCTAAATGTTGGACCCGAGCCTTAACTTGTGGCAGCCACTTTTTAATGGAGTTAGACAGTGCCTCTCTAGTTGAATGAGTTGTCTACCCTGACACTTGCAAACAGAGCATGAAGGTAATTTGCCTTCTAAACATTGAATACACCCAAAATGCATTAATGGAAAGCGTTCTTTTATCAAGTAACATCAAACATCAGGAACACAATTTCCACATCTACATTTGAACTCCAGCAGCATTTTGCATGGCAGCACAAAAAAGTTATTCGAGCAACTATTCATCGCTCGTTCTTCCTGATTTGTTGTTATTCTTTTTCCACCAAGCATTTAGGAAATATCACGTTTTTATTCACGCAAGTCATAAACTTCGGGTGAGTGGAGGGGGTGCTTCTGCCATAATATAAATGCGTTGATTTAATGAGATGTGTAAACATGCTGGATGCTACTACCATCATTTGGTGGAGCAGTCTAATCGTTTCTCCCTTTGGTGCTGATGGGACCATGCACATCGCTGGTGCTTATTAGAAGAGAGTAGACACGAGTGTTATCACTTTAGTAAGTATGATGTATGAATATATAGTGTTTTATTTTATTATGTGTTGGCCAAATGGTTGGGGCAGCAGGCTTGGGATCCTAAGGTCCTGAGTTCAAATCCCATTTTGCTGTTGAATTAATACCAGGTGGGGTTGACTCAGCCTGTCATCCTTCCGAGGTCGGCGAAATGAGTACCAGGGTACTGGGTCCTCTCTCAAGGAGGTTGGTGGTCGGATTTGCACTCCGGACGATGTAAAACACCTCATTCTGTAACACGCACAGTAGTGTGTGTCAGGATGGTGCTGAGGAGTCGTCCTGCAGCGACGTGCTGACCCAGTGTGCGCTCCCATATAATATGTATGTATTGTATTGTATTTAACCACTTTAAATTAACTTTCAGCACATTTGGTGCAACTAATTGTTTGGCTTTCAGCAGCAATAATGTCAATTATTAGCTCACCTGGAACGAAGTTCCGGGGAGCTAATGCGATGGTGCGTCGTCAGTCCGTAAACGCTTGCAGCTTCTTCTCCGAAACCGTTGATGGGATTGTGACCAAATTTGGCACAAACAAATGATATTTGGTAAATGCCCCCCCCCCCCCCCCTCCAAAAAAAATAGTAATTTGATTTTTCCTCCGAAACTACAAACACTATTTCGATGAAACTTGACCACAACCTTCATCACCCGTGATGTGCCGAAGTTTGTTCAAGGCATTTTAAAAATCGGGCCCTGTGGGGGTCCACGGGGGGGGGGGGGGTTGCCCCCCAAAATAGGTATTTGCTTTCTTCTCAGAAGCTACACAAGCAATTCCAATTAAACTTGACCACAACCTTCATCACCCGTGATGTACCAATGTTTGTTCGTCATTAGAAAAATTGGGATCTGAGGAGGTATACACGGGGGAGTGGGGGGGGGGGGGGGGGGGAGTTGTCCCCCAAAATAGGTATTTTTTGGTTTGTTTGTTTAAAGTCTTATGATTATGTTAGTATGATTCTACATGCTGCGCTGTCTTATAGCAACCATTGAAATTGGTTTAAAATACCTTTAGTCGGTGTCGGATACCGTTTATTCTACCAGGTTAGCGAGCGCCAGGGGTATTGCCCCTATGTTTGATAAAATGCAACTGAGGTTGAATGCAAAATGAAGCAATAAGTCTTGTGTGTGATTTGCAATTATGAGGTTTCTTTTTTGATTAACTCATCATTCCCCTCCATTCTTCTGAGAAAAGATAGAAGATGAGCAGGATGAAGGAAGAGGTCGAGCGGGAGGTGGTGTGAGGGGAGCTGTGGCACATAGCAAGGGCGCTGGGCCTCGTACGGTGTCAGGTGTGCGCGGGCAGCTTCGCAGGGTGAACCATGAGCTCCAGGCCGAGTTGGAACGGCAGCGTGAACGGCTGGAGTTAGTTGGAATGCAAGCACGGACCCTGCGCCAGGCTTACACCAATGCACGGGAGATCATAGCCCAACAGGAGGCCGAGCTGGCTCTTCTTAAGGCTGGGGGAAGGGACAACAATGAAGGGAAGACTAAGTCTGAAAGTGGTTTCAGGGACTTAATCAGTGGTGGAGAGCTAGGAAGCATTCGTGGTGCAACAGCAAACAGTGAGGTTCGACAGAGACTTTCAGAGTGGGAAGGAACAAAAAGTCGAAGTGTGGTTGAATGTCGCGGACACGAGGGGGCTCGAAAGGCTGAGGTACGTCCTTGGGGTCATAGTATGAGTACAGAGGCTCAATTTCAGGGTGGTGGCAAAGTCTCTGTGAATATCACGCAAGCCAAGATACCAGAGACAACCTCACAAAAGGATGAGAAGAAAGAGAAAGCAGTGATTCAAAAAGAAGAGGACTATGAAAAAGGTAGAAACTACAGTGGCATAAATATCGGTAGAGAAGGTAAGGATGTGCAGTTTGGAAAGTCTTGTCATGGAGAGATGCTGGAAGAGAACAGCATGGAGTCACTAGCCAAGCTTCGGGATGAAGTTCAGCGTCTCGCGACGGAGTTGAGGGCTGAGCAGGCTCGCAGCCGTTCTCTCGAATCAGCCCTAACCAGGCTTGGCCAAGAGGCCACTGCCCTTCGCATGGAAATGGAGCAGAGTCAATATGGAGGAGAATGGCAGAGTTGTGGGGTGCAAAAATTGATGGAAGTGCCTCCGGCAACTATGCTTTCCGATGAAGTTAGCACAAGCATTGCTAAAATTGAGGACAGAAGTGAGGCAGAAATTGAGAAAGGACAGCAGGCTATTTTGGTGCAAAGAACAGGACAGCAGTTAGGCGAGCTGGAGCAGGCTTTGGCCACTGTGTTGGAAGGGTTGGAGCAGGCCAAGATGCATCTGGAAAGTCTTTGTTTCAAATCGATCACTGATGCAGCCGGAGATGCCGGAGGAGATGCAACACAAGTTGAAACTACTTTAGCACGACTCATGGAAGTTATGCAAGCAGCTTCCGGAAAACATCTAGTTGAATGCAGAGAATGGTCAGGCAAAGTGAATTTGAACCATGATCTGGCTGCAGCGAAACAAATGAACCTATCCACTGTGGCATCGGGCTGGAAAGCAGGAATTGCTAGTGAGGGCCTAAGTTGTGGACCAAGCAGTGGCGATGGTGGAACGACTTTTGAGCCCTATGATAGAGACCACAAAAGTTCAGCATCCAAGGAGTGCAATGTAAGCAGGCCAGAAGAGGCTACGTTACGACGCCTTTCAGAGGAACTTGTTGCTGAGGCAGTGGTACTAGCACGGGCTGCATGTCTGAAAAACTACGCTCAAACATCTGTGCTGCCGAGCATCAATGAACTCCAGCAACAGATATCGCGGCTCGCTTGCGTGTCTCCAGATCAACGTGCAGCACCACATGATGAAAGCAGAAGCCCTTGGGCAGTATTACATGAAATTACTTCTTCAAAAGTCCGAGATGGGGCAGCCTTAACTCCGGCCATGCTATTGCATGGTCGTTTGGCATTGGAACTGTTGGATGTAGAGCAAAGTGTTCATGAGACTCTGACTCTGCTGGAAAGGCGGCTCAAAATGGCAAAAGCTGCGACAAGAGCATTGGGCAATGCTTTGGACCCGATTTGCAGTAGTGTCGGTAAAGCGGTAGTGATGGCAAGGCTTAAAGACCTTGAAGTTGTCCTTCAAATGGAGGAAACTCTTGAAGTTCTGGATGCAAAAGACAGCCACACAGAGTCCTCAGATGAGGGCACTGGGATGGGAGCCTTTGGACAAGCAGGTGTTGAACCAAGTTCTCCAGGTGACTTCTTCCCTTGGAGAAGCCTCAATGCAGCAGCCTGGCTTAAAGATGAGGAACCAGACAGAGCCGCAAATGTGGTAGTTGACATTCCACCTTCCAGCATCTCGACGGAATCCTCGTCTTCATCAAATGAACCTCTCTTACCACAGTTAACCCCGGAGATTAATAATGGCGAAACTGCTGCGACATCTCGTTTCAAGCAGCAATTGTGTGACCTCACGGAACTATATGAGCAGAAGGTCGAGTCCCTCCAGGCACGGCTTGAGGAAGTTGAGGCATTGCTCTCAACACAAGATCAAGGCGGTCAAGTTGAATTTGAGATCTCTGGAGACATGGGGGATGCATTTGGATCTCTGAAGCGACATCTGCACTCCATTGAAACCCAGCTAGCTGACGAAGGCGAGATCACTTCATGCGGGTTCTTGCTTCGGAAGGTTACTGCTGTGAAGGTGACCATGGTTGTACCATGTCCATCCATCCAGCTGCAGTGTCCCCCTCATCCTTCCCTCCCATTTCCTTCTGCTCGTATCCCTTCCTGGCATGCGCTCAACACGGCTGAACTAAATGTGACAGTTCATCGCCTTTGTGGTGTTGGTCATGTTGTTGTTAATTTATTTCTGTTACAGGTTTTGCGTAAAAGTACTTTTATCCTAGTTTGTGAATCCTGTTTTGTGCTACAGATGTTCTTTTTTTGCTACCTGCACTGTCCGCATCCATTATACCCGCGTTACACACTAGTGTTGGGCGATGTTATGTCGGATATTTGGTTAAAAGGCAAGACCATGATGCTATTTCATAGCCAGCAGGGTTCTTCCTTGAAGCACCTCTGCTTGTGTTTCTCCTGACATTGGTGTCTGCATGTTTGAGTATTGCATCAAGTATCTTTTTATTTTATTTTATTATTTTGCCGCCTTGTGCCTTATTTTGCAACCTGTTATATTTCCCTTTCCAATGGCTATGGTATCATCCATGCACTTGCTGTCTTCATGGCCCATGGTATCAATTGAGCTTCATGCAAGTTGAGATCCCTTAGTTTGTTGCTGCATGAGCTTCACACATAATACCGGAGCAACTCTAAGCACGTGACATTTGTCTGCACAACTCCAAGCCATTGCCATGCCACTGGTTTGCAGGCGACGTGTGAGCGTGGCTTTACTGCAATGGAGGAATCGCACCAGCGGGTTGTTGAGGATCTCCAACGGACGCATCAACATGAACTGGAGAAGCTGCGACAAGAGAAGGACCGCTTGCTCGCAGAGGAGACCGCGGCCACGATTGCTGGTGCGTGTTCATTTCACCGGCAAGACGAAGAAAGCGATGTCCTGTGGTGATTCTTGTACCTTGTAGCCATTTTGTTTGCTCCCATCTCTCATTAAGCGTCTTGCACGTTCCAGCTATCGAAGCGATGAAAAACGCGCATCGGGAGGAGATGGAACGAGAGGTGGACAAGGCAAGGAAAGCGCAGGGTCGTGGGGGTGGCCAGAATTGGGAGGAATTGCATCGACATCACGAGTAAGGTTTTGTTTTTTTTCGCCGTCTCTTCACTTTATTTATTTTGAGTTCACATTTGATGCGGCGCTGAACTGCTGATGGCTCTGGTTCCGTGGTGTTCCTGCATGCGTAGGCAGGAGTTGGCGTCGGTGCAACGGGAGATCGAGGTT
The DNA here is from genome assembly GCF_964187855.1 of Myxine glutinosa. Classification (NCBI taxonomy): domain Eukaryota; kingdom Metazoa; phylum Chordata; class Myxini; order Myxiniformes; family Myxinidae; genus Myxine; species Myxine glutinosa. The sequence continues at coordinate 15,461,150 of NC_136265.1, forward strand.
CTATCGGAGCAATATTCCCAGAAGTGCCTGGAGAATGCACACCTGAGCCAAGCGCTGGAGGCAGAGCGAAAGGCTCTGTGCCAATGCCAGCGTGAGAATCAAGAACTCAATGGCCAGAACCAGGTGCTTTTCTCTGACACTTCCTTTATCGTCACTTGTTTTGAGTTTTTGATGATTCGAACTCCTCACAGGCAGTTTCCTTTTAGTCTGTTATTTTTAATGGGAAAGGGTGAGATGCCATCCTTGCTCATCAAAACTATGGCTCTACTTTACTTTGGATGGGTTATTGCCATAGTACAGGTATGCAAGCAAAAGTGACAGCCAATCATGCTCCTTCCTTGCCCTCCAATCAAGCCCGTATTGTGCTACAGGAACTCAACACCCGCATGGCCGTTGAACTAGAGCGGTTGCGCGGAATGGGCTCAACCAGGAATGTGGAGAGGGATGCTCATGGCGTGTATGAGCGAGAGGTATTATGAAGGACCTTGGTGTGAGGGTCTGCCTTGGTGAACAAAAATTTGACTTTTGTGACAACGCTCCCAACAATCTAATGCTATTTCACGATGAAACCCCTTCATACTGTACTTGACCTTTAAAATTCCTAAATTATAATTGTTGGTGGGGGGAAAACATTGATTTCATACTATACTATACCTTCCTTTGCTTCAGGTACTCGTCCGAGTAAAGGAGTCTGAGATGCAGTACCTGAAGCAGGAAATGAACTCTCTGAAGGAGGAATTGCAGACAGCGCTTAGGGTATGACATTGAGGCCTCGCATTTGTTAACCTTGCCAGAGGAGAGGGTATTGCATTTGAGTCCGTTTGTTACTTGGCCAAAAAAAAACGATTTTTTTTTTTTGCAAGTATGTTGATCACTCCCGTTTGTGTGTTTGTCTGTCCGCTCACTTATACTTGCCTACAGGTCACACATGGTGCGTCTCCTCCTGTATAATTTTTAATAACTATGACGTCGCAGGTCACGTGGTATGGGCGTCATCTTGGAAAAACCGAAAAACTTTGCACCTCTATATCTCCGAAAGCGCTGCATAGAAAAAATTGAGACATGGCTCATTGTAAAGAACTCTCCATGGGGAATAACATATGTTTATGATGATGCCATAGGTGCCTCCATTTTGACGTCGTAATTCGACGCGTATAAAACTTCATCCGATCAAGATGGAATTTGTTGAGCTTCATCTAGGGATAAATAGGTGGAGAAAAAAGTAATGATGACGTCATCGGTCACGTGGTTCGGCCGCCATATTTGTCTTAACACAAAAGCCTTTAAAACCACTAAAAACACATCCTGGCGAGGGTCTGCGATCTCTGATTGCTCTCTCTTGTTTGTTTTTGTAATTGATGGAGGAGTTTGTACATGTATCACATGTTGGACAAATACATTAGGAGACATTAATTAACTTGAAATTACAAGGACACTTAGAAACACTGGACAAATATAATGTAGGATACTAGAATTGAACCTGGGATTACACAGGCTTTGAACCTATAATGCTCAGATGAAAAACGAAACAAAACTACAGTGAAGTTGATGGTGCGCCATCAAAAAAATCCTCACGCTTCCCACCTAAAGCAAAAGTTGTAAGATGGTAAAAAGTTCCAGCAGGAATGCCCCAATTTTGAGTTAAAAATTATTTACCGTTTTGACCCCTGTGACCCAAAGTCCCCACCCCTTGGGACATGAACCAGTCGAATCCCAAAAATCATTCCATATTTTATGTGTGTCCCCCAATGTTAATTGCAAATACAAATTTCATTTTAAAATGTTTTTAAATGTGCCCGTAATTACATTTCTCGTTTTTTTTAACCTCGCCCCAGGGGGAGGGGCCAAAGATTGTACTACTCTTGCACCTTCATGCCATGTGGTGATCGTAATTACCAAGTATGGTGATTTTCTGCCAAATCGTTTAAGAGGAGATAGCGAGACAGACACAGGCGGAACCGATTACAATATCCCTCCCCAACCCCTCCATTTTTAATTTTTTTTTCAAAAAGCGTCGGGAGAACTAGAAAGAGCACTCAGACATTGCAGACCTCTTGCCAAGATTTGTTTTGTGTGGGTTTGTGTGATTCAGTGTTATTGTATAGAATATCGATTCACATTGCAATCGTATGTATTTTATAGACGTAGTCACGTTGCATACTTTATCGATGCACTCACATTCTTTATAGACATGCAGTACTCGCATTTTAATAGTATGTACTTTATAGACACTCCCATTCTAATTAATTGTAGCGTGATTATAGAGTGATGGAGGGGGGGGGGGGGTTTGGGGGAAGTGTCGCAGTTGCGAGGAAGTATCCCCACTTCCCTACCCAACCCCATCTCATTATGGTCTGTGCAGGACAAGAAGTATGCGACAGACAAATACAAGGATGTGTACACAGAGCTCAGCATCGTGCGTGCCAAGGCCGAGAGGGATGTTGGACGCCTGATGGATCAGGTTCAACAGTTGACTGAATCACTAGGTGGCGCGGCACAAAGCGCCATCTTGCGGCCTGGTTATGGTATGGAGGGGCAGGATAGAGTTTGAGCCTGCCTTCCAAAACAATCCATCCACCCGAATGCTATGGCCCTGGCACGGCCGTGCGTCTTGACATGGCCCTAATTTAATCCTGGCATGGCAGTGCTTCTTTAACATCGTAAAATGTGTCGAGGAATCTTGGCGGTAAAAGTAAGTGTGTGTGTTTAAATGAACTATTTGAGGCCCTAAATTGCTAAGAAAAACCTACCCCACCAACAGCTTCCAAGGAGAGCATGCTCACTTCTTCATTTAACATCTGTCTTTTACAGTGAACTGTAATCATAAACACGTTAAGTCATTCACTCATCCTCACCACCTCCCATACCCCACCCACCCATGCAGACATCATGAAATCGAAGAGCAACCCCGACATCCTCAAGATGGCTTGTACAAAGCGTTCGGACCGTGCATTTCGATCGAAGGTAAACCTGCTAGTCGGTGTCACCTTCCTTTGTTGCACCATAGAAGTTTTGTAGAGATTTGCTACTTGTTCAGTATTACGATGTCTCATTCGGAGAGGTCGCACAGGGAGGGGGAATTTGCAATGAGAAGTAAAAATATGAGTTTTGAACAAGAGGGTCTTCTTGAACCTTATCTTCCCAGTCAAGTGCCCTACATTTTTTAGCAATGGTTTATTTTTTTGCCTTGTTCCTGGTTTTTTTTTGTTGTTGTTTTGTTTTTCCCCTCTTACAGAAAACTCCTTTTTACTTGCTTTACCCCCTCCCCGTCCCTAGTCTGTAATAGACCACCCAGCGGACTTTGCGAGCTAGTCCTGACAGCCCCTTACCGTAGGTACCATGCTGTGGTGTTCTGCTATGATGTAATTGCGCTTGGTGCACCATTTGTTCTCTGGGTGGAAGGGATGGGGTTGGCAGTGCCTGGAGCGAGGCCTGCATGTAGAAAGTGTAAAAGCACGGTCGTGAGGTCGTGCTGTCAGCACTTCCGAGCGATTCCTGCCGTGAACTCGGTTCAACCTGCCGCACGCTGACTCGATTCAAAACCCCTTCATGGTCAGTGCACTGAATTTGGGTCTTTATTTGGCTGGCCAAAGGGTAATACGATTTGGTTTGTGAAACGTTACGATTGGTGCATATCGTGTACGAATGCACCGTAACCGACAACTTGGCAGTTTGATGCAGCGGCTTCCCAGCGTGCGGTCAGTTTGGCCGGGCCCACACGTCGCTCGGCGTCGACCCGTCTTTTCCGAAAAGCATGCGGGGTGGGGGCTTGTCCTGGTTTGTACACCTGTGCATTAACTCTCCTTGGTGTCTACGTGTGTGGCTGGCATGGCACCGGTGGCTTGTGGCGAGATCCGACGTGAAACTGAAACGCCTTAACTTAACGAGTCTTTGTGGTAAAGCATGCCGTGTGCACCCTCAACGTTGCTTCTCTTGAACAGAGTCGGAGTGAACAATCGGCTCTTTGAGGTCGAGGCCCAACTTGTAATTCCGGTTAACGGAATATTAGGCGCCCAGGCACTTGAGGAGGACGGCCGATGCATCTTCCACGCCTCGAGTTGAGTGCCGCCGCCATGTTCTTTGCAGAGCCTGAAGGAAGGTTTGACCGTACAAGAGCGAATGCAGCTCTTCGAACACACCGACGCCAAGGACTTCTGACGGAGATGCGACGAAGAAGGCGGTCGTGATCGGCACGTGCCGTCGCGCCACCCAAACTACCGCCTCCTTTATTTTATTTTTAACCCGATAACATTACTTTCCACGGACAGAAACCTCGTTCCTCATTCCCACCCCGAGGCCCCGCTTCTGTAAAATAAATAAAAGTTCAACGCTAGTTGTGTGGCACGCGCCGGTAGCATTGCTATTGATATAGTCGCCATACACTGTTGCCCATGTGACTGAGGTACATCTTGTGTATATATAAATATATATATATATATGTAATATTATATAAATATATGATGCAGACAGATAATGGATGTTGAAGCGCACACGTACATAGCAGGTGACTACACTCGAAGCATGCTGGTGTTGCGGAGATCTCTCGTCATTGCAATTCACTCGAGGCGAAGTCTTTCGCCGACCGATTCCTCCCGATCTCAGCGAGTGCTTTGTCGGGATCAGCCATGCATCCTTCGTCCTTGATTCCGTCCCATCCCCGCCTGCGGTGTTTTCTAATTTTCTTCTTCAAGTTTCCGCCATCGCTGCAAGCTACTGATACTCAATTCTACCCCTCCACCCGCATAGTCCCCGATGTACTGCACGGTTGTATTTATTATTGCCATCGCAAGGTGTACGTTCGAAATCATAGGCTGATTAATCGTCAGTAAAACTAGTTATTTGTACATACAAATAGCAGTATTTTTGCACCTATTTCCTGCCCTGCGGCCATCGCTCATAGCATGGCCCATTGTGAATGTGCTAAACCCTGAAAATACATTGTACTCCAACAAGCCAACCTTGGTCTGCTTATTTCTGGCTCGACCCACAGTGATGGGTCGGCCTGTCTGCTCTCATCGGAGCACGTTTCAAATGCGGTATGCTCTCGGCTCCATCGTAGTTGACTGGTGGCTTCGTAATTCAAGGTCCCCCATGATCCTCAGACGCGTCAAAAAATTTAAGGGAGAGCATCACGATCGTCTGCATCGCAGTATGGTTCACCAACGGGCAATGAACTTTGCGTCCACCTCAAAAATGGCAGGGACGACGCAAAAACAGACCGGGAGAACGATGCGTTACAAACGAGGTATCGATGGAGAGAAAGGGCAACCGCGTTTGTTGGAATAGCATTAAAGGTATTTAAGGTGACGGGGCTGGACAAGCACGAATTACAGGTGAGCCATTTCACTGTCTGGGTACAGTGAAGCTCAGGTATAAAAGGGAGAGCAAGAGGTGTCGGGCAGCAGACTTGTAAGGCCTGGAAGGAAAAGCTAAAGATGGATGTGGGAAGATGATTCTAAATGAGGGGGGATTTTTTTTTTTGTTTGTTTTTTTGTATACAAGATCGATGAATATAGAAGAAGAATGATCGTTTTAAGGCCATTTTCCCCGCTAAAGCGGGGGTTAGCCTTGCGGGCCCCATGACAATCATGGTTCCCTGTTTGAGGCAATGTTTTTATGGCCGGATGCCCTTTCTGACACCAACCCTTGGTCACGCTCTTACGATGCGCAGGGATACGGTGTACCTATTCTAAATCGGGGTACACACCGGGATCATTCATCCCAGCAAGCTGGTACTCAATTTGCCGACCTCGGAAGGATGACAGGCTGAGTCAACCCCCCCTGACGTTAATTCAGCGATCGACCGGGATTCGAACCCAGGATCCCAAGCCAGCACCCTAACCGCTAAGCCAACACCAGGCTAGGGGGGATGAATGAATGAAGGGAGATAAGCATGATGTTTATACTTGTGAAGGGTAACGAGGTAAGGGTTTCTCTCAGAACACCTATGATGTACCATTCTCTGTTACAAAGTGTTGGAACTGTCGAAGCAGTTTCTTGGCAAGGGTTGCAATAGGTGGTTGGCCATTGTCATGCAGGAGTATAGTTAGGGCAAGAATTTGTTCAGGGTGCCAGCAATAGCTCGCCTACTCCACACAAAGGGGTCTTTATCGTCCACCAACTAATGCGGGAAGATGGGATGCCCAGTTTAACGTCCATCTGAGGGACGACACACACGAGGACTCGCCCTGCCCATGAAACACCGGGATGACAGTTTATACTTGGGTTGGGATTCAAACCCAGGAAAAACAGCATAGAGGCGAGTATGTGTACATCTAGGGCCCAGGCCATCCCACCATTCTATTTTTATTACAATAATTTTAAAGTCCATGATGCAATAACAATCTAGGTCACCTCAGGCTCAGCTCCTTCAGGGCTTCTCACTTTGTTCAGTGCACCACGTGCACCACAAGAGGGGATTCCATTGCCCAGTTTATGTAAATTCAGGAACTTTGAGACCTACGGCACCACTTCATAGATTCTGTCAGTGGAATGAATGACAGGTTTGAAATGTTAATTTTGTCAATCCCACACGGGAATGAAGACAGCTGAGGTTGAAACAAACTATACTCTGATCATGCACACAATAGCGTCACGTAAAGCTGCTGTTATTGTTAAATCAATATTTAATTTACAACTTTGAACTACATTTGATTTACAATAACAAATAGGGGAAGAGAGTGCGATAAAATACATGAACGGAGCAAAGTGTGCACAATGGTTCAACTGCAGATCAAAAAAACCAAACGGGAGATCGAAAAAGGTCCATGCGAACCTGGTGGCGAACTCGATGCTTGAAGCGCAAGACGTCGCTGTCATTCCCAGCGAAAGTGAGCAAACGCCCTGTTTCCTTCGGCTTGCCGGTGCAAATCCATTTTCTTGCGCACGACCTCTCCCTGTCCCTCTGCCGCCTGCTTGATCTCGTCGGCTAACTTTTCAGCCATGAATTGTCTTTTCCCCTCTTTCACCAGACGGGCTTTTGCTATGAGCCAGGTCATTGCCAGGTAGCGACGCCGCTGCTCCGACAGCAGCACGGGTACCTTGAAACAGACACAGCGTGGTGCTATAAAGTGGCATCGGAAAAGGTCATATGAATGTAAAAGATGGAAAAATGGGAAATTTAAAATCTAGGATGGTAGACATGGGACTCGTCACTTGCATCACGTCCCACAAACATTTATCATCGAGGAAAAACTTCACTTCCCTGTTTGAGGCAATGTTGAACATGAATTGTAAAGCGAACCTGTCCTGATCACAAGAGAGGAGCTTGTCGAGCAGTCAAACTAAATATTGAAAACAATTCCAAACATGAAACTTATTGTTTTTAAGGACTTCATGAAGGAAACAAACAGGCACGAATAACTAATGTAACATGGTAAATAAGGTGGTGTAAAAGATACTGCATCAACGGTGCTAAACGTCCGTTTTTTTGTTTTTTTTAATACGTCCTTTAAAATATTTTTTTCTTTCAATTTAATTACATACTTCAACTGTGCACAGGGTAAGGTGTTCTATGAACGCTCTAGTTGCATCTGTGCTACATTCACAGCACTTCCCATTTATTCATTCGGAGCATATCCCCAGCAGTATCCAAAACCGACGCGCACGCTACTTCATGGCATCGGATATCGGGCCTAACCACAGTGGTCCTCTCTACACCAAGTTTCAAATGGCTGAATGAACTAACCTCCATTCTTACAGTTCCCACCTTTGTTTGATCAATGCTTAGAGCCAAGTTCTCTTTCATAAAATAAAAAACTTCATTCATGTGACGGGTAACAAATGGGAAGGTAATGCGTTGCAACATCCCCTGCCAAAGAGGGAACAGCCCGCAAAGCTCGCTGTGCAGGACAAATGAGTTTCTTCTTTATACATTTCCAAACCCCTTGATCCCATTCAAATTGATGTAAAACCATGAAATAAGGGCACGTTGGGGTGATTGAGCGTCTTACATCGAGTGCCCCCCTTGGTGTTGGGGAGAAGGGCAGACTGTACCTGCATGTTTGAAGGTCAACGCTCTGTCAAGAATCAAACTTGGAACACTGACGCAGAACATATATTAACATGAAGCAATCTTCAGTGTCCGTGGAACGACACCACAAGGAATCTTAACGAACGTCCACACAATACTGCGTAAGCTTAAACAAGAACATTAAGAGGCCGTTTGACCCATCATTGCTGTGTTGCAATACCAACTTAATTTTTGCACCAAGTGTAAAACGTCCCCATTTCTGGGCTCAGACGCAGTAACTCAATCTTGATCGGTTGACCCAACGTGTGGGAACGTGATTCGGTGGTGTGGTGGTCGTAGTGTTCGCTCTGATCCTGGGAAGTCAGCGGTTTCATTCCGAATTCAAGATAGTCGAACCCAAAGATTTGCTTCCTTGCTTCACACTCGGCATGTGGACTATAAGATAGAGTATGGACAAACATATGGGCTGCCATCCCATGGTGGAAGAGGAAGAATTCCTTAATTCACCATAACTACAGAGAAGCAGAGTTGCCATCACAATTAAGGTATCCGTGACATATGGAGTGCACCTGGAGGTCACTTCACTTACCCAAAGATCATTGGCTGTGTTCATCTGGTCGAGTATGCTGTCTTCTAATACCTCTACTTGCAGGTAAAAGCTCTTCCATTACCTTGAAGCACCCATAAGTTTATCGCGCTCGATGCTGCCTTTTACGGTTACATCAGAAGTGTGCCGACCATATAGCATGCGAGCAACGGCAGGGGGTCTAGCACAAAGTAACACACCTCTAAGGTACGTGCCCACCATACCTGGTATGTGGTTCCTCCCTTAATCATTTTCTTGAGGCCCAATATTGGTTTGCAGTTTTCCAACGCTTTGTGAAAGATGGCGTAAGGATTGCACTCGATTGCCTGTCGCTCGCCCGGCGGCGTCTTGTGGTAGAGAGTCACCTGCTCACGTTTCAATCTCTCCAGCGCCTGAAAAGGTACCAAAGAAATTGCACGTTCAGCTTGAGGCTCCACCTTGGGCACGTCAAGTCATCAACCTTCATTAACTGGTGCCGCACGGATCAAGATACGAGTCCAAAATTCCCTTGCATCCCAAACTCGTTTATTTAAGATTCTAAGGATAGGTCGGATAACCATTTTCAACAAGTGATAGACTGAGATACAGTATAAAAGTGCCCTACGCAAGAGGGCCTCCTTTACCTAAAGAGGACACTCCCCTACCCCAGGAGGAAACCTGCCCTCCTTCTCTGCCATCCTACCTCAAGAGGTCTCATAAAAAGTCTTTTATACTCTACCTCGAGCATTATGGTCCTCGCCAAGAGTTTTCCTCCTCCGTGCATAATCATGCTTACAAATTTGCTGCAAAGAATGCACACACCACACCTCTTTCACGACTAGGAGCAAACACATTACAGTAACAAGAACAGCACTCAGTAGAGAGCATACCTCTGCCAGGTGAACAGTTTATGTTTTGTATCCCAGAGTAGACCAGAAAATCGCAATACAGAATCACATTTACTCAAAATCATCCGTCCACACCTTTTTGAGATACCCTGCTATGTATCGTTTTTGACCCTATCTCCCAATGGTGAAGAATCGCTTTAAAAATTCTACTAGCCGGATCCGGATCGTCACCAACATTGAATCGATTCATCCTTGTCACACACACAACCTGTCCACCAAGTTTCGTCTAAATCCGTCCATAAATTTTTGAGATATCCTGATATATGTTGGTTTTAGCCCAATTAATGGTGAAGAATCACTTAAATAAATTAAATAATTCTCATATCCAAATCCATATTCAGATCTTCACCAAAATCGAATCTATTTGTCCATGTCAGAAACACAACCTGTCCACCAAGTTTCGTCCAAATCCGTCCACAACTGTTTGAGATATCCTGCTATGTATCGTTTTTGGCCTTATCTCCCAATGGTGAAGAATCGCTTTGAAAATTCTAGTAGCCGAATCCGGATCTTCACCAAAATCTAATCATTTCCTCCTTGTCACATACACAACTCTGCCAAATTTCGTCCGAATCCGTCCATAACTTTTGAGATATTTTGTTCACAAACGGACAGAAGGGGTGAAAACATAACCTCCATATCACCTTTGGTGGTGGAGGTAATAAATGTGGAATGCATCTCCATACTTATATTCCCTAGATTCCTCCATCAGGAGGCCAAATACAGGTGAGCCAATAATTGGCCGCCACAATCTGAGCAATTTGGCGGCGACTCCACCTTCCAATCTCATTTATCATCTGCACTCCAAAAAATATATACTTTTTTTTTCTTCAATTTTTAATCATACGTCACTGTGACGTTCACGAAACGTGCTCTCCCATAAAACAACGATAAAATTAAATGTCAGAAACACACTCGATGGCGGCATCGTGAAGACCAGAGCTCGAATGGTTCGATCGCGTGGCTTTGAAAGGACTCGCCGCCTTCAGGTCTTCCGTGCTCTTATCCCCTGGACTTTCCTCGGCAGACGGAGTCCTCTTTCGCAGGACGTGTTGCTCAAGCTTCGGGTCAGGTTCCAGGTAGGTGGGGTTGTACATCGACCAGCGAACCGAGGTCGTCCTGTGGGGGACACAGAGCAGGTACAATGTCGGGTTATCCGGTTTACACAAATCCAATCAAGAGCTCCCTCTGAATGTGGTTGACCAAAACGGATCATTTCAAACCGATCATAGTAACGTTACGACCGATGGGTAGTGCTGGTAGGGAGTGGGTACATGTTCTCACGTCAATCCAGGCACCCACGGAACCCGAAGGAGCGAACCTGAAGCCCGCAGAGCCATGTTGATGTGCACAGCCATAACAGAAACACGCTCAGGTCCGCTTCCGGTTCATCGTTGTTTATACTTATAGTTTTCCCGTTCTTCGCATTTTTCTTATTTCCATTAACTTAAAAGATTAAGGAAGCAATCGTTCTTCCAAAATATAATACTAAGTACAGTACGTCATACCGTCTCGTTTGGCGAGGGAATAAATTTACGCCTCAATTCTTCAATGGCAGACTCCTGCTAAGCACTATATCGCCATGGCTATCATACATTGAATGAATAACTCAAACCAAAATGAGGAATTAAAAAGGTACTTTTTTAATGTACTTTGGAATTCTTACGACAAATAAATGGAAACATTTGTGTTTTTTTGTTCCAAAGAATAGCTAGCATTTTCCATTTGTGCTACTTGGTCAATAAATCGCGTACGGATTTTTGTGGAGAATTAGGAAATTAGATTTTCAAATGTATGGGCTCGCTGTTGCAGGAGATAGAAGAAGAAGAAGAAAAAGAATGGAAATATTGATCGCCGTAATTAATTTGGGCCAATGACGGCGTCTCGTGACGACACCAGGTGTGGAGATCGTTTTGGGTTCGGCGGTTTCTCATGTGCCTGTTCACGAATGGAAATGTTTAAATGTGCGTTGTTTTGGGTGACGATGTAATTTGATATATTTTTGAATTCTCTGTTAAATGATTAATATACGTGAAAATGAAAACGGTAAGAACAATTCGCGCGTGAATTCTCCGTATCTAAAACGATCGTCTGTGGAGATTTTTTATTTTCATCAAATTTGTTCCGCTGTGGAAAACGGGAAGAGGGTTATCAAAGATTAATCTCGGAATAAGAAGATGAACATTTTAAATTGAGAAATTAAATTAGACGATTTTACGTTTTTTTTTTTTTTACAAAGTAATGAGGGACGGTGTATTGTTGAGACAGGTGGTTGTGGAGGGTGTGTGGGAAGGAGGGTTGGGGTTGGTGTGGGAGGGGCGGGGAAGATAGGAGAGGTGGCTTAGATGTGGGAGGGGGCGGGGAAGATAGGGCGGTTGGTGTGGGAGGGCGCAGGGAAGATAGAGGTGGTGTGGGAGGCGACGGGGAAGATAGAGGTGGTGACGTGGTGTGGGAGGAGGCGGGGAAGATAGAGGTGGTGTGGGAGGCGACGGGGAAGATAGAGGTGGTGACGTGGTGTGGGAGGAGGCGGGGAAGATAGTGGTGGTGTGGGAGGGGGCGGGGAAGATAGGAGGGTTGGGGTGGGAGGGGGCGGGGAAGATAGGAGGGTTGGGGTGGGAGGGGGCGGGGAAGATAGGAGGGTTGGGGTGGGAGGGGGCGGGGAAGATAGGAGAGGTGGGGTGGGAGGGGGCGGGGAAGATAGGAGAGGTGGGGTGAGAGGGGGAGGAGGCAGGGAATATAGATGTGGTGTGGGAGGGGGCAGGGAATATAGATGTGGTGTGGGAGGGGCAGGGAATATAGATGTGGTGTGGGAGGGGGCAGGGAATATAGATGTGGTGTGGGAGGGGGCAGGGAATATAGATATGGTGTGGGAGGGGGCAGGGAATATAGATGTGGTGTGGGAGGGGCAGGGAATATAGATGTGGTGTGGGAGGGGGCAGGGAATATAGGAGATGTGGTGTGGGAGGGGGCGGGGAAGATAGAAGAAATGGTGTGGCAGGGGACGGGCGGGACAGGTGAGACTTGGGACGGTGGGGGCATGATTCGATCATGTTTTTGATTGTCCCTGTAGGTTTTCTAAATTCTCTGCAGACAAATGTAAGTTGTTGTTGTTGTTTTTAACCCATTAACTATATATTTGTAAGGGACGCGACTTTATGTCCTATTGGAACGAAGAGGATAAGTAAGTCAGTAGGTGTGCATTAGGTATTTGACTTGTTTCCTCCGTGATTAATAATGTGTCGTTCATTTTTCATTTCAAGATTTGTGATAAAACGTCCCTCTGATCTCACCTGGGTGTGTGTTTGCTCACCTTTATCGTCTGCCATTCCACTTCTACCTTTGTCCCCCAGTTTACTCTTTCTGGAACCCTTGCCTCGTGACGTAAACATTATCGACACCTGCTTAGTGTTGGCACTGACGAGCAACCTGGCTGAACCATGCCAAGAGGAGATGGTCTCTTGGGCTGAACCAAGGGACTTGGAGAGAGGTACGAGTAACATCAGTTGTTGATTTATACCTGTGCCTCGTGGCCCTTCTTGCTATGCGATGCATTCGGCCCCCACACCTTGGTCACATGATAACGGGGTACGACATTGAGGTGCATCGTGTTTCCATAACGTGCTTCACCTGGTAATGGTGTGATTTCACTTTAATTGTATAATTTGTTACCTGCACCGGAGACCGCTCTGGACTTGGCTTTTCTCTCGCTGACGCGAGTCCCAGAGTAGGACATGTGAGGAGTATTGTCTTAAAAAGTATTTTAGGTTGTGGACAGGTCGGGTGTCTGACAAGGAAGAATTGGCTCAATTTTGGTGAAGATCTGAATATGGATTCGGACATGAGAATTATTTAATTTTTAAGTGATTCTTCACCATTGGGAGAAAGGGCCAAAAACGATACATTGCAGCATATCTCAAAAAGGTGTGGACGAGTTATGACTAAACTAGATAGATGAGTTGGTTTGGTGATAACGAGTCAATTTGATTTTGGTTCAGGTCCGAATCCAGATCCGGCCCATCAGTGGGATAGAAACCGTAAACTGGTCACCTGGCGGAGGTGTGCTCTCCATTGAGTGCCCTTCTAGTTTTACATGAGCCGAGTTGGCACAGGGCTCTTTTGTAAGAAAACTGAAACTCACGTAATGCTGTTAAAGTAACAATGGTAACTTTCAACTGGAACGGATGCCTTATCACAGCTTGAACAATTTGCAGGGAAATTTGGCCTCGAGCACACAAATGTTAACACATCGTATTCGTTCATGGGCATCAAATACGTTTGGGACTGTCGCTCATGGGTGTCAAACACGTTTGGGGCCGTCGCTCATGGGTGTCAAACACGTTTGGGACTGTCGCTCATGGGTGTCAAATACATTTGGGACCGTCGCTCATGGGCATCAAATACGTTTGGGGCCGTCGTTCATGGGCATCAAATATGTTTGGGACTGTCGCTCATGGGTGTCAAATACATTTGGGACCGTCGCTCATGGGTGTCAAACACGTTTGGGACTGTCGTTCATGGGCATCAAATACGTTTGGGGCCGTCGTTCATGGGCATCAAATACGTTTGGGACCGTCGTTCATGGGCATCAAATACGTTTGGGGCCGTCGTTCATGGGCATCAAATACGTTTGGGACCGTCGTTCATGGGCATCAAATACGTTTGGGGCCGTCGTTCATGGGCATCAAATACGTTTGGGGCCGTCGTTCATGGGCATCAAATACGTTTGGGGCCGTCGTTCATGGGCATCAAATACGTTTGGGGCCGTCGTTCATGGGCATCAAATACGCTTGGGGCCGTCGTTCATGGGCATCAAATACGTTTGGGGCCGTCGTTCATGGGCATCAAATACGTTTGGGGCCGTCGTTCATGGGCATCAAATACGTTTGGGGCCGTCGTTCATGGGCATCAAATACGTTTGGGGCCGTCGTTCATGGGCATCAAATACGTTTGGGGCCGTCGTTCATGGGCATCAAATACGTTTGGGGCCGTCGTTCATGGGCATCAAATACGCTTGGGGCCGTCGTTCATGGGCATCAAATACGCTTGGGGCCGTCGTTCATGGGCATCAAATACGCTTGGGGCCGTCGTTCATGGGCATCAAATACGTTTGGGGCCGTCGTTCATGGGCATCAAATACGTTTGGGGCCGTCGTTCATGGGCATCAAATACGTTTGGGGCCGTCGTTCATGGGCATCAAATACGCTTGGGGCCGTCGTTCATGGGCATCAAACACGTTTGGGACCGTCGCTCATGGGTGTCAAACACGTTTGGGACCGTCGCTCATGGGTGTCAAACACTTTTGGGACCGTCGCTCATGGGTGTCGAACGTGTTTGGGAACCGTCGGCCGAGGGCATCGAACGTGTTTGGGACCGTCGCTCATGGGTGTCAAACACGTTTGGGACCGTCGCTCATGGGTGTCGAACGTGTTTGGGAACCGTCGGCCGAGGGCATCGAACGGGTTTGGGACCGTCGCTCATGGGTGTCAAACACGTTTGGGACCGTCGCTCATGGGTGTCTAACACGTTTGGGACCATCATTCATGGGTGTCTAACACGTTTGGGACCGTCGTTCATGGGTGTCGAACGTGTTTGGGAACCGTCGGCCGAGGGCATCGAACGGGTTTGGGACCGTCGGCCGAGGGCATCGAACACCTCTTTTGTCTTTCTCTGCCAGCCCACTTTATCACCAACCCTGCAGCACTCCTCCCATTAATTTTCCCCTGAAGACAAAAAAG
This sequence comes from Myxine glutinosa, assembly GCF_964187855.1. Lineage (NCBI taxonomy): Eukaryota > Metazoa > Chordata > Myxini > Myxiniformes > Myxinidae > Myxine > Myxine glutinosa. The sequence goes on from NC_136265.1 coordinate 15,476,330, forward strand.
ATGGCTGCCTATTACAACTTCAATAAACCCAAAGAGAAAATAGGCAAACTAATGGGGCAATAGCACCATATTCCACTTGCTGCATTCATACATTCACTTTCCCTCCCCCCACAACCCCCCTCCCTCCCAAACCCGCCAAACCACTCGTAACCCACTCGTGTGCTGCACTGTTGATGTTCATATATATATAAACAGGCAAACAACAATATATAAACAACAATAACAGTATATAAACAAAATATATAAACAACAATTGAGGTAGTTGTCAAGGGGACAATTCAACAATGGATGTAGTCAAGTGGACAATTCAACAATGGATGTAGTCTAGTGGACAATTCAACAATGGATGTAGTCTAGTGGACAATTCAACAATGGATGTAGTCTAGTGGACAATTCAACAATGGATGTAGTCAAGTGGACAATTCAACAATGGATGTAGTCAAGTGGACAATTCAACAATGGATGTAGTCTAGTGGACAATTCAACAATGGATGTAGTCTAGTGGACAATTCAACAATGGATGTAGTCAAGTGGACAATTCAACAATGGATGTAGTCTAGTGGACAATTCAACAATGGATGTAGTCTAGTGGACAATTCAACAATGGATGTAGTCTAGTGGACAATTCAACAATGGATGTAGTCTAGTGGACAATTCAACAATGGATGTAGTCTAGTGGACAATTCAACAATGGATGTAGTTTGGTCATTCCTTGTTTTGATGGTTGATGCCATCATTTTATTGATCTTCAAAGTTCTCGCAACAAAGTGCAAGTTGACAAAATGGACAATATATTGTGAGAATGTCAGGTTGGATCCGTTAACTTGATTCTTGAGCATCTCTTTCCGTTGAAGATGACGGTGTCTTTATCCAGTGCAGAGGTTACATCCGATGTTCGGCTTGTAGAATCTCCGAGTTTTGAGTCATTATGACTCGTGGAGTTTGAAGTGGAAAATTCACTGCTTTGGTTAAAAGTAAAACTTGCTTTTGTTGAACACTTTTGCAGACTTGCACCTTGCAGCAGAACTGGGCAAGTCTCTCCTGGAGAAGAATCAGGAGTTGGAAGAAGCATTCCATCAACAGTACCAAACCAACCAGGACCAGGCCCAAAAGATTCAGGTATGAATTTGAAGCCTCAAGGCTTAAACCACCGATGATACCATTGTTGTTATTCCCATATGTTCCAGTCATTCCTGCAATATCTTGTGCATTTATTTATTTTTGTTTTGTACAGAGTCCACATATATAGTTGTACTCCGTAAAACCATGTGTCCGTAGACATCGCTGCACTACAGAAACGGATCCCCTCGACTGCAGACCATTGTTTTCCATCTCAGTTCGTGAATCCTAACAATGGATTCTCAAACATGAGATCAGAGACGTCTGTCCAGGAGACATATCTCGAGCAATCGATGCAGTCTGGCATCCCGCCTTGCTCTCCAAACTCTCTGCCAATGGCGTCCAATGCCAATTCCACAGATGGATTACCGAGTTCCTCGACTCTCGTAGCCAACGTGTGGCTCTCAATAGGATCGTCTCATCTTCTCTCACTACCATGGTTGGAGTGTCCAAAGGCGGTCTTGGGCCCAGTCCAATTCATAACCTTCGTAAACACGGTCGTGTTGTTTGCTAGTGGGGAGGGTGACTGTGACACCCTGCCAGGACTAAAAACAACACCTGACAAAGAGTGCCAAAGACTATCCATCCAGGTTGGACCGGTTTGAGTCAGACCAAAGACTTCCAAAATGATGCGCATGCTGCTTCCTTGCTCGACTTTCAGCGTTTGAAACTATAGAGCATGGACAATCCATCGGTTGGCATCCATGTGGAGGAGGAAATTCTCCGCTGAGTGCGGTGAGAAAAGTGGCGCTATTGTTATGCCGGTGCTGGTACCCAGAGTATCCCAGGAAGTGGCTGCACTTTCCCAAGCTCAGTGGCTGTGTGTACGTGTGCGCACGCGGCAGCTCCATTACGAGCCTTAGACCATGTATGAAAAAAAACAACCAAAAAACGATCTTTCTGCCTCACTGGAAAACCCTCTATCTTTTTTGCTAATGGCTTCACCCTCTGCCGTAACATCACCTTTTCGGGTGCCCGTCCCATCGCCTCCGACCACCGTTATGCCAGTGTATTAGATATCCTTCAGATAGGCCTTCAACTCACCACTTCACCTTTGGTTTGCCTCTTCCCTCTGCAGACCTTGATAGAATCACGAGCTGGTCCTACACTTGGAATACTCATTCAATATTGACAAATCGCACTCTGACTCGGTCTCTCCGAAAAGATCGTCTGGTGAACACGTCCATCTACTTCTTTTTTGTATACTGAATCGAGGCTCGTGAAAGAGCTAACATTTATTTCACAACCAGACAAACAAAATATACAAAAGGAGGGAGCGGAAGACAAGATGGGGAGAGAAGGGGAAGCACACAACCACAACATTTGAGAGCAGGGAGAAGTGTGGGAGGGAGAGGGCTTGGGGGCAGGAGGCGTGGGAGGGGGAGGGGGAGGGGGGGGGGAGGGGAGAGGTATAAAACACAAGGGGACCGAAATTAGCGGGGGTAGAAAAGATCAAGGTTTTGGATGGGGGAGGATAAGAGATGGTGGTGAACAGCTGTTTTAAAGACCTGGAGGGTGGAGTGGGATTGAAGAGAGTGAGGGAGTTTGTTCCAGAGGCGGGAGAAAAGAGGAATGAAGGAATGAAGGAGTGAAGGTGAGCAGAAAGTCTTGATTTTGGCAGTTTAACCATAAGAGGGTTGCAGGCAGATCTTGTGCGACCTGTAGGAATATTTGGGGGACAGAGCCCAGAGAGGGCTGGGGGGGGGGGGCAAGGCCAGAGAGGAGACGGTAGAAGATGGAAAGACCACCTACCTGCCTGCGGTGAGTGAGTGAATGACCCTTGGAGTTAGCTTCATCGCGGGAGATTCCAATGATTCTGAACGCTTTGGTTTCAACAGCGTGAAGACGGGCTAGGTGTGAGGCAGGAGCACCAGACCAGAAGGGAGAGCAGTATTCCATAGAGCTGCGGATGAAAGCCTTGTATGTGGTGAGGAGCTCAGGTGTGCCAAGGAAGGACTTCGCACGACGGAGGATGCCCAGTCGGCGACTGGCTTTGGAGGCCAGATTTGAAATGTGGTTTTCCCAGGAAAGATCATGGCAAATAGTGAGACCCAAAAGCTTGAGTGACAGAACTTCTTGGAGAGGATTATTCAGAAAGTGGATGGGAGGGTTTTCCAGTCGGTCTTTTCGGAGAGACATCGTAAGAGTGTGAGATTTATCAGGATTGAAAGACATGTTCCATTTGTTTGCCCAGTCTGTGATTTTGTCCAGGTCTGCAGAGAGTGAGGAGGCTGCAGTCTGCCGATCGGAGGGATGAGGAATGGAGCGACAGAGAGTAGAGTCGTCAGCAAAGAGATAGAGAGGATTTTCAAGAGAGTCAGAGAGATCATTGATGAAGACCAGAAAAAGCACAGGGCCCAGAACACTACCTTGGGGGAACTCCAGCCTGAACAGGAAGAGGAGATGAGAGAAACCCATTCAGGGCCACATGTTGACTACGACCAGAGAGGAAGTCCGCCAGCCATGCGTGGAGATTTCCATGGATACCAAAGGAGGAGAGTTTGGTGAGCAGAGCAGGGTGCCAGACCGTATCGAAGGCACGTGAAATGTCAAGGGAGACAGCTCTAATTTCCTGTTTGGTGTTGAGGACCTCCATCCATTGTTGAGAAAGCAGAAGCAGCATGTCCAGAGTAGAGTGACCAGGTCTGAAACCAAATTGATGATCAGAGATCAAGCCATTGGAGAAGAGGAAAGATTTCATATCTGAAGCAATGATGGATTCCATGACTTTGCTGATAATTGGGAGAAGGCTGATTGGTCTGTAGTTGCTGGGATCTGTTTTGCAAGTTGCTTTAACAAGGCTCTTAAATTTGTCACTCAAATCTCTGGGTCTCACAATCAGCTATGATCTTTATTGGGCAAACCACACTTGTATGGTGGCCTCCAAAGCCAACATAGCAACTTTGACTCAAACGCATTGTGAACTTCCCAACCTGTATCTCTACCCATGTTACGTCTGTATGGAATCTGCTTTATGACCAACTTTCCGTCCAACTTCTTGTTACTCCTCTGGCCGTGTTCTTGTAAAACAGATATTTACCTGGCTGTTGTTTGAGAGCCACCACAGTGAGGACTACAATCTGTTGAATTGAAAAAAAACTGTTTCACCAAATGACTCATCCTGGGAAAACTTCCTCAAAAGCCTACTTGTGCACACGTTGTTTCCCCATCTCACCTGCAGTTATGATATCCATCCTTTTGGCCCGGGTGCACTGAATCCTGTGGCTTTTAAGAAGCTAGCTTTCTTGAGGACGCGGAAGACTAACCTGATCGAAGGCAAACTAAGGTCATTCCACAAGATGCAAAAAAAAGTGTTCGTCCTCCAGAAAATCCACCGCTCTCATCTATCTCGACGGATTGTCTCATTTGCTCACCTACTTTTGATGATCAACCACTGGAAAAGGTTCAATCTTTTTGGACTTTTATGCCACACAAGAAGCCATTACTTGCCCAAAGGAGACCAAATCTCAATGCGAGCTGCCGAATGTGAATCCACCCCCGTGCCACATCATTCCTCGGTAAATACGTACTTCTGCTGGTCTTTACAGGAAGACAGGATGATTTTAAAAAAATGTTTGGGGATGATATCCCTGACCGATTAGCACAAGAAACATTTTTGGGGAGAATAATAAGCTGGATAATCGTTTTTTAAAAATTGGATTATTTTCACTGGCATTATGCAAATGAGCTACTCCCATCTATTCAAGTGACGTCACAGGTGCAGAACCCAAAAGTGTGCACAGTGTCAATTTACGACCCAATTCTTGCAAGTTTCCCATGACAAAATATTTTGTTTCCAAAGGTATAATTTCAGAATTGTTTATAAAATACGTCGAATCCACGAATGTCACGGCTGGAAACCCTCACGTTATTTCCTCAATCTGCTTTAACCTCGATCTCTACATTTTCATTCCAAACGGCATCATTCCAATCACGTATTAATACTATAGAATTAATATAACAAAATACAATGTTAAAAACACATGATGTAAACAAATATTGACTGATCTGACATGGTAACCAATAGAGATGAATCTGCGAGCGAGAAAGCGCGGATATGAAGCACTTGAATATAAAATCTTAATTTTCTTGAGAAATTCATGAATGTTCCCACCCACCTTAGGATGGATAAAAGCGGTGTCGTTCAAAACTCAAAAGCACGATTGTATCGAGATATTTTCAAACCAGCGAATCTTCGTCATCAGGATAACTTCTGGATCGGGACGAAGATAACGACTCTGAGCTTGGCTCATATGGGCCTAGCTTCAAATCGACACGTAACATTCGCCAGTGTCTAGACCGGTCCACTCCGCCGGCAACAGCCAATACTAGTTAGAGGGAGCGTCGCTGTACCTCTCCACTTTACTCGTTGAATATAATGTAGGGGTAGTATGCACATTGAACCCTGGTGTTGGGCTAGCGGCTAGGGTGCCGGCTTAGGATACCTAGGATCCTGGGTTCGAATCCCGGTCGATCGCTGAATTAACGCCAGGGGGGTTGACTCAGCCTGTCATCCTTCCGAGGTCGGCAAATTGAGTACCAGTTCACTGGTAATTCCCGGGGAGGGGGATAGTATGCACATTACTAGTGGGTCACACTAAACTCTGCCCGGAGACATGAGTTTAGCAAATGAACACCTTCCCCCCCCCCCCCCCCCCCTGAAATGCCGTTACGCTGAATTCCGGTTTCAATTTTGAAAACCGGTTCAGGTTAAGAGTTTGTCGTTGAGGTTAAGAGTCTCTGTTCGTGAATTTATTTAATTTTTGCACACCGTCAGCAACTAAAATGTGATATGCTCCACAAACTCTTAACCAAAATCGGATTTGTTTGAACTCTGTATTCAGGCCTCTGTGATCTTGTTTTCTGTCTCAGTTCCTGAACCAGCAGTTGGAAGCTTCACGGGAGGGTCGTAATCACCAGGTCTACCTTTATGAGCAGTTGCAGACGACCACTCAGGAGTTGGAGGCGGCGAACCATAGTCTCCGAAAAGAGAGACACTCGGCCCAGCTTCGTGTCGCCAGGTTTGAACCGAACAATATTTCAGACTACGGCCAAAGTACTTGGCCAAATCAACTTGGTAATTAAACCGTTATTGGTCAATATTACAGCTAAAATAATATACCGGAGAAGCTTTGAGAATCGAGCCAATATTAATGTATCAATACATGATCTCTCACCTCCCAAGCCTCCAGAAGCTGGTTGACAGTTTGCAGACCGAGGTGGACGAGCTGCAGCGGCGGATCGACCGGTCTCGTTGTCCATCCACTATCAAGAATGAAGACAAATGTAACAGGCAAGGGACCTAACCCTTATATTACTGACAGTTGGGCTGACAGGATGGCTTGTATGATCAACGCACGCTCGCCTCTAAACCGTCTAGCTTGAGCTTAAATCCAGACTTAGCAATAAACCATCATCCTGGTGTTTCCTAGGCAGGACGATTGATTCATCAATGTGTGTGCCCGTCCCTCAGATGGACGTTAAACGGGTGTCCTGTCTGTCATCGTTAATTGGTGGGCATTAAAGACCACACGGTGTCCTTCACGCAGAGTAGGCGAGGTATCGCCATCACCCTGGCCAAATTACAAATTCATGCCCTCACGTACAGGGGGGCACGGCATCAATGGCACAACCATGCCATGAGATAACGATGCTACCCTGCAGCCTTGTGCTGACGGTTTAGCTCTTGATAAGAGGTTTCTGTTCTTTATAATCACCGCTCTTCCTCCTTTCTTTCCATCTTGATTCAAACAGCCTCCAGAACAAGAACGCTCACGAAGGGTCCGTTGTGGCAGAGTGTATTGCAAACAATTTTCCAGGAGCAAATGTGGTAAATGAACCCTCGTCTCCACAAGGTGTGATGCCAGTGTATTATACACCTCTTTCACCTGGCTTCGAACAACCTCGGCCCACGATGAATTCAGTTTGCCGGGCAGAGCGCCTTGAAGCCGCCAAGCTTGAGGGAAGCCTGAGCGCAGCTTGCGTCACAATATCCGCGCTGGAAGCACGGGTCGTCGAACTCGAGCCGTGGGTCTCGCACGCCGCAGAACTCCAGGCCGCCCTGATCACGGAAAGGAACTGCTCCGAAATGGTCGCCCGAGGCAGCTTCTACCCGGTCGGCAAAGACGAATGCACCGTGGCCGGATTGTGGAACGACCACGTCATGGAGCCCGTGGTCCACGGCGATTGGGTCGATGGCGGAGTGCAGAACCAGTTCGGGGAGGCTGGGTGTTGGGTCCAATTGGGTGGATGGCACAGAGTCGTAAGACCAGAACTTGCAGCTCACACTCGGTTGGATCGTGCTCCTTCAGCTTCACTATTGAACGAAATCCAAGAGGCAATGGGTACGTCGTGCGTTTCCATGGCAATCGACAAGGCCATGCAGGAAACGGTTCCCGGTGAAGACGAAACTCCCCGTTTCACCGGTCTGGACCGTAGTGGCCCTGGTAAGAGCGTGGACTCCAGTTCGACTTTCCCAAGTGCTGCACCCGTCAAGGGCATGGCGTCGTACAAGAGCTGCACCGTGCTGACAAAACCTGAACCCGAATACAAAGCGCTTTTTAAGGAGATCTTTCACCGAATCGCCAGAGTCAAGGAAGATCGCTTCTGAGAAACGGTCAAAAGGTACAGTTCTGTTTGAGCTTAAACTACGACACCGACTTTCCAGTCGAGCAAACACCTTCACGATTGCTGTTTTTGGGAATAGTCAATGGCCTTCGATTTAATTTCTGTGCTCCACAATCAAATTATTTGAATACTTCGACACCCTAATTTATTTCATCGTCTGCAGTTTTTTTTCTTCTTGTTTTCATCGGACAAATAGGACGGAAGTTTGAGTACAAACCACATGTTAACTACGTCAGTAATTGCGCTGGGCTACCTTTGGTCAGTAGTCCTGTGTTGGATCTGTTGGTGTAAAAACTCACTACGGTAGTCCAACTAGCATATTCACTCGACGTGGGCCTCGCTGCATTGCCAGCTCAAGGTTTTCCCGAAGGAGTGCCGATGGAGCTCGTTTAGCGTCCTTTGCGTTCCCCGCTGCAGCACGTTACCTCGAGCATGTCACCACGAGGGTAGTTCACTGTAAATCTCACCTTTTCCAGGCAGTAAAAAGTTCGACTGCTGGGACAGGAAGTAATGGAAAAGAAAACCACAAATTCGTGATGCATCAAGTATGTACAAAGTTTATTTTGCATTAACCCTTTTGGGCAATGCTCCAATAACCTGATAGTTCAATAACCTGATGGCCAAAAACAAGTTTAGGGTTGGGACTTGGGGTTAGAGGAAGTGCTCGTTTCTGCTTGTAAAAACCAAAAGGATTTGTGGGTTTGGGTTATTTATTTCATTGCATTGCTTTGTTTTGTTTAAAATTCGTCATGTGATTAAGAAATGCTGAATTTTGTTTAAAACTATTGTAGCAAATCGTTTTTTAAATTAGGTTCACCCTCCACACTATCTCATCAGTTAACCCTCGACATCACTGATTCAGGTTCTTTTTTCAACTCGGTGTGACCACTGGTTCAGTGTAACCCAGTCACTAACTATTGTCGGTCCACATGTTTGGAATGTTCACGTTTTCCACTACATTATATATGGAGATTGCAATCCAAGGGTTTTTGTGTTTATCTGCACGAGATAACTCGTTTTCCATTGTAGATTCATGGTAATGCTATTATATTGTTGCGGATCTCAGATTACGGCGCTCCCTTACCAAGGGGGGTTTAATCCCCTCGTCTATTACACTAGCCGTCCGAGTCCGAGAAGATATCACGCTCCTTTGCGGGGTTAAGATTGACCAGGGTGACTGGTCAATGGAGTCCCAGATATATACGCCAACCTCGCCGCCAAGCAGGGCGCTACTTCTGCCCGAGCCACGGAGAAGATGGAATTTTGCCGAGCGGTTTAGCAATCCGAAGCTCGAGCCGTTAGCAGAAAGACTAACCCGATTCTGAGCGGTTCCGATATTCAATTGGGGACAGGACGCAAGCGATCGGAGGAGAGGAACCAAAGAATAAGAAGGGTGAAGGAAGAACAAATATGATTTATTAACTACACTACAAGAGGAAACGAAAGGCAGCAAGAATATACAAAAGGAGGAAATAAAAGGACATAGGGCAACCTTATACAGTCGTACTTAGCAAACGGCCCAGACAGAACGAACACACTTACACGAATGGGGTGATGGTGGTGGGAAGGAAGAGAAGGGTCCAAGCAGATGGTTCCAGGCTCCGGGTCCGCCGCGAAGAATGGCAGGCAGCTTTGCGTGTCGTTGGCGCACGACCGGACCTTACATATGCGAGGGGCGGGGATGCTGCATGCGTATAGCGTGCCGAACACTCTCAAAACCAAACGGCAGTTCGTATCAAACGATCGTTCAAAGCGATCCTCTGCGCAGTGTTCTTATCATCCGCTATCTCTGCGCTGTTCTCTCAATCGCAATGGTCCTCTGCGCAGTTCTTCATCAATGGCCTCCCCTCGTGCATCTCTTTAGGTTTGACTCCTCTCTCTCTCTCCCTGGCGCGTCTCTCCCGAGGGCTTGGCGCTTGCGCTTTTATAACCCGCTTAGAAATCAAGCCGCGCTTCATCGAGCCACGCCTATTAACGAGCTCACCTCAGCCCTGGTTGGTCAGCGAGGGCTCACTGGCTCCACCCTCGACGGCTGGGCGAGTCTCCCGTGGCTCCGCCCCTTCTTTCCTCGAGCCGACCGCATGTTCAATGGAGTTTGGAGCGAGCGCTAAGGCAGCGACAACGGCAATAAGATTATGTGGCAGCATTGGGAAGGACCATCTAAAAGGTGGTATTGGGAAGGACAAGCCCCGCTTGTAGGTGCTCCTGGCACTTTGGAGAGAGAGAGATTGGGGATAATTGAAGGGGCCTAGGTTATTTGATTAATACAACGCAGATTCAACTATTGGAAACAGATCCTTACCTGAAACACATACTAATGAAATAACTAAAGAAGAAGCCTATGGTGTGCTACGTGTTGCTCGTGGCCTAACTAGGGTGCGACCTTTGACCTTTACACCAAAAATGGGAATATTTACAGGGGATTATTTATAAGGGAATATTACAGATATTTACAAAGTGGAGGGTTCTAAAAACCACAACAATATTGATGTAACCCCTGAGTTTGCACCAACAGACCAATCAATTCTGAAGCTTAAGTAGAGTGGGTGTGGGATGGAAGAGGGAGAGGAAGTGTACAGGTTAGCCAATTGGAGGCAAAGACAACTTCCCAATTCCCTTTCTCTGGTATTGGTCCTTCAAAAAAAAAATTAAAGGGAAAGAAATTTTATTTCATGAGGCAAGCTAACCCCAGTAGCTTCAGCTTGTATACAGAACCATTTGTTTTTTTACAAGCAAAACGTCAAACATGGGGAAAAGTCATTTGAAGATTACGCCAGGATGAGCTGCTGCAGTATAAATGAACAAGTGGCTAATAATGGGTTCAAGTTTCCCCAGTTTTAGCAGTCCCATGGTCTGCTGTCTTGGAGGTAGCAGGTACCAGGGTACGGCAACATCAGCATGGCAACGTCCCCTTGAGGTACCACATCCCACTGCGGCTGGCACAGCACTCCTGTGAAGGGACGGGAAGGACGACCCAATGGCCGGGTGAGGCATTTGCTCAACACAACAAAATTGGATTGATAGACCAAAGACCACACAGGCTGTATACCTGGGTGAGTAGCCAATCAGCTAAGGCTCACCTTGAGTAAGGAGTCAAATTCTTCCTTGCTGAGCTCCGCACCTGCATTAGTGAGCGCGGTTTGCAGAGAGGCTCGTCGATGTCTGTAGTTTTTTGTGAACATTTCCAGCAGAGCCTGGCGCGACTGGGACGGGTAACATAACCAATGATAATGTCGAGCTTTGATTATTACTTCATCCAAACCATTTCCACCGCATGTAGACCGATGAGCCAAAACACCTGTTCTCCAAGGCCGTCAAGTTCAAATTGATGCTTTTGTTAGAAAAGCGACGAGGCTGCACAGGCTAACCCTCTCGGCCCAATAAAACTACTTTTACTATTTTAAAAACAGATTTTTCATACCTACATCTCTTGCATTAACCCTTTTGGGAAATGCTACAATAACCTGATAGGGAAACTCAGACAAAACCAAGTTTAGGGTTTGGACTTTGGAGGGAGGAAGAGGTGCTTGTTTCTGCTTCTAAAAACCAAGATTTGTGGGTTTGGTTTGGTTTATTTTTCAATTCCCAAACGGGTTATCTGTTAGATTAGCGTGTACGCTGCGACGGGCTCGGACAGGACTCACCTTGTCAGAAAAGCTTCCTGTATCCCACAGAGCGAAAATCTTCACATCCTCTCCAGAATCGTTCATCGGGAGCTGTGCAAGGCATGAACAATAACGTGTTACACTGAGGTACAGAAAAACAACCATGCTGGTGCTTCGACTACAGATCTGACCTTTGCTTTTCGTAAACAGACGTTATACTTCAAGAGCTGAGTTTAAACAGCAAAATGATGAACCTGTCCCTCCTCTCCCAATTGAATAGGATGTGCTCAATTACAAGGCAGCTTTAAACCCAAAAGCTATATCAGAGTTCACCATTCCAGGCATAGCTTGGTTATAGACCTGTTGGTGAGCACTTGCCAATTGACGTCGGCGAAGTGGACTATTGAACAATCAGGCGTAAACATTTTTAAAAGATCCGAGATCAACCCAAGCTCAAATGTTCACAAAACAGAGGTATTTGAAATGGATGCATTTTGGAATCCTGGTTCTCGAGCAAGGTTGAGGTGACCACAGGGAGAGGGCATTGGTAGCCGTCGACCATCCCATCCGGACCTGGACAGCGGAGATGCCAAGGCATCAAGGTGCAGGTCCCAGTGTGACAACCAGCCCACCCCCCAAAAAAGGAAATCGACTTTTGAAGAATGACCAATGGATGTTCAGGACCCTCATATTTGTTGTGGGACTACAATGAGATTAGGCGGCCACATACCGGTACGTCCATATGCTTGGCCCCGGCCTGAGCCAATGCATCCTGCAGCGCACGATCAGAGACTCCGGAGCCGAGCACGTGGCCTGGGGGCAGCTCTGTGAGCCGGAGGTTCAACATTCCTCGCAGTTCACTCAGCGAAAGCACAGGGTGGTCACACAGGCGTTGCCGCACAAACTCCAACAATTCTGCTGCCAGTTTATCGGCACAACTACCACTAACCACGTTCAAACCATTGGGCAGTCCTATGGAGTGTCAGAGGCAGACGGGTTAAAGGATGCGTCATGATGGTACAATGGTGAAGCGAATGGACGAGAACATCACAATGATAGAATACTGCAGTCATTGGATTTGAGGAAAATGAAATCGGATAATTTTGAGTTGCACTTTCATCTTCAGCACGAGTACCTGCCATTGGGAAGTCTTCACTTCCTAGATATTCAAGTGAGTTGGCGTCTGTGCCAGTCTGTGCCACACCGAGGTGATTGAGCTTGTACTTGTGTTCTAGTTCTTTGCTCCGCTCGCGCATGTTGTCCTGAGCCGCTCGTACACGCTGTTCCCCGGACACGACCATCAGGCCCCCTGCAGCAAAGCAAATGTTATTCCCATGGGAAATAAATAGAATGCGCACAAAAATGTACACAGGAGAGAGAACTCGATCATCAGCCCACCCCCATCTTACCTGGAGGAGCATCACCTTTTCCAATCAAATCCTCTTTGCTGAGTCCAAAGGTCCACACCAGTCTGCAAGGCCCATACCAAACGTTAAATACTTCAAAACAGGCCCATTATGACAGCAAACAAAAATGCTTATTTGGTCATTCTTGGTCAGGTATGGCTATGGATAGATGGCCCCGCACAGGTTGAAATGACCATACCAAGTAAACGCACCTTGACTGAACTCCCTGCCAGAGCATAGTTTGGCGTTGCGCCACGTCCGGGTGCTTGCGCACAAACTCAGCATCAGGTGGGAGTGCAAACTCCCAGCCACGCCCGACACGCGAATACGCGACCTGTTCCATGAAATCCTTCACGTCCTCCGCCGGCAGCTGTGATGGAGATAATGCACCCAAGGAAGTCAGCAGAGCATGATCACACGAGATCGGCCACAAGAAAATCCGAATATTAGTTGAAATGTGCCGATTGTGGCTCCCTCGGGAATTTGGCAATCAACCATGTTGGGTGCCGAGTACTAGGGAACTAATCTGCTGCATAATTCCATTAAACATGACCAGTTCAAGTTTAAATTGTTTAAAAAGTAAGAAATTAGTGAGTCACAGCAGTCTCTGTGAATAGGTAACCAGAAACAGTTCTGCCAAGGCGGTTCCCAATTGGAAAGCGTCGGCGCAGTGGTACACACTTAGATTTGAGCAGTCCAGTCCGGTTACATTATTGGCCCGATGAGCCTGCCGGATTGTTACTTCACAGGCAGGATGTGGGGTCAGCGTACCCGTCCCTGAGAGGGACGTTGGGCCAGGTGTCCCGTTTCCCAGCATTAGTCGGTGGACGTTAAATACCCCACGGTGTCATTCGCAAAGCGTTATCTCCGGCATCGTGAACAAATTACACATTCCTGCCATGAAAAACCCAAGGAAAACTAAAGGCAATTTTTAATGCCCATTTGCTTACACCAGTAAACATTCAAAGAGCTGCTAGGCCACAAGAAGAGCCGCCAGCATTGCTAAGTTATCACAGAGTGTACTCGGTCTCTTACTTCTTGTTCTCCTGAAACCTGAACCAAACTCACCTTCACAATTGCCGAGATGTCTTTGCGAAGGACAAAACGCTTTCTTGTAAATTCCCAGAGCTGCTCAAGGTAAGAGGAATAAGACATTGGAATCGCTTCTTTTTTTTTTCCTTCTGAGCTACATTTCTGCACAACGGCAGAGCAGCCGCTTTTATCGTTCCTTAAGGAAAATATATAATATAAATATATAAAGCAGGAAAAAAAAAGAAGCAAAAGTTTAATATCGACAAACATCAGGATGGTTTAGCTTTTAGAATCATACAAAGCCAATACAACAAAACCAAATGAAAATCACAATTACCATGGTCAGTACTACCAGTACTCACCAGGAAGTCCCTTCCCCTGCACAGTGCCTCGGCAGACACACCACTGTATGGGCTGTGCGACTCCTTTGGGTACAAAATCTCACTAAGGGATTGTGCGGGTTAGATGCGGAAGAGGGTAGAAATAAAGTGGTGAATAAGAAATCGCTGTTAATCAAGTGGTGCGCTGTTGCCAAAAACTCAAAAATAATGCAAACTTGCATTAATCTGAGCAACATTTGCCAAAAGTCTCACAGGTGTGGCCGATCGCACTCAGCCAATGTTTAGCATAAGTTATTCCAAATGCTGTGCCATTGCCCAGGTAAATTCAGCAAAACTGGGAGATGCCTCATGATTTGGAGATTACAGTATTTCCTCTCCTTCTTGCACCGAAATCGTGAGCTTACAATTGCTTGACTTTCACGATTTACCTCTTGACGACCCAGCAGCCTTGCACGAGCACCGACACTTGCTGAATGCACCTCAGGGCCGACGTCGAGTCGGTTCCAGGCCCTAACAGTCCCATGAGCTGAGAAAACTGGAGAACTTTCACTGCACACATGCGAGGCAAGCAACCAACAAAAGCAGCAAATACCTAGTGTGGCAGATAGTGCTGCCGCTTACACATCACTCAAAACGGCTCCAACGCGAATAAAACGCGAGAAATAATTCTCCAGAATGCGACCGGATGTAGCATGGAGTAATTTTTATTTGACCGAGACCACTCACCATTTTTCATCAGTGTTTTGACCTGATCCGACAATGGGAGCGTGCGCAGCTGGGACATGGACACCATGTTGCTGGGAATCACTGTCTTGGATCTACACACACCGAGTGGAAAATGTGTTTGCACATTGAACAAACCATTTAAATGTAAAGCGACACGAGATCACACACCAAATCAAAACACTCACTCCGCTTCCTTCTGCGCTTGTGGCATAAGCATCGCAAGGTACTCCCTGGAAGATAAAATAAAATATTTTAATATGATCAAACAACCAACACGCATCACCCTCATCCCCCCAAACTCCACCAACTTGTTCCACCACACCTTACACAAGTCTTGGCCCAAACTCACTTCGGAGTCTTGTTGAGCTCAGAGCCGGTCACCATTCCACTGCTCTGGGCAAACAGGTAATGCCGTTCAAAATCTGCGCGGCTGTCCTGCCACCACGAGTACAACCACCAGACCAGTGATACGCATTCTCTTTTATTGTATGTATGAACAGGCATTGGTTCAGTGGAATTTTATTTATTTACCAGCAGATGAAAAAACAAACTCAGATGTTCATGACACCCCCACAGTCAACCCTCAACCCCTTTTATAGTTTCCTCATCCTTCAACTTTCCCTAAACAACAAAATCATAATATGGTCTCAGGTAGATCTGCCCCACCTTACCCACAACTGAGAGCAACTAGAGAAAGGGGAAGACAAATCCAATTTGAAATAGCAAAGGAAAAGGGTTTGGACACTGTTAGACAGGACACTAGGACAGGAATGACGACATCATGCCAAAACAACGGAATTGGTTGGAATTGGAATGTTCACGTCAAAAAATGTTTAAAACTACAGCAATGCGACTGTGTCACCAATATGCCTCTGCATAGTCCCACAATGGGTAGATGTCCTAAAAATAAACAAGTTTGATTAAATCCCCTTCAGCTGTTTTCAAGTATCACATTTTTACCAGCCATGACAGGTTTAACATCGATTGGTGAAGCGGTTTCAGAGAAGGGATTTTTTTAAATATCGGCTTTCAAGCTAATATGGCTGCCACACCACGTGACATATGACATTTAAAAATGTACACTCTGCATATGTATGGATAGGGGATCACGTTTGTGAAGTTTCATGTTGATCGGATAAGGTTCGTTTTTCTATCCAAGATGGCTGCCAAACCACATGGCCTACGATGTCATCATTTTCAAACTATATGCAACAATGGTGTTAGATGATATTTGTAAAATTTCGCATCAATGGTGTATGCGGTTTCAGAGATATAATTATTTAATATTTTCCTTCAATCCAACATCACTGCCACACCATGTGACCAATGATGTTTTTGTGATAAACTTTTAATCGCCATGCCTAGTCAATGACACATGTAAAGTTTCGAGTCAATCAATTTGGTGGTTTGGGAGAAGATGTTTTTTTAAGGTTTTAGGTTAAATCCAATATGGCTGCAAAAACCATGTGACCTATGATGTCATAAATTTAATATTTAAATACAAATGGGTCATAGATCGTGTGCATGCAATTTCAGATTTTTGGATAAGGAATCCGATTAAAACATTTTTGGCTGGTATGTGTTGGCCTGGTGTTGGCTTAGCGGTTCGGGTGCCGGTTTGGGATCCTAGGATCCTGGGTTCGAATCCCGGTCGATTGCTGAACACCAGGAGGGTTGACTCAGCCTGTCATCCTTCCGAGGTCGGCAAATTGAATACCAGTTCACTGGTAATTCCCTGTGTGTCGCAAAAGGCGACCAACAGGGATGGCGGCAGGAAGGGCATCCGGCCATAAAACATAATATATACCACTTCACATATGATGTCATCATTATCATGCTTTTGTTCCCCATTGGGAGTACTTGGCAATGTGCCAAGTTTCAAATTTTTCAATTCAGCGGTTTCCGAGAAATAATTTAATTATTTGCATTTATTACAACATCGCAGCCATACCACATGACCTATGACATCTCAATTATGATTAAAAACATTCTGCATGGGTGTCAATCCTGCACTGAAAGCTTTGTCTCAATCGGACATGAAAAAAAACGAGGTTTCGAGCGTACGGACGAACAACCCGAAAACATAATGCCTCCGGCCACCTTCGGGGGAGGAGGCATAAAAATAAATCAATAACTATGTGCAAATGTTCATTCAGAACTGGATCAATATAAATTCCTCTAAAATTGTGGGATTGCAACAACTGCAGCCGAACCGTCGCCACTCGACGACAAGTACACCTGACCCCATGACCGGTCGGAGGGGGCCACGCGCCATACCTTGGACCCGTGGTACGCAAGATGGTGCCACTGTTCCTCCGATTGTTTCTGCCTCATGTACTCGTACGACTGCATGCGCTTCTGGCGTGCTCGATCGTTCTCGGGTCGGGCAAAGCGAACCTGCCAGGAAATCAGAACCACCATTTCACCTGAACCAGCCATGCACATTTGAGTCAGTTTTGACTCCCACAGAGGTTTTTCAGCAATATGTGTACTGCCGCTGCCATTTCACCCTCATTTATTCAATTGCAATCAGAATCCGACATCATAGCAATTGTTGTCGTATCTCTAAATATTTCAAACTTGCTTTTTAACCTCCTCCTCCAAAACCTTGGGTCGGCCCGTTAGTGTTCCCATCTGAACCCTTGGCTCGTCATGCAAGGAAACCTGGTTTAATTGGCACGTGTTTGTCCATCGCCAACAAATAGGTCTGCAATCCATGTAAAAGTACAGTGATGTCTACCAACGTCTTTGTCCCACATGTGCAGTACGTGTAAAAGCTCTTCCAAGAGCATTGGACTGGCTCACCCTACCCCCCCCCCCCCCCCCCCAAAAAAAATACATGGAAAACTCGAGTGCAAGCATGAATGACAGCCGACCCAAAGTGGGAAAAAATGATGGCTCCAAGCTGTCTCATCATTTCATGTCCAACACTGCAATGGACGTCGGCAGGATAAAGGGGCTTGGCATTGCAATCCATGGAAATTCAACCAAGTAATCTGTAACTTCCAAGGCAATATAACTTGGGAAGAACAATGAAAATACGGAGCTGATACGACCATCATTGATCATCAAATGAACCCACCGTGATCTGTTTCACATCTTCCTCTGGCTCCTCTTGCGATGAATCACCTGCAAAGACAGACATCATTATCTTCAGGACAGAGGTTCGTTTCGCGAGGGATGGAGACCATTCCCTGTCGAGTGGTATCGACTCATGAAAGCCATGAAAAGGGTCCATTTTACACCGGAAGGAAGTTTATCTTCCACACGAGCATGGCAATGAGATGGAGCAGCAGCACAAATAGAGGACAGCTGACGGGAAGCTAGAATTATTCCTGATGACAAGGTCACAATACACCGAGGGGTTGGGATGCACTCGCTTACCATCATGGATATTTTCGTTTTCTCGATGCCGAGCATCTGCCTTGTCGAGATAGGAGAAGCCAGGCCGCAACTGCAGCATACCGTACAGGGGTGTCAGGTGCAGCTCACCTTGGAGGGGGAGTGGGATTTTCATTCAAACTCAGCGTCCGTTAACATGGTCCGTCTGCACCCAGAGTACAAGAGCCCCCCCCCCGTCCCCCCCCCCCCACCCCCAAATATTCCCAAACGGTGTTTTAGTTTACTGCCTTCAATCTTACAACTCCTGTCCCTCAAAGATAACCCGAATGGCAGGCAAACCCGGTGGCGCAATGCGAATGAGGCAAAAGTTGAGGAAATGGCTCTTATATTTAAAATGGTTTTGCTGCAAAAAATAAATACGGGGATAAGGATAGACAAGACGCTATCAATATAACGGGAGAAACCAAACAGTTGACAGACACAAGTAGGGATGAAGGGGCATGCAAACTTGTGTACAAGGGAATAAATATTCCACTATGGAGTCAAAAAGACATGAACCAAAAGACAAAAAATACAAAAGAAGATTAACAAGTGGAAGGAATGTATGGAGACAAAAGGTCTGAAGGTGAATATCGGAAAAACGAAGGTGATGGCAAGTGGTAAAGCATGTGGTGAGGTGGAAAGAACTGGGAAGTGGCCGTGTGCTGTGTGCAGGAAGGGTGTCGGAGTGAACTCCATTCAATGTACAATGTGCGCTGAGTGGGTTCATCAAAAATGTAGTGGTCTGAGAGGGTCATTAACCAGTGTGGCAGCTACGTTCAAGTGTAAGGTGTGCACAGAGGGAGCTGCAGATGGAGGAAATGTTGAGTTGGATCTTGGAGACGGCGTGAAGCTGGAAGGTGTGAAAACATTTTATTACCTAGGAGACATGCTGAATGGAGAAGGTGGATCAGACTCGGCAACGGTTGCTAGAGTGAGATGTGCATGGAAGAAGTTTCAGGAACTGAGTGACGTGCTGATGAGGAGGGGAATGTCGTTGAAGCTGAAGGGAAAGGTGTATGCTGCATGTGTGAGAAGTGTTGTGATTTATGGGAGCGAGACATGGGTAATGAACGCAGAGCAGCAACGAAGGCTGGAAAGGGTGGAAATGCGAATGGTTCGGTGTATGTGCGGAGTATCGTTGAGAGAGGAAGACAAATGAATTGCGAAAGATGATGGGAATAGAGCCTGTGATTGATGCTGTGAAGAGAAACAGTTTGAGATGGTTTGGTCATGTGTTGAGGAAGGATGAAAGTGACTGGTTGAGAAGAGTGATGGAAATGAATGCAGAAGGAAGTTGAGGACGGGGAAGACCGAGAAAGACTTGGCTAAAGATGGTGGAAGAAGAAATGCGGGCAAGCGGGTTAACAAGGAGAGATGCAGAAAATAGGGCAAAATGGAGAAGATTGTCATGGGGACCGCAAGGCTAACCCCCGCTCTAGCAGGGAAAATGGCCTTAAAATGCCTGTTGTTGTTTTGTTGTACGGAGTCAAAAAGAAATACTGGGATTCGCCCAATGGGGAACGAGCGAGGGCTTGAGCAACGCACTAGCTCGGTTCAAGTCCGGTATGGGGCCCGTACATGGCGTTGCAGCACTGGGCGATGGGTAGGGATGCGGCCTCTCTGAAGGTCCTGCTGCAACTGCTTCACGGCTATGGCCCTCAAAGTTTGGAACCACAATAATACAGAGAGCCCCTCTTTGGCCACCCATTGGTATGGGCGGGGCACCTATGCTTGGCCATCCCATACAGTGGGGCGGCGCGCCTATGCTTGGCCATCCCATACAGTGGGGCGGGACGCTCTGCTTGGCCATCCCATACAGTGGGGCGGCGCACCTATGCTTGGCCACCCCATACAGTGGGGCGGGTCGCCTATGCTTGGCCACCCCATACAGTGGGGCGGGTCGCCTATGCTTGGCCATCCCATACAGTGGGGCGGGGTGCATATGCTTGGCCATCCCATACAGTGGGGCGGGGTGCATATGCTTGGCCATCCCATACAGTGGGGCGGGGCCCGAGGAATATTGTTCCCTCAGCCAGGTCTCAACACACAGCTGACCTCACCATCATGGTTGTAAAGCCACCCTCCGCCCCCCCCCCCCCCCCTTCCACAATATTTTATATTGCCACGAGAAGTATTACTATGCATAATTTTGTACTCTTTCCGTGTCCTTCGAAAGGGATCTCGCTGTCATAGAATAATTGTTGCTGTTGTAACCACGACAATAAATGTCACCGAGCTTACATTCCCCCTCTTCTTCTTCAAACCAGGAAAGACGGGCTTTTAAAACGGCAATCCTTTGGTTAAATGGACAAATTTTTGTTCCAGGTAAATCAATTCTTTGATTTGCAACGGTACAATTTTTACCACACAGCCCGTAGGGCAATACCATCTAGATTCTAGAACATCGTTTGTCTGTCCATATGTCACCACAAACGTACACCAATCAGAGCTGAGGATCTGATCACATGACAGAGGCACGTGTTTCCTGAACGTTACAGTTTCATATTTGACTAAAAGGAGATATTGCAACCTTCTGTGGAATGTTTGGGGTCCCAGCAGGTGTCATAAGGTAGGTAGGAGGTTTCAGAAATAACTCAATACAATCATGATTTTGACATGTGATCGACATGGACTTTGCTCCCAAATCCAGAAGTGAACAGATGATGACGATTCGTTGGTTTGATAATATCTCTATTTGATATATTAACACTATAGTATTAATTTGTGATTGGGATGATGAATTAATACAATGATGATGCTGTTTGGAATGAAAATGTAGAGATATTGAGTTTAAAGCAGAATGAGGAAATGACGTAAGGGTTTCCATCCGTGACATTCGCGGATTCCCCATTTGCAGTTTCGCCATTGACTGGATATAGAAACATTCAGACTGGGTACGTTTTTCGTGCAAGTCCTTCACGAGCCTGGTTTCAAGGCCTGACGTTTGACTGAAGGTGGCACACGAATGTGGAACTTATTGGTTCATCGTTTGTCATTCGCCATTTTTTTTTTTACCCTAGTCATTCACGAACCGGCTGTCCATGACTGAAGTAAAAAAAAATGGAATAATTGCATTATTTGCTCGCTGATAACTGGTATCCCCACTCAGGTAATCATATCCTCTTCAACTAAAGTATCAAACAAGCCTGGCTACACCATTGTTGGACTATCGGTCTTGTTATTATTCTACAACAGCAGCAGAAGAATAATAAGAACCACTCATTTCACGTGTTCAGACACCTGCCGATGCCGAGGCAATTTTTCCTTGGCTAGGGGTCACAATCACGGATGGCCGGCACTCCGACGCAGAATACTTCAATGGCTTGTTCTTCCCATGTTTCTGACCTAGGAACGGTACCTCGCAAGGATGACAAGCTGAGTCACCCACCTGTTTTTTTAATGGCACCACAGGAATCCTAAGATATTGAACCAGCCATCTCAACCGTTAAACCAACAGCACGAGCTCTAAAATGATGCTTGACGCACACACATGTAAACTTCATCAATTGTACAGTATCGGTTATTCCTAAACTTTAATATAATTAGAAGGATTTCTGTAAATCTTATTACAAGAGAAAAACGTATAGGGTTATGTATGTTTACATGCGACTAAAACGTCTTCTTCTTCAAATAAAATTAACACCCAAAACACAGTCCGTGAACTCTAAATTACGTTTAGACTGCTGATTATTACGTTTAGACTGCCGAGACCCCCTCAGACATTTGACGACCCTTTAAGTCCCCCAAAACCCTTAAGACCACCAAGACCGCTGAAGAACCAAAACACCACCAAAGACCCAAAATACCCTTAAAGGCCCTGAGGCTTCAAAAGACCCAAAATACCCTTAAAGGCCCTGAGGCTTCAAAAGACCCAAAACGCCACGAAGACCCAAAACGCCACAAAGACCCAAAACGCCACGAAGACCCAAAACGCCACGAAGACCCAAAACGCCACGAAGACCCAAAACACCCTTAAATACCCAGAAGAACCAAAATACCCCAAAGACCCTTAAAGACCCAGAAGAACCAAAAGCCCCTGAAGACCCAAAATACCCTTAAACGCCCAGAGGATCCAAAAGACACCCAAATGGTCAATGATGCCTATCCCTCTGAAACGACGTGGTGAGGCGCGCGGAACGCGCCGAGTCACGCTAGTGATGTTAATTTCACATCATATATTCAACTTTATTTAAATTGTAAACCTCAAAACATAGTGATCTCCCTTACCTAAAGTAAGAACCTTAACCTATAAGCAATTGACTGGTTTCCCACTGCACAAATCATCAGCTGGGCACCGTAAAAAACGCACGTACGCACACACCTTTTATTAATAAATGGCCACCAATTTCAAGTCATGACCGGGATGGTTCGCTGCATACCTTTGCGGAATACTCCTATGGCATAGCGTGATGCATCGCTAACAGCTGGTGAGGAAACCAACACTTGCTTATCCATAACCTTCCTGGAAATTCAGGAAAAGCAAGAGAGATGAAGTGGTGTGGTGGCATTCAGCAATTAGCAAAGAAGGTAAATAAAAGCAATTAGCAATGAAATGCAGGTGATTCCCATCCACAATTTTGTAAAATCGGAGCCAATAAAGATACGTGTGAAAGAAAAACAAAAACCCCAAACCCACCGCCACCGAGTCCAAACCTCGAATAAGTAGCATCTTCTGAAGATGTGCCGTCAACATTGAGCGCAATCTGCTCTCCTTTACTCTGCGAGTAGCTTGCGCTGTTCACATTGATGGCAAGCTCCAGCTCCACCTGAGACAAGTGAGGCAAGATGTTACCCAATTACACGGATATTCTTGACCTCCAGGACAGACACGAGCTACCAATGTGAGCAAGAGGAGACACGAGCTACCAATGTGAGCAAGAGGAGACACGAGCTGCCAATGTGAGCAAGAGGAGACACGAGCTGCCAATGTGAACAAGAGAAGACACGAGCTGCCAATGTGAACAAGAGGAGACACTAGCTGCCAATGCAACAAGAGGAGACACTAGCTGCCAATGTGAACAAGAGGAGACACTAGCTACCAATGTGAACAAGAGGAGACACAAGCTGCCAATGTGAGCAAGAGGAGACACTAGCTACCAATGTGAACAAGAGGAGACACGAGCTACCAATGTGAGCAAGAGGAGACACTAGCTACCAATGTGAACAAGAGGAGACACGAGCTACCAATGTGAGCAAGAGGAGACACTAGCTACCAATGTGAACAAGAGGAGACACAAGCTGCCAATGTGAGCAAGAGGAGACACTAGCTACCAATGTGAACAAGAGGAGACACAAGCTGCCAATGTGAGCAAGAGGAGACACTAGCTACCAATGTGAAAAAGAGGAGACACTAGCTGCCAATGTGAGCAAGAGGAGACACTAGCTACCAATGTGAGCAAGAGGAGACACTAGCTACCAATGTGAGCAAGAGGAGACACTAGCTACCAATGTGAGCAAGAGGAGACACTAGCTACCAATGTGAACAAGAGGAGACACTAGCTACCAATGTGAGCAAGAGGAGACACGAGCTACCAATGTGAGCAAGAGGAGACACTAGCTACCAATGTGAGCAAGAGGAGACACTAGCTACCAATGTGAGCAAGAGGAGACACTAGCTACCAATGTGAACAAGGAGACACTAGCTACCGATGTGAACAAGAGGAGACACTAGCTGCCAATGTGAACAAGAGGAGACACTAGCTACCAATGTGAACAAGAGGAGACACGAGCTACCAATGTGAGCAAGAGGAGACACGAGCTACCAATGTGAGCAAGAGGAGACACTAGCTACCAATGTGAGCAAGAGGAGACACCAGCTACCATGTGAGCAAGAGGAGACACGAGCTACCAATGTGAGCAAGAGGAGACACGAGCTACCAATGTGAGCAAGAGGAGACACGAGCTACCAATGTGAGCAAGAGGAGACACTAGCTACCAATGTGAGCAAGAGGAGACACCAGCTACCATGTGAGCAAGAGGAGACACGAGCTACCAATGTGAGCAAGAGGAGACACGAGCTACCAATGTGAGCAAGAGGAGACACTAGCTACCATGTGAGCAAGAGACACGAGCTACCAATGTGAGCAAGAGGAGACACGAGCTACCAATGTGAGCAAGAGGAGACACCAGCTACCATGTGAGCAAGAGGAGACACGAGCTTCCAATGTGAGCAAGGGGAGACACGAGCTACCAATGTGAGCAAGAGGAGACACGAGCTACCAACGTGAGCAAGGAGACACCAGCTGCCAACGTGAGCAAGAGGAGACACTAGCTGCCAACGTGAGCAAGAGGAGACACTAGCTACCAATGTGAGCAAGAGGAGACACGAGCTGCCAATGTGAACAAGAGGAGACACTAGCTACCAATGTGAGCAAGAGGAGACACGAGCTGCCAATGTGAACAAGAGGAGACACTAGCTACCAATGTGAGCAAGAGGAGACACGAACTACCAATGTGAGCAAGAGGAGACACGAGCTACCAATGTGAGCAAGAGGAGACACTAGCTACCAATGTGAGCAAGAGGAGACACCAACTACCAATGTGAACAAGAGGAGACATGAGCTGCCAATGTGAGCAAGAGGAGACACCAGCTGCCAATGTGAACAAGAGGAGACACCAGCTACCAATGTGAGCAAGAGGAGACACTAGCTGCCAATGTGAGCAAGAGGAGACACTAGCTACCAATGTGAGCAAGAGGAGACACTTGCTACCAATGTGAGCAAGAGGAGACACTAGCTGCCAATGCAACAAGAGGAGACACTAGCTACCAATGTGAACAAGAGGAGACACTAGTTACCAATGTGAACAAGAGGAGACACTAGCTACCAATGTGAACAAGAGGAGACACTAGCTACCAATGTGAACAAGAGGAGACACGAGCTACAAATGTGAGCAAGAGGAGACACGAGCTACCAACGTGAGCAAGAGGAGACACGAGCTACCAATGTGAGCAAGAGGAGACACGAGCTACCAATGTGAGCAAGGGGAGACACGAGCTACCATTGTGAGCAAGAGGAGACACTAGCTACCAATGTGAGCAAGAGGAGACACCAGCTACCAATGTGAGCAAGAGGAGACACTAGCTACCATGTGAGCAAGAGGAGACACCAGCTACCAATGTGAGCAAGAGGAGACACGAGCTACCAATGTGAGCAAGAGGAGACACTAGCTGCCAATGTGAGCAAGAGGAGACACCAGCTACCAATGTGAACAAGAGGAGACACCAGCTACCAATGTGAGCAAGAGGAGACACCAGCTGCCAATGTGAACAAGAGGAGACACCAGCTACCAATGTGAGCAAGAGGAGACACCAGCTGCCAATGTGAGCAAGAGGAGCCACCAACTGCCAATGTGAACAAGAGGGAACACCAGCTGCCAATGTGAGCAAGAGGAGACATGAGCTACCAATGTGAGCAAGAGGAGACACGAGCTGCCAATGTGAGCAAGAGGAGACACCAGCTGCCAATGTGAGCAAGAGGAGACACCAACTACCAATGTGAACAAGAGGAGACACTAGCTACCAATGTGAGCAAGAGGAGACACGAGCTACCAATGTGAGCAAGAGGAGACACCAGCTACCATGTGAGCAAGGAGACACGAGCTACCAATGTGAGCAAGAGGAGACACCAGCTACCATGTGAGCAAGGAGACACGAGCTACCAATGTGAGCAAGAGGAGACACGAGCTACCAATGTGAGCAAGAGGAGACACCAGCTACCATGTGAGCAAGAGGAGACACGAGCTACCAATGTGAGCAAGAGGAGACACTAGCTGCCAATGTGAGCAAGAGGAGACACCAGCTACCAATGTGAACAAGAGGAGACACCAGCTACCAATATGAGCAAGAGGAGACACTAGCTGCCAATGTGAACAAGAAGAGACACCAGCTGCCAATGTGAGCAAGAGGAGACACGAGCTACCAATGTGAGCAAGAGGAGACACGAGCTACCAATGTGAGCAAGAGGAGACACCAACTACCAATGTGAAGAGGAGACACCAACTACCAATGGGAACAAGAGGAGACACCAACTACCAATGTGAACAAGAGGAGACACCAGCTACCAATGTGCTGTCTTGGCCTTCAACTCTGCTGTTCGTCATCCCCTCTCTCTCTGTTTCTTTTGTCCTGTTGAGTCCTGATCCGTTCGGTGTGCTAGTACTAGCTCTTCCATGAGTGTCGACTATGTATGCAAAAAAAAATGGGAAAAAAGCACAGTATGGTGGAGGCATACGCTCTACCGAGTGCCAATGTAGTTCCAGATGTCTCGGATGATCACAGCATGACATGCACGGGTAAACAACATTGCATTAATCAGCTAACAAATTAACCACACGTCAAACAGATAGAAGAAGACCTTGTGACCGTGATGTCATTGGTGCTGCCCATTGACAATTTGGGAGCGGAATTGAAGCACACCGGCCTGAGAATCGGCTCGTCTTTCATAAATCTCTGCAAATTAGGTAAAACACCTATGGTGCCAGCGTCCACTGTTCAATGCCAATTTCAATATTGGGCACCGATGACATCATCCTCCACAAAAACTCTTCAACAGGCATTCTTCCACAACAGAGAATGGCAACATTCTCTGTTGTGGAAGAATATTTTAAAAACTACATAAAAAGGCAGCATTCCTTCAAGTAGAGGAGCCTCACGAGTAAACGCACCTTCTGTTGCCGAGGCTTGATGCGTGCTGCCAGGTGTGGGACGTCGTCGTATGGCAAATTGGCTGGACGTACTGGATGCTGCCAAATAGATCCATGGGTTGCATTATGGGGGAAAGACAGAATCTGAGTGACATTTGGCCAAACAGCAACGTAAAATAAAGAAGAAGAAAAAGACATAAAATGTCATAGCCCCATCCGTGGTTTTAGTAATTTTGCTGTACGGAGTTAAAGGCCGTCAGTCAGCCATCTTTGATCGGATTACAAAACAAAATCTGCTGCATATGTATACTCATTTATTGTCTTTGTGCCAAGTTTGAAGAAAATCTGTCGAAGCGTATCCGAGAAATGGTTGGGGACACTTTTAAGTAACAAAATGACCGCCAGTCGGCCATCTTGGATCTGATCCCCCCCAAAAAAATGACATGCATTTGTAAGCCATCATTCATTATCCGGGTGCCAAGTTTGAACAATATCAGTAAATGCATGTCCGAGAAATGGGTTAAGGATGTGTTCAACATCGGGTTTTGTTTTGCAACTAAAATGGCCTCTAGTCGGCCATCTTTGATTGCACCGCGAAACAAAATGATGTGCATATGTATGTAGACCATCACGTTTTGTTTTTGTGCGAAGTAAGAACAAAAGTGGTCCATTCATCTCCGAGACAGAGTTGCCGGCGGACGGACGAGACAAAATCCATAAGCCCCCGTTTCGGACCAAGTCCAACGGGCGCCAATAAAGCACTTCATCCAAAGATAATCGTATCGGCATCGATTCGTTGCATCAGGATAAGGAGGCACAAAGGAGGACGTGCATCTAATGAGGACGTGCATTATTGCCATCTAATGAGCCATCCAACATCAGCACTGCTCAGGTGAACACAACGTAAGCACTGCTCAGGTGAACAAGCAATGGCATTCAAAACCGGCTCACTAACAAATCCCGGCACCAACTAAAGGTGCTTCTTGTGCCGTGGTTTATCTATCTATAATTCCAGTAATCTCTGTGTGTGTGTGTGTGTGTGTGTGTGTATGTGTGTATGTCTGTGTGTTTGTCTGTGACCGCTGTTTCTCGACAACCACGGGTCCGATATACTTGAAACTTGCCAGGTATATTGCTGGGGACCCGAGGATGTGCCTTTTCAAGGTTTCATATTAATCGGAGAAGTAGTTACCGAGCTATGTCCAAAAAACGATTCAACCAATCAGAGAGCAGCGAGCTATCACGTGTGCCGAACGTGGCGAACAGACTCTGCCTCGGACGGCACATTTGAGAGCGTATTCATTTATTTCACGTTGGCAAACTATGTTGCCGCTATGTTGGCGTTAAACGATGTTTTAAAACTAATTAAAACTAATTTGCGATTCTTTCGCTTTCCTGCGCGTTTGTGCACGCTATGGCGATTTCTTTTCTTTACCAAACTCCGCAAGCCGTTCGCTTTGGACCAAACCATTTCATGTAAATAGAGGGGGGGGATTGTCACCGTACTCGCAAGCCGTTCGCTTTGGACCAAACCATTTCATGTAAATAGAGGGGGGGGATATAATTTTAGATATAGATATAGTACGGGCATGCCCTAGTAATAATAATAATAATAAAAAAAAACTTACCTGGAAGAGATAGAGGTTTTCTGCCAAACTCTTTGCCAAATACACATCAATCTGCAACAAACGTGACGAGTTTTGGTTTGCGCCGGGATCACACCTTAAATCTCTGCTCCAACAATGGCTTCACACTCAATCAACGTGAACCCGGGTGCGCATCTCTCACTTCTTGCACCACTGGGTCTTCATCTTCTGTCGCCATAGACGCCCCCTCTTCTCAAGCGCCCAAACACCTGCCACCACTGCCAGGTCAACCCTCAGCTTGAACCAAGAAAGTAGAAAATAAAACAACGTTTAGCAAATAGATTTCAACATGGGCTCCAACGGCGGAGCGCAAAAAACGTTTATTAAAGGCTTCGGAAGTTGGAACACGTTACGAACAAACGACAAAAAGATCCATCGCTGGTTCACGGAGGGGGAACGGGGGTCTGGCTATAAAGTCAAAGAATGCTTCGTTATGGGGGGGGAGGGGGTTGGGGTGAGAGCGGGGGGGGGGGGAGGGGGGGAATGAATGAAATTGTTTTTTTTAAAGAACTTTGTCATGCTGGAGAGGGGGATGGTATTTGTGGAAAAGACTTGGTTCCGTAGCTCAAGGGAGGGAGAAGCATGGAAGGTGGAGTGAGAGGAGAAAAATTGGCTGAGATGGTTGGGATTGAGGAGGGAAGTGTGGAGAGGGTTACGGGGACACTGGACCGGTTCGAGGGTTAGGGGGACACTGGACCGGGTCGAGGGTTAGAGGGACCGGGTCGAGGGGAGGAGGGACACTGGACCGGGTCGAGGGGAGGAGGGACACTGGACCGGGTCGAGGGGAGGAGGGACACTGGACCGGGTCGAGGGGAGGAGGGACACTGGACCGGGTCGAGGGGAGGAGGGACACTGGACCGGGTCGAGGGGAGGAGGACACTGGACCGGGTCGAGGGTTAGGGGGACACTGGACCGGGTCGAGGGTTAGGGGGACACTGGACCGGGTCGAGGGTTAGGGGGACACTGGACCGGGTCGAGGGTTAGAGGGACACGGGTCGAGGGGAGGAGGGACACTGGACCGGGTCGAGGGGAGGAGGGACACTGGACCGGGTCGAGGGGAGGAGGGACACTGGACCGGGTCGAGGGGAGGAGGGACACTGGACCGGGTCGAGGGGAGGACGACACTGGACCGGGTCGAGGGTTAGGGGGACACTGGACCGGGTCGAGGGTTAGGGGGACACTGGACCGGGTCGAGGGTTAGGGGGACACTGGACCGGGTCGAGGGTTAGGGGGACACTGGACCGGGTCGAGGGTTAGGGGGACACTGGACCGGGTCGAGGGTTAGGGGGACACTGGACCGGGTCGAGGGTTAGGGGGACACTGGACCGGGTCGAGGGTTAGGGGGACACTGGACCGGGTCGAGGGTTAGGGGGACACTGGACCGGGTCGAGGGTTAGGGGGACACTGGACCGGGTCGAGGGTTAGGGGGACACTGGACCGGGTCGAGGGTTAGGGGGACACTGGACCGGGTCGAGGGTTAGGGGGACACTGGACCGGGTCGAGGGTTAGGGGGACACTGGACCGGGTCGAGGGTTAGGGGGACACTGGACCGGGTCGAGGGTTAGGGGCACTGGACCGGGTCGAGGGTTAGGGGGACACTGGACCGGGTCGAGGGTTAGGGGGACACTGGACCGGGTCGAGGGTTAGGGGGACACTGGACCGGGTCGAGGGTTAGGGGGACACTGGACCGGGTCGAGTGTTAGGGGGACTGGACCGGGTCGAGGGTTAGGGGGACACTGGACCGGGTCGAGGGTTAGGGGGACACTGGACCGGGTCGAGGGTTAGGGGGACACTGGACCGGGTCGAGGGTTAGGGGGACACTGGACCGGGTCGAGGGTTAGGGGGACACTGGACCGGGTCGAGGGTTAGGGGGACACTGGACCGGGTCGAGGGTTAGGGGGACACTGGACCGGGTCGAGGGTTAGGGGGACACTGGACCGGGTCGAGGGTTAGGGGGACACTGGACCGGGTCGAGGGTTAGGGGGACACTGGACCGGGTCGAGGGTTAGGGGGACACTGGACCGGGTCGAGGGTTAGGGGCACTGGACCGGGTCGAGGGTTAGGGGGACACTGGACCGGGTCGAGGGTTAGGGGGACACTGGACCGGGTCGAGGGTTAGGGGGACACTGGACCGGGTCGAGGGTTAGGGGGACACTGGACCGGGTCGAGTGTTAGGGGGACTGGACCGGGTCGAGGGTTAGGGGGACACTGGACCGGGTCGAGGGTTAGGGGGACACTGGACCGGGTCGAGGGTTAGGGGGACACTGGACCGGGTCGAGGGTTAGGGGGACACTGGACCGGGTCGAGGGTTAGGGGGACACTGGACCGGGTCGAGGGTTAGGGGGACACTGGACCGGGTCGAGGGTTAGGGGGACACTGGACCGGGTCGAGGGTTAGGGGGACACTGGACCGGGTCGAGGGTTAGGGGGACACTGGACCGGGTCGAGGGTTAGGGGGACACTGGACCGGGTCGAGGGTTAGGGGGACACTGGACCGGGTCGAGGGTTAGGGGCACTGGACCGGGTCGAGGGTTAGGGGGACACTGGACCGGGTCGAGGGTTAGGGGGACACTGGACCGGGTCGAGGGTTAGGGGGACACTGGACCGGGTCGAGGGTTAGGGGGACACTGGACCGGGTCGAGTGTTAGGGGGACTGGACCGGGTCGAGGGTTAGGGGGACACTGGACCGGGTCGAGGGTTAGGGGGACACTGGACCGGGTCGAGGGTTAGGGGGACACTGGACCGGGTCGAGGGTTAGGGGGACACTGGACCGGGTCGAGTGTTAGGGGGACACTGGACCGGGTCGAGTGTTAGGGGGACACTGGACCGGGTCGAGTGTTAGGGGGACACTGGACCGGGTCGAGTGTTAGGGGGACACTGGACCGGGTCGAGGGTTAGGGGGACACTGGACCGGGTCGAGGGTTAGGGGGACACTGGATCGGGTCGAGGGTTAGGGGGACACTGGATCTGGTCGAGGGTTAGGGGGACACTGGATCTGGTCGAGGGTTAGGGGGACACTGGACCACATCGAGGGGGAACTTGAAAACGCCGCGCTGTGTGCACGTGACCGTGGCGTACGTAAACTAATTGTAATACTTTACAGAAAAACAAAATGTGGAAAATTGAGTGGAACCCTCTGAACACGAGAAACCTTCGGCCGAGACTCGGAGGGACAGTCGAACGTTTGGACCACGCACACCTTTCCTGGCCTCCTGAGCCAAAGCGTCACCTCCGTCGCGACAGAATGCCATTCAATACACCTGGACGAACACCTGCACGCACACCGCGTCCGCGCATCCTGATGATTCTTCTTCACCAACACTGTGCGCCGGTACAGTTGGCCCACGAGCTAAAATGTTATATGATTATATTCTCGTGTAACTCAGCCCCGTACGCAATGTCGATGCTGTTTGTTTGTGCAATCAATAAACGCACCTCAAGAGTTGCTTCCCGCCCGCCACGTGTTTGAGCAATCACTTCACCATTCCTAATCACGATCACATCACCTTTCACATGTATTTTATAAATATACATTATTAATTATTTAATCCGTCTCTTAAGAAATAATTATAAATCGAATCTTATCCTTTGACATTATCCATGTGTTCAAATCAAATACGTGTTTAACATAAACGGAGCATATCCATAGCTTATACACCGCCCATAACTATCAGCCTTTCGGCGCTTCCTCCGCCTCACCAACACCAATCCAAAATTTTTGTGAAAATGACGTCATTTAATGGGAGAATAGGGACGAGGCAATGTGGGACTTCCAGGGATATCCCAATAATGCCAAAATGAAAATGGAGAAATGGATTTATTTTATTATGAAAAATGTTTTTTTCACGGAAGGCGAAGTCCTGCCAACAACCCTATACCCCTCTGTCCCCAATACCTATCCAATCCAATTTTAACCTATCTACTGTTCCGCTGCCACCATCTTTCCAGGTAGACCATTCCATGCATTAACTACTCTATGAGTAAAAGACACCTTGCCTTGCTATCGTCCTCACAATCTTCTTCTTCACTTTCAGGCTATGGCTCCTGGTCCTATCAGTCTGTATCCTTCATTACCTGAAACATCTCGATCATATCCCCTCCTAACGTCCTCCTTTCTAATGTACGAGCAGAGATCCGCGGAACATCCGCATTAGGTTAAAAAAAAAAATCCACTTTAAGTCCTCAACTCTCCATCCCTCCCAAACCCCACGACCTCAACACTTACCCCCACCAAAACCCAAGTCCTCAACTCTCCATCTCTCCCAAACCCCAAGTCCTCAACTCTCCATCTCTCCCAAACCCCAAATCCTCAACTCTCCATCTCTCCCAAACCCCAAATCCTCAACTCGACATCCCTCCCAAACCCCAAATCCTCAACTCTACATCTCTCCCAAACCCCACAACCTCAACACTTACCCCCACCAAAACCCAAGTCCTCAACTCTCCATCTCTCCCAAACCCCAAGTCCTCAACTCTCAATCTCTCCCAAACCCCAAATCCTCAACTCTCCATCCCTCCCAAACCCCACGACCTCAACTCTCCATCCCTCCCAAACCCCACGACCTCAACTCTCCATCCCTCCCAAACCCCAAGTCCTCAACTATACACCCGTCCCAAACCCCACGACCTCAACTCTCCATCCCTCCCAAACCCCAAGTCCTCAACTATACACCCGTCCCAAACCCCAAATCCTCAACTATCCATCCCTCCCAAACCCCAAGTCCTCCATTCTCCATCCCTCCCAAACCCCAAGTCCTAAACTCTCCATCCCTCCCACACCCGAAGTCCTCAACTCTTCCCTCCACCCAAACCCCAAGTCCTCAACTCTCTATCCCTCCCAAACCCCAAGTCCTCAACTCTCCATCCCTCCCCAAACCCCAAGTCCACAACTCTCCATCTCTCCCAAACCCCAAGTCCTCAACTCTTCCCTTCACCCAAACCCCAAATCCTCAACTCTCAGCCCCACGCAAACTTTGTCCTCCCCTCCCCACTCCAAGCCAAGAAGCCCCCTTCCACTCCCTCCCCCCAGCACACAGCACAACTCAACGCTCCTCCTCCCCTCACAAAAACTCCTCACCCCACTCCAAAGCCTCACCCCCCCCCCCCCCCCCACCCTCCTCCCACTCACAAAAGCAGGACATACCCACATCAAAACACCAGAATATTTAACATCATCCCTTCCTATATTATTCCATCACCGACCTCACAGAAACCCATCATGGTCACCTGTCCAACTCACAATCCCACGAGATATGCAGAAACTCCAATGGCATTGCAACTCTCAAGTGACCATGAGCAGGGTAATTGTGTCAATAAATGACCAGAAACCAATTATCTTCTTCCTGATGCATATAGACTCCACACACCGTTAAAAGTTCAATGTGTTAGCTCTTACACGAGCCTCGATTCTGTATGCAAAAAAAGGAAGTAAATAATGACGGACGTTTTCTTTCACAATGTCATGCAAGTCCTGGAAGTCCTCAGACAAAAACATGGGTTTTATAGTCCCTGGTTGCATGGTTTAAGAGAAAATAGTCGGAAATAATAGCAAGGACCTGCGTAACCTTCGCAGTAAAAGCCATGTTTGAGAGAGTGACACATAGTTATTTGGGCGGTGTATAGACAACAACTCAGTCACTGAGGTCTACTAACACAAGGCCTGTGACACCGATAAGCTCAAACCCCTTTTAACTGTGGCTTTGGTCATTTTACACTGAAGGTAAAACTTATAGGGAGGGCATGGTGTTTGTGAAGATGACAGCTCCGATGATGTCTTTGCCTTTGCATCACAGTAAGCACCAACATGGCTGCCGTATGATTTCTCAAGTTAGAATTGTGGGTGGAGTCAGGAAAACTGTCCAACCAATGGGTGACAGACAGATGGACACACACACACACACGGAACTTTTTCTCGTATAAAGCCTTGTTGCCATCAGCCGCTCCTCATAGGTGGCTGTTTTTGCCAAAGCACGTGCTCACTATTGCGCCCACATTTCAGCTCGTCATCGCCGGGCGCCGCAGGCCTCTTCGGCGCCAGACAATGACGTCATACACCGCCTGGAGATGAAATAGGGAGGGCAGTGTACAATTCACTTTTATACGATAGATGTATACGTTGCGTTTGTCTTAGACATAGACACATGGGCTTCCACCCCTTCCCATATTGTTTCAAACCCCTACAGCCCACACATGTTGAATGTTTATTTCCCCCATCAGTCTTTTCCCTCCAGTCCCCTTGGGAACCGACAGTAATTCAGTGTCTTTTCTGGTCAAAAACCGGATTAAGAATAACACCAAGCGCGAGAATGAACCGGATGGCGAGCCTAAATCACGTCACATTCGATCCCGCCCCTGCCCTGGCCCAAACACATCTGGCCTTGATGAAAAGCAAGCTAATGCTCAAGCACTACAGCAGGCAGGGATGACACAAGACCGTTAAGACCAATGAAAATTAGTTCCAGTGGACCAACGGGCCCACTAATAATCTTAAAGTGCTAAGTGACAGTAAATATCCAATGTTTGGTCTCTAAGTGTGGTGCATTCTGTTAACCAAAACGGTGGTGCAGTACGGTGGTGCAGAGGTTTATCGATGAAAGTTCAACACGACGAGGAAGCTTGTTCTCATTAATCACTGATGTCCCGTGGTGACTTGGTGGGAGTTTCGCTCAAACCTGCGGCTCCGCTGGGTGGCAGTGCGGAACATCGTGCCAAACGCTTGCTCAGGAGATGTGGTCTGCTGGCACGTCCGGTCACACCAACGAGACTGATTTGGATCGGAGTCATCTGGACCGGTCCGTGACCGCAACAATGTAAACACACATCCTTTAGCAATAATACATAGATGAAAAAAATCTAGTATAATTTATCTTGTGGCCCCGGAACCAAACAAACGCTATATTCATAACAGCCCTCACTGCTCCCGGTGCTTTGTGTATTTTCATGTCGCGAAGACTTGGTAATGACGCACAGCACCATCTTTCCAAATGCAGACATCCAGTAAATAAATCTCCAAGCCTGCCATGTTCACAGGAAGCATTCCCTCAAGGTTCAAAATACATTCACTGGTAGCGATCCGTCGGGGGTTTGTGTAGCACATGTCCATCCATTGGGGTCGTGCACCGGCCCCCATGGTCGGGAGTTTGCAGTACAGGCAGCCACTTGGTCGGCGAGCTGAAAAAGTTCCCCAAATCTTTCGTTGAGCAGAGGCACAGCCCTTTTCTCTCAGGTACTTTTGCAAGTATTTTCTACTTCTTTTAGAAGCTTTGTGAGACATTTGAGGTAACAATCCTCATGTCTCACAACACACATGATGTACGTTATGGTGCCGCGATCACCGTTTCTCGGGGCTTTTGTGCATGCGCACCGAGCATTCTGGGGCGGATTACGTCATTTCAAAGTCGCGTATTCTGCACTTGCTTATGGCCTTGTGTACCATTGGCATTGTGGGCACAAAGCCTGATAGATATATCCATGCCGTTCAAGAACCATTGGCAGCACAATTCTAGGCACGACTACGCCACAGCCATTTAGGATTCACTGCATCATTACAACCACTGCTGTAATCTTGAGGACTTGGTCGAACAGAACCTTCAAACCACATATCAACTTAAAATAACCACGACAACCAAGGTGGAAAACAAACGAGTTATAGAGGAATCGATTGGGATTTGGAAACCCTTTTATTATATCTATGAAACAGTCATGAAGTGCAAGCGAATCAAAGCAGTCACGTCAAACAAGAAATCCAGGAAAAGCAAGCAAATCCAGTTTAATGCATACACAATATAACGACAACAACAACAACCCAGGGCAGGAGTATTGGCAGTGAGTAAAGTCGTACCGTGACATCGATATAAAAAATATATTAAAAACACTTTACCGCAGGGTTAGCTTTTTACTTCGGTTATTTTATTTTACTTTTTATTTTTTACTTTAGGGTTATTTTACTTTGGTAAAATTCCGACCTTTCCATCGAAAGGCGAACAACTCCATGGAAGCATGAGCCACGGAACCGGCAAAACTCACAGCCATGGGTGAATTGGAGCTCAAGGCATTTGTAAAAAAAGTTTCCTTCTGTTACGTACTACAGTTAGGGATTTGCAGTGGGAAGGACATAGGCTACGTGTCTCATGCTAACATATCCGGAAACGCCTTCCGCAAACCACGTTCCAGCGACTCGTAGCAATAAAAATCGCCTTCCCCTCGACACAAGCAAAATTTTGTTTAATAGAAAGAAAACGGTGAAATGCAAGCTTCGAAACAAAATGTACACTACCAGTCAAAAGTTTTAGAACACCTCAATTTTTCCAGTTTTTATTGAAATTTACGCAGTTTAATGTCTCAATGTACTCTGAAATTAAGCATAGAACAAATAAACAATTGGAGATAAAAAAAGAAATCATGGAATCATTTTGTTTAACAAAATTTAATTTAAATGTTTGACTCAGCAAAGTAGCCACCTTTTGCAGATATAACCGCCGAACACACTCGTGGCGTTTTCTACAATGGAATCAAATATTGTTCGGGAAGTTCTTCCCAACACTGTTGCAGAAGTTCCAGCACTCTCTCAGAAACTTATCTTCTGATTCTGTTGTGGCTTTGGGTCGGCCAGACCTCTTCCTGTCAGAGTTTCCTCCAGTTTCAAATATACTACTTCCTGCAGTGCAATATTGTCCAAATAATGCTTCAGAGGGTGTAATAACAGTCTGTTCCAATACTGCTTTTATACAGACAGGGGGTTTGTAATCAAGTAATCAGCAGAGGTTGGGACACCTGTAGGAATTGTTTGCATAAACCTTCAAGGCTTAAATTACTTACATTGCTGCAGAGCAGCTGTAAGTTGTTAACCCATTACTTGTTCCCTGAAGAAGGGACTTTTTACAATATAACTGTGCAATTTACATTCTTTTCCCGTTTTTGCTAACCTAAACTTTTTTTTTAACCTCGAGCAGTTTACTGCTTACCTTTGTACCATTTCAGGTTATTCACTGGACTTGAATTGCTTAAATTTCAATAAAAACTGGAAAAAACTGAGTTGTTCTAAAACTTTTGACCGGGAGTGTACCTCCAAGCACAGAGCGGGCAGGTATATCACAGCGTCAGAAGCGCGATGCAGAACGACCTGCACTCGTGATTCCATAACCGGGACCTCGACTACAAGTGCACAGAGCGACACAACTGAGAAATCCGAGTTCATATGGCTCGACGTCACTCTTCAATCTCCGCCCAGGCCTTCTCAGCTTTCTGATAGTACCCGTTCGCCAAGCGGCCCTTCGTCGCTTCCATGGCGGCATCTGCGGCCTCGGTGAACAAATCGCCTGCATACCGGGAGCAAATTGATGCAGTACGGGTGTCAGGATGGCAGGTGGAAGTACTCTCCCAAAGTTCAAGATTGCGTTTGCTAAAAATATCAAATTGAAAACCCACCGGCTTTTTGAGGATCCCTGTCGACGCCGTTGCCTCCCTCAAGATAGATCTCGGCCTGCCTGGCGAGCAACATGTAGCATGGGTCATCAGTCATGCCATCGTACTCGCCTCCTTCGTCGTAATCGGTCCTCGACACCGCCGCGCTGAACCACCGCAAAGCCTGACTCCAATCGATGTGCCTGGGGGAACCAGCAAAATGGAAACGAGACAAACTACAGAAACTATGCAGCTCTTCTGACTTCATCCTTTTGCCCGGGACCCTAAAAGGGGGAGTCAAAAGCTCCCTCCTGCCTCCACCCGCCCTTCCCTCAATCAACTAAACAGGACTTGTACAACAAAGTCATGATTACAACACAACCCTACCTGCCTGGCCCCAAGTTGTTCCCAGAATATAAAGCTCTGGCCACAAACACCATGGAACGCCGGTCTCCAGCATCTGCAGCCTGCAGCAAGTACTCGAACCCAGTCGCTTCGCTCCGTTCTGACGACTGCAAACAACGGAGAGATGCTCTAAGTGCTGCTGCACAAACCTTGAGATAACTGGCAGCACGATCGCAAAGCTACATTCACTTAATCATCCGTGGCCATGGAGGAGGAATCGGAGTTTTTGACCAAACTCAGATGAAAAGTTTTCCTACTCAAGACGACGGAAACTTCGACCATTTCCGTCTTACGGAAACAGTCTGTAACGTTTGGCGTCGGGAAAAGTGCAAAATGTTCAAATAATAAGTATATTAATATTTACGAGACATGGGATTGCTTTTCGATGGTACACAAGAACATACCGGCAATTCGACATCGACGAGAAAGTCATGGCAAAGGCCAAAATGAAGATATCCCAAGGTGACGATGGCCTGAAGCTCCCCACACCTTGCAGCATGCTGTAGGTGGAACAGGGCCGAGAGACGGTCCCACGACGACTCCTTGCTGCAGAACCGTCCGGCCTCGTGGTAGCGCGCCACCTCCAGGTGCACCTGTAGGGCGATGATAACAGGCCAAGTGTCTGGCTGATCCTCTACCGTACCACTTCTGGGTACTTCTACATTTGCCGCTCCTTTAATCCATCCTATGAAATCCATCTCAACAATGAAGAATCACTCTTAACCGTGAAGGTTGGTGTCTATCTGTGTATGCAGAAGATGGATGATGGATCTGTATAGAACGAAGGATGAAATCAATGGAACGTTGAGCCAGGTATGCTAACCGTCACAGAAAGTGAGGAGAAACGGACGTTTTGGGCGCATACCTGTTAACCCTGACTCTGACGAAGGTTTAGCGCCCAAAACGTCAACTTATCCTTGCTACGATCAACGGCGCGATTCATTCATCCATCATCAACTCATTCAAATTGTTCGTCTTTACAATAAACTCCAATTCACCATTCCCGACGCTATCTCTCCAAAGGCTCACCCTGCTCAGGATGGAGCGACCAATGCGAGTTTGCAGTTCTTGCAGCCGTTGCTCCTCCATGGCTACGCTGGCTGGCATGTGCGAGTTCCTCCGCATGGTGTGGAATTCCTCCCAGCGTGCTCCGCAGCGGAAGTCCTACCGAGCAGAGCCAACAAAATGCAAGTAAATCAGCGAGGGAGTCACTGGGAGCGGTCACACTGCAGTCGTACCTTTTACCACCACACACCACCCGGCCCACCCAGAGGGAGGGGGTCACCACCACTCCCCACCCGGCCCACCCAGAGGGAGGGGGTCACCACCACTCATCACTACACAATGATTTTTATAAGAGCTGTTGTCAAACAGTCTCTTGAAACCAGAATAGGGGAAAGAGGTTTGGCTTTACCCTGAGTGGGGAGGAGCTAAAGTTCTGGCATCATCACATATATACTCCAAACTTACAGGTGACCACACCTCAACTACCTTACCCGTCGGATAGAATCCTCATCCGATTCACTTTGAGGCCGCTTGCGGTTGACGATCGGAACCTGTGGACGGCAGAAAGCGAGCTCACATGCAGGTTAACCACAAACCACATCCAGGCTTGGGTCAAAAGGAGTTCATTGCACATAGCACCACACTCCAGGTATCGGGTGGTCCACAAAATGACTTATTTATTTATTTTGATAGCCACAGTGTGGTACACAGTGTACTTTATTTACATCAACAGTAAGACTATCACTTGTATGACTATCAAATGCGGTTTATTGGGGGGGGGGCAAAGCAAACACAGACAAGTCGATAGATATCTACAATGTCTCCATGCAACAAAACATGCAACATGTGTTAGAATCCGTCGCCTTTACACTTCAAACGACAAAAGTGTGATTTACATCAGAGGAGGAACACTAGATACTATAAAGAATGGCACGGTAAAACACAAGTACTTTATCTGGATGGACGAATGCCCTCCACGCACGTCAGCACAGTATTATCTTCCCCATGGGGCCTTCCCAACACGAGGCAACAGGAAGCACCATGTGATGCACATTGCACGGGACGGCCATTTTATTTCCTAAAACTTTGCACGGAGCAGACATCGTGTACCTTTGTGTGGCTCTCAGTTTCGGATTCGCTCTTCCTCTCCGTCGCGCAGCCACTGTCGCCAGGACTCGGGGGCTGCCATCGAAACAGCGCAACACGGGTCGATTTAAAAGCCATCAAAATGGCTGCCAGGTAACCCCAATCATTATTTCCTACACACTTTTCCTCATCAAATTTCTTTTTGTAAACCAATCCTATCAATAGCTACATACTCCTCTCCGACAAGTGATATAAATGTTATGCTGTTGTGTTAACCAGCCAGGCATCAGGCAGGCCTTTCAATAGGTTGGCAACATGCAGATGGCTTGGGGGTCGGGGATAGGGGGGGGGGGGGTGGAGGGTGGAGGTGGGGACAAGGGGGGTCATTTACAAATCATGTACAAAAAAGGGAAGGATGGTGCAAATGGACGATTAGAAGGCTTGATGGGAAAAAGAGGGATTAGGGAGGCAAAATACAAAAATGGGTAGATGAGGTGAGAAAGATATGTGAGTGGTGCATTCAGGCAACTCGTCTCGCTCATTACCTCTGCCACCAAAGGTGGGCGGAGGTTACGTCTCACCCCTGTGTCGGTATGTGTCTGTGAGCACAATATCTCAAAAAGTTACACCGATTTGGATGAAACTTGATGGATGAGTTCGGTAGGTGACAAGAACAAGCCAATTAGACGTTGGTGAACGTCCGGATCCAGACCAGCTCCGTCAGTAGCATACAAAACGTAAACTGTTCAGCCTGGCGGAGGTATGCGCTCTACCGAGTGCCTTTCTAGTACAAATACGTGTTTGCTTTGTTAGTTTACACCTCATGCTCTTGGAGAACATTCCATGCCGTTTGTAACTTTTGGAAGGCCAAAGCCAAACTTGCATTCAGGCCGGATTTGTGTCTGTTAATAAACTCAGGTCTCTCGCCTGTGAAATGAATGAATGAAATGAATTAATGATCGTTTTAAGGCCATTTTCCCCGCTAGGGCGGGGGTTAGCCTTGCGGGCCCCATGACAATCATGGTTCCCTGTTTGAGGCAATGTTTTTATGGCCGGATGCCCTTCCTGGCGCCAACCCTTAATCGCCTCTGACGATGCGCAGGGATAAGGTGTACCTATTCTAAACCGGGGTACACACCGGGATCATTCATCCTAGCAAGCTGGTACTCAATTTGCCGACCTCAGAAGGATGACAGGCTGAGTCAACCCCCCTGGCGTTAATTCAGCGATCGACCGGGATTCGAACCCAGGATCCTAGGATCCCAAGCCAGCACCCTAACCGCTAAACCAACACCAGGCTTGTGAAACACCTGCGAAATACAGGGAGTAAAAGGAATTGCATCAATCCTCAAATATTCTCAACCTACCAATTTAATATCCAACTCCTGGGTAAAAGAGCGAAAGGTTCTAATAGTTGCGTGCTGCATGACTGGAAGAGAGTGCCGTGGAGGAAAGACGAACTTGAGACGATCAAACCTAGCACACTAAGGACAGGTTGCTTTATCAGCTTCTGTCGCGCCAAAGACGTCACGCACACTGTGCACCTCCATGAGGGCGAGCTTAAATAACCTTTCGATCACGGAGGAAGCACGATTAGGTAGTTGCTTGGCCAGACCACACAAGCCATGATAGTAGGAGTAAAGCAAAGGCTCGATGAGAGTTTGTGATTGGACAAAGCATAATAGTTACTCTAGTAACTACATTTTATTAATAACTAGCAAGAACCACCCATCCCTTCCCTGACAGGAATACTTAGAGAGGTGGGGGAGAGAGAGAGAAATAGAGAGGTGGGAGTGGAAAAGAGGAGGGGAGAGAGGGAGGGGGGAGAGGGCGGGGGAGAGAGAGGTGGGAGTGGAAAAGAGGAGGGGAGATATGGAGGGGGAGATATGAGGGGAATATATGAATGAAATAGAGAGAGGTGGGAGGGGAAGAGAGGAGGGGAGAGAGGGAGGGGGAGAGACGGAGGGGAGAGAGAGAGGGGGAAGGAGGGAGGGGGAGAGAGAGGTGGAAGGGGAAGAGAGGAGGGGAGAGGGGGAGGAATAGAATGGGGGGAAGGAGTAAGAGGGGTGAGGTGAGACATAAGAGGGGTGGGGGAGAGAGGAGGCGTGGAGGAGTGAGGAGGGGGAGGGGAGAGGAGGAAGAGGAGCGAATTAGGAGGGGGAGAAAGCGACACCTCACAACACCTCGCTATACACTCTGGGAGGGAGGGGGTGGAAGTGAGAGAAAGGAGGGAAAAGAGATGGCAGGGGGAGAGACAGAGTGGGGTAGTTTGCTGAGGGTTGTAGGGTGGATGGGGGGGGGAGGGGGCAGGAGAACGAGGAGGGGGGGAACAAGGTAGGGGGTGAGGAGGAGCGAGGAAGGGGGGTGAGGGAAAGCGAGGGAGGGGGCGAGGGAGAGCGAGCAGGGGAGAGGGAGAGCGAGCAGGGGAGAGGGAGAGCGAGGAGGGGAGAGGAAGAGCGAGGAAGGGGGGAGGAAGAGCGAGGAAGGGGGGAGGGAGAGCGAGCAAGTGGAGAGGGAGAGCAACGAAGGGGGGAGGACGAGCGAGCAAGGGGGGAGGACGAGCGAGGAAGGGGGGAGGACGAGCGAGGAAGGGGAGAGGACGAGCGAGGAAGGGGGAAGGACGAGCGAGGAAGGGGGAAGGACGAGCGAGGAAGGGGGGAGGACGAGCGAGGAAGGGGGGGAGGACGAGCGAGGAAGGGGGGAGGACAGCGAGGAAGGGGGGAGGACAGCGAGGAAGGGGAGAGGACAGCGAGGAAGGGGGGAGGACAGCGAGGAAGGGGGGAGGACAGCGAGGAAGGGGGGAGGACAGCGAGGAAGGGGGGAGGACAGCGAGGAAGGGGGGAGGACAGCGAGGAAGGGGGGAGGACAGCGAGGAAGGGGGGTGGACAGCGAGGAAGGGGGGAGGACAGCGAGGAAGAAGAGAGGACAGCGAGGAAGAAGAGAGGACAGCAAGGAAGGGGGAGGGACAGTGAGGAAGGGGGGGGGGGACAGTGAGGAATGGGGAGAACAGTGAGGAAGGGGGGAGGAGAGCGAGGAAGGGGGGAGGAGAGCGAGGAAGGGGGGAGGAGAGCGAGGAAGGGGGGGGAGGAGACCGAGGAAGGGGGAGGAGGAGAGCGAGGAGGGGGGAGAGTGAGGAAGGTGGGGAGAGCGAGGAAGGTGAGGAAGGGGGGGAGAGTGAGGAAGGGGGGGGGAGGCGAGCGGGGAAGGGGGGAGGAGAGCGAGGAAGGGGGGAGAGCGAGGAAGGTGGGGAGAGCGAGGAAGGTGGGGAGAGCGAGGAAGGTGGGGAGAGCGAGGAAGGTGGGGAGAGCGAGGAAGGTGGGGAAAGTGAGGAAGGGGGGGGGG
The DNA here is from genome assembly GCF_964187855.1 of Myxine glutinosa. Taxonomy (NCBI): domain Eukaryota; kingdom Metazoa; phylum Chordata; class Myxini; order Myxiniformes; family Myxinidae; genus Myxine; species Myxine glutinosa. The sequence goes on from NC_136265.1 coordinate 15,520,098, forward strand.
AGAGCGAGGAAAGGTGGAGGCGAGCGAGAATGGGGGGGGGGCGAGCGAGAATGGGGGAGGGAGAGTGAGGTTGGTTGGGGGGGGGGAGTGAAGAAGGGGGTGGGAACAGGGTGAGGAAGGGTGGGGGAGAGAGGGAGGGAGGGAGAGATTATCGGGTAATTGGATTGGTTTTATTGGAAGCGTCAGGAAACGTTTATTATTACACAGCATGTTCCAAAAATACCTGGACAACTTTGGATGTTAATATATTTGGAACCACAAATGCTGCAACGATACCTTTTGTTTGTAAAATACAGAAACTCAGAGTTTTGTGCACACCATCAACACACTTCCATGTGAGCTCTATTTGTCACACGTAGGACATGAAGGCGGTACACGAGTTCTTGCCATGTTCGGCTCAGCATGTTTGCGTCCACCAGTGTGCATGCAGCTGTGAACCGATAACTGAGATCCTGCAGGTTTGTCACCTTTGTGTTGTAGAAAACATCTTTGACAAACCCCTACAGAAAAAATGGGGAGGGGTGCTATGTCTGGTGATCGTGGGAGCCAGGCGGTTGGTCCATCTCGGCCAATCCAGTGACTGGAATTTTTTCATTCAGGATGCCTCAAACGACGAAGGCCCAATGTGAGGGAGCACCGTCTTGTTGAAAAATGACATTGGGTTGCAGGTCTTCAATCTGTGGGAAGGCAAATTCTTCCAACATGTTCATGTAAATTGTTGAGGTCATTGTATCCTCCGCAAAGAAAAACGGACCCACCAAGCAGTCATGGAGACGGCCATACCACACATTGACCTTTGTACTGTCGCGTATGTGTTCAATGACCACGTGGGGGTTTTCAGAGCCCCAGATCCTCACATTGTGCCGGTTGACCAACCCGATACATGAAAGCAAGCTTTGTCTGAGCGTGACCTTTTTCAGGTAATCTTCGCCATCCTCTATGGGACTGAGCATTTCCAAGGCAAACGCCTTGTGTTTGGGTCCGTCATTTGGTTTGGGTTCCTGCAGAATCTGCACCTTGTAGACATAAGATTCAGTCTTTTATGTAAAATCCTGTGTACAGTGGTGGTTGGTAGTCCCAGTTCTCTGGATAAGCACCTGATTGTTTTATGGAACTTTATTGAAATGATTCATGCACTCGTTCATCGTCTGCTGCACTTGTGCTTGATCGACCAGTACTTTTCTGTTTCTGACAACTTCCAGTCTCCTTAAACCTCTTGTACCACTCTCTGATACTAGTCCGCGATGGCAGATTCCTTCCATACCTTGTACGAAAAGTACGCTGAACTTTTGTGTCTGGTCTCGTCTTGATGAACCATTCGATGCACTGAGATATGACCTGTGTAGTCGCCATTTTATTTTACATTAAACTACCAGACCTGAAAATAAAGAAAAAACCATGAGTTTCTGTATCATATAAACCAAAGGGTATCGTTTGTGGTATTTGTATTTGTGGTACTAAATATAGCAACAAGCAAAGTTGTCCATTTCTTTTTGGAACACCCTGTAGATGTTTTTCTCAACGAAGATCAAGTCTCATGGAAGTTCTGGGAACTTTGTCAACTTCTCGGATATAATCGTATTGAATCATAACATGGCTTTGTGCCATTTCTGTCAAAAAAAGTAATGGAATGTGCAATAAGTTTTTATGGCTGGAATGTAAACCTTGGCAATCACAAGACGTTTCCGAGTGAATCACAAAAAAGGTGATTTATTTCACTCACCTGTCGCTCATTGTGATCAGACAACTCCGACTCATTGATGTCCATGCTATCTTCAAACTCCCATGCTGGAGGAAACAAACATGTATCGTGTACAGTGGAAAAGGTTTATTTGTTTACTTTCCCTCGTTCCAACGGAGCATAACTTGTGGATTTGTTTGGGACGATGCACTTTGGATGCAAATGCTGCAATAAACGGAAGGGTAAAGCCGTAAAGGAGCAGAGTATGTACCGTTGAATGGGCTCAGAGGAGATGTGGGGCTGTGAATTCCACGAGAGGAAAGCGATGACTTCAGGGAGTCGCCATTATAGCTCGACGGTGACATTGAAAGCAGGGGCAGCATTGGTCTGGAGGATTCGGAAAGAGATCGAGTTGGGACACGAGGACTCCCACAGATCTCGTGGCTTCGCAGTATGGTCTTCGAGGAGGCCTGGGATACAATGAGGCTATGGATGTTCTGTCCAGAATCAAACTCTGCAAATTAAAACAATGCGCACTTACAGTAGTTAAGTACGAACAAAAATCAAATCCTGACCAGCTTGCGTTGACAACGTTCCAATGCTTCTCGTTCGCTTGGTGAAAGGTCAAACGGCGTTAGGCTCATGCTCTTGCAGATGCGATTGCAAGCGTGCGAGTGAAAGAAGAGAGCCATTCCCCGAACGCCTGCGTACATCGGTCAAATAAGATCATTGTCCAGTATGGATAAGCACAATTACAAAATGAGCGATGGGAGTACCCAATCGTACGTCAAAATCACCAGATTCTAACAAAATGGCCGCCCCATCAAGAAATGCTAAGCATTACGCCTCGCCAAAATACAGGAGAGCAAATCACAGCTCCTGCAGATTTTACGCACAAGCAGACCTATGTTACATGTGCTGGCCAAACGCATTGCTTGCTACCCATTTCACGCGACAGGAGAATACCCGAGTTATTTGCCGAGTTGACTTGGACTCGGCTTGAAAGGGCAACTCGCCGAGTTCGAACTCAGGAATTCAGTTCGGGTACAGCACTATTGTGATATCTGTGAGATGGTCTCGTCAAGGGATACCATGTGGTCCGTGTTGTATATTTGTCACCCTAAACCCCCCTCCACGTCCGATTTATTTTTAACACCCTGGTTATGTCCATGAACCTGCCACACTTTTCTCATCCCCACTCCTCCCCCAATTCCCCTAAATGAAGTTGTCGTTAACCTTGTCGGATTTATTTCATCTGGTGTTGGCGTAGAACAGGGCATGATGGGCCGAAAGGCCTCCTCCTGCATTACATTCCCTTGTGAACTGAGTATCAAAATGATTGACGTCTTTGGTTAATAGCTACCCCTCCAAATGCTATTGAACAACTTTTCATTCCTCAAACTCGATGTCTGGCTTTAACAGCCATTCGTGCCACTCACAGATTGGAGTGCATTATTGGCGGTGCCCAAAACAAGTCAAGTGGGTTTTTTAAAGAAAATGGAAATACAAAGCACCGATCCTCACCCAGATTTCCATCTCCGTACTCGGCTTCTTCACTCGTGTGGATCTGAGGATCGGTCCACAAGTCCCCAACACCTTGAATGTCGACCACAATCAACTGATGACTTGAGCGTTCAAAGGTGAAATGGCTGAAGGCCTGCAAACCACGTGGCAAACAAACCAGAAGAAATCCAAGGGGAGGTGTGGGGTTGAGAAAGATACCTTGTTATAATGTTGCAGCAACACAGGATGTTAACAATGCAATTTGAGAAGGTGAAAAGCCTGGAAGTGTGGAACCGAGGTACCTGTGGGGTACAACGCATGTTCTCGTCACGCACGAAGCCCGAGTTGGAGTTGTACTTGATGTACTTGCCCTCAATGTAGTGCTCCAAGTGGAAGATGGACTGATTCTGCTTCTTCTTCAGCTCCAGGATGCAAACCTGCATGATATCAACCTGAACCACGCAAATGGTCTCCTTAGAGCGGTATGACCAAACAGCTTCCCAAAGCCTGGCAGCCCTTTAATAGGGTCACAGACACCTGCTTGTTGCCTACTTGGGGTGCAAATGTCTTACACATGGAAATAAGAAGCACTTGAACAAGGCCTTGCCCCAGGCTTACAAGATGCGAGTCATTATGAATAAAATAAAAACAAGTGCTAACAATGGAAGTACTCCAGTTTGGCTTCAGGATTTCAAATTAAAATGCATATTTACTCTAGATTCGATTACTATTTACTGGACTCAGGACGTTGACATTCACAATGTCAACGTGACATCAATGGAATTTATTAACTGAAAGCCTATAATCGAAGAGGAGCAGTTGCGCCGCAAGAGATGTGCGGTAGTCATTGAGAGTTTGCTCTTCATTCATATCTTGCTTTGACGAAGGGCCAATGCACAAAACGGCAGCCGCACCTCTTTTCATATGGCAATTCAAACTATTGCCTTTGTTTCCATTGGCATCATTTATGATTTGTTAGAGCGATCAATAGTGATAATCAGAAAAAAAAAAAAGATAAAAAAATTAAGATTTTTAAAAAGACCGATAGTCTAACAATGGCATAGCCGGGCTTGGATCTGCTGAGTGGAGGATCTGCTGTACGTGGCCAGAAGTTCAGCTCTTATTGGTGGGCGTTTGTGAGGGACATACATACATACACCGGATGGACAAACGCGGATCCAGATGGCGAAGCTCGTAAAAAATATGACTGCCAAACCACGTGACCTATGACATCTTTTTTTTTTTCTCGTCCAATTTTTCTTTTTTCTGCCTGGCAAAACTGCCGCTCCGTCTGCAAAACTCGGCACGTCTCCCGGTGGCGTCTCCGATCGCTGCCTGGAGCCCGTTGTCCTGGTGTCATTTCTCGCGAGGTCCGGAACGAGGGACAAGACCCGAGAGCAGAGGACAGTGTCAGGAAGGTAGCAAGAGGAGGAGGGAAGAGCGTCGCATGAGGAAGAAGAGAGGCAAAATGTCGGCCAGCGAGTTATTTTATCGCCTGTGGTCTGACGTCATCGGTCCTCCCTTACAATCAGTCCGTCGCCTCTCGACCTCCAGAATGTTCTTCCCAAGTCAGTCCTTCACCATTGGCCGAGCGCTCGCGCTCTCCTCCTCATGCCATCGGTCGGTGGCCAATCAGTCCGTCGCTTCCTTCTACCAATCAGCGGGTCGCTTCTTTCTCCGCCCCTGGCCAATCACAAGTTCTTCCTTACTCTGGCCTTTGATTGGTCAACTCCCGCCCAACAGCGAGTCCTTCCGGGCGTGGCTCTCGGCCTGCCTGAGCAATGTTTTATCGACATGTTGGTGCAATGCATGGGCGCTTCCTGCCTGCACCTCCGGTGAGTTTTATTGTGGGGGGGGGGGGGGGGGGGGATTTAATTAGTGTGTGTGGTGCTTTTGGGCCTTTCCTGCTCTACGTGTCTAGTGTGTTGCCATATGGGACGAAGGATAAATCACAAGGTCTCACGCACAGGGGAATTAACATAATCCCTACTCTAGTTAACACAAGGCCATCCTTGTATGACCACAAATATACTAGCCTAATCCGACATCTGGGCAAAACAGGTCCTCTACTTATGTACATCGAAATGGTCCTTTCTACCCCCGATCATCGCAGCATATACAGTCACGTGAAAAAGTAAGTACACCCCATGTGAAGTTTTGACTTTTTCAACATATTTCAACATACAGCTATTTGATCTTCATTTCAACAATATTGATAGATAAAGGTGATATAATATAACAAATATCATGAAACATTTACATTTTGTAGTCCATTGTATAATTTAAAGAAATATAAATGCAAATTTTGCATGTGGAAAAAGTAAGTACACCCTGGGCTCTAATAGGTGGCATTGCCCCCTTTGGCAGAAACAACCTCAAGTAGGCGTTTCCTATAACTGTCTACCAGTCTCTGACATCGACTGGGAGAAATTTTTGCCCACTCCTCCATGCAGAATTCTTTCAGCTGTGTGATGTTTGAGGGGTTTCTTGCATGCACAGCTCGTTTCAAATCCACCCACAACGTCTCAATGGGATTTAGATCCGGGCTTTGACTTGGCCATTCCAGAACCCTCCATTTCTTTCTTTTCAGCCATTCCTTGGTGGATTTACTGGTATGTTTAGGGTCATTGTCATGTTGCAAGGTCCACCTTCGGTTGAGCTTCAACTTTCCGACAGATGGTCTCACATCATCCTCAAGCACCCTCTGGTTCAATGAAGAATTCATCGTGGATTCTATGATGGTGAGCTGCCCAGGCCCTGATGCAGCAAAGCTGCCCCAAACCATAATATTTCGACCACCATGCTTTACAGTTGGTATCAGGTTCTTGTGGTCAAATGCTGTCTTTGGTTTTCGCCAAACATGTCTTCTGGTACTGTGGCCAAGTAGCTCTACCTTTGACTCATCTGTCCAGAGCACATTGTTCCAGAAGTGCTGGTCTTTGCCTAGGTGTTCATTGGCAAACTTTAGTCTTGCCCAGATATTCTTTCTGGACAGCAAAGGTTTCCTCCTGGCACACCTCCCATGTAGATCAAATTTGTGCAGCCTCTTTCCAATGATAGACTCGTGCACTTTGACATAAACAGTGGCAAGAGCGACCTGTAGGTCCCGTGATGACATTCTGGGGGTTCTTAGAGACTTCTTTCAGCATCTTGCGGTCTGCTCTCGGGCTGAACTTGCTGGGGCGGCCTGTCCTGAACAAGTTGGCAGTTGTTTGGAATCTTCTCCACTTGTAGATGATCTTCCGGACAGTCGAATGATTGATTTCAAATTGTTTGGAGATCTTTTTAAATCCCTTCCCAGACTCGTAGGCATCTATAACCTTCTTTCTGAAGGCCTCAGAGAGCTCTTTTGATCTAGGCATGGTGACGCTGCAGACTTCAACAACAAAGAGCAAACCAAACTAAATGTCTGAGGTCTAAATAAGACAGGTTCCTCCAAGATCCTCTCTAACGATGTTTTCATCATTTGCACCTGAGCTGGTGCACCTGATTCTAATTTTAGGTGTTTGAAGTAGTGATAAATGTAGGGGTGTACTTACTTTTTCCACATGCGAAATTTGCATTTATGTTTATTTAAATTATACAATGGACTACAAAATGTAAATGTTTCATGATATTTGTTATGTTATATCACCTTTATCTATCAATATTGTTGAAATGAAGATCAAATAGCTGTATGTTGAAATATGTTGAAAAAGTCAAAACTTTACATGGGGTGTACTTACTTTTTCACGTGACTGTATATATACAGATCCACCTGAATCTATATATTACTCTACCCCAAAATTCATCACAATAGTTTGAAATTAAAATACATATTCAATTCCCTTAAAGTTCCCCATTATAAAAGTGTTAATTCCATAGTTATTTCCACATTCCCAGAAATAAAATACTACAAGAACACCCAACCATTTTGACGACTCCAGACAAGAAACTCAATAAAGTATTTTTTTTAAAGATCACAAGCCGTATTTGTGCGACTCCAGACCTCTCAACACTACAAATCGCACCTTCTTGGGTGGGTTATGCCTGTTGTACTCTTCCCCCCAGAGTTTCGCTTCCATCTGCAGCCTCACGTCCTCGAAGTAGGTTTCTCGTGAAACCTTCTCAATGTAGCGCTTCGCCACGTAATTGGAGGCCGCGTTCCACTGCTGGTGTCGGGTGAAGTTCGACAACTTCTTCCTGAAGAACGTGCGGTGTGCAAATACCGACTCAGATTGACAAGGCCAGACGGAAAATTGGTGATTGCTTAATTAGGGGGTGAGATGGATGGGGGATATTACCATCATCGGGTGTTACCATCATCATGTTAGCATGTTACCATCATCGGGCATCTAGTGTATGTTGTATTCCAATCATGGAAAAAAACAAGCAGAATACGCTTGGAAACTTACATTCGGTAACATTCCCTCATGGCACCTCTTCCAAAGGGCTGGAAAAAGGAAACACGTCATAAGGTGGATGGATATGAAATCACTAAGTAGTTTCACATCATTGCTTAAACATTTTGTTTTTTTTAACGTGTGTGTACGTCTGTGTGTGTCTGTCTCTCTGTCTGCGTGCGTCTCTCTGTCTGCGTGCGTCTCTCTGTCTGCGTGCGTCTCTCTGTCTGCGTGCGTCTCTCTGTCTGCGTGCGTCTCTCTGTCTGCGTGCGTCTCTCTGTCTGCGTGCGTCTCTCTGTCTGCGTGCGTCTCTCTGTCTGCGTGCGTCTCTCTGTCTGCGTGCGTCTCTCTGTCTGCGTGCGTCTCTCTGTCTGCGTGCGTCTCTCTGTCTGCGTGCGTCTCTCTGTCTGCGTGCGTCTCTCTGTCTGCGTGCGTCTCTCTGTCTGCGTGCGTCTCTCTGTCTGCGTGCGTCTCTCTGTCTGCGTGCGTCTCTCTGTCTGCGTGCGTCTCTCTGTCTGCGTGCGTCTCTCTGTCTGCGTGCGTCTCTCTGTCTGCGTGCGTCTCTCTGTCTGCGTGCGTCTCTCTGTCTGCGTGCGTCTCTCTGTCTGCGTGCGTCTCTCTGTCTGCGTGCGTCTCTCTGTCTGCGTGCGTCTCTCTGTCTGCGTGCGTCTCTCTGTCTGCGTGCGTCTCTCTGTCTGCGTGCGTCTCTCTGTCTGCGTGCGTCTCTCTGTCTGCGTGCGTCTCTCTGTCTGCGTGCGTCTCTCTGTCTGCGTGCGTCTCTCTGTCTGCGTGCGTCTCTCTGTCTGCGTGCGTCTCTCTGTCTGCGTGCGTCTCTCTGTCTGCGTGCGTCTCTCTGTCTGCGTGCGTCTCTCTGTCTGCGTGCGTCTCTCTGTCTGCGTGCGTCTCTCTGTCTGCGTGCGTCTCTCTGTCTGCGTGCGTCTCTCTGTCTGCGTGCGTCTCTCTGTCTGCGTGCGTCTCTCTGTCTGCGTGCGTCTCTCCGTCTGCGTGCGTCTCTCCGTCTGCGTGCGTCTCTCCGTCTGCGTGCGTCTCTCCGTCTGCGTGCGTCTCTCCGTCTGCGTGCGTCTCTCCGTCTGCGTGCGTCTCTCCGTCTGCGTGCGTCTCTCCGTCTGCGTGCGTCTCTCCGTCTGCGTGCGTCTCTCCGTCTGCGTGCGTCTCTCCGTCTGCGTGCGTCTCTCCGTCTGCGTGCGTCTCTCCGTCTGCGTGCGTCTCTCCGTCTGCGTGCGTCTCTCCGTCTGCGTGCGTCTCTCCGTCTGCGTGCGTCTCTCCGTCTGCGTGCGTCTCTCCGTCTGCGTGCGTCTCTCCGTCTGCGTGCGTCTCTCCGTCTGCGTGCGTCTCTCCGTCTGCGTGCGTCTCTCCGTCTGCGTGCGTCTCTCCGTCTGCGTGCGTCTCTCCGTCTGCGTGCGTCTCTCCGTCTGCGTGCGTCTCTCCGTCTGCGTGCGTCTCTCCGTCTGCGTGCGTCTCTCCGTCTGCGTGCGTCTCTCCGTCTGCGTGCGTCTCTCCGTCTGCGTGCGTCTCTCCGTCTGCGTGCGTCTCTCCGTCTGCGTGCGTCTCTCCGTCTGCGTGCGTCTCTCCGTCTGCGTGCGTCTCTCCGTCTGCGTGCGTCTCTCCGTCTGCGTGCGTCTCTCCGTCTGCGTGCGTCTCTCCGTCTGCGTGCGTCTCTCCGTCTGCGTGCGTCTCTCCGTCTGCGTGCGTCTCTCCGTCTGCGTGCGTCTCTCCGTCTGCGTGCGTCTCTCCGTCTGCGTGCGTCTCTCCGTCTGCGTGCGTCTCTCCGTCTGCGTGCGTCTCTCCGTCTGCGTGCGTCTCTCCGTCTGCGTGCGTCTCTCCGTCTGCGTGCGTCTCTCCGTCTGCGTGCGTCTCTCCGTCTGCGTGCGTCTCTCCGTCTGCGTGCGTCTCTCCGTCTGCGTGCGTCTCTCCGTCTGCGTGCGTCTCTCCGTCTGCGTGCGTCTCTCCGTCTGCGTGCGTCTCTCCGTCTGCGTGCGTCTCTCCGTCTGCGTGCGTCTCTCCGTCTGCGTGCGTCTCTCCGTCTGCGTGCGTCTCTCCGTCTGCGTGCGTCTCTCCGTCTGCGTGCGTCTCTCCGTCTGCGTGCGTCTCTCCGTCTGCGTGCGTCTCTCCGTCTGCGTGCGTCTCTCCGTCTGCGTGCGTCTCTCCGTCTGCGTGCGTCTCTCCGTCTGCGTGCGTCTCTCCGTCTGCGTGCGTCTCTCCGTCTGCGTGCGTCTCTCCGTCTGCGTGCGTCTCTCCGTCTGCGTGCGTCTCTCCGTCTGCGTGCGTCTCTCCGTCTGCGTGCGTCTCTCCGTCTGCGTGCGTCTCTCCGTCTGCGTGCGTCTCTCCGTCTGCGTGCGTCTCTCCGTCTGCGTGCGTCTCTCCGTCTGCGTGCGTCTCTCCGTCTGCGTGCGTCTCTCCGTCTGCGTGCGTCTCTCCGTCTGCGTGCGTCTCTCCGTCTGCGTGCGTCTCTCCGTCTGCGTGCGTCTCTCCGTCTGCGTGCGTCTCTCCGTCTGCGTGCGTCTCTCCGTCTGCGTGCGTCTCTCCGTCTGCGTGCGTCTCTCCGTCTGCGTGCGTCTCTCCGTCTGCGTGCGTCTCTCCGTCTGCGTGCGTCTCTCCGTCTGCGTGCGTCTCTCCGTCTGCGTGCGTCTCTCCGTCTGCGTGCGTCTCTCCGTCTGCGTGCGTCTCTCCGTCTGCGTGCGTCTCTCCGTCTGCGTGCGTCTCTCCGTCTGCGTGCGTCTCTCCGTCTGCGTGCGTCTCTCCGTCTGCGTGCGTCTCTCCGTCTGCGTGCGTCTCTCCGTCTGCGTGCGTCTCTCCGTCTGCGTGCGTCTCTCCGTCTGCGTGCGTCTCTCCGTCTGCGTGCGTCTCTCCGTCTGCGTGCGTCTCTCCGTCTGCGTGCGTCTCTCCGTCTGCGTGCGTCTCTCCGTCTGCGTGCGTCTCTCCGTCTGCGTGCGTCTCTCCGTCTGCGTGCGTCTCTCCGTCTGCGTGCGTCTCTCCGTCTGCGTGCGTCTCTCCGTCTGCGTGCGTCTCTCCGTCTGCGTGCGTCTCTCCGTCTGCGTGCGTCTCTCCGTCTGCGTGCGTCTCTCCGTCTGCGTGCGTCTCTCCGTCTGCGTGCGTCTCTCCGTCTGCGTGCGTCTCTCCGTCTGCGTGCGTCTCTCCGTCTGCGTGCGTCTCTCCGTCTGCGTGCGTCTCTCCGTCTGCGTGCGTCTCTCCGTCTGCGTGCGTCTCTCCGTCTGCGTGCGTCTCTCCGTCTGCGTGCGTCTCTCCGTCTGCGTGCGTCTCTCCGTCTGCGTGCGTCTCTCCGTCTGCGTGCGTCTCTCCGTCTGCGTGCGTCTCTCCGTCTGCGTGCGTCTCTCCGTCTGCGTGCGTCTCTCCGTCTGCGTGCGTCTCTCCGTCTGCGTGCGTCTCTCCGTCTGCGTGCGTCTCTCCGTCTGCGTGCGTCTCTCCGTCTGCGTGCGTCTCTCCGTCTGCGTGCGTCTCTCCGTCTGCGTGCGTCTCTCCGTCTGCGTGCGTCTCTCCGTCTGCGTGCGTCTCTCCGTCTGCGTGCGTCTCTCCGTCTGCGTGCGTCTCTCCGTCTGCGTGCGTCTCTCCGTCTGCGTGCGTCTCTCCGTCTGCGTGCGTCTCTCCGTCTGCGTGCGTCTCTCCGTCTGCGTGCGTCTCTCCGTCTGCGTGCGTCTCTCCGTCTGCGTGCGTCTCTCCGTCTGCGTGCGTCTCTCCGTCTGCGTGCGTCTCTCCGTCTGCGTGCGTCTCTCCGTCTGCGTGCGTCTCTCCGTCTGCGTGCGTCTCTCCGTCTGCGTGCGTCTCTCCGTCTGCGTGCGTCTCTCCGTCTGCGTGCGTCTCTCCGTCTGCGTGCGTCTCTCCGTCTGCGTGCGTCTCTCCGTCTGCGTGCGTCTCTCCGTCTGCGTGCGTCTCTCCGTCTGCGTGCGTCTCTCCGTCTGCGTGCGTCTCTCCGTCTGCGTGCGTCTCTCCGTCTGCGTGCGTCTCTCCGTCTGCGTGCGTCTCTCCGTCTGCGTGCGTCTCTCCGTCTGCGTGCGTCTCTCCGTCTGCGTGCGTCTCTCCGTCTGCGTGCGTCTCTCCGTCTGCGTGCGTCTCTCCGTCTGCGTGCGTCTCTCTGTCTGCGTGCGTCTCTCTGTCTGCGTGCGTCTCTCTGTCTGCGTGCGTCTCTGTCTGTGTTCCTGTCTGTGTGCCTGTCTGTGTGCGTCTGTCATCGAGCCTTGCCATCAAAGCCTAAACAAGTAAATAAACAAAGATTTGGCCAGTGTCGCCGGCTTTCAAGTCTGCCAATGTATGCTCATTTGGTGGACACAAGACGGTAAGGTCAGGTAAACACCGTGTCTTCCCAGGATAGCGTGCACCTTTACCTGCTTGGCCATTTTGATGAAAACTTCATCTTCGAGCCATAATCCAGTCAAAGCATTGTACCTGGACGGGACATGATGTACGTCAAAGACAAGTTATGTTAACAATGAAGATGAAACATAGCCAAACAAAGATGGCAAGGAATAGCAAATGGCCGTGATCATTTTGGTGAAGAACGGACACACCGGAAGCGGGTAGCAAGCTCCATATTGATCTGCTCCAGGTGGAACTCCGCCCATGGATCCGGCATATGCTTGGCCTTCTCAATAGCTTGCTTCCATAAGTCCTGAGCAGCCCCAGTCAGATGGCGCGGAAAAACACACGGTGAAATTACCACTTAACACGATCTTTGTGCACAGAGAGAGAGGCCGAAGCCTGCGTGAAATAGAGTGCAAGCGACATGGAGCCATGGAGCCAGGACCAATTCATTAGACGGAAATAGAAAGGGCATGCAGTTTAACTTTCAGGTGCAGAAACCTCCCTGGCAGACACATTTGAGTTAGACAAAGTAAGCCACCGTAAACGGGAGTTACTATAAGATATTTAATAATAAACTTGCAAAACGAACATACCCTGCATGCATAATGCCAACTTTGAGATCCCGAATGCTGACTATACGAAAACATGCAAACAGGCTTAGATAACAATCACTGGAAGCAAACAAGGAGGCAGACAGACAGACAGAGCGCCGGCGAAACAATAACAATTGCCAAATGAACGCGGAATGTATTTTGCTGACAAGTGACAAGGCAAAGGGGAGGGGTGGGTGAGGGGTGGCTGAGGGGGTTAGGGGGAGGGGAGGGGGGAGGAGGAGAGAGGGGCAGGGGAGGGGGGAAGGGAGGAGGGGGAGGGGGACTGTCATTAATTTAAAAAAGGCTTCGGCACTATCGAGCAATTTTTTTATTTTTTTTTTCCAACTCCAAAAAACGAAGTTTTTTTTTCAATTTATTTATTTATTTGTTTATTTTTGCCTAAAACACTCCCAGGCACTCACTGATGAAGCTCTGAAAGTTTGATGAAGATCCGTTCAGCCAACTCTGAATAAAACGCGGACACACAAAAACTGGACACACAGACAACTCACGTTTATGTGTGTGTGTGTGTGTGTGTGTGTGTGTGTGTGTGTGTGTGTGTGTGTGTGTGTGTGTGTGTGTGTGTGTGTGTGTGTGTGTGTGTGTGTGTGTGTGTGTATATATATATATATATATATATGGCCGAAGCCTGCGTGATCTGTCTGTCTGTCTGTCTGCGTGACTGTCTGTGTGCGTCTGTCTGTCTGTCTGCGTGCTTCTGTCTGTCTGTCTGCGTGCATCTGTCTGTGTGCGTGCGTCTGTCTGTCTGTCTGCGTGCGCAAATCACCAAAATCACAGACAGATGCACGCACGCAGACAGACAGCAAATCACGCAAATCACGCAAATCACCAAAATCTAAACATATATATATATACAACCCCCTAACCCCCACTCTTGCAGGGAAAATGGCCTTAAAATGCCTGTTGTTGTTGTTGCTGTGTTGTGTGTGTATATATATATATATATATATTTAAAGATGATAGAGCATCCCTGCGCATCGTAAGAGCGTGACCAAGGGTTGGCGTCAGGAAGGGCATCCGGCCATAAAAACATTGCCTCAAACAGGGAACCATGATTGTCATGGGGCCCGCAAGGCTAACCCCCGCTCTGGTGGGGAAAAATGGCCTTAAAACGATCATACATTCATTCATTCATTCATTCATTCAGAGCATGGGCAAACAACCATAGGTTGGCAACCACTGCACAGGTATGATGGGCCTAATGGTGTCCTCCGGCATTTACATTTATTTCAAGGGAACCCCCGTGGCCTACCCTCCCCTTTCACAATTGTGAGGCCGCCAAGCTTGTATGGTCGGAATAACTTATTACACAAACGAATGCTTGGATACCAAAGTCAGGACCAAAACGTCCAGAGCAACAATTAAACTAGAACGGGCACTCGGTAGAGCGCATACCTTCGCCGCAGCTACTGTTCTGTACTTGGCATGGGAGTGTAGGGAACAGAACAACAAAAATACGATTTTGACCTTTTCGTGACCTTGACCTTGACCTTTGACCCGATTGCTCCCAAAATCTAATCAAATGTGTCCCGTATAATAACCAATCATCCCACCAAATTTCATGCAATTCGGTTGAATACTTTTTGAGTTATGCGAATAACATACACACACACACACAGACATACAAATAAATACACAGCGATCAAAACATAACCTTCCGCTTTTGCGAAGGTAACAATACAGAGATACAAGCCGGTACCCAGAAAATAGATCGTGCGGGGTCTTGTTCATCGCATACGGCCTTTTCAAGAGAGCCGGGGTATTCGGTTTCTAGTCGACTATTCATATAAATCTTTGTCCCACAGCACCTGCCCGACAATCGAGCGACTGATATGGAAAAGCATTTGCAACATTCGGCTGAGGCAGCACGAGTCGTAGAGCGGCTTTGGTGCTTACTTCGCACTTCGACAGAAGGTTGACATCTGACGACGCAAAATGTAATTTGACCCACGCCGAGCAATTCCCGCATTTGTCGAGACTTGCTGCCGAGCATGGAGAACGGCACATCACCGAGGCCAACACAAGGATAAACATGGGATTACGAACCACCAGCACCGGTACCCGACCTACGGGCGGGGCTTCAATTGGGAGGCCCAAATGAAAAGGCAAAATATCAGAAATTGAAGGCTTTTATTTTATTTTAAACGATTTATATAAACATCCGTTGAATCATATCACACGCAAATCACCAAAATCTAAACAGTATTTGTGGAATATCAAGAAAAGCCACATCATTGTTCATATCGGTAAATATTATTCCATCGTGTTTGGAAAAACTGGAAAATTGGAAAAATTGGAAATTGGAAAAACAATATGGCCTATTTTACTCCAAGGGGTCCCAGGATTACCCACCCAAAATTTCGTTGCGATCGGTTCAGCGGTTTTTGCGGGACCTGGGAACGGACGGACAGGCGGACATTTGGTGAATTATAGCAAGATAATAGGAAGTCGTTAGCATCGACTCCACTGGTGGCGCACCATGCAGGCCATGCTTGGCATCACCCACAAACAGACGCAGGACAACAAGACGCGGGGGAGGCCATTCGGCCCAGCATCGCCCGCAAACAGACATGCCTGTCAATCATTACTGTGGTTAATTGATGCAGCAATCCGAAAACGTGGCAAGCCCGGCACAGCGACCAACCCGGTAGCTTGATGAAGATCCCTGGCTTGCAGTCGAGAGGTGAGAAATCGATTCTTCCTTGGACAAGATTTGCACCTCCGTAATGGGGAACACACAGAAGTCGTCATCATCGTCGTCGTCGTCATCTTCATCATCGCCATCATCGTCTGCCAAATCTGCTCCGGTGCTCCCCGAGCGTGGGGCAGCTTCCCGACCTCCATTCAGAGAACCATCCATCTCTTCAAAGGCAAACATCATCTCTTGATCACACATCTTGTCTGAGGGGCGAGAGAGAGTGGTGAAGAAGAAGAAGAAGCTACAATCTCACATTAGGGTCTGTGCAGTGACCTTCAGCAATTTAAAACCTCTGACGCATTAATCACGTGTGTGGCATAACTGTCAAACACAGTGTGGGAAACTCAAACGCTCCAGGTTTGAAGTCACTTGTATGACTACATGATGATGCAATGGTTTCAAGATGATGCAATGCCCCCACTCCCACCCTGTGTTCTTCCACATCAAAGTGATGATGTTTGAAATGAGGGAACACTCGAACATATTAATAGGGAAAATGTATTATTTATTAATTTGTGATCTGCGATGGAGGACCCGATGGAACACACAGGGCATGGGGAGTCTGCCACATATGATACTTTATCACCTGGATTTTATTATGATCGCAATGGTGTCGCCATGTTGGGTCGACGGCGCATTTGCAAGCATGTGCTTGATTTCCCTTTACATGATATCCATGTGCTTGATATCCATGTGCTTGATATCCATGTGCTTGATGTCCCTTTGCATATCCATGAGAATATCCATGTGCTTGATATCCATGTGCTTGATATCCATGTGCTTGATATCCATGTGCTTGATATCCATGTGCTTGATGTCCCTTTGCATATCCATGAGAATATCCATGTGCTTGATATCCATGTGCTTGATATCCATGTGCTTGATTTGATATCCATGTGCTTGATATCCATGTGCTTGATATCAATGAGGATACGCATGTGCTTGATATCCATGTGCTTGATGTCCCTTTGCATATCCATGAGAATATCCATGTGCTTGATGTCCCTTTGCATATCCATGAAAATATCCATGTGCTTGATATCCATGTGCTTGATATCCATGTGCTTGATATCCATGAGGATACGCATGTGCTTGATATCCATGTGCTTGATATCAATGAGGATACGCATGTGCTTGATATCCATGAGGATACGCATGTGCTTGATATCCATGAGGATACGCATGTGCTTGATATCCATGTGCTTGATGTCCCTTTGCATATCCACGAGAATATCCATGTGCTTGATATCCATGTGCTTGATATCCATGTGCTTGATATCCATGTGCTTGATATCCATGTGCTTGATGTCCCTTTGCATATCCATGAGAATATCCATGTGCTTGATATCCATGTGCTTGATATCCATGTGCTTGATTTGATATCCATGTGCTTGATATCCATGTGCTTGATATCAATGAGGATACGCATGTGCTTGATATCCATGTGCTTGATGTCCCTTTGCATATCCATGAGAATATCCATGTGCTTGATGTCCCTTTGCATATCCATGAAAATATCCATGTGCTTGATATCCATGTGCTTGATATCCATGTGCTTGATATCCATGAGGATACGCATGTGCTTGATATCCATGTGCTTGATATCAATGAGGATACGCATGTGCTTGATATCCATGAGGATACGCATGTGCTTGATATCCATGAGGATACGCATGTGCTTGATATCCATGTGCTTGATGTCCCTTTGCATATCCACGAGAATATCCATGTGCTTGATATCCATGTGCTTGATATCCATGTGCTTGATATCCATGTGCTTGATGTCCCTTTGCATATCCATGAGAATATCCATGTGCTTGATATCCATGTGCTTGATATCCATGTGCTTGATATCCATGTGCTTGATATCCATGAGGATACGCATGTGCTTGATATCCATGAGGATACGCATGTGCTTGATATCCATGAGGATACGCATGTGCTTGATATCCATGAGGATACGCATGTGCTTGATATCCATGAGGATACGCATGTGCTTGATATCCATGAGGATACGCATGTGCTTGATATCCATGAGGATACGCATGTGCTTGATATCCATGAGGATACGCATGTGCTTGATATCCATGAGGATACGCATGTGCTTGATATCCATGAGGATACGCATGTGTTTGATATCCATGAGGATACGCATGTGCTTGATATCCATGAGGATACGCATGTGCTTGATATCCATGAGGATACGCATGTGCTTGATATCCATGAGTATACGGATGTGCTTTATATCCATGAGGATACGCATGTGCTTGATATCCATGTGCTTGATATCCATGAGGATACGCATGTGCTTGATATCCATGAGGATACGCATGTGCTTGATATCCATGAGTATACGGATGTGCTTTATATCCATGAGGATACGCATGTGCTTGATATCCATGTGCTTGATATCCATGAGGATACGCATGTGCTTGATATCCATGAGGATATGCATGTGCTTGATATCCATGAGGATACGCATGTGCTTGATATCCATGAGGATACGCATGTGCTTGATATCCATGTGCTTGATATCCATGAGGATACGCATGTGCTTGATATCCATGAGGATACGCATGTGCTTGATATCAATGAGTATACGCATGTGCTTTATATCCATGAGGATATGCATGTGCTTGATATCCATGAGGATACGCATGTGCTTGATATCCATGAGGATACGCATGTGCTTGATATCCATGTGCTTGATATCCATGTGCTTGATATCCATGTGCTTGATATCCATGTGCTTGATGTTTGGTCGGAAGCCAACAGATTCATGCTTGCCAGTGCCCTTGCTGCACTTGTCGACCATTCGTCTGACGGCCTTCAATCGCACTCTTCCTCCAAGGCTTCAAGCAGACGGTGCATCACAATCCTTATCCAACATCTTCATTACCCCCCATCAACCCTTTACAACT
Organism: Myxine glutinosa; assembly: GCF_964187855.1. Lineage (NCBI taxonomy): Eukaryota > Metazoa > Chordata > Myxini > Myxiniformes > Myxinidae > Myxine > Myxine glutinosa. Next base: position 15,538,235 of record NC_136265.1, read on the forward strand.
AAAGCGTCTGGTTTGCAGGTTACTGTGTCTCCTCTCCAGTTCGTTGCCGAGTTACCCTCAGGCTCCTCGATATCGTGTGTATGTGTGTGTGTGTGTGTAATATTATATCTATATATATATATATATATATTCCTGAAATCAAAGACACCACATTAAATACTAAAACGAACTCATAAGGTCACAAAGTCCTGACCAGTGAAGATCCCTACATCAATTACAACGATGACGTCATCCGCACAACACAGACCAACTTCCCCATTAAGGGTCAGAATGTATATAATGGCACATTATCATGAAGCAACGAAAAAAAAAAAACACGCGACCGCTGTGGTGACGTCATTTCTCATACGACACTCAAATGCAAACAGCTCCGCAGCTCTGGAGGAACTTGAAGCTGTGTTTTACTTCTTCGCCGGGTTTTGGTTTTATCTGAACATGAGTTTATTAGCGAAATGCAAAAAGAGAGAGAGGACGTGTTGGAGAAGCTGAAAGAGACAGCTAAAAAGAGAAAACCTTTGCAGACAATTATGCAGCGTGACGTATTACATCACGTATTACCTCACGTATTATAGCGTGACGATTGCGATTGACCAATCAACGGTCTACAGTATCGCTAGCTCCGCCCATAGGTCCGGGTTCGGCTCGCTTGGTACGTCTCCATTGCAGGAACCAAATTTAGCACTTGGGTACTTAGGTACGGTACGGTACCGCGGAGGAAAAGCGCCATGTAAGAGTAAAGGTGTTCATGATCACACCTCCGAGGTCGCACAAAGTGACACCATTGGTGTTTTAGACAATCTGCGGATCGTTAACAAAACCACATGAACCTTTCACGGCATGAACAAGTCAATTCAACGTTTCCTTGTTAATATCGGAAGCTCTACTTATTCCGTGGAATACATTAACCTAACGAACGTTTCTAGACCATCACCCGAGTTACCTGTAGTTCAATATCAAACCAGGATAACCGTGACGTTAAAGTTAAAGGGAGGTGTGTTTACCGTCATTGTGCACACCTGCGAGAAACCACCACAGGTAGGCCGAGCGCACGTGTGCAGTTCGAACACCGAACGAGCGACTCGCTCCTGACAGGTATCTTTAAAGGTACTGTCGTGAAATCGCGATTACAGATCATTTTACCTCATATATGAACAAGCGCCATTGCATTATTGCAACACACTATCGGCATTTGGTGAAACACCCACCTTTTTCTCCGAAACACCGACACACCTCCTAAATCGTACACTGAGGAACGGAACCTGCAGCTGGAGAAGCAGCGAACGCACGATACGTATCTTGTTTACCACACCTGCAGCCACGATGTTTCCGCGCATGCGCAGAACACGTGAGCTACACAGCGGGTGGGGGAGGAGCATAAAGGAGATGGGGAAGGACACAGCGCACAGACAGCGAAAGAGACGCGAGTGGGCGTAGACAGCTCGGCGAGGACAAGAAAAATATGCGCGAGCCACGTGATTCCGCAGAAACTGACGTTAACTACACCGTCAAGGCCACGATCAACCGTATTAAAACGTCAACCCAAAGTAAAAACATTAAAAGAATGCACCCAAGCTATTTACACCTACGTTTTAGTCGTAAATATTTAAAAGTGACCATAAATGAGTTGACTGTAAACGTTGCGTTTCTCTCGCAATGCTTCACGACTAAAGTAAACATCTGATATATTTTCAAACGTAGTGCAATTTGTCTTCATAGAAGTACGAGTCGAAATGTGAAAGTTATTGCGGCAGAAAGAATCCATTGCGTACGGAAACGTAACCTCACAGGCACAGTGAACGACGAACTTCCTCGAATATATAAAACAAAGGAAATAAAAATGAATCGGCAATGATCGCGGTTCATTATACTGAACAGATTATTTAATAATAAGTTAGGAGTAATAATTTAAATTGATGTGAATGGACGAACAATTTCGCGACTTTCCAGACGCATGAAATACACCGCACAAGATGGTTCTCAAGAGTCGACGTGAGAAACCGAATAATTTCTTTCGTATAATCTTTTAGAAATACTCAGAAACCATCAAAATTACGGAAAAACAACAAACAAATCAACTGTGAAAAAAATGAGAATTTTATCCTTGTTTTAACTTTTAAGGTCTGGGTCCGATCGCGCATTTTAACCTTTTCGCTTTGTGAGGACGGAATCCTCCATTGACATATAAAAGTGGAATAACCTACAGGATCAACCATTCTCGACTTCTGCATGCAGTTCAATATTATTATTATTATTATTATTATAGGCATAATAAAGGATTTGTAAGCTCTTAAAACAGCACAGCCCCAGTGGCCTAATGGATAAGGCACTGGCCTCCTAAGCCAGGGATTGTGGGTTCGAGTCCCATCTGGGGTGCTATTAATTTTAACACAACTATGGCCAAAACAAAATCTAATCGCTTGTTCTGGTCGCTTCACCTCAACCATCCACAAAGTTTTGTCATAATTCCGTCAATAACTTTTTGAGATAACCTGCTCACAAACAGGTTGACACGGCCAAGTGAAAACTTTGCTGTAATGTCTTCAAAAGGCTCAATGTAATGCGCTCCTGTGCTATTTTGTGACGAGCACAAAAACACGGACTCATCTGTTTGAGGTCTCAGACTCTCAGCACGCACGGTCTTTATTTCCGCTTCCCCTCCAGAAAGTACAGTGCATCAGAATTACCTGTGGCCACGTTTGGTGACGCAGGTAACAGGGTGCGAGATCAATTTTACAAATCCTAAAGTAGGCCGCAATAAAATAACGTGGGACGTCTTGCAACTTGCAATTTGACGCCATTTTGTATCAGTATAACGTGACGCATCTAACATGATGCCATTTTGTATCGATATTGCGTGAAGCATCAAACATGATGCCATTTTGTATCCATATTGCGTGAAGCATTAACATTATGCCATTTTGTATCGATATTGCGTGAAGCATCTGACATGATGCCATTTTGTATCGATATTGCGTGAAGCATCAAACATGATGCCATTTTGTATCGATATTGCGTGAAGCATTAACATGATGCCATTTTGTATCCATATTGCGTGAAGCATTAACATGATGCCATTTTGTATCGATATTGCGTGAAGCATTAACATGATGCCATTTTGTATCCATATTGCGTGAAGCATTAACATGATGCCATTTTGTATCGATATTGCGTGAAGCATCTGACATGATGCCATTTTGTATCCATATTGCGTGAAGCATCTGACATGATGCCAATTTGTATCCATATTGCGTGAAGCAACTAACATGATGCCATTTTGTATCCATATTGCGTGAAGCAACTAACATGATGCCATTTTGTATCGATATTGCGTGAAGCATCTGACATGATGCCAATTTGTATCCATATTGCGTGAAGCAACTAACATGATGCCATTTTGTATCCATATTGCGTGAAGCAACTAACATGATGCCATTTTGTATCGATATTGCGTGAAGCATCTGACATGATGCCATTTTGTATCGATATTGCGTGAAGCATCTAACATGATGCCATTTTGTATCCAATTGCGTGAAGCATCTAACATGATGCCATTTTGTATCCATATTGCGTGAAGCATCGAACATGATGCCATTTTGTATCGATATTGCGTGAAGCATCTGACATGATGCCATTTTGTATCCATATTGCGTGCAGCATCTAACATGATGCCATTTTGTATCCATATTGCGTGAAGCATCTGACATGATGCCATTTTGTATCCATATTGCGTGAAGCAACTAACATGATGCCATTTTGTATCGATATTGCGTGAAGCATCTGACATGATGCCAATTTGTATCCATATTGCGTGAAGCATCTAACATGATGCCATTTTGTATCCATATTGCGTGAAGCATCTAACATGATGCCATTTTGTATCCATATTGCGTAAAGCATCTAACATGATGCCATTTTGTATCGATATTGCGTGAAGCATCTAACATGATGCCATTTTGTATCCACCTAGTGGGGCACGTCGAGCACGTGTCGATTTGTGCATCAATTGTGATGTCTTCGTTTTCCAATCGAACTGTGTTTCTCTTCACCCAAAAGGCAGCTTATATTTAAACCACAGGAACCTCGAAAAAAAATGTTGAAAGCTGATTTTTTTTTTTTCAGGAAATCTGCTTTGATGGTAAGTGAACACCGTGGAGAGAAATCCCAAACAAGTAAACGAAAACACATGTTTTCGGGATAGACACTTATTTCTTTAAAGTTTAAAACTTTTTTATCATTAAATTTTGATACATCAAAACATACCAGAAAATTGGACAGCGGGCCAAATTTCAGCTCTCTAGGACGTATGGAACCTAGAAAACAAACGGCTCAAAGATTTGAAACGGGACAAACAAACAAAGTTCAGATGAAGTAAAATAAAAGTGTGTAAAAATAATAATAAACAAATACCACATGATGAAACTCAGAATCCAAGATGGCCGCCGTTATCATTCGCGACAATTATTTTAAAATAAATAACATCCCAGATGGGACTCAAACACACAAGGAGGCCAAGGCCTTATCCATTAGGCCACTGGGTCTGTACAGAATTTAGCTTCGCAACCCTTTGAGATATCCTGCTCACAGGTAGACAAACAGACGGCCAGGAGTGAAAACATTGGCCACCTTCGGTGACGCAGGTAACAGGGAGCGAGATCAATTTTATGAATTCTGCTGCTGTAGGCCCACACAAAATGAGGCAAATATTCTCTGTGTATATGTCCATCCAGTACTTCTTCCTCTCCTCCTCTTCCCCTCTTCCTCTCTTTATAAAGGGTGACGTCCAATGGCATCAAGCTGCTGCCCTGCCTTGACCACGATACTCCTCCAGTTCCCTCTGGCCTCAGCCAACTATCTCCACTCTCCAAACACCCCCACCGTACCTCTTCACACAATTCTCCCATCTCAACTGTGGTCTACGTCTTTTCCTCCGACCTTGTTCCCTCAACCGACCCGCTCTCTTTGCCATTCTCTCTTCCCCAATCTGCACCAAGTGTCCAGCCCATCTCGTGCGTGCGAAGTCCTTCCTTGGCACCTCTGAGCTCCTCACCACATACAAAGCTTTCATCCGCAGCTCAATGGAGTACTGCCCTCCCCTCTGGGCTGGTGCACCTGCCTCACACCTAGCTCGGCTTCACTCTGGAGAAACCAAGGCTTTCAGAATCATTGGAATCTCCCGTGATGAAGCTGATTCTGAGGGCCTTTCACTCACTCACCGCAGGCAGGTTGGTGGGCTTTCTATCTTCTACCGACTCCTCTCCGGCCTATACCCCCCCTCCCCCCAGCCCTGTCTGTGCTCTGTACCCCAACTAATCCTGCAGGTCGCACAAGATCTGTCAGCAACCCTCTTATGGTTAAACTGCCAAAATCAAGACTCTCGATTCTCCTTCACTCCTTCATTCCTTTTTTCTCCCGCCTCTGGAACAAACTCCCTCACTCTCTTCAATCCCACTCCTCCCTCCAGGTCTTTAAAACAGCTGTTCACCACCATCTCCCTCCCTTCCACAGATCTACCGATGTCCCTGTTCTCTGGTGTGTTGTCCTTCCCTCTCTCTCCGTCTTTTCTACCACTCCCTTTATTACATGTTATTTGTGTTCGCACTTGTATGAGCCTCGACTTAGTATCCAAAAAAATAATAATCTCAGTCAGCATTTCACCAATCTCCTCTCTCAATTCATCCATTCTCCTTCTATCCACCCTCTTCGCTCCCACAATCCTCTTGACCCAGTTGTTCTCCCAAACCTGCAGCCTCTGTTGTTGTCTTTCTGTCAGCGCCATCTTCTCCAGACCGTAAAGGTAGACCGACGTTACACATGACATCAGAACCTTCTCTTTCAATCTCCTTGAAATCCTTCTGTCTGACATTATTCCCTCCACCCTCCTCCACGCATTCGCACACACCTGAATCCTCCTCCTCACCTCATTGTTCCCCCCAGATACTCAAACCCATTTCCTTGTCTGATCCCCTTCCCTTGTCACCTGATATTCGTTTCTTTTCTCTGCTGCCCAACCCACATCACCTCCATCTTCTCCATCTTCTGCTCATGTTTCTCAAATACCTTCTTCCACTCCCCCAGCACTTCCTGCATTTCTCCACCACAACAACCAGATCATCTTTGTACAATATTGCAGAATACCTTTCATGTTTACCTTCCTGCTCAGCAGCTCCATCACCATGACACACATCAATCAGTTCAAAATCACCACAACTCGGAGTTATGAACGAAGAAGTCGTCGTGGACTGTTGTGAACAAACCTCCTTCACCACGACACATCGTAATTGATAATTATGGTAACAATTACACGACCCAACTGATAATTATGGATTTTTAAACACTTGGGTCAATCTCCACCAGATGTTTCACATCACTTGATGACGACTCAGAATCCAAGATGGCCACCGTCATTATTGGCGAATGTCAGGCAAACACAAAAAGAGCGATAACCCGTCACAGAAAGATAATTTGGGATCTAGAGCAACCTTCCACACAGCCCCAGTGGCCTAATGGATAAGGCACTGGCCTCCTAAGACCAGGGATTGTGGGTTCATAGTCCCATCTGGGGTGATATCTATTTTAAAACAAAACCTAATCGCTTGTCCTTGTCGCTCAACCAACACATCGGCCTCGTTTCGTCAACATTCCGTCCATAACTTTTTGAGATATCCTGCTCACAGACAAACACGCTGGACACTGCCAGGTGTGAAAACATTACCTGCGGCCACCTTCGATGACAGAAGGACCTCGGTTCAAAATCAATTTTACAAATCCTACTGCTGTCGGCCACAAGAAAATAAGGCAATTCTTCTCTGTGTTTATGTCCGTCCACAAATTCTTGATATTAAAACGCCTGAGCCAAGCTCCAGCAGATTTTTCATACGTGGAGCGAGGTACCAACACTCCCCATACACTCAGAGTCGTGATAACTTGCAATTTGACGCCATTATCTATCCATATTGCATGACACATCTGACATGATGCCATTTTGTATCCATCTAGTGTGGCCCATCGAGCATGTGTCGATTTGTGCATCAATTGTGATGTCTTCGTTTTGTAATCAAACTGTCTTTCACTTCACCCAAAAGGAAGATGATATTGTCGCGTTTCTGGCGATTAAAATCCTCCAAGGAACGGATTTCCAAATGGGCTTTAACTCCGAGGCGCTCAATTCAATGTGAAGGTATTCATTATTTATTCGTGTGGGGAGGGAGTGGGGGAGAAGCCGTAAACTCTTCCCTTCACGAGTCCATCCGACGTCCACGACCCTGCAATACATTAACTCAAACAACACGTCATAAAAATGTACAAAAATATACAGGTTTATTGAAGAAAATGCCGGCAACAAAGAAAACACGATAAAACTATATTCCTACTTCGAGCGCTCCCATGCAGACCCGAATACAGACAAAGGATAAAATAACTGGAAAATAAATAGCAATGTTTGTGGCACAAAGCTCAAAGTGGCTGGTGTATCTCGTCAGGAATCGTCAAAGATCGGATGAGGCTTTGGCAAGAAATGCACGTTCGTTAGCGCGAATCAGGCCTCACGCGCGAACCAGGCCTCACGCGCGAAGCGAATCAGCAGGCGTGCAGCTCGCTCTTCCAGTCGTGCTTGTCCTCACAATCTCTGCACGGAAAACCACCTTTCCCGGCCCGTGTCTCTTTCTCCTAATGACCACAAGCAAGATGTCCTCCTCACGACCACCAGTAACATCTCTGAACACGGCCGTTCACGATGGTGTCCAAAATCAGAAGGGGCGAAAAGATGTCGGCACACGACCGTTCACGATGAGATCCACAACGAGAAGGAACAAAAGGACGTCGATGCCGAGAGAGATAAAAGGTTGATGCTGAGAGAGACCAAAATGCGACTGTTCACCAACAACGTCCAAGACAAGAAGGGAAGAGAGGGGCAATAATGACCGTTCGCTATGGTATCCAGAACGAGAAGTTGCAAGAGAAAATGTTGACCAGAGCATTCTTTTATCGTCCAGGCTCTGATATCATCTCAACACGTCTCCGTGTCCGACCCTATCAGTGAGTTCCATCTTACCAGTGCTTGTGCCAATCAAACCCAGACCAATCACTGCTCTTAAAGGGGCATGGCTCTTGGCCTGCCTGTGCATGTGGTGATGTCATGGCTGTGGCACCAGCGGTATTGTTAGATGCCTGATTTCCGGTTGGTTTTTTCATGATTGTGTTTAATGGGCGGTTTCTGGCTCGGTGTCCAGTGCGGTGTCATAAGGAACAGAGGAATAAATTACAGAGGCAATTACAAACAGGGAATCAATTACCTATAATCCCTGGCATACGATGCCAATGCCTTATCCATTAGGCCACTGGGTCTGTACAGAATGTGTATCCGCAACCTTTCGAGATATCCTACTCACAGCCAGACAAACAGATGGACAGGAGTGAAAACATTTGCCACCCTCGGTGATGTCGGTAACAGGGAGCAAGATCAATTTGATTAATTCTGCTGCTGTAGGCCCACACAAAATAAGACAATTCTTCTCTGTGTATATGTCCATCCAGTAATTCTTTCTTTTCTCCTTTTCTACCCTTTATAAAGGGTGACGTCCAATGGCATCAAGCTGCTGCCCTGACTTGACCACGATACTCCTCCAGGTCCGTCTGTCCTCAGCCAACGATCTCCACTCTCCAAACACCCCCACCGTACCTCTTCACACAATTCTCCCATCTCAACTGTGGTCTCCGTCTTTTCCTCCGACCTTGTTCCCTCAACCGACCCGCTCTCTTTGCCATTCGATCTTCCCCAATCTGCACCAAGTGTCCAGCCCATCTCGTGCGTGTGAAGTCCTTCCTTGGCACCTCTGAGCTCCTCAACACATACAAAGCTTTCATCTGCAGCTTGATGGAACACTGTTCTCCCCTCTGGGCTGGTGCACCTGCCTCACACCGAGCTCGGCTTCACTCTGCAGAAACCAAAGCTTTCAGAATCATTGGAATCTACCGCGATGAAGCTGATTCTGAGGGTCTTTCACTCTCTCACCGCAGGCAGGTTGGTGGTCTTTCTGTCTTCTACCGGCTCCTCTCCTGCCTTGCTCCCCCAGCTCTGTCTGTGCTCTGTCCGCCAAATATACCTTCAGGACACACAAGATCTGCCAGCAACCCTCTTATGGTGAAATTGCCAAAATCAAGACTCTCTTCTCACCTTCACTCTTTCATTCCTTTTTTCTCCCGCCTCTGGAACAAACTCCCTCACTCTCTTCAATCCCACTCCTCCCTCCAGGTCCTCAAAACAGCTGTTCACCTCCATCTCTTATCTTCCCCCTTCCCAAAACCTTGATCTTTTCTACCCCCATTAATTCACCCCAAATCTACCTTTTTCAAATTCCATTCCTTCCTGAAAATCCTGGTGGTGTCCATTTGTTTATCCCGTGAACCCCCCATCCCCACCTCCCTCCCTTCCACACATCTACCGATGTCGTTGTTCTCTGCTGTTGTTGTGCTTCCCTCTCTCTTCGTCTTTTCTCCCACTCCCTTTATTACATGTTATTTGTGTTAGCACTTGTATGAGCCTCGACTTAGTATCCAAAAAAGAATAATCTCAGTCAGCATTTCACCAATCTCCCCACCAAGCTCATCTGCACACCAATCTCCTCTCTCAGTTCATCCATTCTCCCTCTATCCACCCTCTTCACTCCCACAATCCTCCTGACCCAGTTGTTCTCCCAAACCTGCAGCCTCTGTTGTTGTCTGTCAGCGCCATCGTCTCCAGACCCTAAAGGTAGACCGACGTTACACATGACATCAGAACCTTCTCTTTCGATCTCCTTGAAATCCTTCTGTCTGACATTAGTCCCTCCACCCTCCCCCACGCATTTGCACCCACCTGAATCCTCCTTCTCACCTCTGTCTCTGACTTATCATCCCCGGTCATTGTTTCCCCCGAGATACTCAAACCCATTTCCTTGTCTGATCCCCTTGCCTTTTCACCTGATATTCGTTTCTTTTCTCTCCTGCCCAACCCACATCACCTCCATTTGCTCCATCTTCTGCTCATGTTTCTCAAATACCTTCTTCCACTCCCCCAGCACTCCACCATAACAACCAGATCATCTTTATACAACATTGCAGAATACCTTTCATGTTTACCTTTTTGCTCACCAGCTCCATCACCATGATAAACATCAATCAGTTCAAAAACACCACAACGTGGAGTAATGAACGTAATGTTGTGAATTTGGGTAGGGGGGAATATCTAGATCCAGGTAGATCTGCATAGGTAGGTGCTCTGATGATCGTGATAGAAGAACCATCTCGATGTACAGTAAGTCAGGGACCTGTAGCCCGTATGTCGGATTAAGTGTATCTTCGTCCCCGCCACGACGGGGCGGGGCATGTAAAGTAGTTGTCGGGAATATGTTAACTCCATTGTGTGTCGTTCCCTCTGTAAGCATCCCAGTGTTCCTTATCGCAATACATCCCATCGACAGTAGATAGGCCCTTAGTGCACACATTAATTAAATTCCCCCCCTTACAATGACTGACCATAAGAACTGACCGGAAAGGCAAGCAGGCAGCGGCCGCACAGTGGTACACCATGGAAGACGAACACCGTGCCAGGCAGGCTGGGAGCCACGCCCAGAAGGGCTCTTGGTTGGTAGAGGGGGAGGGGTGAGCAACAAATACCACACCGATTGGCAGAGCAGGGGAGGGCGTGCGATTGGTCAAAGGAAGGCCAGAGAGCTTCTTCGTGATTGTGGGTGAGAAAGCTAAAGGAGTGACACACTGATTGGCCACCAACCGATGAGACCATGGTCAATCATTGCGGAAGGCGCGAAAGAACTTCCAACAAGCTACACACTGGTTGGAGGAGAAGGGCCGGTGACGTAAACAGGCGCGAAAGGTGAGAAGTAAACGAGGCACTCGTTGGTAGAGGGAGAGTGCCGACGTCACACCACGAGTGACAAAACGACTCGCTCGCCGACATTTTCCTCTCTTCCCTTGGCCTCTTCCTCTGGACTGTCACTTTAGACTTTTGACCTGTGCTTGCCTTTGGACTGTGGTGGAGAGACCAGCGCCGACGATCATTCTCCCCTGTTGTTCGTGCTGCTGGTGCCTGCGTGCTGTGCTGTGTAGCGCGGGACGGCCCGTGCAGAGAGGGGTGTTCGCGCCAACGCCCGAGCGGTTCATGCCAACAGGAGTGCGGTCGGACGGCTGCGCTTGGAGCTGACCATCCCGGACAATTCCTGACGGCCACATCCAGACAGATAAGCCCACACAAACCACAACACGACGAGACATTAATTTTATTCATCCTCGCCCATTGTTTTGTATTTGAAATCTGAGCGGGGACGTCCCAATTTAGAATTTAGTTTCTTCCATTGCTTTTCCTTGTTCTCGGGTCCGTATTAAATATTCCTTTTGTACATTCTAAATTCAGCTTTTGGTTTGATTTAATAATTTGCAGGGAGAAGACATCGTTGGGGCCAAAAAGGTAAGCCGCGGCATTCTCCCCCAAACCCCTTCTCGCGTGTCGGCCACCATCAATTGGATTGCATAAACACCTTCAAGTAAGCTCGAGTCCATCCGCGATCCCCCGGTCTTAACCAAGGTGCAATCACGCGACAATACCTTTCATGTTTACCTTCCTGCTCACCAGCTCCATCACCATGATAAACATCAATCAGTTCAAAATCAGCACAACGCGAAGTAATGAACGAACAAGCCTTCGTGGACTGTTTTGAACAAAACTCCTTCACCACGACACATCGTAATTGATAATTATGATAACAATTACACGACCCATCTGATAATTATGGATTTTAAAACACCTGGGTCAATCTCCACCAGATGTTTCACATCACTTGATGAAGACTCAGAATCCAAGATGGCCACCGTCGTAATTCGCGAATGTCAGGGCAACACAAAAAGAGCCATAACCCATCACAGAAAGATATTTTTGGATCTAGAACCACCTTCCACACAGCCCCAGTGGCCTAATGGATAAGGCACTGGCCTCCTAAGCCAGGGATTGTGGGTTCAAGTCCCATCTGGGGTGATATTTATTTTAAAACAAAATCCAATCACTTGTTCTTGTTGCTCAACCGACACATCGACCTCGTTTTGTCATAATTCCGTCCATAACTTTTTGAGATATCCTGCTCACAGACAAACACGCTGACACTGCCAGGTGTGAAAACATTACCTGCGGCCACCTTCGATGACAGAGGGACCTCGGTTCAAGATCAATTTTACAAATCCTACTGCTGTCGGCCACAAGAAAATAAGGCAATTCTTCTCTGTGTTTATGTCAGTCCACAAATTCTTGACATTAAAACGACTCAGCCAAACTCCAGCAGATTTTTCATACGTGGAGCGAGGTACCAACACTCCCCATAAACTCAGAGTCGTGATAACTTGCGTTTTGACGCCATTTTCTATCCATATTGCATGACACATCTGACATGATGCCATTTTGTATCCATGTAGTGTGGCACATCGAGCATGTGTCGATTTGTGCATCAATTGTGATGTCTTCGTTTTGGAATCGAACTGTCTTTCACTTCACCCAAAAGGAAGATTATATTGTCGCGTTTCTGGCGATTAAAATCCTCCAAGGAACGGATTTCCAAATGGGCTTTAACTCCGAGGCGCTCAATTCAATGTGACGGTTATACGCGTGGGGAGGGAGTGGAGGAGAAGCCGTAAACTCTTCCCTTCACGAGTCTACCCGACGTCCACGACCCTGCAATTCATTAACTCAAACAACACGGAATAAAAATGTACAAAAATAAACAGGTTTATTAAAGAAAATGCCGGCAACAAAGAAAACACGATAAAACTATATTCCTACTTGGAGCGCTCCCACGCAGACCCGAATACAGACAAAGGATAAAATAACTGGAAAATAAATAGCAATGTTTGTGGCACAAAGCTCAAAGCGGCTGGTGTATCTCGTCAGGAATCGTCAAAGATCGGATGAGGCTTTGGCAGGAAATGCACGTTCGTTAGCGCGAATCAGGCCTCACGCGCGAACCAGGCCTCACGCGCGAGGCGAATCAGCAGGCGCGCAGCTCGCTCTTCCAGTCGTGCTTGTCCTCACAATCTCTGCACGGAAAACCACCGTTCCCGGCCCGTGTCTCTTTCTCCTCATGACCACAAGCAAGATGTCCTCCTCACGACCACCAGTAAGATCTCTAAACACGGCCGTTCACGATGGTGTCCAAAATCAGAAGAGGCGAAAAGATGTCGGCACACGACCGTTCACGATGAGATCCACAACGAGAAGGACCAAAAGGACGTCGATGCCGAGAGAGATAAAAGGTTGATGCTGAGAGAGACCAAAATGCGACTGTTCACCAACAAAGTCCAAAACGAGAAGGGAAGAGAGGGGCAATAACGAACGTTCACTGTGGTATTCAGAACGAGAAGTCGCAAGAGGAGAAAATGTCGACCAGAGCATTCTTTTATCGTCCAGGCTCTGACATAATCTCAACACGTCTCCGTGTCCGACCCTATCAGCGAGTCTTGTGCCAATCAAACCCAGACCAATCACTGCTCTTCGAGGGGCGTGGCTCTTGGCCTGCCTGTGCATGTGGTGATGTTGTGGCTGCGGCACCAGCGGTATTGTTCGAGGCCTGATTTCCGGTTGGTTTTTTCATGATTGTGTTTAATGGGCGGTTTCTGGCTGTTGGAGTGTGGTGTCATAAGGAACAGAGGAATAAATTACAGAGGCAATTACAAACAGGGAATCAATTACCCATAATCCCTGGCATAGGATGCCATTGCCTTATCCATTAGGCCACTGGGTCTGCACAGAATGTGTATCCACAACCTTTCGAGATATCATACTCACAGCCAGACAAACAGATGGACAGGAGTGAAAACATTGGCCACCTTCGGTGATGTATGTAACAGAGAGCGAGATCAATTTGATGAATTCTGCTGCTGTCGGCCCACACAAAATAATACAATTCTTCTCTGTGTATGTGTCCATCCAGTCCTTCTTTCCCTTCTCCCTTTCTTCCCTTTATAAAGCGTGACGTCCAATGGCATCAAGCTCCTGCCTGCCTTGACCACGATACTCCTCCAGTTCCCTCTGTCCTCAGCCAACTATCTCCACTCTCCAAACACCCCCACCGTACCTCTTCACACAATTCTCCCATCTCAGCTGTGGTCTACCTCTTTTCCTCCGACCTTGTTCCCTCAACCGACCCGCTCTCTTTGCCATTCTCTCTTCCCCAATCTGCACCAAGTGTCCAGCCCATCTAATGCATGCAAAGTCCTTCCTTGGCACATCTGAGCTCCTCAACACATACAAAGCTTTCATATGCAGCTTGATGGAATGCTGTTCTCCCCTCTGGGCTGGTGCACCTGCCTCACACCTAGCTCGGCTTCACTCTGGAGAAACCAAAGCTTTCAGAATCATTGGAATCTCCTGCGATGAAGCTGATTCTGAGGGTCTTTCACTCTCTCACCACAGGCAGGTTGGTGGTCTTTTCTGTCTTCCACCGACTCCTCTCCTGCCTTGCTCCCCCAGCTCTCTCTGGGCTCTGTCCCCCCAATATTCCGTCAGGTCGCACAAGATCTGCCAGCAACTCTCTCATGGTGAAATTGCCAAAATCAAGACTCTCTTCTCACCTTCACTCTTTCATTCCTTTTTCCCCGCCTCTGGAACAAACTCCCTCACTCTCTTCAATCCCACTCCTCCCTCCGGGTCTTTAAACAGCTGTTCACCACCATCTCTTATCTTCCCCCATCGCAAAACCTTGGTCTTTTCTACCCCCATTAATTCACCCCAAATCTACCTTTTTCGAATTCCATTCTTTCCTGAAAATCCTGGTGGTGTCCATTTGTTTATCCCGTGAACCCCCCATCCCCACCTCCCTCCTTACCACACATCCACCGATGTCGTTGTTCTCTGCTGTTGTTGTGCTTCGCTCTCTCTCCGTCTTTTCTCCCACTCCCTTTATTATATGTTATTTGTGTTAGCACTTGTATGAGCCTCGACTTAGTATCCAAAAAATAATCATCTCAGTCAGCATTTCACCAATCTCCCCATTAAGCTCATCTGCACACCAATCTCCCCACCAAGCTCATCTGCACACCAATCTCCTCTCGCAGGTCAGCCATTCTCCTTCTATCCACCCTCTTCACTCCCACAATCCTCCTGACCCAGTTGTTCTCCCAAACCTGCAGCCTCTGTTGTTGTCTGTCAGCACCATCGTCTCCAGACCGTAAAGGTAGACCGACGTTACACATGACATCAAAACCTTCTCTTTCAATCTCCTTGAAATCCTTCTGTCTGCAATTATTCCCTCCACACTCTTCCACACATTCGCACACACATTCGTTTTCTTTTTTTGTATACTGAATCGAGGCTCGTGAAAGAGCTGACATTTACTTCACAAACAAAATATATAAAAAGAGGGAGCGGAAGACAAGAGAATGGGAAGCACGCAAACACTTGAGAGCACACAACATTTAAGAGCAGGGAGATGTGTGGGAGGGAGAGGGCTTGGGGGGAGGAGCCGTGGGAAGGGGAGGGGGGGGTGGGAGAAGTATAAAACACAAGGACACCAAGGACTTCCAGGACAGACGTTGGTCTTTCAAAAAGTGGAATTGGGGTGAAATTATCGGGAATAGAAAAGATCAAGGTTTTGGATGGGGGAAGATAAGAGATGGTGGTGAACAGCTGTTTTAAAGATCTGGAGGGTGGAGTGGGATTGAGGAGAGTGAGGGAGTTTGTTCCAGAGGCGGGAGAAAAGAGGAATGAAGGAGTGAAGGTGAGCAGAGAGTCTTGATTTTGGCAGTTTAACCATAAGAGGGTTGCAGGCAGATCTTGTGCGACCTGTAGGAATATTTGCTGGACAGAGCCCAGAGAGAGCTGGGGGGGCAAGGCCAGAGAGGAGTCGGTAGAAGACGGAAAGACCACCAACCTGCCTGCGGTGATTGAGTGAGAGGCCCTTGGAGTTAGCTTCATCGCGGGAGATTCCAATGATTCTGAATGCTTTGCTTTCAACAGCGTGAAGACGAGCTCGGTGTGAGGCAGGAGCACCAGCCCAGAGGGGAGAGCAGTATTCCATTGAGATGCGGATGAAAGCCTTGTACGTGGTGAAGAGCTCAGGTGTGCCAAGGAAGGACTTCGCATGACGGAGGATGCCCAGTCGGCGACTGGCTTTGGAGGCCAGATTTGAAATGTGGTTTTCCCAGGAAAGATCATGGCAGATAGTGAGACCCAAAAGTTTGAGTGACAGAACTTCTTGGAGAGGATTATTCAGAAAGTAGATGGGAGGGTTGTCCAGTCGGTCTTTTCGGAGAGACATCGTAAGAGTGTGAGATTTGTCAGGATTGAAAGACATGTTCCACTTGTTTGCCCAGTCTGTTATTTTTTCCAGGTCTGCAGAGAGTGAGGGGGCTGCAGACTGCCGATCTGAGGGATGAAGAATGGAGCGACAGAGAGTAGAGTCATCAGCAAAGAGATAGAGAGGATTTTCAAGAGAGTCGGAGAGATCATTGAGGAAGACCAAAAGCACAGGGCACAGAACACTGCCTTGGGGAACTCCAGCCTGAACAGGAAGAGGAGATGAGAGAAACCCATTCAGGGCCACACGTTGACTACGACTAGAGAGGAAGTCTGCCAGCCATGCGTGGAGATTTCCATGGATACCAACAGAGGAGAGTTTGGTGAGCAGAGCGGGGTGCCAGACCGTATCGAAGGCACGTGATATGTCAAGGGAGACAGCTCTAATTTCCTGTTTGGCATTGAGGACCTCCATCCATTGCTGAAAAAGCAGTAGCAGCATGTCCAGAGTAGAGTGACCAGGTCTGAAACCAAATTGATGATCAGAGATCAAGCCATTGGAGAAGAGGAAAGATTTCATATCTGAAGCAATGATGGATTCCATGACTTTACTGATAATTGAGAGAAGGCTGATTGGTCTGTAGTTGCTGGGATCTGTTTTTGCACCTTTTTTGTGCAAAGCAGTGATGTTGGCAGATTTCCAAGCAGATGGCAGATGACCTTGAGCAAAAGAGAGTGTGAAGAGAACAGAGAGAGGGAGTGAAAGAGCGGAAGAACAAGATTTTAGGACCCGTGGGCTGATGCCGTCAGGTCCAGTTGCAGAATCAGAGTCGAGGGTTGACAGAAAGTTTTCCACCTTGTCAGGAGGAAAGGACACAGAGTCCAGGAGCAGCTGGGTACGACTGGGTACGGTGGGTACAGAGAGGGATGGGTTTGGGACACAAGATTTAGAGGCAAACACAGAGTTGAGGCATTCAGCTTTTTCACGCGCGGAGTCAGCCGTGTGGCCGTTTGAGGTGAGGGAGGGGATGGAGGGGGAACAAACACCAGAAACAGATTTGACCAGACACCACCAGGATTTGGAAGAGGGAGACAGATAAGGGAGTTCGGTCTTGAGAACGGAGAGATATTGTTTCCTGGCTCTCCTGAGGGTGGACACACACTTGTTTCGGGCTTTGTGAAAGGAAATGAGTTTTCCTTCCGTTGGATTTGCTTTCCAGGAGACGAAGGCAAGTTGTTTCTGGGCAACAGCCTCACCACAAGATTCCGTGTACCATGGACGGGAGGAAGGGTATGACAACTGAAGACGAGATGGGATAAATCTGTGCATGAGAGAGAGAGCAATTTACTTTGGAAGAATTCCCAGGATGAGTTGATGTCAGAGGTGGTAGAGATGGGAGACCAGTCCAGATGATTGATGGCTGCTTGAAGACCGTGCCAGTTGGCCTGAGTGAAATGCCAGACTCGTCGACGCTGAGCAGGCTCCCTGAGAATGGTCAGAGAGATGTCCACTTTAACAAGCACATGATAAGATGAGCCGATTGGAGCAGAAGAAGAGCAGCAGACATTTTCAGGGAAGTTAGTCATAACCAAGTCCAGAAGAGAAGATGCTCTGTTGACTGAGATCCGGGTCGGGAAATTGACAGATTGTGTCAGTCCCAGTGAGTCGCAGAAGTCCTTTGCTGAGGAGCCATGGCTGGTGAGAGAGGTACCCACACCCAGCCAACTGGCATGGTGACAATTGAAATCACCACATATGAGGAAGGTCCTTCACCACGACACATCGTAATTGATAATTATGATAACAATTACACGACCCACCTGATAATTATGGATTTTAAAACACCTGGGTCAATCTCCACCAGATGTTTCACATCACTTGATGAAGACTCAGAATCCAAGATGGCCACCGTCATTATTCGCGAATGTCAGGCAAACACAAAAAGAGCCATAACCCGTCACAGAAAGATAATTTGGGATCTAGAGCCACATCCCACACAGCCCCAGTGGCCTAATGGATAAGGCACTGGCCCCCTAAGACCAGGGATTGTGGGTTCGAGTCCCATCTGGGGTGATGCTTATTTTAAAGCAAAATCGAATCACTTGTTCTTGTCGCTCAACCAACACATCGACCTCGTTTCGTCAACATTCCGTCCACAATTTTTTGAGATATCCTGCTCACAGACAAACATGCTGACACTGCCAGGTGCGAAAACATTACCTACGGCCACCCTCGATGACAGAGGGACCTCGGTTCAAGATCAATTAAACAAATCCTCCTGCTGTCTGCCGCAAGAAAATAGGGCAAATCTTCTCTGTGTTGATGTCCGTCCACAAATTAGTCAGGTTCACGATGTTAACAAATATAATTTCGTTCAAAATTTTGGTAGATCAGCAAAACTATACATTTTGGAATATTCAGAGCATGAAGAATCCAAAAATTAATGTTTACATTTGCGTAGACACCTTTGCGAAAATGACACTCATGACAGTGATGAAGATAGTCAGGTTCACGATGTTAACAAATATAATTTCTTTCAAAAATTTGGGATTAGCAAACCTGTACATTTTTGGAATCTTCAGAGCATGGAGAATCTGAAAATCAATGTTGGCATTTGCACAGACACCTGCATGGCCGCCATTTTGGATTTTGAAAATGGCCGCCATAAAATACATATTTTGCGCGATCTCGGCTTCTAGTCAACCTAGAGACTTAATTAAATATGCTAATCCTATGTTTTCTGGGTCAAGGAATCCAATAAAGGCCTCAAAATAGTGCTCAGGATTATAGAAAAGCAACAAACAAAGGTAATTGAAAACCATTGTCTTTATGTTTGTGATAGTGTAGCGGCTGCCGCTGGGTTTTCACAATCGCCTTGCACCTATCAAGGACGCGGAGCGATCACCATGCCAGGCTCGTCCAGGACGCCCGGGCAGGCCCGCACTCAACTTGCCAGGCCTCGGTCGGGACGCCCGGGCATGCCCGCGCTCAACTTGCCAGGCCTCGGTCGGGAAGCCCGGGCATGCCCGGGCATGCCCAGGCAGGCTCGCCCTCAACTTGCCAGGCCGCAGCCAGGACGCTGGGCCACGCCCCCTGGCGCCGGGCCTGGGCAAACGCTCCGGGATAATTGGTATATATATTGCTGCCCGATAAACGGGTTTTCAGTGTGTGCCTGAGTGTTTGATTTCATTAAAGCAACTCGGATGAATTCTAGCTTTTTGTCGCGTCCATTCTTCCGATCGACGTGGGAGCCCCAGCTCCTTCATTGGTGACCTATCGACATGGACACGGCAGTCGCCCTTAAACTGCCTACCTTCTGGGAGGCTCACGCGGCGGTTTGGTTCGCGCAGGCGGAGTCCCTGTTCGCCCTGCGAGGCGTCACGGCCGACGACACCCGCTTCCACCATGTGGTAGCTGCGCTCGGGTCGGCTACCGCGGCCCGCGCCCTGAGCCTCCTCGAAAGCCCGCCAGCCGCTGACAAATACGGCGCGATTAAGAAGCTGCTCCTCGATGCTTTCGCCCTCCCATCGGCGGAACGCGCACGGCGCCTGCTCGAACTGCCTGAGCTCGGCGACACGCGCCCTTCCGAGCGAATGGACTACATGCTTTCACTGCTCGGCGAGCACTCTCCGGCATTCCTGTTCCGGGAGCTGTTCCTCCGTCAGCTGCCTAACCCGGTACGCCTCGCCCTGGCAAGCACGACGATCACAGATCCCCGGGCCCTTGCCAGAGAAGCCGACAAGATCTCCGCCGCAGGACAGCGCATCGCAGCGGCGACATGGGACCCACCGCCGTCCGACGCAACACCCATGGCGCCCGAGCACCCGGCACGGTCGACGGCCGAACTGCCGACGCAATTGGCGGCCGCTCTACCGAGCCGACCACCTCCAGCACGACGACCAAGGCCTCCACCTGACCAAGCGTGGTGTTACTATCATGCCAGGTTCGGACAGAAGGCCCGGACATGCCGACCCCCGTGCACCTTCGGCAGGCCGGGAAACGGCCGGGCCGGCGTTCATTACCAGCCATGAGCGCCGGCCACACGGGCAACTTACTGTTCATCACGGATAAAGCGTCCGGACGGCGCTTCCTGTGTGACACCGGCGCCCAACTGAGCGTCATACCCGCCTCCGACCAGGACAGGCAATCCGCGGTTTGCAGCCCCTCCTTGGTTGCGGCCAACGGATCGACTATCCGCACCTTCGGCCCGCGCAACGTCACCCTCTGCTTCGGTGGCCAACGCTTTGCTTGGACGTTTGTAACCGCCAACGTGCCCATGGCTCTGCTAGGCGCCGACTTCCTCTGCGCACACGGACTGCTGGTGGACGTCCAACGGCGTCGTTTAATCAACGCTGAAACCTTCAGCTCCCTGGTATGCACATTGAGCAGCTCCGCGCCGACCGAGCTGGCATGCACCGTCCCGGCGGCGAACGAGTTTGCTCGCCTGCTCACGGAGTTCCCGGCCCTCACGCGGCCGACGTTTTCGGCCGTCGCAGTACGGCATGGGATCGAGCACCACATACCAACCACGGGCCCGCCGGTCTACGCCAGGGCCCGCCGCCTCGACCCAGCCAAGCTCGCCGTAGCGAAGGCCGAATTCGACGCGTTGGAGCACCTCGGCATCGTGCGGCGCTCCGATAGCGCGTGGGCCTCGCCACTGCACATCGTGCCAAAGCCAGGGGGTGGATGGCGCCCGTGTGGCGACTACCGCCGTCTCAATGACGCTACCACCCCCGACAGGTACCCGATCCCGCATATCCAAGACTTCTCCGCCCGTCTGGCGGGACGGGTCATTTTTTCGAAAATTGATCTCATACGGGGATATCACCAGGTACCTGTCAGGGCGGCCGACGTCCCTAAAACGGCAGTCATCACGCCGTTCGGCTTATTCGAATTCTTGCGGATGCCGTTTGGTCTCAAGAACGCGGCTCAGGCGTTCCAGCGCTTGATGGATGGCGTGCTGCGTGACCTGCCGTTCCTTTTCGTTTACCTGGACGACATCCTCGTCGCCAGCACGTCCCGGGCCGAGCACCTCCTCCACCTCCGAACACTGTTCGGGCGCCTCAGCGAGCACGGCCTCATCGTCAACCCGGCCAAATGCCACTTCGGCACGACGGCCGTTGATTTTTTGGGCCACCACATCACCAAGAACGGGGCCGTGCCGCTGCCAACCAAGGTCGAGGCCATCACCACGTTCCCGCGTCCCCGCACCATAAAGGCCCTGCAGGAATTCCTGGGAATGGTGAATTTTTATCACCGCTTTGTGCCCCGCGCTGCTCAACTCATGCGGCCCCTCTACGAAGCCCTCCGGGGCAAGCCGGCCAAGCACGACATCGCCTGGTCCGCAGCAATGGATGCGGCCTTCCAACGCTCAAAGCGGGCCCTCGCCGACGCAACACTGCTCGCTCACCCGGTGCTCAACGCTCCCATCGCCCTCACCACGGATGCCTCCGACTACGCGGTGGGCGCCGTACATGAGCAATGGGTGAACGGGGTTTGGCAGCCACTCGCTTTTTTCAGCCGGCAGCTCCGGCCGAACGAGCTCAAATACAGCACGTTTGACCGGGAGCTCCTCGGTCTACACCTGGCCATCCGCCATTTCCGCCACCTCCTGGAGGGCCGACCTTTCACGGCGTTCGTCGACCACAAGCCGTTGGTTTACGCCATGGCCAAGGTCACGGAGCCATGGTCGGCCCGCCAACAGCGCCACCTCTCCGCCGTGTCGGAGTTTACCACGGACATCCGGCACGTCGCCGGCAAAAACAACGCCGTGGCCGACTGTCTTTCCCGGGCCAGCGCGAACGCGGTCCACCTGGGCGTGGATTTTGCGCTTATGGCGGCGTACCAAACCACCGACACCACGGTGCAAGCCCTCCGGGCGGCGGACACGGGCCTCCGCCTGGCCGACATCCCCTGCGCGGACACTGTCCTGCTCTGCGACGTCTCCCAAGGCCAGCCTCGCCCCATCGTGCCCGTCACCTGGCAACGCCGCATCTTCGCCTCCCTCCACGGCCTTTCCCACCCGGGCCGGAAAGCTTCCCAGAAGCTGGTGTCGGCGCGTTTCGTCTGGCACGGCCTTCGTCGGGACGTCCGCGATTGGACCAGCACCTGCACGGCCTGCCAACGGGCCAAGGTCCACCGACACACCCAGGCCCCGCTGGCACCTTTCACCGTGCCCGAACGACGTTTTGACCACGTCAACGTGGATCTGGTGGGCCCCCTCCCCCCGTGACGGGGGTTCACACACCTGCTCACCATGGTGGACAGGACCACCAGGTGGCCGGAGGCCGTTCCCCTCGTCTCCACCACCACCGCCGACGTGGCGCAGGCTTTCATCGCCACCTGGGTCGCCCGCTTCGGCGCACCGGCGGACATCTCGTCAGACCGCGGACCACAGTTCACCTCCGAGCTGTGGGGCGCGGTCGCCCGCAACCTGGGGGTCAAGCTCCACCGTACTACGGCCTACCACCCCCAAGCAAACGGGTTGTGCGAGCGATTCCACCGCTCCATGAAGGCCGCGCTCATGGCCGGCCTTCAAGACGGCGGTTGGGCCGACCGGCGGCCGTGGGTCCTTTTGGGCCTTCGCACGGCCCCCAAGGAGGACCTCCAGGCATCCACCGCCGAGCTTGTCTATGGCCAGGCGCTACGCGTCCCGGGCGAATTCGTGCCCGACGCTACCAGTCCCTGGTCCGCAGCTCACCAGCGCTCGGACCTCCAGGAGGCCGCCCGACGGTTTGCCCCCGTGCCAACATCCCGCCACGGTGACCCCCAGTCCTACGTCCCCCCAGCACTCCGCACAGCGGAGTATGTTTTTGTGCGTCACGACGCACATCGGTGGCCACTCCAGCCGCCGTACGACGGGCCCTTCCGGGTGCTGCGACGGGACGACAAGTCGTTCGTCATCGACATCGGCGGCAGGTCGGACCGGATTGCGGTGGACCGCCTCAAGCCGGCGCACGTGGACGTCGACCACCCACCACGAGTGGCCCTTCCGCCGCGGCGAGGCCGCCCCCCGTCCACGGTGCCCCCCACTCGACCGCCCACCACCTCACCGGACCCCCTCCCACGACCCGCCAGGGGTCGCTTCGGCCGGGTCATCAGGACCCCCTTCAAATTGACCCTGCCGGTGCAAGTCGATTCTGGGGGGACGTGTGTAGCGGCTGCCGCTGGGTTTTCACAATCGCCTTGCACCTATCAAGGACGCGGAGCGATCACCATGCCGGGCTCGTCCAGGACGCCCGGGCAGGCCCGCGCTCAACTTGCCAGGCCTCGGTCGGGACGCCCAGGCATGCCCGGGCATGCCCGGGCAGGCTCGCCCTCAACTTGCCAGGCCGCAGCCAGGACGCTGGGCCACGCCCCCTGGCGCCGGGCCTGGGCAAACGCTCCGGGATAATTGGTATATATATTGCTGCCCGATAAACGGGTTTTCAGTGTGTGCCTGAGTGTTTGATTTCATTAAAGCAACTCGGATGAATTCTAGCTTTTTGTCGCGTCCATTCTTCCGATCGACGTGGGAGCCCCAGCTCCTTCATTGGTGACCTATCGACATGGACACGGCAGTCGCCCTTAAACTGCCTACCTTCTGGGAGGCTCACGCGGCGGTTTGGTTCGCGCAGGCGGAGTCCCTGTTCGCCCTGCGAGGCGTCACGGCCGACGACACCCGCTTCCACCATGTGGTAGCTGCGCTCGGGTCGGCTACCGCGGCCCGCGCCCTGAGCCTCCTCGAAAGCCCGCCAGCCGCTGACAAATACGGCGCGATTAAGAAGCTGCTCCTCAATGCTTTCGCCCTCCCATCGGCGGAACGCGCACGGCGCCTGCTCGAACTGCCTGAGCTCGGCGACACGCGCCCTTCCGAGCGAATGGACTACATGCTTTCACTGCTCGGCGAGCACTCTCCGGCATTCCTGTTCCGGGAGCTGTTCCTCCGTCAGCTGCCTAACCCGGTACGCCTCGCCCTGGCAAGCACGACGATCACAGATCCCCGGGCCCTTGCCAGAGAAGCCGACAAGATCTCCGCCGCAGGACAGCGCATCGCAGCGGCGACATGGGACCCACCGCCGTCCGACGCAACACCCATGGCGCCCGAGCACCCGGCACGGTCGACGGCCGAACTGCCGACGCAATTGGCGGCCGCTCTACCGAGCCGACCACCTCCAGCACGACGACCAAGGCCTCCACCTGACCAAGCGTGGTGTTACTATCATGCCAGGTTCGGACAGAAGGCCCGGACATGCCGACCCCCGTGCACCTTCGGCAGGCCGGGAAACGGCCGGGCCGGCGTTCATTACCAGCCATGAGCGCCGGCCACACGGGCAACTTACTGTTCATCACGGATAAAGCGTCCGGACGGCGCTTCCTGTGTGACACCGGCGCCCAACTGAGCGTCATACCCGCCTCCGACCAGGACAGGCAATCCGCGGTTTGCGGCCCCTCCTTGGTTGCGGCCAACGGATCGACTATCCGCACCTTCGGCCCGCGCAACGTCACCCTCTGCTTCGGTGGCCAACGCTTTGCTTGGACGTTTGTAACCGCCAACGTGCCCATGGCTCTGCTAGGCGCCGACTTCCTCTGCGCACACGGACTGCTGGTGGACGTCCAACGGCGTCGTTTAATCAACGCTGAAACCTTCAGCTCCCTGGTATGCACATTGAGCAGCTCCACGCCGACCGAGCTGGCATGCACCGTCCCGGCGGCGAACGAGTTTGCTCGCCTGCTCACGGAGTTCCCGGCCCTCACGCGGCCGACGTTTTCGGCCGTCGCAGTACGGCATGGGATCGAGCACCACATACCAACCACGGGCCCGCCGGTCTACGCCAGGGCCCGCCGCCTCGACCCAGCCAAGCTCGCCGTAGCGAAGGCCGAATTCGACGCGTTGGAGCACCTCGGCATCGTGCGGCGCTCCGATAGCGCGTGGGCCTCGCCACTGCACATCGTGCCAAAGCCAGGGGGTGGATGGCGCCCGTGTGGCGACTACCGCCGTCTCAATGACGCTACCACCCCCGACAGGTACCCGATCCCGCATATCCAAGACTTCTCCGCCCGTCTGGCGGGACGGGTCATTTTTTCGAAAATTGATCTCATACGGGGATATCACCAGGTACCTGTCAGGGCGGCCGACGTCCCTAAAACGGCAGTCATCACGCCGTTCGGCTTATTCGAATTCTTGCGGATGCCGTTTGGTCTCAAGAACGTGGCTCAGGCGTTCCAGCGCTTGATGGATGGCGTGCTGCGTGACCTGCCGTTCCTTTTCGTTTACCTGGACGACATCCTCGTCGCCAGCACGTCCCGGGCCGAGCACCTCCTCCACCTCCGAACACTGTTCGGGCGCCTCAGCGAGCACGGCCTCATCGTCAACCCGGCCAAATGCCACTTCGGCACGACGGCCGTTGATTTTTTGGGCCACCACATCACCAAGAACGGGGCCGTGCCGCTGCCAACCAAGGTCGAGGCCATCACCACGTTCCCGCGTCCCCGCACCATAAAGGCCCTGCAGGAATTCCTGGGAATGGTGAATTTTTATCACCGCTTTGTGCCCCGCGCTGCTCAACTCATGCGGCCCCTCTACGAAGCCCTCCGGGGCAAGCCGGCCAAGCACGACATCGCCTGGTCCGCAGCAATGGATGCGGCCTTCCAACGCTCAAAGCGGGCCCTCGCCGACGCAACACTGCTCGCTCACCCGGTGCTCAACGCTCCCATCGCCCTCACCACGGATGCCTCCGACTACGCGGTGGGCGCCGTACATGAGCAATGGGTGAACGGGGTTTGGCAGCCACTCGCTTTTTTCAGCCGGCAGCTCCGGCCGAACGAGCTCAAATACAGCACGTTTGACCGGGAGCTCCTCGGTCTACACCTGGCCATCCGCCATTTCCGCCACCTCCTGGAGGGCCGACCTTTCACGGCGTTCGTCGACCACAAGCCGTTGGTTTACGCCATGGCCAAGGTCACGGAGCCATGGTCGGCCCGCCAACAGCGCCACCTCTCCGCCGTGTCGGAGTTTACCACGGACATCCGGCACGTCGCCGGCAAAAACAACGCCGTGGCCGACTGTCTTTCCCGGGCCAGCGCGAACGCGGTCCGCCTGGGCGTGGATTTTGCGCTTATGGCGGCGTACCAAACCACCGACACCATGGTGCAAGCCCTCCGGGCGGCGGACACGGGCCTCCGCCTGGCCGACATCCCCTGCGCGGACACTGTCCTGCTCTGCGACGTCTCCCAAGGCCAGCCTCGCCCCATCGTGCCCGTCACCTGGCAACGCCGCATCTTCGCCTCCCTCCACGGCCTTTCCCACCCGGGCCGGAAAGCTTCCCAGAAGCTGGTGTCGGCGCGTTTCGTCTGGCACGGCCTTCGTCGGGACGTCCGCGATTGGACCAGCACCTGCACGGCCTGCCAACGGGCCAAGGTCCACCGACACACCCAGGCCCCGCTGGCACCTTTCACCGTGCCCGAACGACGTTTTGACCACGTCAACGTGGATCTGGTGGGCCCCCTCCCCCCGTGACGGGGGTTCACACACCTGCTCACCATGGTGGACAGGACCACCAGGTGGCCGGAGGCCGTTCCCCTCGTCTCCACCACCACCGCCGACGTGGCGCAGGCTTTCATCGCCACCTGGGTCGCCCGCTTCGGCGCACCGGCGGACATCTCGTCAGACCGCGGACCACAGTTCACCTCCGAGCTGTGGGGCGCGGTCGCCCGCAACCTGGGGGTCAAGCTCCACCGTACTACGGCCTACCACCCCCAAGCAAACGGGTTGTGCGAGCGATTCCACCGCTCCATGAAGGCCGCGCTCATGGCCGGCCTTCAAGACGGCGGTTGGGCCGACCGGCGGCCGTGGGTCCTTTTGGGCCTTCGCACGGCCCCCAAGGAGGACCTCCAGGCATCCACCGCCGAGCTTGTCTATGGCCAGGCGCTACGCGTCCCGGGCGAATTCGTGCCCGACGCTACCAGTCCCTGGTCCGCAGCTCACCAGCGCTCGGACCTCCAGGAGGCCGCCCGACGGTTTGCCCCCGTGCCAACATCCCGCCACGGTGACCCCCAGTCCTACGTCCCCCCAGCACTCCGCACAGCGGAGTATGTTTTTGTGCGTCACGACGCACATCGGTGGCCACTCCAGCCGCCGTACGACGGGCCCTTCCGGGTGCTGCGACGGGACGACAAGTCGTTCGTCATCGACATCGGCGGCAGGTCGGACCGGATTGCGGTGGACCGCCTCAAGCCGGCGCACGTGGACGTCGACCACCCACCACGAGTGGCCCTTCCGCCGCGGCGAGGCCGCCCCCCGTCCACGGTGCCCCCCACTCGACCGCCCACCACCTCACCGGACCCCCTCCCACGACCCGCCAGGGGTCGCTTCGGCCGGGTCATCAGGACCCCCTTCAAATTGACCCTGCCGGTGCAAGTCGATTCTGGGGGGACGTGTGTAGCGGCTGCCGCTGGGTTTTCACAATCGCCTTGCACCTATCAAGGACGCGGAGCGATCACCATGCCGGGCTCGTCCAGGACGCCCGGGCAGGCCCGCGCTCAACTTGCCAGGCCTCGGTCGGGACGCCCAGGCATGCCCGGGCATGCCCGGGCAGGCTCGCCCTCAACTTGCCAGGCCGCAGCCAGGACGCTGGGCCACGCCCCCTGGCGCCGGGCCTGGGCAAACGCTCCGGGATAATTGGTATATATATTGCTGCCCGATAAACGGGTTTTCAGTGTGTGCCTGAGTGTTTGATTTCATTAAAGCAACTCGGATGAATTCTAGCTTTTTGTCGCGTCCATTCTTCCGATCGACGTGGGAGCCCCAGCTCCTTCAATAGAACTGTATTACATAATATATGATATTGCAAGTCCTTTTAAGTTATAGGTTGTTATAGGAAGTTATAGGTAGTATCAGATTGAACTATAAGTCCTATACACAGGATCTACGAGGTCTATACCGTTCAGGAATATGCTTTTACAGACCTTCATCACTGTCCTGAGTGTCATTTTCGCAAAGGTGTCTACGCAAATGTAAACATTAATTTTTGAATTCCTCATGCTCTGAATATTCCAAAAATGTATAGTTTTGCTAATCTACCAAAATTTTGAACGAAAAAACATAGTGAACCTGACTAAATTCTTGACATTAAAACGCCCCAGCCAAGCTCCAGCAGATTTTTCATACGTGGAGCGAGGTACCAACACTCCCCATGTACTCAGAGTCGTGATAACGTGCAATTTGACGCCATTTTCTATCCATATTGCATGACACATCTGACATGATGCCATTTTGTATCCATCTAGTGTGGCACATCAAGCATGTGTCGATTTATGCATCAATTGTGATGTCTTCGTTTTGTAATCGAACTGTCTTTCACTTCACCCAAAAGGAAGATTATATTGTCGCGTTTCTGGCGATTAAAATCCTCAAAGGGAACGGATTTCCAAACGGGCTTTAACTCCGAGGCTCTCAATTCAATGTGATGGTATTCATTATACGCATGGGGAGGGGGTGCGGGAGAAGCCGTAAACTCTTACCTCCACGAGTCCACCCGACGTCCACGACCCTGCAATACATTAACTCAAACAACACGGAATAAAAATGTACAAAAATAAACAGGTTTTTTAAGGCAAATGCCGGCAACAAAGAAAACACGATAAAACTATATTCCTAATTGGAGCGCTCCCATGCAGACCCGAATACAGACAAAGGATAAAATAACTGGAAAATAAATAGCAATGTTTGTGGCACAAAGCTCAAAGCGGCTGGTGTATCTCGTCAGGAATCGTCAAAGATCGGATGAGGCTTTGACAGGAAATGCACGTTCGTTAGCGCGAATCAGGCCTCATGCGCGAACCAGGCCTCACGTGTGAAGCGAATCAGCAGGCGTGCAGCTTGCTCTTCCAGTCGTGCTTGTCCTCACAATCTCTGCACGGAAAACCACCGTTCCCGGCCCATGTCTCTTTCTCCTCATGACCACAAGCAAGATGTCCGCCTCACGACCACCAGTAAGATCTCTGAACACGGCCGTTCACATTGGTGTCCAAAATCAGAAGGGGCGAAAAGATGTCGGCACACGACCGTTCACGATGACATCCACAACGAGATGGACCAAAAGGACTTCGATGCCGAGAGAGATAAAAGGTTGATGCTGAGAGAGACCAAAATGCGACTGTTCACCAACAACGTCCAAAACAAGAAGGGAGGAGAGGGGCAATAACGACCGTTCGCTATGGTATCCAGAACGAGAAGTCGCAAGAGGAGAAAATGTCGACCAGAGCATTCTTTTATCGTCCAGGCTCTGACATCATCTCAACACGTCTCCGTATCCGACCCTATCAGCGAGTTCCATATTACCAGTGCTTGTGCCAAACAAACCCAGACCAATCACTGCTCTTAAAGGGGCGTGGCTCTCGGCCTGCCTGTGCATGTGGTGTGGTCGTGGCTGCGGCACCAGCGGTATTGTCAGAGGCCTGATTTCCGGTTGGTTTTTTCATGATTGTGTTTAATGGGCGGTTTCTGGCTCGGTGTCCAGTGCGGTGTCATAAGGAACAGAGAAATAAATTATAGAGGCAATTACAAACAGGGAATCAATTACCCATAATCCCTGGCATCGGATGCCAATGCCTTATCCATTAGGCCACTGGGTCTGTACAGAATGTGTATCCGCAACCTTTCGAGATATCCTACTCACAGCCAGACAAACGGATGGACAGGAGTGAAAACATTGGCCACCTTCGGTGATGTCAGTAACAGGGAGCGAGATCAATTTGATGAATTCTGCTGCTGTAGGCCCACACAAAATATGACAATTCTTCTCTGTGTATATGTCCATCCAGTAATTCTTTCTCTTCTCCTCTTCTTCCCTTTATAAAGGGTGACGTCCAATGGCATCAAGCTGCTGCCCTGCCTTGACCACGATACTCCTCCAGTTCCCTCTGTCCTCAGCCAACTATCTCCACTCTGCAAACACCCCCACCGTACCTCTTCACACAATTCTCCCATCTCAGCTGTGGTCTACCTCTTTTCCTCCGACCTTGTTCCCTCAACCGACCCACTCTCTTTGCCATTCTCTCTTCCCCAATCTGCACCAAGTGTCCAGCCCATCTCGTGCATGAGAAGTCCTTCCTTGGCACCTCTGAGCTCCTCAACACATACAAAGCTTTCATCTGCAGCTTGATGGAATGTACTGTTCTCCCCTCTGGGCTGGTGCACCTGCCTCACACCGAGCTCGGCTTCACTCTGCAGAAACCAAAGCTTTAAGAATCATTGGAATCTCCCGCGATGAAGCTGATTCTGAGGGTCTTTCACTCACTCACCGCAGGCAGGTTGGTGGTCTTTCTATCTTCTACCGACTCCTCTCCGGCCTATACACCCCCTCCCCCAGCCCTGTCTGTGCTCTGTACCCCAACTATTCCTGCAGGTCGCACAAGATCTGTCAGCAACCCTCTTATGGTTAAACTGCCAAAATCAAGACTCTCGATTCTCCTTCACTCCTTCATTCATTTTTTCTCCCGCCTCTGGAACAAACTCCCTCACTCTCTTCAATCCCACTCGTCCCTCCAGGTCTTTAAAATAGCTGTTCACCACCATCTCCCTCCCTGCCACAGATCTACCGATGTCCCTGTTCTCTGCTGTGTTGTCCTTCCCTCTCTCTCTCCGTCTTTTCTACCACTCCCTTTATTACATGTTATTTGTGTTCGCACTTGTTTGAGCCTCGTCTTAGTATCCCAAAAAATAATAATCTCAGTCAGCATTTCACCAATCTCCTCTCTCAGTTCATCCATTCTCCTTCTGTCCACCCTCTTCGCTCCCACAATCCTCTTGACCCAGTTGTTCTCCCAAACCTGCAGCCTCTGTTGTTGTCTTTCTGTCAGCGCCATCTTCTCCAGACCGTAAAGGTAGACCGACGTTACACATGACATCAGAACCTTCTCTTTCAATCTCCTTGAAATCCCTCTGTCTGACATTATTCCCTCCACGCATTTGCACCCACCTGAATCCTCCTTCTCACCTCTGTCTCTGACTTATCATCCACGGTCATTGTTTCCCCCCGATACTCAAACCCATTTCCTTGTCTGATCCCCTTCCCTTTTCACCTGATATTCGTTTCTTTTCTCTCCTGCCCAACCCACATCACCTCCATTTGCTCCATCTTCTGCTCATGTTTCTCAAATACCTTCTTCCACTCCCCCAGCACTCCACCATAACAACCAGGTCATCTTTATACAACATTGCCGAATACCTTTCATGTTTACCTTCCTGCTCACCAGCTCCATCACCATGATAAACATCAATCAGTTCAAAATCACCACAACGTGGAGTAATGAACGTAATGTTGTGAATTTGGGGTAGAGGGGAATATCTAGATCCAGGTAGATCTGCATAGGTAGGTGCTCTGATGATCGTGATAGAAGAACCATCTCGATGTACAGTAAGTCAGGAACCTGTAGCCCGTATGTCGGATTAAGTGCATCTTCATCCCCGCCACGACGGGGCGGGGCATGTAAAGTAGTTGTCGGGAATATGTTAACTCCATTGTGTGTCGTTCCCTCTGTAAGCATCCCAGTGTTCCTTATCGCAATACATCCCATAGACAGGAGATAGGCCCTTAGTGCACACATTAATTAAATTCCCCCCCTTACAATGACTGACCATAAGAACTGACCGGAAAGGCAAGCAGGCAGCGGCCGCACAGTGGTACACCATGGAAGACGAACACCGTGCCAGGCAGGCTGGGAGCCACGCACAGAAGGGCTCTTGGTTGGTAGAGGGGGAGGGGTGAGCAACAAATACCACACTGATTGGCAGAGCAGGGGAGGACATGCGATTGGTCAAAGGAAGGCCAGAGAGCTTCTTCGTGATTGTGGGTGAGAAAGGTAAAGGAGTGACACACTGATTGGCCACCAACCGATGAGACCATGGCCAATCATTGCGGAAGGCGCGAAAGAACTTCCAACAAGCTACACACTGGTTTGAGGAGAAGGGCCGGTGACGTAAAAAGGCACAAAAGGTGAGAAGTAAACGAGGCACTGGTTGGTAGAGGGAGAGAGCCGACGTCACACCACGAGTGACAAAACGACTCGCTCGCCGACATTTTCCTCTCTTCCCTTGGCCTCTTCCTCTGGACTGTCACTTTAGACTTTTGACCTGTGCTTGCCTTTGGACTGTGGTGGAGAGACCAGCGCCGACGATCATTCTCCCCTGTTGTTCGTGCTGCTGGTGCCTGCGTGCTGTGCTGTGTAGCGCGGGACGGCCCGTGCAGAGAGGGGTGTTCTCGCCAACGCCCGAGGGGTTCGTGCCAACAGGAGTGCGGACGGACGGCTGTGCTTGGGGCTGACCATCCCGGACAATTCCTGACGGCCACATACAGACAGATAAGCCCACACAAACCACAACACGACGAGACATTAATTTTATTCATCCTCGCCCATTGTTTTGTATTTGAAATCTGAGCGGGGACGTCCCAATTTAGAATTTAGTTTCTTCCGTTGCTTTTCCTTGTTCTCGGGTCCGTATTAAATATTCCTTTTGTACATTCTAAATTCAGCTTTTGGTTTGATTTAATAATTTGCAGGGAGAAGACATCGTTGGGGCTAAAAAGGTAAGCTGCGGCATTCTCCCCCAAACCCCTTCTCGCGTGTCGGCCACCATAAATTGGATTGCATAAACACCTTCAAGTAAGCTCGAGTCCATCCGCGATCCCCCGGTCTTAACCAAGGTGCAATCACGCGACAATACCTTTCATGTTTACCTTCCTGCTCACCAGCTCCATCACCATGATAAACATCATTCAGTTCAAAATCAGCACAACGCAAAGTAATGAACGAACAAGCCTTCCTGGACTGTTTTGAACAAAACTCCTTCACCACGACACATCGAAATTGATAATTATGATAACAATTACACGACCCATCTGATAATCATGGATTTTAAAACAACTGGGTCAATCTCCACCAGATGTTTCACATCACTTGATGAAGACTCAGATTCCAAGATGGCCACCGTCGTAATTCGCGAATGTCAGGGCAACACAAAAAGGGCCATGACCCGTCACAGAAAGATATTTTGGGATCTTAGAGCCACTTTTCACACAGCACCAGTGGCCTAATGGATAAGGCACTGGACTCCTAAGAAAACCAGGGATTGTGGGTTCGAGTCCCATCTGGGGTGATATCTATTTTAAAACAAAATCGAATCACTTGTTGTTGTTGCTCAACCAACACATCGACCTCGTTTCGTCATAATTCCGTCCATAACCTTTTGAGATATCCTGCTCACAGACAAACACGCTGACACTGCCAGGTGTGAAAACATTACCTGCGGCCACCTTCGATGACAGAGGGACCTCGGTTCAAGATCAATTTTACAAATCCTACTGCTGTCGGCCACAAGAAAATAAGGCAATTCTTCTCTGTGTTTATGTCCGTCCACAAATTCTTGACATTAAAACGCCTCAGCCAAGCTCCAGCAGATTTTACAGACGTGGAGCAAGGTACCAACACTCCCCATATACTCAGAGTCGTGATAACTTGCATTTTGACGCCATTTTCTATCCACATTGCATGACACATCTGACATGATGCCATTTTGTATCCATCTAGTGTGGCACATCGAGCATGTGTCGATTTGTGCATCAATTGTGATGTCTTCGTTTTGGAATCGAACTGTCTTTCACTTCACCCAAAAGGAAGATTATATTGTCGCGTTTCTGGCGATTAAAATCCTCCAAGGAACGGATTTCCAAACGGGCTTTAACTCCGAGGCGCTCAATTCAATGTGACGGTATTCATTACACGCGTGGGGAGGGAGTGGGGGAGAAGCCGTAAACTCTTATCTTCACGAGTCCACCCGACGTCCACGACCCTGCAATACATTAACTCAAACAACACGGAATAAAAATGTACAAAAATAAACAGGTTTATTAAAGAAAATGCCGGCAACAAAGAAAACACGATAAAACTATATTCCTACTTGGAGCGCTCCCATGCAGACCCGAATACAGACAAAGGATAAAATAACTGGAAAATAAATAGCAATGTTTGTGGCACAAAGCTCAAAGCGGCTGGTGTATCGCGTCAGGAATCGTCAAAGATCGGATGAGGCTTTGGCAGGAAATGCACGTTTGTTAGCGCGAATCAGGCCTCACGCACGAACCAGGCCTCACGCGCGAAGCGAATCAGCAGGCGTGCACCTCGCTCTTCCAGTCGTGCTTGTCCTCACAATCTCTGCACGGAAAACCACCGTTCCCGGCCCGTGTCTCTTTCTCTGCATGACCACAAGCAAGATGTCCTCCTCACGACCACCAGTAAGATCGCTAAACACGGCCGTTCACGATGGTGTCCAAAATCAGAAGGGGCGAAAAGATGTCGGCACACGACCGTTCACGATGAGATCCACAACGAGAAGGACCAAAAGGACGTCGATGCCGAGAGAGATAAAAGGTTGATGCTGAGAGAGACCAAAATGCGACTGTTCACCAACAACGTCCAAAACGAGAAGGGAAGAGAGGGACAATAACGACCATTCGCTGTGGTATCCAGAACGAGAAGGGAAGAGAGGGGCAATAACGACCGTTTGCTATGGTATCCAGAACGAGAAGGGAAGAGAGGGGCAATAACGACCGTTCGCTATGGTATCCAGAACGAGAAGTCGCAGGAGGATAAAATGTCGACCAGATCGTTCTTTTATCGTCCAGGCTCTGACATCATCTCAACACGTCTCCGTGTCCGACCCTATCAGCGAGTCTTGTGCCAAACAAACCCAGACCAATCACTGCTCTTAAAGGGGCATGGCTCTTGGCCTGCCTGTGCATGTGGTGATGTCGTGGCTGTGGCACCAGCGGTATTGTTAGATGCCTGATTTCCGGTTGGTTTTTTCATGATTGTGTTTTATGGGCGGTTTCTGGCTCGGTGTCCAGTGCATTGTCAGAAGGAACAGAGGAATAAATTACAGAGGCAATTACAAACAGGGAATCAATGACCCATAATCCCTGGCAAAGGATGCCAATGCCTTATCCATGAGGCCACTGGGTCTGTACAGAATGTGTATCCGCAACCTTTCGAGATATACTACTCACAGCCAGACAAACAGATGGACAGGAGTGAAAACATTGGCCACCTTCGGTGATGTCGGTAACAGGGAGCGAGATCAATTTGATGAATTCTGCTGCTGTAGGCCCACACAAAATAAGACAATTCTTCTCTGTGTATATGTCCATCCAGGAATTCTTTCTCTTCTCCTCTTCTTCCCTTTATAAAGGGTGACGTCCAATGGCATCAAGCTGCTGCCGTGCCTTGACCACGATACTCCTCCAGTTCCCTCTGTCCTCAGGCAACTATCTCCACTCTCCAAACACCCCCACAGTACCTCTTCACACAATTTTCCCATCTCAACTGTGGTCTACGTCTTTTCCTCCGACCTTGTTCCCTCAACCGACCCGCTCTCTTTGCCATTCGATCTTCCCCAATCTGCACCAAGTGTCCAGCCTATCTCGTGCGTGTGAAGTCCTTCCTTGGCACCTCTGAGCTCCTCAACACATACAAAGCTTTCATCTGCAGCTTGATGGAATACTGTTCTCCCCTCTGGGCTGGTGCACCTGCCTCACACCGAGCTCGGCTTCACTCTGCAGAAATCAAGGCTTTCAGAATCATTGGAATCTCCCGCGATGAAGCTGATTCTGAGGGTCTTTCACTCTCTCACCGCAAGCAGGTTGGTGGTCTTTCTGTCTTCTACCGGCTCCTCTCCTGCCTTGCTCCGCCAGCTCTGTCTGTGCTCTGTCTGCCAAATATTCCTTCAGGACGCACAAGATCTGCCAGCAACCCTCTTATGGTGAAATTGCCAAAAATCAAGACTCTCTTCTCACCTTCACTCTTTCATTCCTTTTTTCTCCCGCCTCTGGAACAAACTCCCTCACTCTCTTCAATCCCACTCCTCCCTCCAGGTCCTCAAAACAGCTGTTCACCTCCATCTCTTATCTTCCCCCATCCCTAAACCTTGATCTCTTCTACTCCCATTAATTCACCCCAAATCTACCTTTTTCAAATTCCATTCCTTCCTGAAAATCCTGGTGGTGTCCATTTGTTTATCTCGTGAACCCCCCATCCCCACCTCCCTCCCTTCCACACATCTACCGATGTCGCTGTTCTCTGCTGTTGTTGTGCTTCCCTCTCTCTTCGTCTTTTCTCCCACTCCCTTTATTACATGTTATTTGTGTTAGCACTTGTATGAGCCTCGACTTAGCATCCAAAAAATAATAATCTCAGTCAGCCTTTCACCAATCTCCCCACCAAGCTCATCTGCATACCAATCTCCTCTATCAGTTCATCCATTCTCCTTCTATCGACCCTCTTCACTCCCACAATCATCCTGACCCAGTTGTTCTCCCAAACCTGCAGCCTCTGTTGTTGTCTGTCAGTGCCATCGTCTCCAGACCGTAAAGGTAGACCGACGTTACACATGACATCAGTACCTTCTCTTTCAATCTCCTTGAAATCCTTCTGGGTGCCATTATTCCCTCCACCCCCCTCCACACATTCGCACCCACCTGAATCCTCCTCCTCACCTAATTGTTTCCCCCGAGATACTCAAACCCATTTCCTTGTCTGATCCCCTTCCCTTGTCACCTGATATTGGTTTCGTTTCTCTCCTGCCCAACCCACATCACCTCCATCTTTTCCATCTTCTGCTCATGTTTCTCAAATACCTTCTTCCACTCCCCCAGCACTTCCTGCATTTCCCGCCCACTCTCCACCACAACAACCAGATCATCTTTATACAATGTTGCAGAATACCTTTCATGTTCACCTTCCTGCTCAGCAGCTCCATCACCATGACAAACATCAATCAGTTCAAAATGACCACAACTCGGAGTAATGAACGAACAAGCCTTCGTGGACTGTTGTGAACAAACCTCCTTCACCACGACACATCGTAATTGATAATTATGATAACAATAACGCGACCCACCTGATAATTATGGATTTTAAAACACCTGGGTCAATCTCCACCAGATGTTTCACATCACTTGATGACGACTCAGAATCCAAGATGGCCACCGTCATTATTCGCGAATGTCAGGCAAACACTAAAAGAACCATAACCCGTCACAGAAAGATAATTTGGGATCTAGAGCCTTCTTCCACACAGCCCCAGTGGCATAATGGATAAGGCACTGGCCTCCTAAGACCAGGGATTGTGGGTTCGAGTCCCATCTGGGGTGATATTTATTTTAAAGCAAAATCTAATAACTTGTTCTTGTCGCTCAACCAACACCTCGACCTCGTTTCGTCACCATTCCGTCCATAACTTTTTGAGATATCCTGCTCACATTCAAACACGCTGACACTGCCAGGTGTGAAGACATTACCTGCGACCACCCTCGATGACAGAGGTACCTCGGTTCAAGATCAATTTTACAAATCCTACTGCTGTCTGCCGCAAGAAAATAAGGCAATTCTTCTGTGTTTAAGTCCGTCCACAAATTCTTGACATTAAAACGCCTCAGCCAAGCTCCAGCAGATTTTCCAGACGTGGAGCGAGGCACCAACACTCCCGAAATACTCGGAGTCACGATAACTTGCAATTTGACGCCATTTTGTATCCAAATTGCGTGACGCATTTGACACGATGCCATTTTGTATCCATCTGGTGTGGCACATCGAGCATGTGTCGATTTGTGCATCAATTGTGATGTCTTCGTTTTGTAATCGAACTGTCTTTCACTTCACCCAAAAGGAAGATTATATTGTCGCGTTTCTGGCGATTAAAATCCTCCAAGGAACGGATTTCCAAACGGGCTTTAACTCCGAGGTGCTCAATTCAATGTGACGGTATTCATTATATGCGTGGGGAGGGAGTGGGGGAGAAGCTGTAAGCTCTTACCTTCATGAGTCCACCTGACGTCCACGACCCTGCAATAAATTAACTCAAACAACACGGAATATATATGTACAAAAATTAACAGGTTTATTAACGAAAACGCCGACAACAAAGAAAACACGATAAAACTATATTCCTACTTGGAGCGCTCCCATGCAGACCCGAATACAGACAAGGGATAAAATAAGTGGAAAATATATAGCAATGTTTGTGGCACATCGCTCAAAGCAGCAGGTGTATCTCGTCAGGAATCGTCAAAGATCGTTTGAGGCCCTAGCGGGAAACGCACGTTCGTTGGCGCGAACCAGGCCTCACGCACGAACCAGGCCTCATGCACGAACCAGGCCTCACGCGCGAAGCGAATCAGCAGGCGTGCAGCTCGCTCTTCCAGTCGTGCTTGTACTCATAATCTCTGCACGGAAAACCGCCGTTCCCGGCCCGTGGCTCTTTCTCCTCATGATCAAAACCAAGATGTCCTCCTCACGACCATGAGTAAGATCTCTGAACACGACCGTTCACGATGGTGTCCAAAATCAGAAGGGGCGAAAAGATGTCGACACATGACCGTTCACGATGAGATCCACAACGATAAGGACCAAAAGGACGTCGATGCCGAGAGATAAAATGTCGACGCCGAGAGAGACCAAAATGCGACTGTTCACCAACAACGTCCAAAACGAGAAGGGAAGAGAGGGGCAATATTGACCGTTCATCAAGGGCGTATCTACGGAAAATAGCGCCGATGGCAAGCACTGAAATTGCACCCCTGCCCAAACATCTGACACTCATCTTTTGGATAACTTTACCATAAAATCAGCTCAAAAATACAAGTCAAGCTCGTTAATCTTTGAATTAACAAATTATTGCACGACATGAAAATTACAACTGCACCTTCCTTGCTTTCACTGATTCAAATTGGTCTATGATGTGCACAAAGTCAGTTTTTTCAGTTTCTTCTCTTTCTCCACTCAGCAGAGCAAGATCACAGAGTCTGCCTTGACCCATGGAGGCTCTCAAATACGAAAGTATTAGTTTTAACTTGCTGAATGATCTCTCACAGCTGGCGATGGAAACTGCGATGGTTCGCATTATTTGAATAGCAATGTGAAGATTGGGGAAGACGCTCTCATCTCCATACTGAACAGTTAATTCGAGAAGCTCTTCAAGTCTTGATATTTTCATGTTGGCCTGACTTGATAGCAACATTCTGCAATCCAAAATTTCTTCATATCGCTGCTGTCCATCAACATCAGAGCTGTGCAATTCTCCCAAATTTTCGCACTTCTTCTTTAGGTCGTCACTGTCTGCGCCGTAACACAGTCCCTCGACATTGAGAAGGAACCCAAATTTGGCGTCAGTGTCGTGCAAACGAGCGTATCGAGCGCAAACGAGCATCCATTTCTCTGTGAAGACAGTCGAGTGTTCCCTTCATGACTCTTTCCATTTCCTCCTTGGCTGTTAACCCAGCGTCTCGCGAGTTCTCATCAGCCATTCGTTTCTTTCGTCTCTGACGTCTTTCAACTTCAATATTCCATTCTTGCCAGAGACCGAATCCTTCTTCGAGTGACTCACTGACCAACACTTCTCTTTCATCATGAAAATGATCTCGGAGGGCTTTCAAATCCAGGGCAGCATCGTGGAAGTTCATTCTAAGATCCTGCAGCCTCTTTTGAATACGGTCAATGCGAATGAGTACTTTGTTCCAAAATCCCAGCAAAGTCAGAAAATCGTAACTCAACATGCGGTTACACAGCTGCCTTGCATCACTTCTTGTTTCACTGGTCTCGTGTTCATTGTCTATCATGTCCTGGAGAACTTGAAGTATCTCCTCAAGGTACTTGTTGACGGGCTTCACTGCTCCTGTCCTTGCACTCCACCTGGTTTAGGACTCCGACTTAACAACCACAGGCACGACGTTTATGAGTTTTTCCCAGCGCTGTGTTGAATGAGAGAAGAACACGTAGAGAGCTTCGATGGTTCCAAAAAACGTGACCATCATTGTATCCTGCTTGGCTGCATGCACACCCACCAAGTTGAGTGAGTGATTGTCACAATTCACAAACACTGCCAGGTTGTTTTTCTCACGTATTCTTTGATGAACACCACTTCTGTGTCCAGCCATCACAGCAGCGTTGTCATAGCACTGTGACCGACGATCTTGTAGCTCCATTTCGTCCTTCTCTAGCTGTTTCAAGATGTCATCAACCAAGCTCTCAGCATCCTTCTGGCCTATCTGGAAAAAACCAAGGAAGGACTCTCTAACACGGACTGTTTTCCTCTCAAAATCAACTTCCACATACTTCACAACTTCTGACATCTGCTCACGGTGTGCATGATCAGGAGTCGAGTCGAACATGAGACCATAGTACTTGGCTTTACGAATGCTTCTCAGTAAACTCTGGCGAACAGTGGATACCATCATGTGGATGAATTCGTTCTGGACACCCGGTGAAAGATAAGACGTGGATCCAGGATGACTTTCCACATGAGTGAGGTGTTCTTTCATGACAGGGTCAAAGATGGCCATTGGTTTCAGTAAGCCAAGGAAATTTCCCACATTGGAGTCATCGTCCAGCTGAAGTGACTCCCTGTGTCCTCGCAAAGCCAGGTTCTGAGTCGCAAGGAATTTTATGCAGTGAAGGATTCTCGTCAAGATATCACGCCACTTCTGCTTTTCCTTCTCAATCTGTGACTGAAGTTCCGCGTCAATAACTCCTCTGTTTTCAGCTAAATTTCTTTCCATATCTTTCCACTGTGTGAAGCACTCCCGATGATGATCTTTGCATTTTCATGAACACCAATCCTTTCAGGTGCTTTCCACTGGTTGAATCCACTTTCCTGCTCCAATGAGGATTGATGGTCTGACCAGGAACGGGAATGGAGAAGACAACAGATACAAAATGCAGACCTTTTAGAAGGGGAATAGACCAGCCATGAGCGAGTCACTTCCTCACCACGACCATTTCCCAATTTCCTCTTGAACCAAGTTTTGTTCATTGAGCAGTTATTTGTTGGTAGGAAAGGCCCCTCACTGTTCTGGAAACACTTCGAACCCAGCTTTATTATTTCTGTTCTCAACGAGTCAGGCAGAATTGCTTTTCCAGTATTCTTGTCGAACTTCAGAAGTCCAATGTCATGCTGTTCAATCACTTCTGGAATGACAGTTCGAGGTTCTTCGACACCATCCAGTTCACTAGGTTCAGTGTCGTCAGGTTCAATCTCGTCAGGTAAAATCTCGTCAATAAACTCAACATCACCACGACCACCATCGTCTTCCCCTCCTGTCATGTCCACGTTCTCTCTGGCAGCCTCACTTTTAATCTCGTCATACTCGGATTTATCTGACTTGACTTCTTCCTCGGCTTGTGACGCATTTGTACTTGATCCACCTTCGGATTGTAACAAACTTGCAGCAGGTGCAGGCGACTACATGGAACGTGTCGAACAACTTGTTCCGGGCTTTTCAAAGAAGGGCTTGAAGAACTTGCTGGACTTCTTGGCTTCCTCCGTCTCCAACTTTCGTCTCTTCCGTCCTTCAGCTCCACTTTCCTTCTTCTTCGTGAAGAAACGTTTCATGGTCTTCTTACACAATGCTCTGACATAAGGAAATGGAACTTTTAATAAGGACATTAAATTTCACAGATTTTGCACAAAATTCTAGACGACCTCCCCAGTTTGCGCAGGAGAATGGACTTACTGCCAGTTGGCACTGAGCAGTGGTACTGTGATGTAGGTGGTCATGTAGGTGGTCACGGTCATGCCTCTCGGCCAGCACTGTATTTTTACCGAATAATTTATATAAGTGGTTTAACAATCTAGCCATCCGAGTACTTCTCACCCATGATAATCAGACAGATCATACATCTGAAGAAAATTCTTTTTTCACGATCCGAGGATGGCTTGTCTGACTTGAATAGAAACTGCTCAGTGGCGCCCCCCTTTAAGTGGCGCCCAGGGCACGTGCCACACCTGCCATACCTTAGGTACGCCACTGCCGTTCACTATGGTATCCAGAACGAGAAGGCGCAAGAGGAGAAAATGTCGGCCAGAGCGTTATTTTATCGTCCAGGCTCTGACATCATCTCAACACTTCTACGTGTCCGACCCGGTCAGCGAGTTCCAACTTACCAGTGCTTGTGCCAATCAGACCCCGGACTAATCAGTCCTCTTTGGGGCGTGGCTCTCGGCCTGCCTGTGGTGATGTAGTGGCTGCGGCGCCAGCGGTATTGTTCGATGCCTGATTTCCGGTTTGTTTTTTAATGATTGTGTTTAATGGGCGATTTCTGGCTCGGTGTCCAGTGCGGTGTCATAAGGAACAGAGGAATAAATTACAGATGCAATTACAAACAGTGAATCAATTACCCATAATCCCTCGCCAATTAGAAAGCCCCACCCCTCTGACAGGGCCGAAGATACACTCTTCCACGATGCACGGTCGACTGGATACCTACTTATGATACATTGAGGTTTTTCTTCTTCATGACAGTCGGAGCACATTGCCTATGCAGTCTACCTGGATTAAGGTA
Organism: Myxine glutinosa; assembly: GCF_964187855.1. NCBI lineage: Eukaryota > Metazoa > Chordata > Myxini > Myxiniformes > Myxinidae > Myxine > Myxine glutinosa. The sequence continues at coordinate 15,580,876 of NC_136265.1, forward strand.
TCCCTACCACCCACAAATGTAACAATATTTATACCACAGGAACCTCGAAAAAAATGTTGAACGCTGATTTATTTCAGGAAAGCTGCTTTGATACCGACCATCACCATGGAGTGAAATCCCAAACAAGTAAATGAAAAAACATCTTTTCGGGACACAAACTTTTATTTTTGAGAAAGTTTCGAACCTTTTTTTTTGAATGTACATTAAATTTTGATAAAAGAAAAAAATGTACTAGAAAAGTGGACCGTCGGCCAAATTTCAGCTCTCTAGGACGTATGGAACCAATAAAACAAACGGCTCAAAGATTAGAAACGGGACAAACAAGCAAGTTTCAGATGAAGTTAAATAAAAGTGTATCTATCTATAATTCCAGTAATCTCTGTTTGTTTGTACGTTTGTACGTTTGTTTGTCTGTGACCGCTGTTTCTCGACAACCACGGGTCCGATATACTTTTAACTTGCCAGGTATATTGCTGGGGACCCGAGGATGTGCCTTTTCAAGGTTTCATATTAATCGGACAATTACTTACCGAGCTATGTCCAAAAAACGATTCAACCAATCAGAGAGCAGCGAACTATCGCGTGTGCCGAACGTGGCGGACACACTCTGCCTCGGATGGCACATTTGAGAGCGTATTCATTTATTTCACGTTTGCAAACTATGTTGGCGTTAAACTATGTTTTAAAACTAATAAAAACGAATTTGCGATTCATTCGCTTTCCTGCGCGTTTGTGCACGCGATGGCGATTTCTTTACCAAACTCCGGAAGCCGTTCGCTTTGGACCAAACCATTTCATGTAAATAGAGGGGGGGGATATAATTTTAGATATAGATATAGTACGGGCAATGCCCTAGTAATAATAATAATACAAAAATACCACTTGATGTAGACTCAGAATCCAAGATGGCCACCGTCATAATTCGGGAATGTCAGGCAAACACAAAAAGAGCGATAACCCGTCACAGAGAGATAATTTGGGATGTAGAGCCACACTTCACACAGCCCCAGTGGCCTAATGGATAAGGCACTGGCCCTCTAAGAACCAGGGATTGTGGGTTCGAGTCCCATCTGGGGCACTATCTATTCTAAAGCAAAATCTAATCGCTTGTTCTTGTTGCTCAACCAACACATCTGCCTCATTTCGTCATAATTCCGTCCATAACTTTTTGAGATATCCTGCTCACAGCCAAACACGCTGACATGGCCAGGTGTGAAAACATTACCTGCGGCTACCTTCGATGACAGAGGGACCTCGGTTCGAGATCAATTTTACAAATCCTACTACTGTAGGCCACAAGAAAATAAGGCAATTCTTCTCTGTGTTTTTGTCCGTCCACAAATTCTTGATATTAAAACGCCAAGCTCCAGCAGATTTTCCATACGTGGAGCGAGGTACCAGCCCTCCCCATATACTCAGAGTCGTGATAACTTGCAATTTGATGCCATTTTCTATCCATATTGCATGCCACATCTGACTTGATGCCATTTTGTATCCATCTAGTGTGGCATATCGAGCATGTGTCGATTTGTGCATCAATTGTGATGTATTCGTTTTGTAATCGAACTGTCTTTCACTTCACCCAAAAGGAAGATTATATTGTCGCGTTTCTGGCGATTAAAATCCTCCAAGGAACGGATTTCCAAACGGGCTTTAACTCTGAGGCGTTCAATTCAATGTGATGGTATTCGTAATACGCGCGGGGAGGAAGTGGGGGAGAAGCCGTAAACTCTTACCTTCATGAGTCCACCTGACGTCCACGACCCTGCAATAAATTAACTCAAAAACACGGAATTAAAATGAACAAAAATAAACAGGTTTATTAAAGAAAATGCCGGCAACAAAGAAAACACGATAAAACTATATTCCTACTTGAAGCGCTCCCTTGCAGACCCGAATACAGACAAAGGATAAAATAACTGGAAAATAAATAGCGTTGTTTGCGGCACATAGCTCAAAGCGGCTGGTGTATCTTGTCAGGAATCGTCAAAAATTGTATGAGGCCCTAGCGGGAAACGCACGTTCGTTGGCGGGAACCAGGCCTCACTAGTGAAGTGAACAAGCAGGCGTTCAGCTCGTTCTTCCAGTCGTGCTTGTACTCATAATCTCTGCACGGAAAACCGCCGTTCCCGGCCCGTGGCTCTTTCTCCTCACGACCAATACCAAGATGCCCTCCTCACGACCACGAGTAAGATCTCTGAACACGGCCGTTCGTGATGGTGTCCAAAATCAGAAGGGGCGAAAAGATGTCGGCACACGACCGTTCACGATGAGATCCACAACGAGGATCAAGAGGACGTCGATGCCGAGAGAGATAAAATGTCAATGCTGAGAGAGACCAAATACGACTGTTCACGAACAACATCCAAAACGAGAAGGGAAGAGAGGGGCAATAACGACCGTTCGCTATGGTATCCAGAACGAGAAGGCGCAAGAGGAGAAAATTTCGGCCAGAGCATTCTCTTATCGTCCAGGCTTTGACGTCATCTCAACACGTCTCCGTATCCGACCCTATCAGCGAGTTCCATATTACCAGTGCTTGTGCCAATCAAACCCAGACCAATCACTGCTTTTCAGGGTGTGGCTCTCGGCCTGCCTGTGCCTGTGGTGATGTAGAGGCTGCGACGCCAGCGGTGTTGTTCGATGCCTGAATTCTGGTTGGTTTTTTCATGATTGTGTTTAATGGGCGATTTCTGGCTCGGTGTCCAGTGCGGTGTCATAACGAACAGAGAAATAAATTACAGCGGCAATTACAAACAGGGAATCAATTACCCATAATCCCTCGCTAATTAACAAGCCCCACCCATCTGATGGGGATGAAGATACACTCTTCACGACACACCGTGGAGTGAAATCCCAAACAAGTAAACGAAAAACATGTTTTCGGGATCGACACTTATTTTTTTAAGTTTAAAACTTTTTTTATCATAAAATTTTGATACATCAAAACATACCAGAAAATCGGACAGCGGACCAAATTTCAGCTCTCTAGGACGTATGGCACCTAGAAAACAAAGTGTTCAAAGCTTTGAAACGGGACAAACAAACAAAGTTCAGATGAAGTAAAATAAAAGTGTGTAAAAATAACAATAAACAAATAACACATGATGAAACTCAGAATCCAAGATGGCCGCCGTTATCATTTGCGACAATTATTTTAAAATAAATAACATCCCAGATGGGACTCAAACCCACAATTCTTGACATAGGAGGCCAAGGCCTTATCCATTAGGCCACTGGGTCTGTACAGAACTTAGCTTCGCAACCCTTTGAGATATCCTGCTCACAGGTAGACAAACAGATGGACAGGAGTGAAAACATTGGCCACCTTCGGTGACGTAGGTAACAGGGAGCGAGATCAATTTTATGAATCCTGCTGCTGTAGGCCGATACAAAATGAGGCAAATATTCTCTGTGTATATGTCCATCCAGTCCTTCTTTCTCTTCTCCTCTTCTTCCCTTCATAAAGGGTGACGTCCAATGGCATCAAGCTCCTCCCTGCCTTGACCACGATACTCCTCCAGTTCCCTCTGTCCTCAGCAAACTATCTCCACTCTCCAAGCACCCCCACCGCACCTCTTCACACAATTCTCCCATCTCAACCGTGGTCTCCGTCTTTTCCTCCGACCTTGTTCCCTCAACCTACCCGCTCTCTTTGCCATTCACTCTTCCCCCATCTGCACCAAGTATCCAGCCCATCTCGTGCGTGCAGAAGTCCTTCCTTGGCACACCTGAGCTCCTCACCACATACAAGGCTTTCATCCGCAGCTCAATGGAGTACTGCTCTCCCCTCTGGGCTTGTGCTCCTGCCTCACACCTAGCTCGTCTTCACGCTGTTGAAACCAAAGCATTCAGAATCATTGGAATCTCCCGCGATGAAGCTGATTCTGAGGGTCTTTCACTCTCTCACCGCAGGCAGGTTGGTGGTCTTTTCTGTCTGCTCCCGACTTCTCTCTGGCCTATACCCCCCCTCCCCCAGCCCTGTCTGTGCTCTGTACCCCAACTATTCCTACAGGTCGCACAAGATCTGCCAGCAACCCTCTTATGGTTAAACTGCCAAAATCAAGACTCTCGATTCTCCTTCACTCCTTCATTCCTTTTTTCTCCCGCCTCTGGAACAAACTCCCTCACTCTCTTCAATCCCACTCCTCCCTCCAGGTCTATAAAACGGCTGTTCACCACCATCTCCCTCCCTTCCACAGATCTACCGATGTCCCTGTTGTCTGCTGTTGTTGTGCTTCCCTCTCTCTCCGTCTTTTCTACCACTCCCTTTATTACATGTTATTTGTGTTCGCACTTGTATGAGCCTCGACTTAGTATCCAAAAAATAAATAAATCTCAGTCAGCATTTCACCAATCTCCTCTCTCAGTTCATCTCAGTTCTCTCAGTTCCTCTCTCAGTTCTCCTCTCTCAGTCTCCTCTCTCAGTCTCCTCTCAGTCTCAGTCTCAGTCTCTCTCAGTCTCAGTCTCCTCTCTCAGTTCTCAGTTCGCCCCCCCCCCCCTTCCCATGCCTCCTCCCCCCAAGCCCTCTCCCTTCCACACATCTCCCTGCTCTCAAATGTTGTGTTTGTGTGCTTCACCTTCTCTCCCCATCTTGTTTTCCGCTCCCGCTTTTTATATATTTTGTTTGTCTGGTTGATTTGTTTGTGAAGTAAATGTTAGCTCTTTCACGAGCCTCGATTCAGTATACAGAAAAAAAAAAAAAAATCAAAAAAAAAAATCCATTCTCCTTCTATCCACCCTCTTCACTCCCACAATCCTCCTGACAAAGTTGTTCTCCAAAACCTGCAGCCTCTGTTGTTGTCTTTCTGTCAGCGCCATCTTCTCCAGACCGTAAAGGTAGACCGACGTTACACATGACATCAGAACCTTCTCTTTCAATCTCCTTGTAATCCTTCTGTCTGACATTATTCCCTCCACCCTCCTCCACGCATTTGCACCCACCTGAATCCTCCTCCTCACCTCATTGTTCCCCCCAGATACTCAAACCCATTTCCTTGTCTGATCCCCTTCCCTTGTCACCTGATATTCGTTTCTTTTCTCTGCTGCCCAACCCACATCACCTCCATCTTCTCCATCTTCTGCTCATGTTTCTCAAATACCTTCTTCCACTCCCCCAGCACTTCCTGCATTTCTCCACCACAACAACCAGATCATCTTTGTACAATATTGCAGAATACCTTTCATGTTTACCTTCCTGCTCAGCAGCTCCATCACCATGACACACATCAATCAGTTCAAAATCACCACAACTCGGAGTTATGAACGAAGAAGTCGTCGTGGACTGTTGTGAACAAACCTCCTTCACCACGACACATCTTAATTGATAATTATGATAACAATTACACGACCCAACTGATAATTATGGATTTTTAAACACCTGGGTCAATCTCCACCAGATGTTTCACATCACTTGATGACGACTCAGAATCCAAGATGGCCACCGTCATTATTGGCGAATGTCAGGCAAACACAAAAAGAGCGATAACCCGCCACAGAAAGATAATTTGGGATCTGGAGCAACCTTCCACACAGCCCCAGTGGCCTAATGGATAAGGCACTGGCCTCCTAAGCCAGAGATTGTGGGCTCGAGTCCCATCTGGACAGATGTTTATTCTAAAGCAAAACCCAATCGCTTGTCCTTGTCGCTCAACCAACACATCGGCCTCGTTTCGTCAACATTCTGTCCTTAACTTTTTGAGATATCCTGCTCACAGACAAACACGCTGGACACTGCCAGGTGTGGAAACATTACCTGCGGCCACCTTCGATGACAGAAGGACCTCGGTTCAAGATCAATTTTACAAATCCTACTGCTGTCGGCCGCAAGAAAATAAGGCAATTCTTCTCTGTGTTTATGTCCGTCCACAAATTCTTGATATTAAAACGCCTTAGCCAAGCTCCAGCAGATTTTTCATACGTGGAGCGAGGTACCAACACTCCCCATACACTCAGAGTCATGATAACTTGCAATTTGACGCCATTATCTATCCATATTGCATGACACAGCTGACATGATGCCATTTTGTATCCATCTAGTGTGGCACATCGAGCATGTGTCGATTTGTGCATCAATTGTGATGTCTTCGTTTTGTAATCGAACTGTCTTTCACTTCACCCAAAAGGAAGATGATATTGTCGCGTTTCTGGCGATTAAAATCCTCCAAGGAACGGATTTCCAAATGGGCTTTAACTCCGAGGCGCTCAATTCAATGTGACGGTATTCATTATTTATTCGTGTGGTGAGGGAGTGGGGGAGAAGCCGTAAACTCTTCCCTTCACGAGTCCATCCGACGTCCACGACCCTGCAATACATTAACTCAAACAACACGTCATAAAAATGTACAAAAATATACAGGTTTATTGAAGAAAATGCCGGCAACAAAGAAAACACGATAAAACTATATTCCTACTTCGAGCGCTCCCATGCAGACCAGAATACAGACAAAGGATAAAATAACTGGAAAATAAATAGCAATGTTTGTGGCACAAAGCTCAAAGTGGCTGGTGTATCTCGTCAGGAATCGTCAAAGATCGGATGAGGCTTTGGGAAGAAATGCACGTTCGTTAGCGCGAATCAGGCCTCACGCGCGAACCAGGCCTCACGCGCGAAGCGAATCAGCAGGCGTGCAGCTCGCTCTTCCAGTCGTGCTTGTCCTCACAATCTCTGCACGGAAAACCACCTTTCCCGGCCCGTGTCTCTTTCTCCTAATGACCACAAGCAAGATGTCCTCCTCACGACCACCAGTAAGATCTCTGAACACGGCCGTTCACGATGGTGTCCAAAATCAGAAGGGGCGAAAAGATGTCGGCACACGACCGTTCACGATGAGATCCACAACGAGAAGGACCAAAAGGACGTCGATGCCGAGAGAGATAAAAGGTTGATGCTGAGAGAGACCAAAATGCGACTGTTCACCAACAACGTCCAAGACAAGAAGGGAAGAGAGGGGCAATAATGACCGTTCGCTATGGTATCCAGAACGAGAAGTTGCAAGAGAAAATGTCGACCAGAGCATTCTTTTATCGTCCAGGCTCTGATATCATCTCAACACGTCTCCGTGTCCGACCCTATCAGTGAGTTCCATCTTACCAGTGCTTGTGCCAATCAAACCCAGACCAATCACTGCTCTTAAAGGGGCGTGGCTCTCGGCCTGCCTGTGCATGTGGTGATGTCGTGGCTGCAGCACCAGCGGTATTGTTAGAGGCCTGATTTCCGGTTGGTTTTTTCATGATTGTGTTTAATGGGCGGTTTCTGGCTCGGTGTCCAGTGCGGTGTCATAAGGAACAGAGGAATAAATTACAGAGGCAATTACAAACAGGGAATGAATTACCTATAATCCCTGGCATACGATGCCAATGCCTTATCCATTAGGCCACTGGGTCTGTACAGAATGTGTATCCGCAACCTTTCGAGATATCCTACTCACAGCCAGACAAACAGATGGACAGGAGTGAAAACATTGGCCACCCTCGGTGATGTCGGTAACAGGGAGCAAGATCAATTTGATGAATTCTGCTGCTGTAGGCCCACACAAAATAAGACAATTCTTCTCTGTGTATATGTCCATCCAGTAATTCTTTCTTTTCTCCTTTTCTACCCTTTATAAAGGGTGACGTCCAATGGCATCAAGCTGCTGCCCTGCCTTGACCACGATACACCTACAGGTCCGTCTGTCCTCAGCCAACGATCTCCACTCTCCAAACACCCCCACCGTACCTCTTCACACAATTCTCCCATCTCAACTGTGGTCTACGTCTTTTCCTCCGACCTTGTTCCCTCAACCGACCCGCTCTCTTTGCCATTCGATCTTCCCCAATCTGCACCAAGTGTCCAGCCCATCTCGTGCGTGTGAAGTCCTTCCTTGGCACCTCTGAGCTCCTCAACACATACAAAGCTTTCATCTGCAGCTTGATGGAACACTGTTCTCCCCTCTGGGCTGGTGCACCTGCCTCACACCGAGCTCGGCTTCACTCTGCAGAAACCAAAGCTTTCAGAATTATTGGAATCTACCGCGATGAAGCTGATTCTGAGGGTCTTTCACTCTCTCACCGCAGGCAGGTTGGTGGTCTTTCTGTCTTCTACCGGCTCCTCTCCTACCTTGCTCCCCCAGCTCTGTCTGTGCTCTGTCCGCCAAATATACCTTCAGGACACACAAGATCTGCCAGCAACCCTCTTATGGTGAAATTGCCAAAATCAAGACTCTCTTCTCACCTTCACTCTTTCATTCCTTTTTTCTCCCGCCTCTGGAACAAACTCCCTCACTCTCTTCAATCCCACTCCTCCCTCCAGGTCCTCAAAACAGCTGTTCACCTCCATCTCTTATCTTCCCCCTTCCCAAAACCTTGATCTTTTCTACCCCCATTAATTCACCCCAAATCTACCTTTTTCAAATTCCATTCCTTCCTGAAAATCCTGGTGGTGTCCATTTGTTTATCCCGTGAACCCCCCATCCCCACCTCCCTCCCTTCCACACATCTACCGATGTCGTTGTTCTCTGCTGTTGTTGTGCTTCCCTCTCTCTTCGTCTTTTCTCCCACTCCCTTTATTACATGTTATTTGTGTTAGCACTTGTATGAGCCTCGACTTAGTATCCAAAAAAGAATAATCTCAGTCAGCATTTCACCAATCTCCCCACCAAGCTCATCTGCACACCAATCTCCTCTCTCAGTTCATCCATTCTCCTTCTATCCACCCTCTTCACTCCCACAATCCTCCTGACCCAGTTGTTCTCCCAAACCTGCAGCCTCTGTTGTTGTCTGTCAGCGCCATCGTCTCCAGACCCTAAAGGTAGACCGACGTTACACATGACATCAGAACCTTCTCTTTCGATCTCCTTGAAATCCTTCTGTCTGACATTAGTCCCTCCACCCTCCCCCACGCATTTGCACCCACCTGAATCCTCCTTCTCACCTCTGTCTCTGACTTATCATCCCCGGTCATTGTTTCCCCCCAGATACTCAAACCAATTTCCTTGTCTGATCCCCTTGCCTTTTCACCTGATATTCGTTTCTTTTCTCTCCTGCCCAACCCACATCACCTCCATTTGCTCCATCTTCTGCTCATGTTTCTCAAATACCTTCTTCCACTCCCCCAGCACTCCACCATAACAACCAGATCATCTTTATACAACATTGCAGAATACCTTTCATGTTTACCTTTTTGCTCACCAGCTCCATCACCATGATAAACATCAATCAGTTCAAAATCACCACAACGTGGAGTAATGAACGTAATGTTGTGAATTTGGGGTAGGGGGGAATATCTAGATCCAGGTAGATCTGCATAGGTAGGTGCTCTGATGATCGTGATAGAAGAACCATCTCGATGTACAGTAAGTCAGGGACCTGTAGCCCGTATGTCGGATTAAGTGTATCTTCGTCCCCGCCACGACGGGGCGGGGCATGTAAAGTAGTTGTCGGGAATATGTTAACTCCATTGTGTGTCGTTCCCTCTGTAAACATCCCAGTTTTCCTTATCGCAATACATCCCATCGACAGTAGATAGGCCCTTAGTGCACACATTAATTAAATTCCCCCCCTTACAATGACTGACCATAAGAACTGACCGGAAAGGCAAGCAGGCAGCGGCCGCACAGTGGTACACCATGGAAGACGAACACCGTGCCAGGCAGGCTGGGAGCCACGCCCAGAAGGGCTCTTGGTTGGTAGAGGGGGAGGGGTGAGCAACAAATACCACACCGATTGGCAGAGCAGGGGAGGGCGTGCGATTGGTCAAAGGAAGGCCAGAGAGCTTCTTCGTGATTGTGGGTGAGAAAGCTAACGGAGTGACACACTGATTGGCCACCAACCGATGAGACCATGGTCAATCATTGCGGAAGGCGCGAAAGAACTTCCAACAAGCTGCACACTGGTTGGAGGAGAAGGGCCGGTGACATAAAAAGGCGCGAAAGGTGAGAAGTAAACGAGGCACTCGTTGGTAGAGGGAGAGTGCCGACGTCACACCACGAGTGACAAAACGACTCGCTCGCCGACATTTTCCTCTCTTCCCTTGGCCTCTTCCTCTGGACTGTCACTTTAGACTTTTGACCTGTGCTGGCCTTTGGACTGTGGTGGAGAGACCAGCGCCGATGATCATTCTCCCCTGTTGTTCGTGCTGCTGGTGCCTGCGTGCTGTGCTGTGTAGCGCGGGACGGCCCGTGCAGAGAGGGGTGTTCGCGCCAACGCCCGAGCGGTTCATGCCAACAGGAGTGCGGTCGGACGGCTGCGCTTGGAGCTGACCATCCCGGACAATTCCTGACGGCCACATCCAGACAGATAAGCCCACACAAACCACAACACGACGAGACATTAATTTTATTCATCCTCGCCCATTGTTTTGTATTTGAAATCTGAGCGGGGACGTCCCAATTTAGAATTTAGTTTCTTCCATTGCTTTTCCTTGTTCTCGGGTCCGTATTAAATATTCCTTTTGTACATTCTAAATTCAGCTTTTGGTTTGATTTAATAATTTGCAGGGAGAAGACATCGTTGGGGCCAAAAAGGTAAGCCGCGGCATTCTCCCCCAAACCCCTTCTCGCGTGTCGGCCACCATCAATTGGATTGCATAAACACCTTCAAGTAAGCTCGAGTCCATCCGCGATCCCCCGGTCTTAACCAAGGTGCAATCACGCGACAATACCTTTCATGTTTACCTTCCTGCTCACCAGCTCCATCACCATGATAAACATCAATCAGTTCAAAATCAGCACAACGCGAAGTAATGAACGAACAAGCCTTCGTGGACTGTTTTGAACAAAACTCCTTCACCACGACACATCGTAATTGATAATTATGATAACAATTACACGACCCATCTGATAATTATGGATTTTAAAACACCTGGGTCAATCTCCACCAGATGTTTCACATCACTTGATGAAGACTCAGAATCCAAGATGGCCACCGTCGTAATTCGCGAATGTCAGGGCAACACAAAAAGAGCCATAACCCGTCACAGAAAGATATTTTTGGATCTAGAACCACCTTCCACACAGCCCCAGTGGCCTCATGGATAAGGCACTGGTCTCCGAAGCCAGGGATTGTGGGTTCGAGTCCCATCTGGGGTGATATTTATTTTAAAACAAAATCCAATCACTTGTTCTTGTTGCTCAACCAACACATCGACCTCGTTTTGTCATAATTCCGTCCATAACTTTTTGAGATATCCTGCTCACAGACAAACACGCTGACACTGCCAGGTGTGAAAACATTACCTGCGGCCACCTTCGATGACAGAGGGACCTCGGTTCAAGATCAATTTTACAAATCCTACTGCTGTCGGCCACAAGAAAATAAGGCAATTCTTCTCTGTGTTTATGTCAGTCCACAAATTCTTGACATTAAAACGCCTCAGCCAAACTCCAGCAGATTTTTCATACGTGGAGCGAGGTACCAACACTCCCCATAAACTCAGAGTCGTGATAACTTGCATTTTGACGCCATTTTCTATCCATATTGCATGACACATCTGACATGATGCCATTTTGTATCCATGTAGTGTGGCACATCGAGCATGTGTCGATTTGTGCATCAATTGTGATGTCTTCGTTTTGGAATCGAACTGTCTTTCACTTCACCCAAAAGGAAGATTATATTGTCGCGTTTCTGGCGATTAAAATCCTCGAACGAACGGATTTCCAAATGGGCTTTAACTCCAAGGCGCTCAATTCAATGTGACGGTTATACGCGTGGGGAGGGAGTGGGGGAGAAGCCGTAAACTCTTCCCTTCACGAGTCTACCCGACGTCCACGACCCTGCAATTCATTAACTCAAACAACACGGAATAAAAATGTACAAAAATAAACAGGTTTATTAAAGAAAATGCCGGCAACAAAGAAAACACGATAAAACTATATTCCTACTTGGAGCGCTCCCACGCAGACCCGAATACAGACAAAGGATAAAATAACTGGAAAATAAATAGCAATGTTTGTGGCACAAAGCTCAAAGCGGCTGGTGTATCTCGTCAGGAATCGTCAAAGATCGGATGAGGCTTTGGCAGGAAATGCACGTTCGTTAGCGCGAATCAGGCCTCACGCGCGAACCAGGCCTCACGCGCGAAGCGAATCAGCAGGCGTGCAGCTCGCTCTTCCAGTCGTGCTTGTCCTCACAATCTCTGCACGGAAAACCACCGTTCCCGGCCCGTGTCTCTTTCTCTGCATGACCACAAGCAAGATGTCCTCCTCACGACCACCAGTAAGATCTCTAAACACGGCCGTTCACGATGGTGTCCAAAATCAGAAGGGGCGAAAAGATGTCGGCACACGACCGTTCACGATGAGATCCACAACGAGAAGGACCAAAAGGACGTCGATGCCGAGAGAGATAAAAGGTTGATGCTGAGAGAGACCAAAATGCGACTGTTCACCAACAAAGTCCAAAACGAGAAGGGAAGAGAGGGGCAATAACGAACGTTCGCTGTGGTATTCAGAACGAGAAGTCGCAAGAGGAGAAAATGTCGACCAGAGCATTCTTTTATCGTCCAGGCTCTGACATAATCTCAACACGTCTCCGTGTCCGACCCTATCAGCGAGTCTTGTGCCAATCAAACCCAGACCAATCACTGCTCTTAGAGGGGCGTGGCTCTTGGCCTGCCTGTGCATGTGGTGATGTTGTGGCTGCGGCACCAGCGGTATTGTTCGAGGCCTGATTTCCGATTGGTTTTTTCATGATTGTGTTTAATGGGCGGTTTCTGGCTGTTAGAGTGTGGTGTCATAAGGAACAGAGGAATAAATTACAGAGGCAATTACAAACAGGGAATCAATTACCCATAATCCCTGGCATAGGATGCCATTGCCTTATCCATTAGGCCACTGGGTCTATACAGAATGTGTATCCACAACCTTTCGAGATATCATACTCACAGCCAGACAAACAGATGGACAGGAGTGAAAACATTGGCCACCTTCGGTGATGTATGTAACAGAGAGCGAGATCAATTTGATGTATTCTGCTGCTGTCGGCCCACACAAAATAATACAATTCTTCTCTGTGTATATGTCCATCCAGTCCTTCTTTCCCTTCTCCCTTTCTTCCCTTTATAAAGCGTGACGTCCAATGGCATCAAGCTCCTGCCTGCCTTGACCACGATACTCCTCCAGTTCCCTCTGTCCTCAGCCAACTATCTCCACTCTCCAAACATCCCCACCTTACCTCTTCACACAATTCTCCCATCTCAACCGTGGTCTACGTCTTTTCCTCCTACCTTGTTCCCTCAACCGACCCGCTCTCTTTGCCATTCTCTCTTCCCCAATCTGCACCAAGTGTCCAGCCCATCTCATGCATGCAAAGTCCTTCCTTGGCACGTCTGAGCTCCTCAACACATACAAAGCTTTCATCTGCAGCTTGATGGAATGCTGTTCTCCCCTCTGGGCTGGTGCACCTGCCTCACACCTAGCTCGGCTTCACTCTGGAGAAACCAAAGCTTTCAGAATCATTGGAATCTCCTGCGATGAAGCTGATTCTGAGGGTCTTTCACTCTCTCACCACAGGCAGGTTGGTGGTCTTTTCTGTCTTCCACCGACTCCTCTCCTGCCTTGCTCCCCCAGCTCTCTCTGGGCTCTGTCCCCCCAATATTCCGTCAGGTCGCACAAGATCTGCCAGCAACCCTCTCATGGTGAAATTGCCAAAACCAAGACTCTCTTCTCACCTTCACTCTTTCATTCCTTTTTCCCCGCCTCTGGAACAAACTCCCTCACTCTCTTCAATCCCACTCCTCCCTCCGGGTCTTTAAACAGCTGTTCACCACCATCTCTTATCTTCCCCCATCGCAAAACCTTGGTCTTTTCTACCCCCATTAATTCACCCCAAATCTACCTTTTTCAAATTCCATTCCTTCCTGAAAATCCTGGTGGTGTCCATTTGTTTATCCCGTGAACCCCCCATCCCCACCTCCCTCCTTACCACACATCCACCGATGTCGTTGTTCTCTGCTGTTGTTGTGCTTCGCTCTCTCTCCGTCTTTTCTCCCACTCCCTTTATTATATGTTATTTGTGTTAGCACTTGTATGAGCCTCGACTTAGTATCCAAAAAATAATCATCTCAGTCAGCATTTCACCAATCTCCCCATTAAGCTCATCTGCACACCAATCTCCCCACCAAGCTCATCTGCACACCAATCTCCTCTCGCAGGTCATCCATTCTCCTTCTATCCACCCTCTTCACTCCCACAATCCTCCTGACCCAGTTGTTCTCCCAAACCTGCAGCCTCTGTTGTTGTCTGTCAGCACCATCGTCTCCAGACCGTAAAGGTAGACCGACGTTACACATGACATCAAAACCTTCTCTTTCAATCTCCTTGAAATCCTTCTGTCTGCAATTATTCCCTCCACACTCTTCCACACATTCGCACACACATTCGTTTTCTTTTTTTGTAAACTGAATCGAGGCTCGTGAAAGAGCTGACATTTACTTCACAAACAAAATATATAAAAAGAGGGAGCGGAAGACAAGAGAATGGGAAGCACGCAAACACTTGAGAGCACACAACATTTAAGAGCAGGGAGATGTGTGGGAGGGAGAGGGCTTGGGGGGAGGAGCCGTGGGAAGGGGAGGGGGGGGTGGGAGAAGTATAAAACACAAGGACACCAAGGACTTCCAGGACAGACGTTGGTCTTTCAAAAAGTGGAATTGGGGTGAAATTATCGGGAATAGAAAAGATCAAGGTTTTGGATGGGGGAAGATAAGAGATGGTGGTGAACAGCTGTTTTAAAGATCTGGAGGGTGGAGTGGGATTGAGGAGAGTGAGGGAGTTTGTTCCAGAGGCGGGAGAAAAGAGGAATGAAGGAGTGAAGGTGAGCAGAGAGTCTTGATTTTGGCAGTTTAACCATAAGAGGGTTGCAGGCAGATCTTGTGCGACCTGTAGGAATATTTGCCGGACAGAGCCCAGAGAGAGCTGGGGGGGCAAGGCCAGAGAGGAGTCGGTAGAAGACGGAAAGACCACCAACCTGCCTGCGGTGATTGAGTGAGAGGCCCTTGGAGTTAGCTTCATCGCGGGAGATTCCAATGATTCTGAATGCTTTGCTTTCAACAGCGTGAAGACGAGCTCGGTGTGAGGCAGGAGCACCAGCCCAGAGGGGAGAGCAGTATTCCATTGAGATGCGGATGAAAGCCTTGTACGTGGTGAAGAGCTCAGGTGTGCCAAGGAAGGACTTCGCATGATGGAGGATGCCCAGTCGGCGACTGGCTTTGGAGGCCAGATTTGAAATGTGGTTTTCCCAGGAAAGATCATGGCAGATAGTGAGACCCAAAAGTTTGAGTGACAGAACTTCTTGGAGAGGATTATTCAGAAAGTAGATGGGAGGGTTGTCCAGTCGGTCTTTTCGGAGAGACATCGTAAGAGTGTGAGATTTGTCAGGATTGAAAGACATGTTCCACTTGTTTGCCCAGTTTGTTATTTTTTCCAGGTCTGCAGAGAGTGAGGGGGCTGCAGACTGCCGATCTGAGGGATGAAGAATGGAGCGACAGAGAGTAGAGTCATCAGCAAAGAGATAGAGAGGATTTTCAAGAGAGTCGGAGAGATCATTGATGAAGACCAGAAAAAGCACAGGGCACAGAACACTGCCTTGGGGAACTCCAGCCTGAACAGGAAGAGGAGATGAGAGAAACCCATTCAGGGCCACACGTTGACTATGACTAGAGAGGAAGTCCGCCAGCCATGCGTGGAGATTTCCATGGATACTGTCAGGGAATAAATATTCATATTGACAATATTGCTAGAATATATATATATCAATGTAATCTTGTTTAAAGTGGATATGTTTTACTTTACGAATGAGTAAAGTGCATAGAACTAACAGATGGGCAAGAGAGTTAATTTAAGGAAACAGAATGTGTAATGCACTGGGACTGCCATCTGTGTCTATCAATTTAGCCTGTGTTCCATAGATGGAACACAGGCTGCAAATTCTTCCTCAGCAGGTCAGAGTATTTGACCTCTTGAACAGAAATAAGTACAAGCTAGCCAAGAGAGCCAAATAAGGTTTTGGGAAAAAGGGACACCCTGCATGCTCTGTAACATCAAAGGGTTTTGGGGCTTTAAAACCAAGAGAAAGTTGCATTGGGAGGGAGAGAACTGGGAGAGTGATGGAGAAGCAGTGGACTAGCAGAGTGGACTGGGAGAGTGAACTGAAGAGGAGTGAAAACTGAAGACCAGTTGAACTGATCAACCAACTGGAGATTGTCAACAACTGAACGAGCTTCAAAAGACCTACAGACCGAGCTTCAACCAAGACCTACCAAACGAGCTTCAACAAAGACGAACAAAGCCTCATTAAAGATCTCGGCTTAGTATACAACAATTCTCAAGTATACAACAAATTCTGAAAAGTGAATAAAACATTGATTTTGCTAAACCGAGTCTCTTGAAGTTTAGTAACATAACACCAGTAATTATTATTAATTCTCCAAGAAGTGGTGGCCCGTAGGGACTCAACTGCCCAGGTAAACAAGGTAAGCTTTTGTTTGTTATCTGTGTAGTCTGATGTTAATCTGCGCTAATAGTTCAGTGTTTGAGTTTTGTGTGTTTGTTGATGTGTGGAAGGAAAAACACGAGGCCTTTAACAGGTTTCAGAAATCATGACGATTTTTTCACTTTTTCTTCCAAAATTTATGTATACGCATTTTTCAGGGATGGTGCCATGGACCGTCACAAAGATCCACTAAAGCCTTTTGTCTTTAGAAAAGGTGCTGTGCTTTCATGAGGGACCACTGATATGGTATATACTGTAATTATTGTACGATTTTTTTAATTTCAGAAGTCATGACGAAAAATTTTTTTAAAAAAAATAATAATAAATTTTTTTATTTTTTTCTCTGTAATTTGAATTTTTTTTCGGTACATTCTACGACTGCAAAGAGCCACTAACGTTTCCCGGGACGTTAGCGAAAAAGGGTGCTGCATTCGTCCAGTCATGAAAATATTTTGTGTATTCATTTGATTTTATGCGTTCTTTCAGTTCAATGGTCTGTGTTACATATCTTCCCATTCCTTTTGTATGATGATTCAAATTTGCTGGGTTCCTACGGTTGAGACTTATATAATATTTTTCCTGTGGTGAGCCTCGTTTTTGATGTGGTCACGAGGGACGAGTCGATATGCTCTCGCACGAGTTGGACAGCGTTTTTCAAGCGATTTTTTAATGCGATTAAAAGCGATTTTTTAAAGCGATTTTACAGTAAAAAAGCGATTTTATACAGCATCTGTACAGTAAGCCAAATAATGGTAAAATCGACTGGCTCGATTTTAAGTCATAAAAAATTCCATTGTGGCACAAATATGGGTTTTTGTACCTTCATAAGAGTTAATTCAAAGCGGTTTGGACGCACGTCTGCATTTTATGCACATTTATGTGTGTGATTGGCCAAATGTGCTCTTATGAACACAAGAAATTGTAATCTTATGCATTATGATGTTCTGACAGGGATGACTTGATGAAGTGCACCATCAATTCATTTTTCCCATGTAGGACAGTAATGTAATTTTTAATTTCTAATGTAATGTTTGTAATGCAACGTAATTTAAAAAAAAAAAAAAAAAAAAAGTTTTCCGTGTCATCTCCAAGTAAGACTTGCACACACTGATGCCAGTAATTGTATCCTGCCAGTGGAATGCGTGCAGGCAGGTTGCCCATGGCAACCGTTTGGTGTTGTGTCCTGGGTCCCGTCCACTTCTACATATGGGATCAGAAGCGATTTTAAAATGTAACCTCTTTCACCTTTTCTTGCCCTACACCCCCCAACCTTCCCTCGCCCTTTCCCCCTCCCTCCTTCCGCCCCCCCCTATCCAAACCCCCCATTTTTTCTTCCCTTCTGTATCCCTTCCCCCTTCCTTTTTTTCTCTCCAAACTTACTTTTTACCTGTATATTTACATCCTGATTAGAGAAAAATATATATATTTTTAGGATTTTTTATGGCGGCGGCCATCTTGGACCACAGCTAAAAATCCTTCAATCAAGATGAAATTTAATGAGAGCCAATCCCATGCTACTGTGATCCGGAATCTCTAAAAAAAAAATAGAACCATCGAATGTACTTTTGATCATTTTATATTTCATCTGTCTTTTAAGATTTTAAAAGGGAATTTATTGATATAAGATACTATGACATTTGGCAAGGCAATTAAATGGAGGGAAACCAATGATGAAATATATTGTGATCTGTTTATACATGAATGAATTTACATGTACATGAATTTGTTGACCCCAACCCAATCCTAACCCTAACTTCATTCTACCATTATCCACCCCCTCCAAATCATGTTATATTACTGATTGTATGAGGCATGTATAGGATCGTTGATTGTATGGGATTGAATGGGATTGCATATCCCATATGGATCCCATATTGATTTAGCATATCACCTCATTATGTGGCTTTATGTGTTTTTGTGTGTGTGGGTATGTGTTTTTCATTCTCATTTTTTAAAATTTCTCCCTCTCCCTAAAAAATATGGCCCCATAGTGTTAAAGTGATGAGTGCCATGATACGACACAGTTGGAATGGTTAAAATAATACATAGATGAGTGTATGATTTGCACTGAAGGTCGAGAGGGAAAATAGTATCCATCATATAACCTTTCACAGCCTTGTAAGGGAGAATAAGTGCAGCCAATCATACACAGTTATTTTTAGAAAAATACAATGAGTGTCGTATTTCGCATAGTATTCTGCCACTTCTCCTCCTCCCTTCCCCACCCTTTTCCTCCCCTCTTTCCTCCCCTCTTTCCTCCTCCTTTCCTCCTCTTTTGTTTCACTTTTACCTGTTTCCCTTTTCATAGTTCTCATTGTTTTCTCTCATTGTTGATGAGATTCATGTTTGTCATATTTTGATTATTGATGTTCATTCTCAAATTTTGTTAATGATAACTGTTTCGTTGTTGATTATACCACGTGGATGTATTGATACAGGTAATGCTTGTCTTCTGCAATGGATGATTATGGTATGATTATGAATTGTCATTCATTGGTACACATTTCAGGAATCTTACACCATTTTAATTGTCAAGAACTTTGAGTGTCTTTCAAAGTGAGACATGGTGGGTGACACATGACATGACATGTGACATCACATGACGTGTGACATGTGACACGTGTGACATGTGACACGTGTGACATGTGCGACATTGCCCAATGAACTGGTTCATATCTGTCTGATCAATTTGGTTGATTGTCTCACAAATGAAGGGTTGAGTTGCCTTCAGTGGTTGTTAAACTTTAATTTGTGATATGATGACCACACAGGATTGAAAAAATATGTCAGATATGATCCAGAGGCAGAACGGTGATTTGTCAACTGACGGCAGATATGGGTCAAACGGTGACGACCGATGCTCATATTCCCCGTCAGTGGATGGAACTGTTTTGGCAACATTGGGAAAAGGTTTAGGTATAAAGTAATGTTGATCCCATATCATAGTTCAGTATCAGACATTGGTTTCAATTCGGTATCAGACTGATAAATGTGAATTTGGATATTATCATTTATGATATTTTATTATGTATTATTATTAGGATTTTATTGATGAATATTGATAAATTGATTGAAATTGCATAATTGAATTGATTCTGATTCTGATCCGATTGATCTGATTGATTTTGATCTGATTAATTTAATCTGATCTGATTTTATTTAAATTTAATTTAAACAAGTCAATTGATGGATGAATAAAAAGTGCGGTCTCAAGAAAGAAGCTTTGAGACATTTGCAAAACATCAATGTGCAGACAACCTGGGACGATGAGCGAGGTGGTGAGTCTAGTGGTTATTTGTTATATTATGTGGTTATTTTTGTTTGACCCCCCCTTAACAGGACTTACTGATCCAGACTCATTGCAACACTGATCAGTGAGATTGGGGTGTGGGAAAAGCCACAGGGCAGGGGGACTCTCTGGAAATCACCTGAAGTCATCAAGTGGACAGGTGGAGAGATACTTCCTGGAAGACCACAGAGTAGAGCTTATCGGAATAAGCTAGACAACAACGCATTCAACGCTACTTTGTATAAGGTGGAACAAACTTCTGAGATTTTTGCAGTACACACAGTTGATAGTGGGTACAGGTGTAGTCCGATGTGTAGTCCTAGTAGTTATTTGGTACATTGAGTAAGTATAGAGTGTTACTCACACACAGGCAAAATGGGAAGTGGATTCTGCAAGATTAAACAAGGTCAATTGGATTTGAGTCAAAGAGATGCTTGTATCAGCTCCATGTATCAGAAATATGGGGCAGAATCACTTAAAGATGTGGAATCCTGGCATGAATGGAGAAAAGGACGAATAAGGGAATTCCCACAGGATGGCACTTTTGATAGAAACGTATTGGCAACACTCAGAAAAGAATTGGAAGCAAGAGGGCGACAGAAGTTCAAAGTGGATTGGCAACCATTCTATTACTGGGACGCTGAATCTAGGGACAGGGAGATCACACAGGGAGATCATACGAGACAAATGAACTGGAAGACGAAACTCCTCCACCTTATCGGAGACATATTGTATATCAGCCACAGGTAGTGCCTGTACCTGTACCTGCCGAAAGACCAGAACAGAGTGCAGCGATTGGTTCTAGTCAACAGAGGACAGGTGAAAGACGTGACCCATTTGAGGTAACTACCCAAGAGGGTGCAATTGGGGCACAGGAACCGACTCAAAGTGGGCAAACGATGCAACCAGCTGCTATACCTTTATCATGCTCTCCATTTCACCATACAAGGAGTAAGGGTCATGTGATAAATGCCAATCAATCTAACGATCAATGTGATTGGCTAATGAATGATCAAAAGTTGACTCTCTCACAAGGAGGGTTTGAGCAATGTGGTGTTATGAATTTTCCTCAGCGGCAATTTCCAGGGGCAAATCAGCAACAACCAGATCTGATGTATAGACCATGGCAGGTACATCAATAGAAGGCATTGCAGAGTAGTATGCCATCTATCAAAACAGATCCACTTCAAGTTGCGGAGGAACTGCGGTTAATTGTGGAAACTCAGTTGCCCACTGCAAGACACATGGAAATACTTTTTAAATGGTTAATTCCTAATACCACCACTTTGAGGAACTTAATGCGTGAGGCCAACTGGGTAAATACGGAAGATGGACAGGTAGACATGCCCACGGAGGCTAGAACGGCACAGATCAATAAATTGATAGAGGCCATAAAAAAAAAAAAATTGCCACCAGTGACGGATTGGAACAAAGTGGTTACATGCAAGCAGAAAACAGGCGAAGATGCTAGCGATTATTTGGACAGATTGCGAGATGTTTTCCGACTATATTCAGGCATAGACCGGGCACAAATTGACAATGCCTTAAAACCCCTTTTTATTAATGGTCTGTTGCCCAAATTGAAGAATGAAGTGGAAAGACAGTGTATTGCTTGGGAAGGCAAGCCAATTCAAGAAATATTGAATTACGCTTTGCATCATCAGCGGATTCAAGACAGAAATAGTGCTGTAAATGCTGAGAAATTGATGCAACTACAGACTCAAGCCCTGATGACTACGAATCAACGCAATAGGTTTTATGGGCAACAACGCAACAATGCAGTAGGAGGTAACCAGAAAGTGGAGTGGCAACCCAGAAACCAAGAGATGCAGCCTAGAAATACAAGTGAACAGGTGGACAAACCAGCCAATGACAGACATCGATGTTTTAATTGTGGAAATATTGGACATTGGAAAAGAAGATGTCCGTACGTCAACGAAACACGATTTCGCAAGGGAGAACCAAGATTAAGGGTACCAGTGCTTACAGGTACCTCAGATAATGATTAGGCCTTTATTGCTGCAGATCCCAAATGACGACAGGCCTCAACAGATTAAATCATCAGACCAACATCCAACATGAATAACTGTTGATGCTTCTTGTCTCAAAAATTTTCGGAGCAAGAATGAATTTTACTTTTGCTTATTAGCGAATGAATAATTAATTCATTAAATGCCAAAATTGGATTTTTGGAACATGAATTAAAAGATCCAGAATTAGAGTTCATTCTGGAAGCCTCATATTTGCCAATTATAAATGTCGTTTTAGGGAGTATTTTGGGCGAAACAATTTTTTACAACAAAACAATTACCAAAGTGTGGAACATTGCTTTGCAAAATTTTTTGGAAACCAAGTGACGAGCGTCACATGATCAGCAGGTGGGCATTTTGGACTATTTTTTGCATGCTCATAGGTCAGTGGTCGACTGACATGTAAATAGAGGTGTTGTAAAATTTGTACAATTTGTAAATTTGTACAATTTGGATAAATTATTGTAGGACCAAAAAGGGTAATTTCAATGTGACGTTATAGGGGTTTTCTAAAAAAAACAAAATAAACTTTTTATCTATTTGTGTATTAGCGTTTCTAAAATTAAAGGATAAATTTTACGAAATTGAAATGCAATTGACACCCATCTTGATCTGTTAATGATGGTTCAAATGTAAACAAATATACATAATGCTTGGGTTTGTGTACGTTTGTGTGTCAATGTTTGTGTTTTTTTGGTTTTGTGTGTCAATCTTACAAGAATATCCAGAAAATTCGTAAAATAAAATAGGAATATAATTTGATTATGTACATTATCTCTTTTGTCAAGGGCGATTGAATATACGGATTTGATGTGCTAGGTTATGAGCAGCCATTAATTAATAGTAAAATTGTGAGTAATTTTGGGATTCCATTTTTGATAGAATTTATATGAGAATAACAGCTATTTATGGATAGGAGCTTCATAAACAAAATGAGTACAAAATTAGCCAAATTTGGAAGTGGTCTTAGAATTGACTTTCCAGAGTACTCTGCTCATGGATTTTTACATATATAAACTTGACCTTTATCTGCATATAAATTGTGCTGTATGTATGGATGTGTCTTAGGCATAGACGATATGGGCAGATAGTGAAGACAATTTTGTTTGAAGACAATTTTGTTGAATTGAACTATTGTGAGTTTTAAAACGAAATGCATTGTGAATCTTAAAACCAAGGGGCAGACGTGAACGCGCTGTTATGTTTTTTACACTCAGAACACGATGTTACGTGTACCTGCAACATATTTTGTTACTCTCCCACACCTATATTGGCATACTGGTGTCAGTAGTATTCACTAAGTTGCATAGAAAATGGAGGAACAACTTTTAAGGGAGTATACAACCACGTATTTGGATATTTTCTACAAAAGTAGGGGTTTCAATGAGTGGTAGCTGTACACATGGGATTTATCAAATTAAGTTATGCAGTTTAAACAAAGTTACTGGTAAACAGAAGGGAAATGGATAGTGAAAAATTCTTCAATGCTGGGTAAATTTAATGAGATATTACAAAGACTTATAAGAGCTACTGTTCTTCCTTATAGCAGTGGGAAAAGAGTGAATTAGAACCAAATGAATTTATAAATGAATGTGATAGGGATAATATCCTCAATTTGTGTTACTTATTTGATTGTGGGTAAATAAATTATTTTATCGTAATGGATTGATAACAGCAGCCTGCAATGTCCTGAGAGTGTGCATCCATGTAATTAGAAATCCCAGATTTGTTTTTACAAACAACATTTGGTAGAGGTCTTATGTCGACGAGCACTTACTTGGTAGATAAAAAAAGGTACTGCATGTTGGCAGCCACTTTTGCGGCCATTTAGGCCAAACATGTTGAGAGAAAATTGTCGTTCAATACGTAATTTACACATGGCTATTTGTAAAAGGGAAGTTGTTGCGATGGGCAACATTTCTGAAGGTTTATTAAAATGTTATAATATGACATGTGTCAAGGCAAACTATTGGATGGGAAAATTAGATCTGGTTATAGAATGAATTTGCTGACCCTTTGAAGTTAATTCTTTGAATTGATTGTTTTACTAGTATTTTGAGTTCAACTTGGAAATAGTATGGTAGAGCTTTGTTAAAACCTATGGTTGTGGTATTTTGGAACGAATTCACAGATCATAGGAAGTTGATAACAATAGAAACAAATATGGACCCCGGGAGATAGGGGCATCAGAATAAGGCAAATAATCAGATTTATGTTACATATTGTTGCGAATATGGAATTTGGCCTCCATATCCGCTTGTAAATATTCCCCTATTTTCCCCAATACTCCCCAACTATCCCCAATCCCCCATTCCCTAGTCCCATTGTCTGTAAACAACAATCAGTAGAGCCGACCTTCCCCTTATTCCCCCATTAAATGTCGTGCCCAGGTCCACCGCACCACACGTAGACAACTTTCGGACATCTTGCTAGTTATTCTTAGTCTATGTCAGTTAAGGCCTCGTCTCCATTAATTATGACTCTTCGTTGCACCAGAATGTGATTATATGGCATCAGTAGTGAGTTTAGGACCTTTCCCATACCTCCTTCCATCTTCTTCCCCAACAATTACAACAACAACAGAGGAGATGGCGGCGGAGCGGGGGAGGATGCGTCCTCACACCGGCTCGATTAGCGCCATTGACCACGCGCTCCACGGGGTTACCACGGAGGGGCTGGCTGTCAGCTCCTCCTCAAGGGCGGAGCCTGGTAACCCCCCGCACCCAATCAGAAGGGCGGACCGATTCCATCTGGGGCGGCGCTAGCGAGCCGAGGGCGTGTCACTCCCCGCCGGATATACGCGGCCACGCGCCGGATGTGACGTCAGATGCGCCCCGAGCTGGAGAAAGAAGGACCTGCGAGCGCTGAGAGAGAAAGGCCCGCCTGTGAAAGAACGTCCCCTCCGAGCGCTGTGAAACCTCCCGCATCTCTGGACCGGACCGGGTCGATTCTAACCTTTGAGCACAGGTGCACCTGGAGCCATCGCTACCCGCCTGTCCTTTCCATCAACCCCCGTGTGAGTCAGCCTTGTCCCGTTTGCCTGTCGTCTGTTGGGGAATAATATAAGATTGTGTCTAAGTGCTTGTCTTTCTATGTTGTACCTCTCGTCCCTGTAATCTGACCTTCCGTAACGAATATAATCTCCTCCGGAGGTCTTGAGAACCGTATCCCTGGTGTCGTCATTTTATAACCCAGCCGGGTGTCTTCTTTTTCTTATTGAGCCAGCGTAACGCGACTTCGTCAACGTCGAGCATAGTCGGGTAATTTGTGCGGACACGACGGCCATTCCGCTCGGCCCACTTTAACATCAAAGTCGTGTCTGTAACAATTGGTTGTCAGGAGTTGGATTCGAACCTGGGACTAAATTTATTTAGCCCAAATTTTGGACACCAATTGTGTTAGTACGGTAACAATTGGTGTCGAGGAGTGAGATTCGGACCCGGGACTAAATTAGTTAGGCCCAAATTTTGGGAGGGAAAATCGAGCCGGAGCGCGTACGGCGCTCGACCAAATCGATCCGGAGCGCGGTCCCGCGGTTACTGCGCTCGACGAAATTATAACAGCAAAATTTGGATTGGTGTTACGAAACTCGAATTTTGAAAGTCGCGCTATGGCGGATCAAGACGGCTGGGGTCCGGTAGGGGAGAGTGAAGCAGGGTCGGTCCAGGACCAAATTGAGGGACATGAGGAGAGCGAAGCAGTGAGGGCGGCAGGTTCGCAAAATAGCGCCGTCACGCACGAAGTAGCGGGCGCGCAAAATGGCGCGCTCGCTCACGTGGTTGAAGGGTCCCAAAATAGCGGCGCCGCGGAGGGCGAGCCTGCGGTGGCGGCTGGGGACGCTGGGCAAACCGGGTTTGACCTCAGATTATTCTTGACCCAACTGAATGCAAAAATGGATAGGATGGAGGGCCAAATGAGGGTTGATAGTGGGCGATTAGAGGGCTAAATGAGGGGTACCGGTGAGGGGTTAGACAATAATTTTAAGGGATTAGACAAGAAATTTGGGAAGTTAGACAATAATTTTGAGGAGTTAGACAAGAAATTTGGGAAGTTAGACAATAATTTTGAGGGGTTAGACAACGGGATAAAAGAAGTGAAAAATGGGTTAATGGGGGTAGAAAATAGAATGGCTGCCCAGGAGAATCAGATAGAGGGAGTGAAAAATGGGTTAGAGGGGTTAGAAAACAGTATGGAAGGCAAATTGAGGGACATGAGGGACCAAGCGGAAAGGGAAGTTAAACAAATGGAGCAGCAGATAGAGGGGGTCAGAATGGGGGTAGAAACCAAACTGGATGCTCACAGGGAGGAAATGGAGCAGATGAGGGTGGCATCTGGGCAGGAGATGCAAGTGATGGGAGAAGAGATCAGAAGAGGAGTGAGTGAGGAGGTCGGAGGAGTGCGCGAGGAGGTGAGGCACTGTAAGGAGCACATGGAGAAGGAGGTGAGAAAGGGGACTGTAAAGTTACAAGGGGGCATAGAGGACCTGACGCAGGAGGTGGAGCAGCTGACGGTGGGACAGACGGAGTTAGTGGAGCAGGTTCAAAGGAACACTGCGGTATTAGGAGGTTTAAAGGCGATACAGAAAGAACTAAAAGATGACTTGGTAGCGACGAAGAGGGAATGTCAGATAGTACGTGAGGGACTGACAACGAGGTTGGACGAGGTGATAGAGGTAATGGAGACGAAGGACCGGCAGGTGAGGACGCACATGGAAACGGTCAAGGTAGCCTTGGAGGACGAGCTTGAGGAGATGTACCGGGGAATAAAAGAGGTGAGGCACAAATTAGAAGAAGTGGAAGAAGGGGTGAGCGAAATTAAGAAGCGACGGAGAGGGGATAACAAAGAGATAAAAGAGGAGATAAAAGAATTGGTCCAAAGTCTGTGTTTGGATCGTGATGTGCTCGTTAACCGGATGAGGGATTCGCAGGTGATGGAGGAGAAGCGAAGAGGAAGAGGACCCGGTGTAAGTGGTGACCAATATGGTCGTGCGTATGATGCGCCAGGGGATTTAATAAGCTTGGGGGTCGAGATAGACCCGGGTGTTCGTGAGAGGCCGTTGGTGAAGTGTGCGACAGGTCTGGTGTGCGAAAGAGGAGGTGTGCGAGAAAGTCCGACTCTGGGGTGTGTGAGGAAAAAGTGTGTGCCAAGGATTGAGGGTGCTGGCGAGAGTGAGTCGGTCGTAGCGCGTGTGCGAGGGAGCACGTGGAAGCGCGGTGTGGTGAGTGTTACAGAGGGTGTGACGGGAGAGTGTGCGCAAGAGTGTGCGCGAGAAAGGTGTGACGGCCAGGTGCATGAGGAAAGAGTGCGCTGTCAGAAGTAAGGAAGAGTGTCCACCTGTGGTGAGTGTTACAGAGGGTGTAACGGGAGAGTGTGCGCGAGAAAGGTGTGTGACGGACAGGTGCATGAGGAAAGAGTGCGCTGTCAGAAGTAAGGAAGAGTGTCCACCTGTGGTGAGTGTTACAGAGGGTGTAACGGGAGAGTGTGCGCGAGAAAGGTGTGTGACGGACAGGTGCATGGGGAAAGAGTGTGCTGTCAAGAGTAAGGGTGAGTGCGTTGTCACGAGTGGAGGTGAAAGTAGTGAGAGTGACATGGAGCGTGAGTTAGTTGTGACAGGTGAGCGAGGATGTACACCTGGGATGGAAGGATGCACACCTGGAATGGTAGAGCGTGAGTGGGAATGCACGCTGGAGTTGGTGGTGAGGCACGTGGTTGGGTGTGCGAATGAGAGCACACCTGTGATTGTCACAGAGGAGGTGACCGAGGAGGGGGCGCGAAGAGGTGTATTGGTGAGGTGTGCGAGCGACGAATGTGTGCCAAAGTGTTCGGTGGTCAGGTGTGTGACCAAGGTTGTGAGTGGAATGAGTGTACCTGGGTGTGTAAGGAAAGGTACGAGGAGCATGGGCACGGCTGGATGTGTGAGCAAGGAACGGGCTGCGGGGTGTAAGCGTCCAGGTGAAGCATCGACGTTACACGGGGTAGAGTTTAGAACGACTTATAGCCGAATCGGACCCTCGGTGCGTGCTGGGCCTCGCTTTGAACGGCCGCGTCCGTGCTCCACCAGGCGGAGCGGGCGGCAGGATAGGAAGGGTCGTCATGGCGACCACTTTTTGGTGAGGCATTCCGGCAGGCCGAGATCGAGCCATGGGATGGCTCCGTGCCGAGATGGTGCGTGGGATCTCGGCCCGGGTAAACCTCCTTCCCTGCACCGAGTGCCGGACGCATCCAGCCGCTGGCACAAAACAACCAGCATCCATTGCTTGGCTTTACGAAGCCGGGCTTTGGACAGGAATTGGCGCACCGAGAGGCAGTAGTGAGTAGACTGGGTGATGAGGTTAGTGTATTGGACCCAAAATTAGAGAAAAACAAAATTTGATGATTGGCAAGGGATTGGCAGTAGTGATTGGCAGATGATGGGTAGTGATTGGCAAATTTTTGATTTGTTGAAAATTGATGTGCAAAATTGGTAGTGAGAGACCCCCGATGTGGTGGGATGGCATCCCTGCCACCCTTCCCATGAGGGGGGCAAAGGAGCACTAGCTTATGGGGTGTATGGCAGTGAAAACTAGCCCGGGTGGGTTAGGTTATATTGATAGGGATCTAGCGAAGATGACATTAGGTGACGATAAGTTTAGTTAGTGACTGATACCTGTAGTGGGGACGCAGGTAGATTAGTATGGATGATAATGACGAGGGAGCGCAATAGTTTAAAGGGACGACTGGGACGCGCAAGTTTCAGAAGGGAGTAGTTAGCTGAGATGATGCCGTGTGAGTGAGAATTGAACAGGTGTGATTGCACAGGTGTGCAACTGGACAGGTGTGATTGCACAGGTGTGCAACTGGACAGGTGTGATTGCACAGGTGTGCAACTGGACAGGTGTGTGGAGCAGTGTGTGAGTAGTGAGTGTGTGGATCAGCGCGAATGCGCTTGGGGAGAGAAGGGTGCAGGTGGCACCAGGTGTGAGAGCACAGGTGTGCAGGTACAGGTGTGTGGAGAGAGTTGGAGTGAGTGGTACGGAGTGGTGTGCATGGTGCGAAGGTGTGGATGGGGGAAGAGTGGACCCCTTTCACGAGTACCCGGGGCGGGTAGTGTAAGTGTTAGGTAGAGGGTACAGGTAAATTGTGGTTGGATATTGGCACTTGTGGTGCGGTTGCAGAATGGTGTTGTGAATGGGTGCATTAGTGTTGTGGAAATGGCTGGGCGTGTAGCCTGTTAGTGCGTGTAGTTGGTTGGGCACTCCACCACTGTGAGGATGTCGGCCAGGTGAGGCCGCAGGTGGGCTCTGGGAGCCGGTAGTTGTGAGTGGGTGCCTGAGGATCCCGGGTGTGGATCGGGTAGCCCAGTGCCAGAGAGGGCACCGAGTGGGGAGAGCGCCAGAGGGCCTGCCCCAGTTAGTTAGGTTAGGGTAAGGAGCAGGTAAGCTCGGAGGCAACCGCAGTGGTGGAGGTGTGCAGGTGGGTAGACCCACTGGGAGAGGTACACGCCACAGCCCAGAAATTGTGCGAGGGCACCGGGAGATGAATCGGGGGAGTGAGACCCCAAATTGAAAAGCACCACAGTTTGGCCAATGGGAATTGGTTTTTTAGAACCCATAGTGTAAGAGGGCCAATGGTTTGGCCGGAGAAAGACCCCGGGTAGTGTAAAGTTGTTAAAGTCATTTAGGAAATAGTTAGGATTGATGAACCTGTCGCACCATACGCAGCCACTTGCCTGTGGTGATGATGATGACTCCACACCTGTGTTTTCTTTGTTTTGTTGCAGGAAATGAAATTGCTGTGGATTTGTGAGACGCATCACGACGTGGATGAGACATTGGGGTGATTCCATCTCTCCCTCCCTAGGAGGGACTGATGATGAATTGGTAATGGCAAATTTTGATGTTGAGTTGAAAATGGCAAATTTTGATGAGAGTTGAAAATGGCAAATTTGATTGGTTAGGAGGGAGAGAAGACGAATTTGGTTTATGGGAGGAACGGGGAAGACAGTAGGGATGTTTGTTGATTTGTAAAGTAGATGTTTATGGGTAGTGTTGTGTTTTGTGGATACAGTAAGGGGTAAGGGAGGGGCCATGTAGGTTACCTGGTGGGGGGGGGGGGCGTACGATAGGAACGTACCTGTCTCACCTGGTTCCCATGTGCCCCCAGTGTGCATCACCTTACATTGCGTGCACTTTTGCGCCCTTACCACCTTACTCACTTGTCTGCTTCTTTTGTCTCCCACCTCCGAGGATCTGGCTTTGGGGTAGAGAGAGAGGAGAGAGAGGTGCTGGCTGCACAGTTGTGGGCCTGCACTTTCGCTGTTTGCTGCCGGGATCGATACACCATATGGACCGCAATGTTTGTGGCCACCCACAATGGACCGCAGTTCGTTTGCGGCCAAGCACCACCCGTTGATGGACCTATGGGTCAACGTGGCACCTATGCCATACAGGTGAACCACTAATAGTTAACACCACTGAAGGCCACACGAAGAGCAAGAGACACCTGCAGGGTTAGGGGTTGTCGCATTTATTTTTAATCATTGAACAATGGTGACTGCACCGATTGGTGGTGGGGTGGTGCTTTTGATGCTGGGATGGGGTGCTCTGCACGTTATTAAAGGCCGTCGGCCACAGAGCACTCGTGGGTTGGTGTATCGATGCTGGCAAGCGCGCTCTCTCTATGCATAACATCTGCATGTGTTCCTCCAAAGACAGGTCCTGGATCGTAGTGTAGATATCAGCGTAATCTTGTAAATAATGCTCCCTACCGGCTGTATGTGTAGTTTGCGAATTCTTTCCGGATTCGGTTATCCTGTGGGTGTGTTTCTGTGAGGAGAAGGGTGCAACGTCGCAGGGGGACATATTTACTCATTTGTGAATATCTGTAAAACTGTCGCACTCAGGGTAGAGTTAATAGTAGAGGGAACTACATTGCGTGCCACACTAAAGTAGGTAAAAATTTATCGGGTCGGGACGCCCCGAGGGTAGAGAAGGGTGCAATGTTGCGAATATGGAATTTGGCCTCCATATCCGCTTGTAAATATTCCCCTATTTTCCCCAATACTCCCCAACTATCCCCAATCCCCCATTCCCTAGTCCCATTGTCTGTAAACAACAATCAGTAGAGCCGACCTTCCCCTTATTCCCCCATTAAATGTCGTGCCCAGGTCCACCGCACCACACGTAGACAACTTTCGGACATCTTGCTAGTTATTCTTAGTCTATGTCAGTTAAGGCCTCGTCTCCATTAATTATGACTCTTCGTTGCACCAGAATGTGATTATATGGCATCAGTAGTGAGTTTAGGACCTTTCCCATACCTCCTTCCATCTTCTTCCCCAACAATTACAACAACAACAGAGGAGATGGCGGCGGAGCGGGGGAGGATGCGTCCTCACACCGGCTCGATTAGCGCCATTGACCACGCGCTCCACGGGGTTACCACGGAGGGGCTGGCTGTCAGCTCCTCCTCAAGGGCGGAGCCTGGTAACCCCCCGCACCCAATCAGAAGGGCGGACCGATTCCATCTGGGGCGGCGCTAGCGAGCCGAGGGCGTGTCACTCCCCGCCGGATATACGCGGCCACGCGCCGGATGTGACGTCAGATGCGCCCCGAGCTGGAGAAAGAAGGACCTGCGAGCGCTGAGAGAGAAAGGCCCGCCTGTGAAAGAACGTCCCCTCCGAGCGCTGTGAAACCTCCCGCATCTCTGGACCGGACCGGGTCGATTCTAACCTTTGAGCACAGGTGCACCTGGAGCCATCGCTACCCGCCTGTCCTTTCCATCAACCCCCGTGTGAGTCAGCCTTGTCCCGTTTGCCTGTCGTCTGTTGGGGAATAATATAAGATTGTGTCTAAGTGCTTGTCTTTCTATGTTGTACCTCTCGTCCCTGTAATCTGACCTTCCGTAACGAATATAATCTCCTCCGGAGGTCTTGAGAACCGTATCCCTGGTGTCGTCATTTTATAACCCAGCCGGGTGTCTTCTTTTTCTTATTGAGCCAGCGTAACGCGACTTCGTCAACGTCGAGCATAGTCGGGTAATTTGTGCGGACACGACGGCCATTCCGCTCGGCCCACTTTAACATCAAAGTCGTGTCTGTAACAATATTAAGGGATTTTTCTTTAGTCACATTTTAAGAAGTTTGTTAGTTTGGTATATAATGTTGAATGTCATTGACATAAATGAGGGCATAACAACTTGTTGTGCACTATGTCCGTTTTACACGATCGATGAACTCATATCACCACAAGTAACACTGTTAAAGAAAAAACAAAAAGCGGGGAGGACTATGCTAATAACACATTAGGCATAGTTTGCTTGTTTGCAAGAATTGTTGGGAATTAGATATTCCTGTTTGTGATTTAAATCATATATAATCATTATTAATGCATTTATTTTCTTTGAGTTGAGTTACAACACCTGCATGTGTTTAATTTTTTGAATTATATGAACCTGAAAGCAATTGTGGATGCTATTCTTAGTTTTAGTAGTGAAAAACACATGTCTGATTTGAATATTATTCGTGTGAAGTTGTTATGAAATATAGTGATTTCATGTTACGATGTACCCCATCTGATTCAATCTGTGTGGAGAGCAGATATAAATGTGGCTAAGTAAAGGAAAGACAAGACCACATCCCAAATGGAGTGATAACGACATCTGGGAAGAAGTTTGAAAAAGGAAAATTTGTGAAAATGAAGTTAATCTTGGCATACACCCTCTTTCTCAAAGAATGATGAAGAAATGCTCCTTTGGAAGATGGATGTTTACCTTCACCAAGGGAAAATTATGTGACCATTTGTCTGGGTCACACTGCAACATATGGAAAAGGGCGATCACTTACTTGTGTTCAAATACCTCGAACATTCATCACATCAGCAATTGCAGGACAACGATATTTTACCTGCAACGTTTACGGGATACGGTGACGTGTGTCATTACTTCACCAACTTCCGGGGAGCCAGCATGGAGCTGCAAGCGAACGACTGCTTTTTCCTTCACAACAGCTGTGCACGATTCTGCTGTGTGCTCCTGGTCTGGACCATGGACAACTGAGTACCATGGTCCCAACATCATCATTGCAGATGCATCCGGCATCCCTGCTCCACATCTTGTTGACAAATCAACATCACATCAATACTTGCTCCATGCTCACGGTTAGTGAGGAGGCAAGTCGACTACAACTGGATGGAGGCCTTGTTCAAATCTACTATGGCTCACAGCAAGAGTGGCAAGGATGCTGCATGGAGAGCAGGGTCAGTCTTTGACTCTGCCCAGCTATCACAACAGCGGAAAATCCTATGCAAATAGTGAAGGTGTGATGAAGACAACAGGAGAAAATTGTTTTATGCTGAAATTCCAAACACAAGTGATCCGCCCCTTTTTTCAAACAAAGAAAGTCAATATCTGATTAAAGGCAAATATTTTGCCAAATGTTGCAGATGCTTTATTATTTTGATGAACTGAAATTATTGCGTTTTGGTGAAGGTGAAATGTTTTTGTGACCTTTATGCAAATGAGTTGAATTGAATTATCAACATAGAAAGAGTCAATGAACAAGGAAATGTATTGTGATCAAAATTCTTCCAGAATGACGGTGTATGCCTTAGGAAATTGAATTACCAGATTAGTGTTATGAATATTTAAATGTGGTAATGTTTAGATTAATGGTTAATATAAACATAAATGAAAAACTGGGGATTGTCAGGGAATAAATATTCATATTGACAATATTGCTAGAATATATATATATCAATGTAATCTTGTTTAAAGTGGATATGTTTTACTTTACGAATGAGTAAAGTGCATAGAACTAACAGATGGGCAAGAGAGTTAATTTAAGGAAACAGAATGTGTAATGCACTGGGACTGCCATCTGTGTCTATCAATTTAGCCTGTGTTCCATAGATGGAACACAGGCTGCAAATTCTTCCTCAGCAGGTCAGAGTATTTGACCTCTTGAACAGAAATAAGTACAAGCTAGCCAAGAGAGCCAAATAAGGTTTTGGGAAAAAGGGACACCCTGCATGCTCTGTAACATCAAAGGGTTTTGGGGCTTTAAAACCAAGAGAAAGTTGCATTGGGAGGGAGAGAACTGGGAGAGTGATGGAGAAGCAGTAGACTAGCAGAGTGGACTGGGAGAGTGAACTGAAGAGGAGTGAAAACTGAAGACCAGTTGAACTGATCAACCAACTGGAGATTGTCAACAACTGAACGAGCTTCAAAAGACCTACAGACCGAGCTTCAACCAAGACCTACCAAACGAGCTTCAACAAAGACGAACAAAGCCTCATTAAAGATCTCGGCTTAGTATACAACAATTCTCAAGTATACAACAAATTCTGAAAAGTGAATAAAACATTGATTTTGCTAAACCGAGTCTCTTGAAGTTTAGTAACATAACACCAGTAATTATTATTAATTCTCCAAGAATACCAACAGAGGAGAGTTTGGTGAGCAGAGCGGGGTGCCAGACCGTATCGAAGGCACGTGATATGTCAAGGGAGACAGCTCTAATTTCCTGTTTGGCATTGAGGACCTCCATCCATTGCTGAAAAAGCAGTAGCAGCATGTCCAGAGTAGAGTGACCAGGTCTGAAACCAAATTGATGATCAGAGATCAAGCCATTGGAGAAGAGGAAAGATTTCATATCTGAAGCAATGATGGATTCCATGACTTTACTGATAATTGAGAGAAGGCTGATTGGTCTGTAGTTGCTGGGATCTGTTTTTGCACCTTTTTTGTGCAAAGCAGTGATGTTGGCAGATTTCCAAGCAGATGGCAGATGACCTTGAGCAAAAGAGAGTGTGAAGAGAACAGAGAGAGGGAGTGAAAGAGCGGAAGAACAAGATTTTAGGACCCGTGGGCTGATGCCGTCAGGTCCAGTTGCAGAATCAGAGTCGAGGGTTGACAGAAAGTTTTCCACCTTGTCAGGAGGAAAGGACACAGAGTCCAGGAGCAGCTGGGTATGACTGGGTACGGTGGGTACAGAGAGGGATGGGTTTGGGACACAAGATTTAGAGGCAAACACGGAGTTGAGGCATTCAGCTTTTTCACGCGCGGAGTCAGCCGTGTGGCCGTTTGAGGTGAGGGAGGGGATGGAGGGGGAACAAAGACCAGAAACAGATTTGACCAGACACCACCAGGATTTGGAAGAGGGAGAGAGATAAGAGAGTTCTGTCCTGAGAACGGAGAGATATTGTTTCCTGGCTCTCCTGAGGGTGGACACACACTTGTTTCGGGCTTTGTGAAAGGAAATGAGATTTCCTTCCATTGGATTTGCTTTCCAGGAGACGAAAGCAAGTTGTTTCTGGGCAACAGCCTCACCACAAGATTCCGTGTACCATGGACGGGAGGAAGGGTATGACAACTGAAGACGAGATGGGATAAATCTGTGCATGAGAGAGAGCAGTTTACTTTGGAAGAATTCCCAGGATGAGTTGATGTCAGAGGCGGTAGAGATGGGAGACCAGTCCAGATGATTGATGGCTGCTTGAAGACCATGCCAGTTGGCCTGAGTGAAATGCCAGACTCGTCGACGCTGAGGAGGCTCTCTGAGAATGGTCAGAGAGATGTCCACTTTAACAAGCACATGATCAGATGAGCCGATTGGAGCAGAAGAAGAGCAGCAGACATTTTCAGGGAAGTTAGTCATAACCAAGTCCAGAAGAGAAGATGCTCCGTTGATTGAAATCCGGGTCGGGAAATTGACAGATTGTGTCAGTCCCAGTGAGTCACAGAAGTCCTTTGCTGAAGAGCCATGGCTGGTGAGAGAGGGACCCACACCCAGCCAACTGGCATGGTGACAATTGAAATCACCACATATGAGGAAGAGAGAGTTGGGATGGGTAGATAGAAGTTGGTCCATGTTATCAGACAGCGAGATGTAGATGGAGTCATCACTGTTTGGTGGACGGTACAACACACATATGAACAAAAGGTGGGAGCGAAGGGGAAGCGCTAGCCAAAGGTATTCCTGGGGGTGAGGTGGAGAGAGGGCAGTGCAGGGCGAGTGAGGAAGAGAGTTTTTTTATAAAGATAGCAACCCCCCCCCCCCCCCCCTCCAGGACGAGGCTCAGGTCTATCATACCGGAGGAGGGAGTAACCTGGGAGAGATACCAAGGAATCAGAGACATCATGAAGGAGGAAAGTTTCTGTTAAGCAGATCACGTCTGGTTTGTCAGAAGCAACCTGTATGGAGAGATCAGTCAAGTTTGAGCGAAGGCCCCGGATGTTTGAGGTCCATACTGTTAAAGAAGAGGAAGGGAGAGCATCGGATACAGAACAGGGGGGGGGGGGCGGTAGGGTATGATGTGGAAGAGGAGGAAGAGGTAGGGAGAGCTGTTGAAGGTTTGTCAGAGATTTCAGAACAGCTTGGAGAAAGGGAAGAATGGGGCGGACAAAAGGTTTGATGGTGATTGGGTGAGGCGCAGTGAGGTGTTGTTTGAGGAGGGGGAAGAGTGAGGCAGAAGGTTGAGGGAGATGAAGGTGAGAGTTGGAAGGGGGAAGAAGCAGAGAGGACGCTTTGAGGAGGAGGGGTGAGAGGGGAGTCTAGGAGAGGAGGGGCAAGGGGGGAGATCTGAAAGGGATGGGTGATGGAGAAGATTTGGAGGGGAGGGGCAAGGGGGAAGATTTGAAAGGGATGGGTGATGGGGAAGATTTGGAGGGGAGGGGCAAGGGGGAAGATTTGAAAGGGATGGGTGATGGGGAAGATTTGGAGGGGAGGGGCAAGGGGGAAGATTTGAAAGAGATGGGTGATGGGGAAGATTTGGAGGGGAGGGGTGAGATTGGATTTTGAAAAATGTACGATTAATGGGAAACGAACATTTCTTGCAAAATGAGTTTCTTGCGACGTTCGAGTCAAAAATACGTTTGAGGACGCTGAAGGATGGGTGGAGTTCTGGAGAGTTTAGGAAATGAATGAAAGAGGCACTGTAGCTGTAAGAGATGGAATTTTTTTTTGGAATGAATAGATTTGGTGAGCAAGTCGAAAGCATCCTTTTATAGAACAAGAAGAAAAAGGTGTTATAGTATGTGACAGAATACCATTGTTCAGGGGACAGATGAAACATTTTTTAATGACGTGAACACGTGATCACGAACAGCGTGGTCAAAGAACGAACGAACAAATAAGAACGAAACGGATAAGAACAGAGAAGGGAATATATATATGTATATATATATATATATATTTTGAGTTGGGATGAAAACAGAGACAGAGACCGAACGTGAAACGTGAAAAATAGAGACCGAAAGGAATTGCGAGCGCAATCGAAGAACCCGCTGAGACAGAAACAAAGCCTCAAGCCAAGGTCAGACACGGTAGCCTCCGACTACAAGTCGTACGCTTGGCGTCAGAATATGCGACACGAACTGTACCGACGATTCTGTACACAGGTATTCTGTACACAGGTACACACACAGGTATTCTCTACACAGGTATGAAAAACTGACACCAAGAATACTATTAGAGACACACCAATAGTCACATACACACCGAAAGAAAGATAAAGTTTCGACCTGTGGTAAAGCCGGTATTACGACAAAAACACAATTGTGAAAAGTTACTTATTAACTTCGAAAGCGTGCGCGCATGCACAGCTTTGAAGAGACGTGACGTCACGTGACTTCCCGAGACGAGAAGAGACGTGAAGAGACTTTGAAGAGATTTAAAACGTTAGACAAGTGGTCGATGTTCGGGGAAGTTAGGGGGAGAAGAGAAAATCTAAGAAATAACCAATACAGCGAAGGAAAGAACTTAAATTCACAAAACACCTATGAACACCTATGGGCCGAGATAAACTAGGCCGCGCACGCGGTGGGACAGAAAAGGATTAAATTATACAAAAGTTACAAATGTTCCACTTGTTTGCCCAGTCTGTGATTTTGTCCAGGTCTGTAGAGAGTGAGGAGGCTGCAGACTGCCGATCTGAGGGATGAGAAATGGAGCGGCAGAGAGTGGAGTCATCAGCAAAGAGATAGAGAGGATTTTCAAGAGAGTCAGAGAGATCATTGATGAAGACCAGAAAAAGCACAGGGCCCAGAACACTACCTTGGGGAACTCCAGCCAGAACAGGAAGGGGAGATGAGAGAAATTCATTCAGGGCCACACGTTGACTACGACTAGAGGGGAAGTCAGCCAGCCATGAGTGGAGATTTCCATGGATACCATAGGAGAGTTTGGTGAGCAGAGCGGGGTGCCAGACCGTATCGAAGGCACGTGATATGTCGAGGGAGACAGCTCTAATTTCCTGTTTGGCATTGAGGATCTCCATCCATTGTTGAGACAGCAGAAGCAGCATGTCCAGAGTAGAGTGACCTGGTCTGAAACCAAATTGATGATCAGAGATCAAGCCATTGGAGAAGAGGAAAGATTTCATATCCGAAGCAATGATGGACTCCATGACTTTGCTGATAATTGGGAGAAGGCTGATTGGTCTGTCGTTGCTAGGATCTGTTTGACCAGACACCACCAGGATTTGGAAGAGGGAGACAGATAAGGGAGTTCGGTCTTGAGAACGGAGAGATATTGTTTCCTGGCTCTCCTGAGGGTGGACACACACTTGTTTCGGGCTTTGTGAAAGGAAATGAGTTTTCCTTCCGTTGGATTTGCTTTCCAGGAGACGAAGGCAAGTTGTTTCTGGGCAACAGCCTCACCACAAGATTCCGTGTACCATGGACGGGAGGAAGGGTATGACAACTGGAGACGAGATGGGATAAATCTGTGCATGAGAGAGAGAGCAATTTACTTTGGAAGAATTCCCAGGATGAGTTGATGTCAGAGGTGGTAGAGATGGGAGACCAGTCCAGATGATTGATGGCTGCTTGAAGACCGTGCCAGTTGGCCTGAGTGAAATGCCAGACTTGTCGACGCTGAGCAGGCTCCCTGAGAATGGTCAGAGAGATGTCCACTTTAACAAGCACATGATAAGATGAGCCGATTGGAGCAGAAGAAGAGCAGCAGACATTTTCAGGGAAGTTAGTCATAACCAAGTCCAGAAGAGAAGATGCTCTGTTGACTGAGATCCGGGTCGGGAAATTGACAGATTGTGTCAGTCCCAGTGAGTCGCAGAAGTCCTTTGCTGAGGAGCCATGGCTGGTGAGAGAGGTACCCACACCCAGCCAACTGGCATGGTGACAATTGAAATCACCACATATGAGGAAGGTCCTTCACCACGACACATCGTAATTGATAATTATGATAACAATTACACGACCCACCTGATAATTATGGATTTTAAAACACCTGGGTCAATCTCCACCAGATGTTTCACATCACTTGATGAAGACTCAGAATCCAAGATGGCCACCGTCATTATTCGCGAATGTCAGGCAAACACAAAAAGAGCCATAACCCGTCACAGAAAGATTATTTGGGATCTAGAGCCACATCCCACACAGCCCCAGTGGCCTAATGGATAAGGCACTGGCCTCCTAAGACCAGGGATTGTGGGTTCGAGTCCCATCTGGGGTGATGTTTATTTTAAAGCAAAATCGAATCACTTGTTCTTGTCGCTCAACCAACACATCGACCTCGTTTCGTCAACATTCCATCCACAACTTTTTGAGATATCCTGCTCACAGACAAACATGCTGACACTGCCAGGTGTGAAAACATTACCTGCGG
Source organism: Myxine glutinosa (assembly GCF_964187855.1). Taxonomy (NCBI): domain Eukaryota; kingdom Metazoa; phylum Chordata; class Myxini; order Myxiniformes; family Myxinidae; genus Myxine; species Myxine glutinosa. The sequence continues at coordinate 15,620,274 of NC_136265.1, forward strand.
CCACCTTCGATGACAGAGGGACCTCGGTTCAAGATCAATTTTACAAATCCTCCTGCTGTCTGCCGCAAGAAAATAAGGCAAATCTTCTCTGTGTTTATGTCCGTCCACAAATTAGTCAGGTTCACTATGTTAACAAATATAATTTCGTTCAAAATTTTGGTAGATCAGCAAAACTGTACATTTTTGGAATATTCAGAGCATGAAGAATCCAAAAATTAATGTTTACCTTTGCGTAGACACCTTTGCGAAAATGACACTCAGGACAGTGATGAAGATAGTCAGGTTCACTATGTTAACAAATATAATTTCTTTCAAAAATTTGGGATTAGCAAACCTGTACATTTTTGGAATCTTCAGAGCATGGAGAATCTGAAAATCAATGTTGGCATTTGCACAGACACCTGCATGGCCGCCATTTTGGATTTTGAAAATGGCCGCCATAAAATACATATTTTGCGCGATCTCGGCTTCTAGTCAACCTAGAGACTTAATTAAATATGCTAATCCTATGTTTTCTGGGTCAAGGAATCCAATAAAGGCCTCAAAATAGTGCTCAGGATTATAGAAAAGCAACAAACAAAGGTAATTGAAAACCATTGTCTTTATATTTGTGATAGAACTGTATTACATAATATATGATATTGCAAGTCCTTTGAAGTTATAGGTTGTTATAGGAAGTTATAAGTAGTATCAGATTGAACTATAAGTCCGAAACACAGGATCTACGAGGTCTATACCGTTCAGGAATATGCTTTTACAGACCTTCATCACTGTCCTGAGTGTCATTTTCGCAAAGGTGTCTACGCAAATGTAAACATTAATTTTTGAATTCCTCATGCTCTGAATATTCCAAAAATGTATAGTTTTGCTAATCTACCAAAATTTTGAACGAAAAAACATAGTGAACCTGACTAAATTCTTGACATTAAAACGCCTCAGCCAAGCTCCAGCAGATTTTTCATACGTGGAGCGAGGTACCAACACTCCCCATATACTCAGAGTCGTGATAACGTGCAATTTGACGCCATTTTCTATCCATATTGCATGACACATCTGACATGATGCCATTTTGTATCCATCTAGTGTGGCACATCGAGCATGTGTCGATTTATGCATCAATTGTGATGTCTTAGTTTTGTAATCGAACTGTCTTTCACTTCACCCAAAAGGAAGATTATATTGTCGCGTTTCTGGCGATTAAAATCCTCCAAGGAACGGATTTCCAAACGGGCTTTAACTCCGAGGCTCTCAATTCAATGTGATGGTATTCATTATACGCATGGGGAGGGAGTGCGGGAGAAGCCGTAAACTCTTACCTCCACAAGTCCACCCGACGTCCACGACCCGGCAATACATTAACTCAAACAACACGGAATAAAAATGTACAAAAATAAACAGGTTTTTTAAGGCAAATGGCGGCAACAAAGAAAACACGATAAAACTATATTCCTACTTGGAGCGCTCCCATGCAGACCCGAATACAGACAAAGGATAAAATAACTGGAAAATAAATAGCAATGTTTGTGGCACAAAGCTCAAAGCGGCTGGTGTATCTCGTCAGGAATCGTCAAAGATCGGATGAGGCTTTGACAGGAAATGCACGTTCGTTAGCGCGAATCAGGCCTCATGCGCGAACCAGGCCTCACGTGTGAAGCGAATCAGCAGGCGTGCAGCTTGCTCTTCCAGTCGTGCTTGTCCTCACAATCTCTGCACGGAAAACCACCGTTCCCGGCCCGTGTCTCTTTCTCCTCATGACCACAAGCAATATGTCCGCCTCACGACCACCAGTAAGATCTCTGAACACGGCCGTTCATGTTGGTGTCCAAAATCAGAAGGGGCGAAAAGATGTCGGCACACGACCGTTCACGATGCGATCCACAACGAGAAGGACCAAAAGGACGTCGATGCCGAGAGAGATAAAAGGTTGATGCTGAGAGAGACCAAAATGCGACTGTTCACCAACAACGTCCAAGACAAGAAGGGAAGAGAGGGGCAATAATGACCGTTCGCTATGGTATCCAGAACGAGAAGTTGCAAGAGAAAATGTCGACCAGAGCATTCTTTTATCGTCCAGGCTCTGATATCATCTCAACACGTCTCCGTGTCCGACCCTATCGGTGAGTTCCATCTTACCAGTGCTTGTGCCAATCAAACCCAGACCAATCAATGCTCTTAAAGGGGCGTGGCTCTCGGCCTGCCTGTGCATGTGGTGATGTCGTGGCTGCAGCACCAGCGGTATTGTTAGAGGCCTGATTTCCGGTTGGTTTTTTCATGATTGTGTTTAATGGGCGGTTTCTGGCTCGGTGTCCAGTGCGGTGTCATAAGGAACAGAGGAATAAATTACAGAGGCAATTACAAACAGGGAATCAATTACCTATAATCCCTGGCATACGATGCCAATGCCTTATCCATTAGGCCACTGGGTCTGTACAGAATGTGTATCCGCAACCTTTCGAGATATCCTACTCACAGCCAGACAAACAGATGGACAGGAGTGAAAACATTGGCCACCCTCGGTGATGTCGGTAACAGGGAGCAAGATCAATTTGATGAATTCTGCTGCTGTAGGCCCACACAAAATAAGACAATTCTTCTCTGTGTATATGTCCATCCAGTAATTCTTTCTTTTCTCCTTTTCTACCCTTTATAAAGGGTGACGTCCATTGGCATCAAGCTGCTGCCCTGCCTTGACCACGATACCCCATACAGGTCCGTCTGTCCTCAGCCAACGATCTCCACTCTCCAAACACCCCCACCGTACCTCTTCACACAATTCTCCCATCTCAACTGTGGTCTACGTCTTTTCCTCCGACCTTGTTCCCTCAACCGACCCGCTCTCTTTGCCATTCGATCTTCCCCAATCTGCACCAAGTGTCCAGCCCATCTCGTGCGTGTGAAGTCCTTCCTTGGCACCTCTGAGCTCCTCAACACATACAAAGCTTTCATCTGCAGCTTGATGGAACACTGTTCTCCCCTCTGGGCTGGTGCACCTGCCTCACACCGAGCTCGGCTTCACTCTGCAGAAACCAAAGCTTTCAGAATCATTGGAATCTACCGCGATGAAGCTGATTCTGAGGGTCTTTCACTCTCTCACCGCAGGCAGGTTGGTGGTCTTTCTGTCTTCTACCGGCTCCTCTCCTGCCTTGCTCCCCCAGCTCTGTCTGTGCTCTGTCCGCCAAATATACCTTCAGGACACATAAGATCTGCCAGCAACCCTCTTATGGTGAAATTGCCAAAATCAAGACTCTCTTCTCACCTTCACTCTTTCATTCCCCTTTTCTCCCGCCTCTGGAACAAACTCCCTCACTCTCTTCAATCCCACTCCTCCCTCCAGGTCCTCAAAACAGCTGTTCACCTCCATCTCTTATCTTCCCCCTTCCCAAAACCTTGATCTTTTCTACCCCCATTAATTCACCCCAAATCTACCTTTTTCAAATTCCATTCCTTCCTGAAAATCCTGGTGGTGTCCATTTGTTTATCCCGTGAACCCCCCATCCCCACCTCCCTCCCTTCCACACATCTACCGATGTCGTTGTTCTCTGCTGTTGTTGTGCTCCCCTCTCTCTTCGTCTTTTCTCCCACTCCCTTTATTACATGTTATTTGTGTTAGCACTTGTATGAGCCTCGACTTAGTATCCAAAAAAGAATAATCTCAGTCAGCATTTCACCAATCTCCCCACCAAGCTCATCTGCACACCAATCTCCTCTCTCAGTTCATCCATTCTCCTTCTATCCACCCTCTTCACTCCCACAATCCTCCTGACCCAGTTGTTCTCCCAAACCTGCAGCCTCTGTTGTTGTCTGTCAACGCCATCGTCTCCAGACCCTAAAGGTAGACCGACGTTACACATGACATCAGAACCTTCTCTTTCGATCTCCTTGAAATCCTTCTGTCTGACATTAGTCCCTCCACCCTCCCCCACGCATTTGCACCCACCTGAATCCTCCTTCTCACCTCTGTCTCTGACTTATCATCCCCGGTCATTGTTTCCCCCCAGATACTCAAACCCATTTCCTTGTCTGATCCCCTTGCCTTTTCACCTGATATTCGTTTCTTTTCTCTCCTGCCCAACCCACATCACCTCCATTTGCTCCATCTTCTGCTCATGTTTCTCAAATACCTTCTTCCACTCCCCCAGCACTCCACCATAACAACCAGATCATCTTTATACAACATTGCAGAATACCTTTCATGTTTACCTTCCTGCTCACCAGCTCCATCACCATGATAAACATCAATCAGTTCCAAATCACCACAATGTGGAGTAATGAACGTAATGTTGTGAATTTGGGGTAGGGGGGAATATCTAGATCCAGGTAGATCTGCATAGGTAGGTGCTCTGATGATCGTGATAGAAGAACCATCTCGATGTACAGTAAGTCAGGGACCTGTAGCCCGTATGTCGGATTAAGTGTATCTTCGTCCCCGCCACGACGGGGCGGGGCATGTAAAGTAGTTGTCGGGAATATGTTAACTCCATTGTGTGTCGTTCCCTCTGTAAGCATCCCAGTGTTCCTTATCGCAATACATCCCATCGACAGTAGATAGGCCCTTAGTGCACACATTAATTAAATTCCCCCCCTTACAATGACTGACCATAAGAACTGACCGGAAAGGCAAGCAGGCAGCGGCCCACAGTGGTACACCATGGAAGACGAACACCGTGCCAGGCAGGCTGGGAGCCACGCCCAGAAGGGCTCTTGGTTGGTAGAGGGGGAGGGGTGAGCAACAAATACCACACCGATTGGCAGAGCAGGGGAGGGCGTGCGATTAGTCAAAGGAAGGCCAGAGAGCTTCTTCGTGATTGTGGGTGAGAAAGCTAAAGGAGTGACACACTGATTGGCCACCAACCGATGAGACCATGGTCAATCATTGCGGAAGGCGCGAAAGAACTTCCAACAAGCTACACACTGGTTGGAGGAGAAGGGCCGGTGACGTAAAAAGGCGCGAAAGGTGAGAAGTAAACGAGGCACTCGTTGGTAGAGGGAGAGTGCCGACGTCACACCACGAGTGACAAAACGACTCGCTCGCCGACATTTTCCTCTCTTCCCTTGGCCTCTTCCTCTGGACTGTCACTTTAGACTTTTGACCTGTGCTTGCCTTTGGACTGTGGTGGAGAGACCAGCGCCGACGATCATTCTCCCCTGTTGTTCGTGCTGCTGGTGCCTGCGTGCTGTGCTGTGTAGCGCGGGACGGCCCGTGCAGAGAGGGGTGTTCGCGCCAACGCCCGAGCGGTTCATGCCAACAGGAGTGCGGTCGGACGGCTGCGCTTGGAGCTGACCATCCCGGACAATTCCTGACGGCCACATCCAGACAGATAAGCCCACACAAACCACAACACGACGAGACATTAATTTTATTCATCCTCGCCCATTGTTTTGTATTTGAAATCTGAGCGGGGACGTCCCAATTTAGAATTTAGTTTCTTCCATTGCTTTTCCTTGTTCTCGGGTCCGTATTAAATATTCCTTTTGTACATTCTAAATTCAGCTTTTGGTTTGATTTAATAATTTGCAGGGAGAAGACATCGTTCGGGCCAAAAAGGTAAGCCGCGGCATTCTCCCCCAAACCCCTTCTCGCGTGTCGGCCACCATCAATTGGATTGCATAAACACCTTCAAGTAAGCTCGAGTCCATCCGCGATCCCCCGGTCTTAACCAAGGTGCAATCACGCGACAATACCTTTCATGTTTACCTTCCTGCTCACCAGCTCCTTCACCATGATAAACATCAATCAGTTCAAAATCAGCACAACGCGAAGTAATGAACGAACAAGCCTTCGTGGACTGTTTTGAACAAAACTCCTTCACCACGACACATCGTAATTGATAATTATGATAACAATTACACGACCCATCTGATAATTATGGATTTTAAAACACCTGGGTCAATCTCCACCAGATGTTTCACATCACTTGATGAAGACTCAGAATCCAAGATGGCCACCGTCGTAATTCGCGAATGTCAGGGCAACACAAAAAGAGCCATAACCCGTCACAGAAAGATATTTTTGGATCTAGAACCACCTTCCACACAGCCCCAGTGGCCTAATGGATAAGGCACTGGCCTCCTAAGCCAGGGATTGTGGGTTCGAGTCCCATCTGGGGTGATATCTATTTTAAAACAAAATCGAATCACTTGTTCTTGTTGCTCAACCAACACATCGACCTCGTTTTGTCATAATTCCGTCCATAACCTTTTGAGATATCCTGCTCACAGACAATCACGCTGACACTGCCAGGTGTGAAAACATTACCTGCGGCCACCTTCGATGACAGAGGGACCTCGGTTCAAGATCAATTTTACAAATCCTACTGCTGTCGGCCACAAGAAAATAAGGCAATTCTTCTCTGTGTTTATGTCAGTCCACAAATTCTTGACATTAAAACGCCTCAGCCAAACTCCAGCAGATTTTTCATACGTGGAGCGAGGTACCAACACTCCCCATAAACTCAGAGTCGTGATAACTTGCATTTTGACGCCATTTTCTATCCATATTGCATGACACATCTGACATGATGCCATTTTGTATCCATGTAGTGTGGTACATCGAGCATGTGTCGGTTTGTGCATCAATTGTGATGTCTTCGTTTTGGAATCGAACTGTCTTTCACTTCACCCAAAAGGAAGATTATATTGTCGCGTTTCTGGCGATTAAAATCCTCCAAGGAACGGATTTCCAAACGGGCTTTAACTCCAAGGCGCTCAATTCAATGTGACGGTTATACGCGTGGGGAGGGAGTGGGGGAGAAGCCGTAAACTCTTCCCTTCACGAGTCTACCCGACGTCCACGACCCTGCAATTCATTAACTCAAACAACACGGAATAAAAATGTACAAAAATAAACAGGTTTATTAAAGAAAATGCCGGCAACAAAGAAAACACGATAAAACTATATTCCTACTTGGAGCGCTCCCACGCAACCCGAATACAGACAAAGGATAAAATAACTGGAAAATAAATAGCAATGTTTGTGGCACATAGCTCAAAGCGGCTGGTGTATCTCGTCAGGAATCGTCAAAGATCGGATGAGGCTTTGGCAGGAAATGCACGTTCGTTAGCGCGAATCAGGCCTCACGCGCGAACCAGGCCTCACGCGCGAGGCGAATCAGCAGGCGTGCAGCTCGCTCTTTCAGTCGTGCTTGTCCTCACAATCTCTGCACGGAAAACCACCGTTCCCGGCACGTGTCTCTTTCTCCTCATGACCACAAGCAAGATGTCCTCCTCACGACCACCAGTAAGATCTCTAAACACGGCCGTTCACGATGGTGTCCAAAATCAGAAGGGGCGAAAAGATGTCGGCACACGACCGTTCACGATGAGATCCACAACGAGAAGGACCAAAAGGGCGTCGATGCCGAGAGAGATAAAAGGTTGATGCTGAGAGAGACCAAAATGCGACTGTTCACCAACAAAGTCCAAAACGAGAAGGGAAGAGAGGGGCAATAACGAACGTTCGCTGTGGTATTCAGAACGAGAAGTCGCAACAGGAGAAAATGTCGACCAGAGCATTCTTTTATCGTCCAGGCTCTGACATCATCTCAACACGTCTCCGTGTCCGACCCTATCAGCGAGTCTTGTGCCAATCAAACCCAGACCAATCACTGCTCTTAGAGGGGCGTGGCTCTTGGCCTGCCTGTGCATGTGGTGATGTTGTGGCTGCGGCACCAGCGGTATTGTTCGAGGCCTGATTTCCGGTTGGTTTTTTCATGATTGTGTTTAATGGGCGGTTTCTGGCTGTTAGAGTGTGGTGTCATAAGGAATAGAGGAATAAATTACAGAGGCAATTACAAACAGGGAATCAATTACCCATAATCCCTGGCATAGGATGCCATTGCCTTATCCATTAGGCCACTGGGTCTGTACAGAATGTGTATCCACAACCTTTCGAGATATCATACTCACAGCCAGACAAACAGATGGACAGGAGTGAAAACATTGGCCACCTTCGGTGATGTATGTAACAGAGAGCGAGATCAATTTGATGAATTCTGCTGCTGTCGGCCCACACAAAATAATACAATTCTTCTCTGTGTATATGTCCATCCAGTCCTTCTTTCCCTTCTCCCTTTCTTCCCTTTATAAAGCGTGACGTCCAGTGGCATCAAGCTCCTGCCTGCCTTGACCACGATACTCCTCCAGTTCCCTCTGTCCTCAGCCAACTATCTCCACTCTCCAAACATCCCCACCTTACCTCTTCACACAATTCTCCCATCTCAACCGTGGTCTACGTCTTTTCCTCCTACCTTGTTCCCTCAACCGACCCGCTCTCTTTGCCATTCTCTCTTCCCCAATCTGCACCAAGTGTCCAGCCCATCTCATGCATGCAAAGTCCTTCCTTGGCACGTCTGAGCTCCTCAACACATACAAAGCTTTCATCTGCAGCTTGATGGAATGCTGTTCTCCCCTCCGGGCTGGTGCACCTGCCTCACACCTAGCTCGGCTTCACTCTGGAGAAACCAAAGCTTTCAGAATCATTGGAATCTCCTGCGATGAAGCTGATTCTGAGGGTCTTTCACTCTCTCACCACAGGCAGGTTGGTGGTCTTTTCTGTCTTCCACCGACTCCTCTCCTGCCTTGCTCCCCCAGCTCTCTCTGGGCTCTGTCCCCCCAATATTCCGTCCGGTCGCACAAGATCTGCCAGCAACCCTCTCATGGTGAAATTGCCAAAATCAAGACTCTCTTCTCACCTTCACTCTTTCATTCCTTTTTCCCCGCCTCTGGAACAAACTTCCTCACTCTCTTCAATCCCACTCCTCCCTCCGGGTCTTTAAACAGCTGTTCACCACCATCTCTTATCTTCCCCCATCGCAAAACCTTGGTCTTTTCTACCCCCATTAATTCACCCCAAATCTACCTTTTTCAAATTCCATTCCTTCCTGAAAATCCTGGTGGTGTCCATTTGTTTATCCCGTGAACCCCCCATCCCCACCTCCCTCCTTACCACACATCCACCGATGTCGTTGTTCTCTGCTGTTGTTGTGCTTCGCTCTCTCTCCGTCTTTTCTCCCACTCCCTTTATTATATGTTATTTGTGTTAGCACTTGTATGAGCCTCGACTTCGTATCCAAAAAATAATCATCTCAGTCAGCATTTCACCAATCTCCCCATTAAGCTCATCTGCACACCAATCTCCCCATTAAGCTCATCTGCACACCAATCTCCCCATTAAGCTCATCTGCACACCAATCTCCCCATTAAGCTCATCTGCACACCAATCTCCCCACCAAGCTCATCTGCACACCAATCTCCTCTCGCAGGTCATCCATTCTCCTTCTATCCACCCTCTTCACTCCCACAATCCTCCTGACCCAGTTGTTCTCCCAAACCTGCAGCCTCTGTTGTTGTCTGTCAGCACCATCGTCTCCAGACCGTAAAGGTAGACCGACGTTACACATGACATCAAAACCTTCTCTTTCAATCTCCTTGAAATCCTTCTGTCTGCAATTATTCCCTCCACACTCTTCCACACATTCGCACACACATTCGTTTTCTTTTTTTGTATACCGAATCGAGGCTCGTGAAAGAGCTGACATTTACTTCACAAACAAAATATATAAAAAGAGGGAGCGGAAGACAAGAGAATGGGAAGCACGCAAACACTTGAGAGCACGCAACATTTAAGAGCAGGGAGATGTGTGGGAGGGAGAGGGCTTGGGGGGAGGAGCCGTGGGAAGGGGAGGGGGGGGGGGGTGGGAGAAGTATAAAACACAAGGACACCAAGGACTTCCAGGACAGACGTTGGTCTTTCAAAAAGTGGAATTGGGGTGAAATTATCGGGAATAGAAAAGATCAAGGTTTTGGATGGGGGAAGATAAGAGATGGTGGTGAACAGCTGTTTTAAAGATCTGGAGGGTGGAGTGGGATTGAGGAGAGTGAGGGAGTTTGTTCCAGAGGCGGGAGAAAAGAGGCATGAAGGAGTGAAGGTGAGCAGAGAGTCTTGATTTTGGCAGTTTAACCATAAGAGGGTTGCAGGCAGATCTTGTGCGACCTGTAGGAATATTTGCCGGACAGAGCCCAGAGAGAGCTGGGGGGGCAAGGCCAGAGAGGAGTCGGTAGAAGACGGAAAGACCACCAACCTGCCTGCGGTGATTGAGTGAGAGGCCCTTGGAGTTAGCTTCATCGCGGGAGATTCCAATGATTCTGAATGCTTTGCTTTCAACAGCGTGAAGACGAGCTCGGTGTGAGGCAGGAGCACCAGCCCAGAGGGGAGAGCAGTATTCCATTGAGATGCGGATGAAAGCCTTGTACGTGGTGAAGAGCTCAGGTGTGCCAAGGAAGGACTTCGCATGACGGAGGATGCCCAGTCGGCGACTGGCTTTGGAGGCCAGATTTGAAATGTGGTTTTCCCAGGAAAGATCATGGCAGATAGTGAGACCCAAAAGTTTGAGTGACAGAACTTCTTGGAGAGGAATATTCAGAAAGTAGATGGGAGGGTTGTCCAGTCGGTCTTTTCGGAGAGACATCGTAAGAGTGTGAGATTTGTCAGGATTGAAAGACATGTTCCACTTGTTTGCCCAGTCTGTTATTTTTTCCAGGTCTGCAGAGAGTGAGGGGGCTGCAGACTGCCGATCTGAGGGATGAAGAATGGAGCGACAGAGAGTAGAGTCATCAGCAAAGAGATAGAGAGGATTTTCAAGAGAGTCGGAGAGATCATTGATGAAGACCAGAAAAAGCACAGGGCACAGAACACTGCCTTGGGGAATTCCAGCCTGAACAGGAAGAGGAGATGAGAGAAACCCATTCAGGCCACACGTTGACTACGACTAGAGAGGAAGTCCGCCAGCCATGCGTGGAGATTTCCATGGATACCAACAGAGGAGAGTTTGGTGAGCAGAGTGGGGTGCCAGACCGTATCGAAGGCACGTGATATGTCAAGGGAGACAGCTCTAATTTCCTGTTTGGCATGGAGGACCTCCATCCATTGCTGAAAAAGCAGTAGCAGCATGTCCAGAGTAGAGTGACCAGGTCTGAAACCAAATTGATGATCAGAGATCAAGCCATTGGAGAAGAGGAAAGATTTCATATCTGAAGCAATGATGGATTCCATGACTTTACTGATAATTGAGAGAAGGCTGATTGGTCTGTAGATGCTGGGATCTGTTTTTGCACCTTTTTTGTGCAAAGCGGTGATGTTGGCAGATTTCCAAGCAGATGGCAGATGACCTTGAGCAAAAGAGAGTGTGAAGAGAACAGAGAGAGGGAGTGAAAGAGTGGAAGAACAAGATTTTAGGACCCGTGGGCTGATGCCGTCAGGTCCAGTTGCAGAATCAGAGTCGAGGGTTGACAGAAAGTTTTCCACCTTGTCAGGAGGAAAGGACACAGAGTCCAGGAGCAGCTGGGTACGACTGGGTACGGTGGGTACAGAGAGGGATGGGTTTGGGACACAAGATTTAGAGGCAAACACAGAGTTGAGGCATTCAGCTTTTTCACGTGCGGAGTCAGCCGTGTGGCCGTTTGAGGTGAGGGAGGGGATGGAGGGGGAACAAACACCAGAAACAGATTTGACCAGACACCACCAGGATTTGGAAGAGGGAGAGAGATAAGAGAGTTCTGTCCTGAGCACGGAGAGATATTGTTTCCTGGCTCTCCTGAGGGTGGACACACACTTGTTTCGGGCTTTGTGAAAGGAAATGAGATTTCCTTCCGTTGGATTTGCTTTCCAGGAGACGAAAGCAAGTTGTTTCTGGGCAATATCCTCACCACAAGATTCCGTGTATTATGGACGGGAGGAAGGGTATGACAACTGAAGACGAGATGGGGTAAATCTGTGCATGAGAGAGAGCAGTTTACTTTGGAAGAATTCCCAGGATGAGTTGATGTCAGAGGCGGTAGAGATGGGAGACCAGTCCAGATGATTGATGGCTGCTTGAAGACCATGCCAGTTGGCCTGAGTGAAATGCCAGACTCGTCGACGCTGAGGAGGCTCTCTGAGAATGGTCAGAGAGATGTCCACTTTAACAAGCACATGATCAGATGAGCCGATTGGAGCAGAAGAAGAGCAGCAGACATTTTCAGGGAAGTTAGTCATAACCAAGTCCAGAAGAGAAGATGCTCCGTTGATTGAAATCCGGGTCGGGAAATTGACAGATTGTGTCAGTCCCAGTGAGTCACAGAAGTCCTTTGCTGAAGAGCCATGGCTGGTGAGAGAGGGACCCACACCCAGCCAACTGGCATGGTGACAATTGAAATCACCACATATGAGGAAGAGAGAGTTGGGATGGGTAGATAGAAGTTGGTCCATGTTATCAGACAGCGAGATGTAGATGGAGTCATCACTGTTTGGTGGACGGTACAACACACATATGAACAAAAGGTGGGAGCGAAGGGGAAGCCCTCGCCAAAGGTATTCCTGGGGGTGAGGTGGAGAGAGGGCAGTGCAGGGCGAGTGAGGAAGAGAGTTTTTTTATAAAGATAGCAACCCCCCCCCCCCCCCCCCTCCAGGACGAGGCTCAGGTCTATCATACCGGAGGAGGGAGTAACCTGGGAGAGATACCAAGGAATCAGAGACATCATGAAGGAGGAAAGTTTCTGTTAAGCAGATCACGTCTGGTTTGTCAGAAGCAACCTGTATGGAGAGATCAGTCAAGTTTGAGCGAAGGCCCCGGATGTTTGAGGTCCATACTGTTAAAGAAGAGGAAGGGAGAGCATCGGATACAGAACAGGGGGGGGGGGGGGGCGGTAGGGTATGATGTGGAAGAGGAGGAAGAGGTAGGGAGAGCTGTTGAAGGTTTGTCAGAGATTTCAGAACAGCTTGGAGAAAGGGAAGAATGGGGCGGACAAAAGGTTTGATGGTGATTGGGTGAGGCGCAGTGAGGTGTTGTTTGAGGAGGGGGAAGAGTGAGGCAGAAGGTTGAGGGAGATGAAGGTGAGAGTTGGAAGGGGGAAGAAGCAGGGAGGATGCTTTGAGGAGGAGGGGTGAGAGGGGAGTCTAGGAGAGGAGGGGCAAGGGGGGAGATCTGAAAGGGATGGGTGATGGGGAAGATTTGGAGGGGAGGGGCAAGGGGGAAGATTTGAAAGGGATGGGTGATGGGGAAGATTTGGAGGGGAGGGGCAAGGGGGAAGATTTGAAAGGGATGGGTGATGGGGAAGATTTGGAGGGGAGGGGCAAGGGGGAAGATTTGAAAGAGATGGGTGATGGGGAAGATTTGGAGGGGAGGGGTGCGATTGGATTTTGAAAAATGTACGATTAATGGGAAACGAACATTTCTTGCAAAATGAGTTTCTTGCGACGTTCGAGTCAAAAATACGTTTGAGGACGCTGAAGGATGGGTGGAGTTCTGGAGAGTTTAGGAAATGAATGAAAGAGGCACTGTAGCTGTAAGAGATGGAATTTTTTTTTGGAATGAATAGATATTGGTGAGCAAGTCGAAAGCATCCTTTTATAGAACAAGAAGAAAAAGGTGTTATAGTATGTGACAGAATACCATTGTTCAGGGGACAGATGAAACATTTTTTAATGACGTGAACACGTGATCACGAACAGCGTGGTCAAAGAACGAACGAACAAATAAGAACGAAACGGATAAGAACAGAGAAGGGAATATATATATGTATATATATATATATATTTTGAGTTGGGATGAAAACAGAGACAGAGACCGAACGTGAAACGTGAAAAATAGAGACCGAAAGGAATTGCGAGCGCAATCGAAGAACCCGCTGAGACAGAAACAAAGCCTCAAGCCAAGGTCAGACACGGTAGCCTCCGACTACGAGTCGTACGCTTGGCGTCAGAATATGCGACACGAACTGTACCGACGATTCTGTACACAGGTATTCTGTACACAGGTACACACACAGGTATTCTCTACACAGGTATGAAAAACTGACACCAAGAATACTATTAGAGACACACCAATAGTCACATACCCACCGAAAGAAAGATAAAGTTTCGACCTGTGGTAAAGCCGGTATTACGACAAAAAACACAATTGTGAACAGTTACTTATTAACTTCGAAAGCGTGCGCGCATGCACAGCTTTGAAGAGACGTGACGTCACGTGACTTCCCGAGACGAGAAGAGACGTGAAGAGACTTTGAAGAGATTTAAAACGTTGGACAAGTGGTCGATGTTCGGGGAAGTTAGGGGGAGAAGAGAAAATCTAAGAAATAACCAATACAGCGAAGGAAAGAACTTAAATTCACAAAACACCTATGAACACCTATGGGCCGAGATAAACTAGGCCGCGCACGCAGTGGGACAGAAAATGATTAAATTATACAAAAGTTACAAATGTTCCACTTGTTTGCCCAGTCTGTGATTTTGTCCAGGTCTGTAGAGAGTGAGGAGGCTGCAGACTGCCGATCTGAGGGATGAGAAATGGAGCGGCAGAGAGTTGAGTCATCAGCAAAGAGATAGAGAGGATTTTCAAGAGAGTCAGAGAGATCATTGATGAAGACCAGAAAAAGCACAGGGCCCAGAACACTACCTTGGGGAACTCCAGCCAGAACAGGAAGGGGAGATGAGAGAAATTCATTCAGGGCCACACGTTGACTACGACTAGAGGGGAAGTCAGCCAGCCATGAGTGGAGATTTCCATGGATACCATAGGAGAGTTTGGTGAGCAGAGCGGGGTGCCAGACCGTATCGAAGGCACGTGATATGTCGAGGGAGACAGCTCTAATTTCCTGTTTGGCATTGAGGACCTCCATCCATTGTTGAGACAGCAGAAGCAGCATGTCCAGAGTAGAGTGACCTGGTCTGAAACCAAATTGATGATCAGAGATCAAGCCATTGGAGAAGAGGAAAGATTTTATATCCGAAGCAATGATGGATTCCATGACTTTGCTGATAATTGGGAGAAGGCTGATTGGTCTGTCGTTGCTAGGATCTGTTTGACCAGACACCACCAGGATTTGGAAGAGGGAGACAGATAAGGGAGTTCGGTCTTGAGAACGGAGAGATATTGTTTCCTGGCTCTCCTGAGGGTGGACACACACTTGTTTCGGGCTTTGTGAAAGGAAATGAGTTTTCCTTCCATTGGAGTTGCTTTCCAGGAGACGAAGGCAAGTTGCTTCTGGGCAACAGCCTCACCACAAGATTCCGTGTACCATGGACAGGAGGAAGGGTATGACAACTGAAGACGAGATGGGATAAATCTGTGCATGAGAGAGAGAGCAATTTACTTTGGAAGAATTCCCAGGATGAGTTGATGTCAGAGGTGGTAGAGATGGGAGACCAGTCCAGATGATTGATGGCTGCTTGAAGACCGTGCCAGTTGGCCTGAGTGAAATGCCAGACTCGTCGACGCTGAGCAGGCTCCCTGAGAATGGCCAGAGAGATGTCCACTTTAACACGCACATGATAAGATGAGCCGATTGGAGCAGAAGAAGAGCAGCAGACATTTTCAGGGAAGTTAGTCATAACCAAGTCCAGAAGAGAAGATGCTCTGTTGACTGAGATCCGGGTCGGGAAATTGACAGATTGTGTCAGTCCCAGTGAGTCGCAGAAGTCCTTTGCTGACGAGCCATGGCTGGTGAGAGAGGTACCCACACCCAGCCAACTGGCATGGTGACAATTGAAATCACCACATATGAGGAAGGTCCTTCACCACGACACATCGTAATTGATAATTATGATAACAATTACACGACCCACCTGATAATTATGGATTTTAAAACACCTGGGTCAATCTCCACCAGATGTTTCACATCACTTGATGAAGACTCAGAATCCAAGATGGCCACCGTCATTATTCGCGAATGTCAGGCAAACACAAAAAGAGCCATAACCCGTCACAGAAAGATAATTTGGGATCTAGAGCCACATCCCACACAGCCCCAGTGGCCTAATGGATAAGGCACTGGCCTCCTAAGACCAGGGGTTGTGGGTTCGAGTCCCATCTGGGGTGATGTTTATTTTAAAGCAAAATCGAATCACTTGTTCTTGTCGCTCAACCAACACATCAACCTCGTTTCGTCAACATTCCGTCCATAACTTTTTGAGATATCCTGCTCACAGACAAACATGCTGACACTGCCAGGTGCGAAAACATTACCTGCGGCCACCTTCGATGACAGAGGGACCTCGGTTCAAGATCAATTTTACAAATCCTCCTGCTGTCTGCCGCCAGAAAATAAGGCAAATCTTCTCTGTGTTTATGTCCGTCCACAAATTAGTCAGGTTCACTATGTTAACAAACATAATTTCGTTCAAAATTTTGGTAGATCAGCAAAACTCTACATTTTTGGAATATTCAGAGCATGAAGAATCCAAAAATTAATGTTTACATTTGCGTAGACACCTTTGCGAAAATGACACTCAGGACAGTGATGAAGATAGTCAGGTTCACGATGTTAACAAATATAATTTCTTTCAAAAATTTGGGATTAGCAAACCTGTACATTTTTGGAATCTTCAGAGCATGGAGAATCTGAAAATCAATGTTGGCATTTGCACAGACACCGGCATGGCCGCCATTTTGGATTTTGAAAATGGCCACCATAAAATACATATATTGCGCGATCTCGGCTTCTAGTCAACCTAGAGACTTAATTAAATATGCTAATGCTATGTTTTCTGGGTCAAGGAATCCAATAAAGGCCTCAAAATAGTGCTCAGGATTATAGAAAAGCAACAAACAAAGGTAATTGAAAACCATTGTCTTTATATTTGTGATATAACTGTATTACATAATATATGATATTGCAAGTCCTTTGAAGTTATAGGTTGTTATAGGAAGTTATAGGTAGTGTCAGATTGAACTATAAGTCCTATACACAGGATCTACGAGGTCTGTACCGTTCAGGAATATGCTTTTACAGACCTTCATCACTGTCCTGAGTGTCATTTTCGCAAAGGTGTCTACGCAAATGTAAACATTAATTTTTGAATTCCTCATGCTCTGAATATTCCAAAAATGTATAGTTTTGCTAATCTACCAAAATTTTGAACGAAAAAACATAGTGAACCTGACTAAATTCTTGACATTAAAACGTCCCAGCCAAACTCCAGCAGATTTTTCATACGTGGAGCGAGGTACCAACACTCCCCATATACTCAGAGTTGTGATAACGTGCAATTTGACGCCATTTTCTATCCATATTGCATGACACATCTGACATGATGCCATTTTGTATCCATCTAGTGTGGCACATCGAGCATGTGTCGATTTATGCATCAATTGTGATGTCTTAGTTTTGTAATCGAACTGTCTTTCACTTCACCCAAAAGGAAGATTATATTGTCGCGTTTCTGGCGATTAAAATCCTCCAAGGAACGGATTTCCAAATGGGCTTTAACTCCGAGGCTCTCAATTCAATGTGATGGTATTCATTATACGCATGGGGAGGGAGTGCGGGAGAAGCCGTAAACTCTTACCTCCACAAGTCCACCCGACGTCCACGACCCTGCAATACATTAACTCAAACAACACGGAATAAAAATGTACAAAAATAAACAGGTTTTTTAAGGCAAATGCCGGCAACAAAGAAAACACGATAAAACTATATTCCTACTTGGAGCGCTCCCATGCAGACCCGAATACAGACAAAGGATAAAATAACTGGAAAATAAATAGCAATGTTTGTGGCACAAAGCTCAAAGCGGCTGGTGTATCTCGTCAGGAATCGTCAAAGATCGGATGAGGCTTTGACAGGAAATGCACGTTCATTAGCGCGAATCAGGCCTCATGCGCGAACGAGGCCTCACGTGTGAAGCGAATCAGCAGGCGTGCAGCTTGCTCTTCCAGTCGTGCTTGTCCTCACAATCTCTGCACGGAAAACCACCATTCCCGGCCCGTGTCTCTTTCTCCTCATGACCACAAGCAAGATGTCCGCCTCACGACCACCAGTAAGATCTCTGAACATGGCCGTTCACGTTGGTGTCCAAAATCAGAAGGGGCGAAAAGATGTCGGCACACGACCGTTCACGATGAGATCCACAACGAGATGGACCAAAAGGACTTCGATGCCGAGAGAGATAAAAGGTTGATGCTGAGAGAGACCAAAATGCTACTGTTCACCAACAACGTCCAAAACAAGAAGGGAGGAGAGGGGCAATAACGACCGTTCGCTATGGTATCCAGAACGAGAAGTCGCAAGAGGAGAAAATGTCGACCAGAGCATTCTTTTATCGTCTAGGCTCTGACATCATCTCAACACGTCTCCGTATCCGACCCTATCAGCGAGTTCCATATTACCAGTGCTTGTGCCAAACAAACCCAGACCAATCACTGCTCTTAAAGGGGCGTGGCTCTCGGCCTGCCTGTGCATGTGGTGTGGTCGTGGCTGCGGCACCAGCGGTATTGTCAGAGGCCTGATTTCCGGTTGGTTTTTTCATGATTGTGTTTAATGGGCGGTTTCTGGCTCGGTGTCCAGTGCGGTGTCATAAGGAACAGAGAAATAAATTATAGAGGCAATTACAAACAGGGAATCAATTACCCATAATCCCTGGCATCGGTTGCCAATGCCTTATCCATTAGGCCACTGGGTCTGTTCAGAATGTGTATCCGCAACCTTTCGAGATATCCTACTCACAGCCAGACAAACGGATGGACAAGAGTGAAAACATTGGGCACCTTCGGTGATGTCAGTAACAGGGAGCGAGATCAATTTGATGAATTCTGCTGCTGTAGGCCCACACAAAATAAGACAATTCTTCTCTGTGTATATGTCCATCCAGTAATTCTTTCTCTTCTCCTCTTCTTCCCTTTATAAAGGGTGACGTCCAATGGCATCAAGCTGCTGCCCTGCCTTGACCACGATACTCCTCCAGTTCCCTCTGTCCTCAGCCAACTATCTCCACTCTGCAAACACCCCTACCGTACCTCTTCACACAATTCTCCCATCTCAACTGTGGTCTACCTCTTTTCCTCCGACCTTGTTCCCTCAACCGACCCGCTCTCTTTGCCATTCTCTCTTCCCCAATCTGCACCAAGTGTCCAGCCCATCTCGTGCATGAGAAGTCCTTCCTTGGCACCTCTGAGCTCCTCAACACATACAAAGCTTTCATCTGCAGCTTGATGGAATGTACTGTTCTCCCTCTCTGGGCTGGTGCACCTGCCTCACACCGAGCTCGGCTTCACTCTGCAGAAACCAAAGCTTTAAGAATCATTGGAATCTCCCGCGATGAAGCTGATTCTGAGGGTCTTTCACTCACTCACCGCAGGCAGGTTGGTGGGCTTTCTATCTTCTACCGACTCCTCTCCGGCCTATACACCCCCTCCCCCCAGCCCTGTCTGTGCTCTGTACCCCAACTATTCCTGCAGGTCGCACAAGATCTGTCAGCAACCCTCTTATGGTTAAACTGCCAAAATCAAGACTCTCGATTCTCCTTCACTCCTTCATTCATTTTTTCTCCCGCCTCTGGAACAAACTCCCTCACTCTCTTCAATCCCACTCCTCCCTCCAGGTCTTTAAAACAGCTGTTCACCACCATCTCCCTCCCTTCCACAGATCTACCGATGTCCCTGTTCTCTGCTGTGTTGTCCTTCCCTCTCTCTCTCCGTCTTTTCTACCACTCCCTTTATTACATGTTATTTGTGTTCGCACTTGTATGAGCCTCGTCTTAGTATCCAAAAAAATAATAATCTCAGTCAGCATTTCACCAATCTCCTCTCTCAGTTCATCCATTCTCCTTCTGTCCACCCTCTTCGCTCCCACAATCCTCTTGACCCAGTTGTTCTCCCAAACCTGCAGCCTCTGTTGTTGTCTTTCTGTCAGCGCCATCTTCTCCAGACCGTAAAGGTAGACCGACGTTACACATGACATCAGAACCTTCTCTTTCAATCTCCTTGAAATCCTTCTGTCTGACATTATTCCCTCCACGCATTTGCACCCACCTGAATCCTCCTTCTCACCTCTGTCTCTGACTTATCATCCCCGGTCATTGTTTCCCCCCAGATACTCAAACCCATTTCCTTGTCTGATCCCCTTCCCTTTTCACCTGATATTCGTTTCTTTTCTCTCCTGCCCAACCCACATCACCTCCATTTGCTCCATCTTCTGCTCATGTTTCTCAAATACCTTCTTCCACTCCCCCAGCACTCCACCATAACAACCAGATCATCTTTATACAACATTGCAGAACACCTTTCATGTTTACCTTCCTGCTCACCAGCTCCATCACCATGATAAACATCAATCAGTTCCAAATCACCACAACGTGGAGTAATGAACGTAATGTTGTGAATTTGGGGTAGAGGGGAATATATAGATCCAGGTAGATCTGCATAGATAGGTGCTCTGATGATCGTGATAGAAGAACCATCTCGATGTACAGTAAGTCAGGAACCTGTAGCCCGTATGTCGGATTAAGTGTATCTTCATCCCCGCCACGACGGGGCGGGGCATGTAAAGTCGTTGTCGGGAATATGTTAACTCCATTGTGTGTCGTTCCCTCTGTAAGCATCCCAGTGTTCCTTATCGCAATACATCCCATAGACAGGAGATAGGCCCTTAGTGCACACATTAATTAAACCCCCCCCCCCCCCCCTTACAATGACTGACCATAAGAACTGACCGGAAAGGCAAGCAGGCAGCGGCCGCACAGTGGTACAACATGGAAGACGAACACCGTGCCAGGCAGGCTGGGAGCCACGCCCAGAAGGGCTCTTGGTTGGTAGAGGGGGAGGGGTGATCAACAAATACCACACCGATTGGCAGAGCAGGGGAGGACGTGCGATTGGTCAAAGGAAGGCCAGAGAGCTTCTTCGTGATTGTGGGTGAGAAAGGTAAAGGAGTGACACACTGATTGGCCACCAACCGATGAGACCATGGCCAATCATTGCGGAAGGCGCGAAAGAACTTCCAACAAGCTACACACTGGTTGGAGGAGAAGGGCTGGTGACGTAAAAAGGCACGAAAGGTGAGAAGTAAACGAGGCACTGGTTGGTAGAGGGAGAGAGCCGACGTCACACCACGAGTGACAAAACGACTCGCTCGCCGACATTTTCCTCTCTTCCCTTGGCCTCTTCCACTGGACTGTCACTTTAGACTTTTGACCTGTGCTTGCCTTTGGACTGTGGTGGAGAGACCAGCACCGACGATCATTCTCCCCTGTTGTTCGTGCTGCTGGTGCCTGCGTGCTGTGCTGTGTAGCGCTGGACGGCCCGTGCAGAGAGGGGTGTTCGCGCCAACGCCCGAGGGGTTCGCGCCAACAGGAGTGCGGACGGACGGCTGCGCTTGGAGCTGACCATCCCGGACAATTCCTGACGGCCACATACAGACAGATAAGCCCACACAAACCACAACACGACGAGACATTAATTTTATTCATCCTCGCCCATTGTTTTGTATTTGAAATCTGAGCGGGGATGTCCCAATTTAGAATTTAGTTTCTTCCGTTGCTTTTCCTTGTTCTCGGGTCCGTATTAAATATTCCTTTTGTACATTCTAAATTCAGCTTTTGGTTTGATGTAATAATTTGCAGGGAGAAGACATCGTTGGGGCTAAAAAGGTAAGCCGCGGCATTCTCCCCCAAACCCCTTCTCGCGTGTCGGCCACCATCAATTGGATTGCATAAACACCTTCAAGTAAGCTCGAGTCCATCCGCGATCCCCCGGTCTTAACCAAGGTGCAATCACGCGACAATACCTTTCATGTTTACCTTCCTGCTCACCAGCTCCATCACCATGATAAACATCATTCAGTTCAAAATCAGCACAACGCAAAGTAATGAACGAACAAGCCTTCCTGGACTGTTTTGAACAAAACTCCTTCACCACGACACATCGTAATTGATAATTATGATAACAATTACACGACCCATCTGATAATTATGGATTTTAAAACAACTGGGTCAATCTCCACCAGATGTTTCACATCACTTGATGAAGACTCAGATTCCAAGATGGCCACCGTCGTAATTCACGAATGTCAGGGCAACACAAAAATAGCCATGACCCGTCACAGAAAGATATTTTGGGATCTAGAACCACTTTCCACACAGCCCCAGTGGCCTAATGGATAAGGCACTGGACTCCTAACCCAGGGATTGTGGGTTCGAGTCCCATCTGGGGCGATATCTATTTTAAAACAAAATCGAATCACTTGTTCTTGTCGCTCAACCAACACATCGACCTCGTTTCGTCATAATTCCGTCCATAACCTTTTGAGATATCCTGCTCACAGACAAACACGCTGACACTGCCAGGTGTGAAAACATTACCTGCGGCCACCCTCAATGACAGAGGGACCTCGGTTCAAGATCAATTTTACAAATCCTACTGCTGTCGGCCACAAGAAAATAAGGCAATTCTTCTCTGTGTTTATGTCCGTCCACAAATTCTTGACATTAAAACGCCTCAGCCAAGCTCCAGCAGATTTTACAGACGTGGAGCAAGGTACCAACACTCCCCATAAACTCAGAGTCGTGATAACTTGCATTTTGACGCCATTTTCTATCCACATTGCATGACACATCTGACATGATGCCATTTTGTATCCATCTAGTGTGGCACATCGAGCATGTGTCGATTTGTGCATCAACTGTGATGTCTTCGTTTTGGAATCGAACTGTCTTTCACTTCACCCAAAATGAAGATTATATTGTCGCGTTTCTGGCGATTAAAATCCTCCAAGGAACGGATTTCCAAACGGGCTTTAACTCCGAGGCGCTCAATTCAATGTGACGGTATTCATTACACGCGTGGAGAGGGAGTGGGGGAGAAGCCGTAAACTCTTACCTTCACGAGTCCACCCGACGTCCACGACCCTGCAATACATTAACTCAAACAACACGGAATAAAAATGTACAAAAATAAACAGGTTTATCTTATCTATAATTCCAGTAATCTCTGTCTGTACGTTTGTACGTTTGTACGTTTGTCTGTGACCGCTGTTTCTCGACAACCACGGGTCCGATATACTTTTAACTTGCCAGGTATATTGCTGGGGACCCGAGGATGTGCCTTTTCAAGGTTTCATATTAATCGGACAATTACTTACCGAGCTATGTCCAAAAAACGATTCAACCAATCAGAGAGCAGCGAACGATCGCGTGTGCCGAACGTGGCGGGCACACTCTGCCTCGGATGGCACATTTGAGAGCGTATTCATTTATTTCACGTTTGCAAACTATGTTGGCGTTAAACTATGTTTTACAACTAATAAAAACGAATTTGCGATTCATTCGCTTTCCTGCGCGTTTGTGCACGCGATGGCGATTTCTTTACCAAACTCCGGAAGCCGTTCGCTTTGGACCAAACCATTGCATGTAAATAGAGGGGGGGGATTGTCACCACTCGCAAGCCGTTCGCTTTGGACCAAACCATTTCATGTAAATAGAGGGGGGGGGATATAATTTTAGATATAGATATAGTACGGGCATGCCCTAGTCTATCTATAATTCCAGTAATCTCTGTCTGTCTGTACGTTTGTCTGTGACCGCTGTTTCTCGACAACCACGGGTCCGATATACTTTTAACTTGCCAGGTATATTGCTGGGGACCCGAGGATGTGCCTTTTCAAGGTTTCATATTAATCGGACAATTACTTACCGAGCTATGTCCAAAAAACGATTCAACCAATCAGAGAGCAGCGAACGATCGCGTGTGCCGAACGTGGCGGGCACACTCTGCCTCGGATGGCACATTTGAGAGCGTATTCATTTATTTCACGTTTGCAAACTATGTTGGCGTTAAACTATGTTTTACAACTAATAAAAACGAATTTGCGATTCATTCGCTTTCCTGCGCGTTTGTGCACGCGATGGCGATTTCTTTACCAAACTCCGGAAGCCGTTCGCTTTGGACCAAACCATTGCATGTAAATAGAGGGGGGGGATTGTCACCACTCGCAAGCCGTTCGCTTTGGACCAAACCATTTCATGTAAATAGAGGGGGGGGATATAATTTTAGATATAGATATAGTACGGGCATGCCCTAGTCTATCTATAATTCCAGTAATCTCTGTCTGTACGTTTGTTTGTCTGTGACCGCTGTTTCTCGACAACCACGGGTCCGATATACTTTTAACTTGCCAGGTATATTGCTGGGGACCCGAGGATGTGCCTTTTCAAGGTTTCATATTAATCGGACAATTACTTACCGAGCTATGTCCAAAAAACGATTCAACCAATCAGAGAGCAGCGAACGATCGCGTGTGCCGAACGTGGCGGGCACACTCTGCCTCGGATGGCACATTTGAGAGCGTATTCATTTATTTCACGTTTGCAAACTATGTTGGCGTTAAACTATGTTTTACAACTAATAAAAACGAATTTGCGATTCATTCGCTTTCCTGCGCGTTTGTGCACGCGATGGCGATTTCTTTACCAAACTCCGGAAGCCGTTCGCTTTGGACCAAACCATTGCATGTAAATAGAGGGGGGGGATTGTCACCACTCGCAAGCCGTTCGCTTTGGACCAAACCATTTCATGTAAATAGAGGGGGGGGGGATATAATTTTAGATATAGATATAGTACGGGCATGCCCTAGTTAAAGAAAATGCCGGCAACAAAGAAAACACGATAAAACTATATTCCTACTTGGAGCGCTCCCATGCAGACCCGAATACAGACAAAGGATAAAATAACTGGAAAATAAATAGCAATGTTTGTGGCACAAAGCTCAAAGCGGCTGGTGTATCGCGTCAGGAATCGTCAAAGATCGGATGAGGCTTTGGCAGGAAATGCACGTTTGTTAGCGCGAATCAGGCCTCACGTGTGAACCAGGCCTCACGCGCGAAGCGAATCAGCAGGCGTGCAGCTCGCTCTTCCAGTCGTGCTTGTCCTCACAATCTCTGCACGGAAAACTACCGTTCCCGGCCCGTGTCTCTTTCTCTGCATGACCACAAGCAAGATGTCCTCCTCACGACCACCAGTAAGATCTCTAAACACGGCCGTTCACGATGGTGTCCAAAATCAGAAGGGGCGAAAAGATGTCGGCACACGACCGTTCACGATGAGATCCACAACGAGAAGGACCAAAAGGACGTCGATGCCGAGAGAGATAAAAGGTTGATGCTGAGAGAGACCAAAATGCGACTGTTCACCAACAACGTCCAAAACGAGAAGGGAAGAGAGGGACAATAACGACCGTTCGCTGTGGTATCCAGAACGAGAACGGAAGAGAGGGGCAATAACGACCGTTCGCTATGGTATCCAGAACGAGAAGGGAAGAGAGGGGCAATAACGACCGTTCGCTATGGTATCCAGAACGAGAAGTCGCAAGAGGATAAAATGTCGACCAGAGCGTTCTTTTATCGTCCAGGCTCTGACATCATCTCAACACGTCTCCGTGTCCGACCCTATCAGCGAGTCTTGTGACAAACAAACCCAGACCAATCACTGCTCTTAAAGGGGCATGGCTCTTGGCCTGCCTGTGCATGTGGTGATGTCGTGGCTGTGGCACCAGCGGTATTGTTAGATGCCTGATTTCCGGTTGGTTTTTTCATGATTGTGTTTTATGGGCGGTTTCTGGCTCGGTGTCCAGTGCATTGTCAGAAGGAACAGAGGAATAAATTACAGAGGCAATTACAAACAGGGAATCAATGACCCATAATCCCTGGCAAAGGATGCCAATGCCTTATCCATGAGGCCACTGGGTCTGTACAGAATGTGTATCCGCAACCTTTCGAGATATACTACTCACAGCCAGACAAACAGATGGACAGGAGTGATAACATTGGCCACCTTTGGTGATGTCGGTAACAGGGAGCGAGATCAATTTGATGAATTCTGCTGCTGTTGGCCCACACAAAATAAGACAATTCTTCTCTGTGTATATGTCCATCCAGTAATTCTTTCTCTTCTCCTCTTCTTCCCTTTATAAAGGGTGACGTCCAATGGCATCAAGCTGCTGCCCTGCCTTGACCACGATACTCCTCCAGTTCCCTCTGTCCTCAGGCAACTATCTCCACTCTCCAAACACCCCCACCGTACCTCTTCACACAATTCTCCCATCTCAACTGTGGTCTACGTCTTTTCCTCCGACCTTGTTCCCTCAACCGACCCGCTCTCTTTGCCATTCGATCTTCCCCAATCTGCACCAAGTGTCCAGCCCATCTCGTGCGTGCGAAGTCCTTCCTTGGCACCTCTGAGCTCCTCAACACATACAAAGCTTTCATCTGCAGCTTGATGGAATACTGTTCTCCCCTCTGGGCTGGTGCAACTGCCTCACACCGAGCTCGGCTTCACTCTGCAGAAATCAAGGCTTTCAGAATCATTGGAATCTCCCGCGATGAAGCTGATTCTGAGGGTCTTTCACTCTCTCACCGCAAGCAGGTTGGTGGTCTTTCTGTCTTCTACCGGCTCCTCTCCTGCCTTGCTCCGCCAGCTCTGTCTGTGCTCTGTCTGCCAAATATTCCTTCAGGACGCACAAGATCTGCCAGCAACCCTCTTATGGTGAAATTGCCAAAAATCAAGACTCTCTTCTCACCTTCACTCTTTCATTCCTTTTTTCTCCCGCCTCTGGAACAAACTCCCTCACTCTCTTCAATCCCACTCCTCCCTCCAGGTCCTCAAAACAGCTGTTCACCACCATCTCTTATCTTCCCCCTTCCCAAAACCTTGATCTTTTCTACCCCCATTAATTCACCCCAAATCTACCTTTTTCAAATTCCATTCCTTCCTGAAAATCCTGGTGGTGTCCATTTGTTTATCTCGTGAACCCCCCCATCCCCACCTCCCTCCCTTCCACACATCTACCGATGTCGCTGTTCTCTGCTGTTGTTGTGCTTCCCTCTCTCTTCGTCTTTTCTCCCACTCCCTTTATTACATGTTATTTGTGTTATTATTACATGTTATTACATGTTATTCATTATCCCTGGTGTTGGGCTAGCGGCTAGGGTGCCGGCTTCGGATACCTACGATCCGGGGTTCGAATCTCGGTCGATCGCCGAATTAATGCCATGGGGGTTGACTCAGCCTGTTCATCCTTCCGAGATCGGCTAATTGAGTACCAGTTCATTGGTAATTCCCTGTTTGTCGTTGAAGGCGGCAAAAAGGGCATCCGGCCGTAAAACATTGCTTCAAAAAGGGGAACCAAAAAACAACAACTACCACGGTCCCCGAAGAGGCCAACCCCCGCTTTGCGGGGAAGAATGGCCTCTAAACGGTGGGTTTTTTTTTTTTTTTTGTGTTAGCACTTGTATGAGCCTCGACCGAGCATCCAAAAAATAATAATCTCAGTCAGCCTTTCACCAATCTCCCCACCAAGCTCATCTGCACACCAATCTCCTCTATCAGTTCATCCATTCTCCTTCTATCGACCATCTTCACTCCCACAATCATCCTGACCCAGTTGTTCTCCCAAACCTGCAGCCTCTGTTGTTGTCTGTCAGTGCCATCGTCTCCAGACCGTAAAGGTAGACCGACGTTACACATGACATCAGAACCTTCTCTTTCAATCTCCTTGAAATCCTTCTGTCTGCCATTATTCCCTCCACACTCCTCCACACATTCGCACCCACCTGAATCCTCCTCCTCACCTAATTGTTTCCCCCGAGATACTCAAACCCATTTCCTTGTCTGATCCCCTTCCCTTGTCACCTGATATTGGTTTCGTTTCTCTCCTGCCCAACCCACATCACCTCCATCTTTTCCATCTTCTGCTCATGTTTCTCAAATACCTTCTTCCACTCCCCCAGCACTTCCTGCATTTCTCCACCACAACAACCAGATCATCTTTATACAATGTTGCAGAATACCTTTCATGTTTACCTTCCTGCTCAGCAGCTCCATCACCATGATAAACATCAATCAGTTCAAAATCACCACAACTCGGAGTAATGAACGAACAAGCCTTCGTGGACTGTTGTGAACAAACCTCCTTCACCACGACACATCGTAATTGATAATTATGATAACAATTACACGACCCAACTGATAATTATGGATTTTTAAACACCTGGGTCAATCTCCACCAGATGTTTCACATCACTTGATGACGACTCAGAATCCAAGATGGCCACCGTCATTATTCGCGAATGTCAGGCAAACACGAAAAGAGCCATAACCCGTCACAGAAAGATAATTTGGGATCTAGAGCCTTTTTCCACACAGCCCCAGTGGCCTAATGGATAAGGCACTGGCCTCCTAAGACCAGGGATTGTGGGTTCGAGTCCCATCTGGGGTGATATTTATTTTAAAGCAAAATCTAATAACTTGTTCTTGTCGCTCAACCAACACATCGACCTCGTTTCGTCACCATTCCGTCCATAACTTTTTGAGATATCCTGCTCACATTCAAACACGTTGACACTGCCAGGTGTGAAGACATTACCTGCGGCCACCTTCGATGACAGAGGTACCTCGGTTCAAGATCAATTTTACAAATCCTACTGCTGTCTGCCACAAGAAAATAAGGCAATTCTTCTGTGTTTAAGTCCGTCCACAAATTCTTGACATTAAAACGCCTCAGCCAAGCTCCAGCAGATTTTCCAGACGTGGAGCGAGGCACCAACACTCCCGAAATACTCGGAGTCACGATAACTTGCAATTTGACGCCATTTTGTATCCAAATTGCGTGACGCATTTGACACGATGCAATTTTGTATCCATCTGGTGTGGCACATCGAGCATGTGTCGATTTGTGCATCAATTGTGATGTCTTCGTTTTGTAATCGAACTGTCTTTCACTTCACCCAAAAGGAAGATTATATTGTCGCGTTTCTGGCGATTAAAATCCTCCAAGGAACGGATTTCCAAACGGGCTTTAACTCCGAGGTGCTCAATTCAATGTGACGGTATTCATTATATGCGTGGGGAGGGAGTGGGGGAGAAGCTGTAAGCTCTTACCTTCATGAGTCCACCCGACGTCCACGACCCTGCAATAAATTAACTCAAACAACACGGAATATATATGTACAAAAATAAACAGGTTTATTAACGAAAACGCCGACAACAAAGAAAACACGATAAAACTATATTCCTACTTGGAGCGCTCCCATGCAGACCCGAATACAGACAAGGGATAAAATAAGTGGAAAATATATCGCAATGTTTGTGGCACATAGCTCAAAGCAGCAGGTGTATCTCGTCAGGAATCGTCAAAGATCGTTTGAGGCCCTAGCGGGAAACGCACGTTCATTGGCGCGAACCAGGCCTCACGCACGAACCAGGCCTCATGCACGAACCAGGCCTCACGCGCGAAGCGAATCAGCAGGCGTGCAGCTCGCTCTTCCAGTCGTGCTTGTACTCATAATCTCTGCACGGAAAACCGCCGTTCCCGGCCCGTGGCTCTTTCTCCTCATGATCAATACCAAGATGTCCTCCTCACGACCACGAGTAAGATCTCTGAACACGGCCGTTCGCGATGGTGTCCAAAATCAGAAGGGGCGAAAAGATGTCGACACATGACCGTTCACGATGAGATCCACAACGATAAGGACCAAAAGGACGTCGATGCCGAGAGATAAAATGTCGACGCCGAGAGAGACCAAAATGCGACTGTTCACCAATAACGTCCAAAACGAGAAGGGAAGAGAGGGGCAATATTGACCGTTCATCAAGGGCGTATCTACGGAAAATAGCGCCGATGGCAAGCACTGAAATTGCACCCCTGCCCAAACATCTGACACTCATCTTTTGGATAACTTTACCATAAAATCAGCTCAAAAATACAAGTCAAGCTCGTTAATCTTTTAAATAACAAATTATTGCACTACATGAAAATTACAACTGCACCTTCCTTGCTTTCACTGATGCAAATTGGTCTATGATGTGCACAAAGTCAGTTTTTTCAGTTTCTTCTCTTTCTCCACTCAGCAGAGCAAGATCACCTTGACTGCCTTGACCCATGGAAGCTCTCAAATACGAAAGTATTAGTTTTAACTTGCTGAATGAGCTCTCACAGCTGGCGATGGAAACTGCGATGGTTCGCATTATTTGAATAGCAATGTGAAGATTGGGGAAGACGCTCTCATCTCCATACTGAACAGTTAATTCGAGAAGCTCTTCAAGTCTTGATATTTTCATGTTGGCCTGACTTGATAGCAACATTCTGCAATCCAAAATTTCTTCATATCGCTGCTGTCCATCAACATCAGAGCTGTGCAATTCTCCCAAATTTTCGCACTTCTTCTTTAGGTCGTCACTGTCGGCGCCGTAACACAGTCCCTCGACATCGAGAAGGAACCCAAATTTGGCGTCAGTGTCGTGCAAACGAGCGCAAACGAGCGAACCTTTCATCCATTTCTCTGTGAAGTCGGTCGAGTGTTCCCTTCATGACTCTTTCCATTTCCTCCTTGGCTGTTAACCCAGCGTCTCGCGAGTTCTCATCAGCCATTCGTTTCTTTCGTCTCTGACGTCTTTCAACTTCAATATTCCATTCTTGCCAGAGACCGAATCCTTCTTCGAGTGACTCACTGACCAACACTTCTCTTTCATCATGAAAATGATCTCGGAGGGCTTTCAAATCCAGGGCAGCATCGTGGAAGTTCATTCTAAGATCCTGCAGCCTCTTTTGAATACGGTCAATGCGAATGAGTACTTTGTTCCAAAATCCCAGCAAAGTCAGAAAATCGTAACTCAACATGCGGTTACACAGCTGCCTTGCGTCACTTCTTGTTTCACTGGTCTCGTGTTCATTGTCTATCATGTCCTGGAGAACTTGAAGTATCTCCTCAAGGTACTTGTTGACAGGCTTCACTGCTCCTGTCCTTGCACTCCACCTGGTTTCGGACTCCGACTTAACAACCACAGGCACGGCGTTTTTGAGTTTTTCCCAGCGCTGTGTTGAATGAGAGAAGAACACGTAGAGAGCTTCGATGGTTCCAAAAAACGTGACCATCCTTGTATCCTGCTTGGCTGCATGCACACCCACCAGGTTGAGTGAGTGATTGTCACAATTCACAAACACTGCCAGGTTGTTTTTCTCACGTATTCTTTGATGAACACCACTTCTGTGTCCAGCCATCACAGCAGCGTTGTCATAGCACTGTGACCGACGATCTTGTAGCTCCATTTCGTCCTTCTCTAGCTGTTTCAAGATGTCATCAACCAAGCTCTCAGCATCCTTCTGGCCTATCTGGATAAAACCAAGGAAGGACTCTCTAACACGGACTGTTTTCCTCTCAAAATCAACTTCCACATACTTCACTACTTCTGACATCTGCTCACGGTGTGCATGATCAGGTGTCGAGTCGAACATGAGACCATAGTACTTGGCTTTACGAATGCTTCTCAGTAAACTCTGGCGAACAGTGGATGCCATCATGTGGATGAATTCGTTCTGGACACCCGGTGAAAGATAAGACGTGGATCCAGGATGACTTTCCACATGAGTGAGGTGTTCTTTCATGACAGGGTCAAAGATGGCCATTGGTTTCAGTAAGCCAAGGAAATTTCCCACATTGGAGTCATCGTCCAGCTGAAGTGACTCCCTGTGTCCTCGCAAAGCCAGGTTCTGAGTCGCAAGGAATTTTATGCAGTGAAGGATTCTCGTCAAGATATCACGCCACATCTGCTTTTCCTTCTCAATCTGTGACTGAAGTTCCGCGTCAATAACTCCTCTGTTTTCAGCTAAATTTCTTTCCATTTCTTTCCACTGTGTGAAGCACTACCGATGATGATCTTTGCATTTTCATGAACACCAATCCTTTCAGGTGCTTTCCACTGGTTGAATCCACTTTCCTGCTCCAATGAGGATTGATGGTCTGACCAGGAACGGGAATGGAGAAGACAACAGATACAAAATGCAGACCTTTTAGAAGGGGAATAGACCAGCCATGAGCGAGTCACTTCCTCACCACAACCATTTCCCAATTTCCTCTTGAACCAAGTTTTGTTCATTGAGTAGTTATTTGTTGGTAGGAAAGGCCCCTCACTGTTCTGGAAACACTTCGAACCCAGCTTTATTATTTCTGTTCTCAACGCGTCAGGCAGAATTGCTTTTCCAGTATTCTTGTCGAACTTCAGAAGTCCAATGTCATGCTGTTCAATCACTTCTGGAATGACAGTTCGAGGCTCTTTGACACCATCCAGTTCACTCGGTTCAGTGTCGTCAGGTTCAATCTCGTCAGGTAAAATCTCGTCAATAAACTCAACATCACCACGACCACCATCGTCTTCCCCTCCTGTCATGTCCACGTTCTCTCTGGCAGCCTCACTTTTAATCTCGTCATACTCGGATTTATCTGACTTGACTTCCTCCTCGGCTTGTGACGCATTTGTACTTGATCCACCTTCGGATTGTAACAAACTTGCAGCAGGTGCAGGCGACAACATGGAACGTGTCGAACAACTTGTTCCGGGCTTTTCAAAGAAGGGCTTGAAGAACTTGCTGGACTTCTTGGCTTTCTCCGTCTCCAACTTTCGTCTCTTCCGTCCTTCAGCTCCACTTTCCTTCTTCTTCGTGAAGAAACGTTTCATGGTCTTCTTACACAATGCTCTGACATAAGGAAATGGCACTTTTAATAAGGACATTAAATTTCACAGATTTTGCACAAAATTCTAGACGACGTCCCCAGTTTGCGCAGGAGAATGGACTTACTGCCAGTTGGCACTGAGCAGTGGTACTGTGATGTAGGTGGTCATGTAGGTGGTCATGGTCATGCCTCTCGGCCAGCACTGTATTTTTACCGAATAATTTATATAAGTGGTTCAACAATCTAGCCATCCGAGTACTTCTCACCCATGATAATCAGACAGATCATACATCTGAAGAAAATTCTTTTTTCACGATCCGAGGATGGCTTGTCTGACTTGAATAGAAACTGCTCAGTGGCGCCCCCCTTTAAGTGGCACCCAGGGCACGTGCCACACCTGCCATACCTTAGGTACGCCACTGCCGTTCACTATGGTATCCAGAACGAGAAGGCGCAAGAGGAGAAAATGTCGGCCAGAGCGTTCTTTTATCGTCCAGGGTCTGACATCATCTCAACACTTCTACGTGTCCGACCCGGTCAGCGAGTTCCAACTTACCAGTGCTTGTGCCAATCAGACGCCGGACTAATCACTCCTCTTTGGGGCGTAGCTCTCGGCCTGCCTGTGGTGATGTAGTGGCTGCGGCGCCAACGGTATTGTTCGATGCCTGATTTCTGGTTGGTTTTTAATGATTGTGTTTAATGGGCGATTTCTGGCTCGGTGTCCAGTGCGGTGTCATAAGGAACAGAGGAATAAATTAAAGATGCAATTACAAACAGTGAATCAATTACCCATAATCCCTCGCCAATTAGAAAGCCCCACCCCTCTGACAGGGCCGAAGATACACTCTTCCACGATGCACGGTCGACTGGATACCTACTTATTGAGGTTTTTCTTCTTCATGACAGTCGGAGCACATTGCCTATGCAGTCTACCTGGATTAAGGTATCCCTACCACCCACAAATGTAACAATATTTATACCACAGGAACCTCGAAAAAAATGTTGAACGCTGATTTATTTCAGGAAAGCTGCTTTGATGCCGACCAACACCATGGAGTGAAATCCCAAACAAGTAAATGAAAAAACATCTTTTCGGGACACAAACTTTTATTTTTGAGAAAGTTTCGAACCTTTTTTTTTGAATGTACATTAAATTTTGATAAAAGAAAAAAATGTACCAGAAAAGTGGACCGTCGGCCAAATTTCAGCTCTCTAGGACGTATGGAACCAATAAAACAAACGGCTCAAAGATTAGAAACGGGACAAACAAGCAAGTTTCAGATGAAGTTAAAT
The DNA here is from genome assembly GCF_964187855.1 of Myxine glutinosa. NCBI lineage: Eukaryota > Metazoa > Chordata > Myxini > Myxiniformes > Myxinidae > Myxine > Myxine glutinosa. Next base: position 15,653,818 of record NC_136265.1, read on the forward strand.
AAAAGTGTATAATAATAATAACACAAAAATACCACTTGATGTCGACTCAGAATCCAAGATGGCCACCGTCATAATTCGGGAATGCCAGGCAAACACAAAAAGAGCGATAACCCGTCACAGAGAGATAATTTGGGATGTAGAGCCACACTTCACACAGCCCCAGTGGCCTAATGGATAAGGCACTGGCCCTCCAAGACCAGGGATTGTGGGCTCGAGTCCCATCTGGGGTACCATTTATTTTAAAGCAAAATCTAATCGCTTGTTCTTGTCGCTCAACCAACACATCTGCCTCATTTCGTCATAATTCCGTCCACAACTTTTTGAGATATCCTGATCACAGCCAAACACGCTGACATGGCCAAGTGTGAAAACATTACCTGCGGCTACCTTCGATGACAGAGGGACCTCGGTTCGAGATCAATTTTACAAATCCGACTGCTTTAGGCCACAAGAAAATAAGGCAATTCTTCTCTGTGTTTTTGTCCGTCCACAAATTCTTGATATTAAAACGCCAAGCTCCAGCAGATTTTCCATACGTGGAGCGAGGTACCAGCCCTCCCCATATACTCAGAGTCGTGATGACTTGCAATTTGATGCCATTTTCTATCCATATTGCATGCCACATCTGACTTGATGCCATTTTGTATCCATCTAGTGTGGCACATCGAGCATGTGTCGATTTGTGCATCAATTGTGATGTCTTCGTTTTGTAATCGAACTGTCTTTCACTTCACCCAAAAGGAAGATTATATTGTCGCGTTTCTGGCGATTAAAATCCTCCAAGGAACGGATTTCCAAACGGGCTTTAACTCTGAGGCGTTCAATTCAATGTGATGGTATTCGTAATACGCGCGGGGAGGAAGTGGGGGAGAAGCCGTAAACTCTTACCTTCATGAGTCCACCTGACGTCCACGACCCTGCAATAAATTAACTCAAAAACACGGAATTAAAATGAACAAAAATAAACAGGTTATTAAAGAAAATGCCGGCAACAAAGAAAACACGATAAAACTATATTCCTACTTGAAGCGCTCCCATGCAGACCCGAATACAGACAAAGGATAAAATAACTGGAAAATAAATAGCGTTGTTTGCGGCACATAGCTCAAAGCAGCTGGTGTATCTTGTCAGGAATCGTCAAAAATTGTATGAGGCCCTAGCGGGAAACTCACGTTCGTTGGCGGGAACCAGGCCTCACTAGTGAAGTGAACAAGCAGGCGTTCAGCTCGTTCTTCCAGTCGTGCTTGTACTCATAATCTCTGCACGGAAAACCGCCGTTCCCAGCCCGTGGCTCTTTCTCCTCACGACCAATACCAAGATGTCCTCCTCACGACCACGAGTAAGATCTCTTAACACGGCCGTTCGTGATGGTGTCCAAAATCAGAAGGGGCGAAAAGATGTCGGCACACGACCGTTCACGATGAGATCCACAACGAGGATCAAGAGGACGTCGATGCCGAGAGAGATAAAATGTCAATGCTGAGAGAGACCAAATACGACTGTTCACGAACAACATCCAAAACGAGAAGGGAAGAGAGGGGCAATAACGACCGTTCGCTATGGTATCCAGAACGAGAAGGCGCAAGAGGAGAAAATTTCGGCCAGAGCATTCTCTTATCGTCCAGGCTTTGACGTCATCTCAACACGTCTCCGTATCCGACCCTATCAGCGAGTTCCATATTACCAGTGCTTGTGCCAATCAAACCCAGACCAATCACTGCTTTTCAGGGTGTGGCTCTCGGCCTGCCTGTGCCTGTGGTGATGTAGAGGCTGCGACGCCAGCGGTGTTGTTCGATGCCTGAATTCTGGTTGGTTTTTTCATGATTGTGTTTAATGGGCGATTTCTGGCTCGGTGTCCAGTGCGGTGTCATAACGAACAGAGAAATAAATTACAGCGGCAATTACAAACAGGGAATCAATTACCCATAATCCCTCGCTAATTAACAAGCCCCACCCATCTGATGGGGATGAAGATACACTCTTCACGACACACCGTTTACCAGATCCCTACTTATGGTACATCGAGATTTCTTCTTCTTCATGACAGTCGGAGCACACTACCTATGCAGTCCACCTGGATTAAGGTACCTCTGCCCCCCACAAATGCAACAATATTTATTCCACAGGAACCTCGAAAAAAATGTTGAAAGTTGATTTTTTTTGTTAATGAAATCTGCTTTGATGCCGACCGAACACCGTGGAGTGAAATCCCAAACAAGTAAACGAAAAAACATGTTTTTGGGATCGACACTTATTTTTTTAAGTTTAAAACTTTTTTTATCATAAAATTTTGATACATCAAAACATACCAGAAAATTGGACAGCGGACCAAATTTCAGCTCTCTAGGACGTATGGCCAGTAGAAAACAAAGTGTTCAAAGCTTTGAAACGGGACAAACAAACAAAGTTCAGATGAAGTAAAATAAAAGTGTGTAAAAATAACAATAAACAAATAACACATGATGAAACTCAGAATCCAAGATGGCCGCCGTTATAATTTGCGACAATTATTTTAAAATAAATAACATCCCAGATGGGACTCAAACCTACAATTCTTGACATAAGAGGCCAAGGCCTTATCCATTAGGCCACTGGGTCTGTACAGAACTTAGCTTCGCAACCCTTTGAGATATCCTGCTCACAGGTAGACAAACAGACGGACAGGAGTGAAAACATTGGCCACCTTCGGTGACGTAGGTAACAGGGAGCGAGATCAATTTTATGAATCCTGCTGCTGTAGGCCGATACAAAATGAGACAAATATTCTCTGTGTATATGTCCATCCAGTCCTTCTTTCTCTTCTCCTCTTCTTCCCTTCATAAAGGGTGACGTCCAATGGCATCAAGCTCCTCCCTGCCTTGACCACGATACTCCTCCAGTTCCCTCTGTCCTCAGCAAACTATCTCCACTCTCCAAGCACCCCCACCGCACCTCTTCACACAATTCTCCCATCTCAACCGTGGTCTCCGTCTTTTCCTCCGACCTTGTTCCCTCAACCTACCCGCTCTCTTTGCCATTCACTCTTCCCCCATCTGCACCAAGTATCCAGCCCATCTCGTGCGTGCAGAAGTCCTTCCTTGGCACACCTGAGCTCCTCACCACATACAAGGCTTTCATCCGCAGCTCAATGGAGTACTGCTCTCCCCTCTGGGCTTGTGCTCCTGCCTCACACCTAGCTCGTCTTCACGCTGTTGAAACCAAAGCATTCAGAATCATTGGAATCTCCCGCGATGAAGCTGATTCTGAGGGTCTTTCACTCTCTCACCGCAGGCAGGTTGGTGGTCTTTTCTGTCTGCTCCCGACTTCTCTCTGGCCTATACCCCCCCTCCCCCAGCCCTGTCTGTGCTCTGTACCCCAACTATTCCTGCAGGTCGCACAAGATCTGCCAGCAACCCTCTTATGGTTAAACTGCCAAAATCAAGACTCTCGATTCTCCTTCACTCCTTCATTCCTTTTTTCTCCCGCCTCTGGAACAAACTCCCTCACTCTCTTCAATCCCACTCCTCCCTCCAGGTCTATAAAACGGCTGTTCACCACCATCTCCCTCCCTTCCACAGATCTACCGATGTCCCTGTTGTCTGCTGTTGTTGTGCTTCCCTCTCTCTCCGTCTTTTCTACCACTCCCTTTATTACATGTTATTTGTGTTCGCACTTGTATGAGCCTCGACTTAGTATCCAAAAAAAAAAAAATCTCAGTCAGCATTTCACCAATCTCCTCTCTCAGTTCATCTCAGTTCTCTCAGTTCCTCTCTCAGTTCTCCTCTCAGTCTCAGTCTCAGTCTCTCTCAGTCTCAGTCTCCTCTCTCAGTTCTCAGTTCGCCCCCCCCCCCTTCCCATGCCTCCTCCCCCCAAGCCCTCTCCCTTCCACACATCTCCCTGCTCTCAAATGTTGTGTTTGTGTGCTTCACCTTCTCTCCCCATCTTGTTTTCCGCTCCCGCTTTTCATATATTTTGTTTGTCTGGTTGATTTGTTTGTGAAGTAAATGTTAGCTCTTTCACGAGCCTCGATTCAGTATACAGAAAAAAAAAAAAAAAAAAAAAAAAAAAATCCATTCTCCTTCTATCCACCCTCTTCACTCCCACAATCCTCCTGACAAAGTTGTTCTCCAAAACCTGCAGCCTCTGTTGTTGTCATTCTGTCAGCGCCATCTTCTCCAGACCGTAAAGGTAGACCGACGTTACACATGACATCAGAACCTTCTCTTTCAATCTCCTTGTAAGCCTTCTGTCTGACATTATTCCCTCCACCCTCCTCCACGCATTTGCACCCACCTGAATCCTCCTCCTCACCTCATTGTTCCCCCCAGATACTCAAACCCATTTCCTTGTCTGATCCCCTTCCCTTGTCACCTGATATTCGTTTCTTTTCTCTGCTGCCCAACCCACATCACCTCCATCTTCTCCATCTTCTGCTCATGTTTCTCAAATACCTTCTTCCACTCCCCCAGCACTTCCTGCATTTCTCCACCACAACAACCAGATCATCTTTGTACAATATTGCAGAATACCTTTCATGTTTACCTTCCTGCTCAGCAGCTCCATCACCATGACACACATCAATCAGTTCAAAATCACCACAACTCGGAGTTATGAACGTAATGTTGTGAATTTGGGGTAGGGGGGAATATCTAGATCCAGGTAGATTTGCATAGGTAGGTGTTCTGATGATCGTGATAGAAGAACCATCTCGATGTACAGTAAGTCAGGGACCTGTAGCCCGTATGTCGGATTAAGTGTATCTTCGTCCCCGCCATGACGGGGCGGGGCATGTAAAGTAGTTGTCGGGAATATGTTAACTCCATTGTGTGTCGTTCCCTCTGTAAGCATCCCAGTGTTCCTTATCGCAATACATCCCATAGACAGTAGATAGGCCCTTAGTGCACACATTAATTAAATTCCCCCCCTTACAATGACTGACCATAAGAACTGACCAGAAAGGCAAGCAGGCAGCGGCCGCACAGTGGTACACCATGGAAGACGAACACCATGCCAGGCAGGCTGGGAGCCACGCCCAGAAGGGCTCTTGGTTGGTAGAGGGGGAGGGGTGAGCAACAAATACCACACCGATTGGCAGAGCAGGGGAGGGCGTGCGATTGGTCAAAGGAAGGCCAGAGAGCTTCTTCGTGATTGTGGGTGAGAAAGGTAAAGGAGTGACACACTGATTGGCCACCAACCGATGAGACCATGGCCATTCATTGCGGAAGGCGCGAAAGAACTTCCAACAAGCTACACACTGGTTGGAGGAGAAGGGCCGGTGACGTAAAAAGGCGTGAAAGGTGAGAAGTAAACGAGGCACTGGTTGGTAGAGGGAGAGAGCCGATGTCACACCACGAGTGACAAAACGACTCGCTCGCCGACATTTTCCTCTCTTCCCTTGGCCTCTTCCTCTGGACTGTCACTTTAGACTTTTGACCTGTGCTTGCCTTTGGAACTGTGGTGGAGAGACCAGCGCCGACGATCATTCTCCCCTGTTGTTCGCGCTGCTGGTGCCTGCGTGCTGTGCTGTGTAGCACGGGACGGCCCGTGCAGAGAGGGGTGTTCGCGCCAACGCCCGAGCGGTTCGCGCCAACAGGAGTGCGGTCGGACAGCTGCGCTTGGAGCTGACCATCCCGGACAATTCCTGACGGCCACATCCAGACAGATAAGCCCACACAAACCACAACACGACGAGACATTAATTTTATTCATCCTCTCCCATTGTTTTGTATTTGAAATCTGAGCGGGGACGTCCCAATTTAGAATTTAGTTTCTTCTGTTGCTTTTCCTTGTTCTCGGGTCCGTATTAAATATTCCTTTTGTACATTCTAAATTCAGCTTTTGGTTTGATTTAATAATTTGCAGGGAGAAGACATCGTTGGGGCCAAAAAGGTAGGCCGCGACATTCTCCCCCAAACCCCATCTCGCGTGTCGGCCACCATCAATTGGATTGCATAAACACCTTGAAGTAAGCTCGAGTCCATCCGCGATCCCCCGGTCTTAACCAAGGTGCAATCACGTGACAATACCTTTCATGTTTACCTTCCTGCTCACCAGCTCCATCACCATGATAAACATCAATCAGTTCAAAATCAGCACAACGCGAAGTAATGAACGAACAAGCCTTCGTGGACTGTTTTGAACAAAACTCCTTCACCACGACACATCGTAATTGATAATTATGATAACAGTTACACAACCCATCTGATAATTATGGATTTTAAAACACCTGGGTCAATCTCCACCAGATGTTTCACATCACTTGATGAAGACTCAGAATCCAAGATGGCCACCGTCGTAATTCGCGAATGTGAGGGCAACACAAAAAGAGCCATAACCCATCACAGAAAGATATTTTTGGATCTAGAGCCACCTTCCTCACAGCCCCAGTGGCCTAATGGATAAGGCACTGGCCTTCTAAGAAACCAGGGATTGTGGGTTCGAGTCCCATCTGGGGCGATATTTAGTTCTAAATGCAAAATCGAATCACTTGTTCTTGTCGCTCAACCAACACATCGACCTCGTTTCGTCATAATTCCGTCCATAACTTTTTGAGATATCCTGCTCACAGACAAACACGCTGACACTGCCAGGTGTGAAAACATTACCTGCGGCGGCGCGGCCACCTTCGATGACAGAGGGACCATCTGACCAGATGACATGATGCCATTTTGTATCCATCTCGTGTGGCACATCGAGCATGTGTCGATTTGTGCATCAATTGTGATGTCTTAGTTTTGGAATCGAACTGTCTTTCACTTCACCCAAAAGGAAGATTATGTTGTCGCGTTTCTGGCGATTAAAATCCTCCAAGGAACGGATTTCCAAACGGGCTTTAACTCCGAGGCGCTCAATTCAATGTGATGGTATTCGTAATACACGTGTGGAGGGAGTGGGGGAGAAGCCGTAAACTCTTCCCTTCACGAGTCTACCCGACGTCCACGACCCTGCAATTCATTAACTCAAACAACACGGAATAAAAATGTCCAAAAATAAACAGGTTTATTAAAGAAAATGCCGGCAACAAAGAAAACACGATAAAACTATATTCCTACTTGGAGCGCTCCCCGCAGACCCGAATACAGACAAAGGATAAAATAACTGGAAAATAAATTGCAATGTTTGTGGCACAAAGCTCAAAGTGGCTGGTGTATCTCGTCAGGAATCGTCAAAGATCGTTTGAGGCTTTGGCGGGAAATGCACGTTCGTTGGCGCGAACCAGGCCTCACTCGCGAACCAGGCCTCACACGTGAAGTGAACGAGCAGGCGTGCAGCTCGCTCTTCCAGTCGTGCTTGTCCTCATAATCTCGGCATGGAAAACTGCCATTACCGGCCCGTGGCTCTTTCTCCTCATGACCAATACCAAGATGTCCTCCTCACGACCACCGGTAAGATCTCTGAACACGGTCGTTCGCAATGGTGTCCAAAATCAGAAGGGGCGAAAAGATGTCGACACATGACCGTTCACGATGAGATCCACAACGATAAGGACCAAAAGGACGTCGATGCCGAGAGATAAAATGTCGATGCCGAGAGAGACCAAAATGCGACTGTTCACCAACAATGTCCAAAACGAGAAGGGAAGAGAGGGGCAATATTGACCGTTCACCAGGGGCGTATCTACGGAAAATAGTGCCTGGGGCAAGCACTGAAATTGCGCCCCTGCCCAAACATCTGACACCCATCTTTTGGATAACTTTACCATAAAATCAGCTCAAAAATAGAAGTCAAGCTCGTTAATCTTTTAAATAACAAATTATTGCACTACATGAAAATTACAACTGCACCTTCCTTGCTTTCACTGATGCAAATTGGTCTATGATGTGCACAAAGTCAGTTTTTTCAGTTTCTTCTCTTTCTACACTCAGCAGAGCAAGATCACAGAGTCTGCCTTGACCCATGGAGGCTCTCAAATACGAAAGTATTAGTTTTAACTTGCTGAATGATCTCTCACAGCTGGCGATGGAAACTGCGATGGTTCGCATTATTTGAATAGCAATGCGAAGATTGGGGAAGACGCTCTCATCTCCATACTGAACAGTTAATTCGAGAAGCTCTTCAGGTCTTGATATTTTCATGTTGGCCTGACTTGATAGCAACATTCTGCAATCCAAAATTTCTTCATATCGCTGCTGTCCATCAACATCAAAGCTGTACAATTCGCCCAAATTTTCGCACTTCTTCTTTAGGTCGTTACTGTCGGCGCCGTAACACAGTCCATCGACATCGAGAAGGAACCCAAACTTGGCGTCAGTGTCGTGCAAACGAGCGAACCTTTCATCCATTTCTCTGTGAAGACGGTCGAGTGTTCCCTTCATGACTCTTTCCATTTCCTCCTTGGCTGTTAACCCAGCGTCTCGCGAGTTCTCATCAGCCATTCGTTTCTTTCGTCTCTGACGTCTTTCAACTTCAATATTCCATTCTTGCCAGAGACCGAGTCCTTCTTCGAGTGACTCACTGACCAACACCTCTTTCATCATCAGAATGACCTCGGAGGGCTTTCAAATCCAGGGCAGCATCGTGGAAGTTCATGCTAGGATCCTGCAGCCTCTTTTGAATACGGTCAATGTGAAAGTACTTTGTTCCAAAATCCCAGCAAAGTCAGAAAATCGTAACTCAACATGTGGCGATACAGCTGCCTTGCGTCACTTCTTGTTTCACTGGTCTTGTGTTCATTGACTATCATGTCCTGGAGAACTTGAAGTATCTCCTCAAGGTACTTGTTGACGGGCTTCACTGCTTCTTTCCTTGCACTCCACATGGTTTCGGACTCCGACTTAACAACCACAGGCACGGCGTTTTTGAGTTTTTCCCAGCGCTGTGTTGAACGAGAGAAGAACACGTAGAGAGCTTCGATGGTTCCAAAAAACGTGACCATCCTTGTATCCTGCTTGGCTGCATGTACACCCACCAAGTTGAGTGAGTGATTGTCGCAATTCACAAACACTGCCGGGTTGTTTTTCTCACGTATTCTTTGATGAACACCACTTCTGTGGCCAGCCATCACAGCAGCGTTGTCATAGCACTGTGACCGACGATCTTGTCGCTCCATTTCGTCCTTCTCTAGCTGTTTCAAGATGTCATCAACCAAGCTCTCAGCATCCTTCTGGCCTATCTGGATAAAACCAAGGAAGGACTCTCTAACACGGACTGTTTTCCTCTCAAAATCAACTTCCACATACTTCACTCCTTCTGACATCTGCTCACGGTGTGCCTGATCAGGAGTCGAGTCGAACATGAGACCATAGTACTTGGCTTTACGAATGCTTCTCAGTAAACTCTGGCGAACAGTGGATGCCATCATGTGGATGAATTCGTTCTGGACACCCGGTGAAAGATAAGACGTGGATCCAGGATGACTTTCCACATGAGTGAGGTGTTCTTTCATGACAGGGTCAAAGATGGCCATTGGTTTCAGTAAGCCAAGGAAATTTCCCACATTGGAGTCATCGTCCAGCTGAAGTGACTCCCTGTGTCCTCGCAAAGCCAGGTTCTGAGTCACAAGGAATTTTATGCAGTGAAGGATTCTCGTCAAGATATCACGCCACTTCTGCTTTTCCTTCTCAATCTGTGACTGAAGTTCCGCGTCAATAACTCTTTGTTTTCAGCTAAATTTCTTTCCATTTCTTTCCACTGTGTGAAGCACTCCCGATGATGATCTTTGCATTTTCATGAACACCAATCCTTTCAGGTGCTTTCCACTGGTTGAATCCACTTTCCTGCTCCAATGAGGATTGATGGTCTGACCAGGAACGGGAATGGAGAAGACAACAGATACAAAATGCAGACCTTTTAGAAGGGGCATAGACCAGCCATGAGCGAGTCACTTCCTCACCACGACCATTTCCCAATTTCCTCTTGAACCAAGTTTTGTTCATTGGGCGGTTATTTGTTGGTAGGAAAGGCCCCTCACTGTTCTGGAAACACTTCGAACCCAGCTTTATTATTTCTGTTCTCAACGCGTCAGGCAGAATTGCTTTTCCAGTATTCTTGTCGAACTTCAGAAGTCCAATGTCATGCTGTTCAATCACTTCTGGAATGACAGTTCGAGGCTCTTCGACACCATCCAGTTCACTAGGTTCAGTGTCGTCAGGTTCAATCTCGTCAGGTAAAATCTCGTCAATAAACTCAACATCACCACGACCACCATCGTCTTCCCCTCCTGTCATGTCCACGTTCTCTCTGGCAGCCTCACTTTTAATCTCGTCATACTCGGATTTATCTGACTTGACTTCTTCCTCGGCTTGTGACGCATTTGTACTTGATCCACCTTCGGATTGTAACAAACTTGCAGCAGGTGCAGGCGACTACATGGAACGTGTCGAACAACTTGTTCCGGGCTTTTCAAAGAAGGGCTTGAAGAACTTGCTGGACTTCTTGGCTTCCTCCGTCTCCAACTTTCGTCTCTTCCGTCCTTCAGCTCCACTTTCCTTCTTCTTCGTGAAGAAACGTTTCATGGTCTTCTTACACAATGCTCTGACATAAGGAAATGGCACTTTTAATAAGGACATTAAATTTCACAGATTTTGCACAAAATTCTAGACGACCTCCCCAGTTTGCGCAGGAGAATGGACTTACTGCCAGTTGGCACTGAGCAGTGGTACTGTGATGTAGGTGGTCATGTAGGTGGTCATGGTCATGCCTCTCGGCCAGCACTGTATTTTTACCGAATAATTTATATAAGTGGTTTAACAATCTAGCCATCCGAGTACTTCTCACCCATGATAATCAGACAGATCATACATCTGAAGAAAATTCTTTTTTCACGATCCGAGGATGGCTTGTCTGACTTGAATAGAAACTGCTCAGTGGCACCCCCCTTTAAGTGGCGCCCAGGGCACGTGCCACACCTGCCATACCTAAGGTACGCCACTGCCGTTCACTATGGTATCCAGAACGAGAAGGCGCAAGAGGAGAAAATGTCGGCCAGAGCGTTCTTTTATCGTCCAGGCTCTGACATCATCTCAACACTTCTACGTGTCCGACCCGGTCAGCGAGTTCCAACTTACCAGTGCTTGTGCCAATCAGACCCCGGACTAATCACTCCTCTTTGGGGCGTGGCTCTCGGCCTGCCTGTGGTGATGTAGTGGCTGCGGCGCCAGCGGTATTGTTCGATGCCTGATTTCTGGTTTGTTTTTTAATGATTGTGTTTAATGGGCGATTTCTGGCTCGGTGTCCAGTGCGGTGTCATAAGGAACAGAGGAATAAATTACAGATGCAATTACAAACAGTGAATCAATTACCCATAATCCCTCGCCAATTAGAAAGCCCCACCCCTCTGACAGGGCCGAAGATACACTCTTCCACGATGCACGGTCGACTGGATACCTACTTATGATACATTGAGGTTTTTCTTCTTCATGACAGTCGGAGCACATTGCCTATGCAGTCTACCTGGATTAAGGTATCCCTACCAGCCACAAATGTAACAATATTTATCCCACAGGAACCTCGAAAAAAATGTTGAACGCTGATTTATTTCAGGAAAGCTGCTTTGATGCCGACCATCACCATGGAGTGAAATCCCAAACAAGTAAATGAAAAAACATCTTTTCGGGACACAAACGTTTATTTTTGAGAAAGTTTCGAACCTTTTTTTTTGAATGTGCATTAAATTTTGATAAAAGAAAAAAATGTACTAGAAAAGTGGACCATCGGCCAAATTTCAGCTCTCTAGGACGTATGGAACCAATAAAACAAACGGCTCAAAGATTAGAAACGGGACAAACAAGCAAGTTTCAGATGAAGTTAAATAAAAGTGTATAATAATAATAATACAAAAATACCACTTGATGTCGACTCAGAATCCAAGATGGCCACCGTCATAATTCGGGAATGTCAGGCAAACACAAAAAGAGCGATAACCCGTCACAGAGAGATAATTTGGGATGTAGAGCCACACCACACAGCCCCTGTGGCCTAATGGATAAGGCACTGGCCCTCAAAGTACCAGGGATTGTGGGTTCAAGTCCCATCTGGGGCACTATTTATTTCAAAGCAAAATCTAATCGCTTGTTCTTGTTGCTCAACCAACACATCTGCCTCATTTCGTCACAATTCCATCCATAACCTTTTGAGATATCCTGCTCACAGCCAAACACGCTGACATGGCCAGGTGTGAAAACATTACCTGCGGCTACCTTCGATGACAGAGGGACCTCGGTTCGAGATCAATTTTACAAATCCGACTGCTTTAGGCCACAAGAAAATAAGGCAATTCTTCTCTGTGTTTTTGTCCGTCCACAAATTCTTGATATTAAAACGCCAAGCTCCAGCAGATTTTCCATACGTGGAGCGAGGTACCAACACTCCCCATATACTCAGAGTCGTGATAACTTGCAATTTGATGCCATTTTCTATCCATATTGCATGCCACATCTGACTTGATGCCATTTTGTATCCATCTAGTGTGGCACATCGAGCATGTGTCGATTTGTGCATCAATTGTGATGTCTTCGTTTTGTAATCGAACTGTCTTTCACTTCACCCAAAAGGAAGATTATATTGTCGCGTTTCTGGCGATTAAAATCCTCCAAGGAACGGATTTCCAGTGGGGGAGAAGCCGTAAACTCTTACCTTCATGAGTCCACCTGACGTCCACGACCCTGCAATAAATTAACTCAAAAACACGGAATTAAAATGAACAAAAATAAACAGGTTTATTAAAGAAAATGCCGGCAACAAAGAAAACACGATAAAACTATATTCCTACTTGAAGCGCTCCCATGCAGACCCGAATACAGACAAAGGATAAAATAACTGGAAAATAAATAGCGTTGTTTGCGGCACATAGCTCAAAGCGGCTGGTGTATCTTGTCAGGCATCGTCAAAAATTGTATGAGGCCCTAGCGGGAAACTCACGTTCGTTGGCGGGAACCAGGCCTCACTAGTGAAGTGAACAAGCAGGCGTTCAGCTCGTTCTTCCAGTCGTGCTTGTACTCATAATCTCTGCACGGAAAACCGCCGTTCCCGGCCCGTGGCTCTTTCTCCTCACGACCAATACCAAGATGTCCTCCTCACGACCACGAGTAAGATCTCTGAACACGGCCGTTCGTGATGGTGTCCAAAATCAGAAGGGGCGAAAAGATGTCGGCACACGACCGTTCACGATGAGATCCACAACGAGGATCAAGAGGACGTCGATGCCGAGAGAGATAAAATGTCAATGCTGAGAGAGACCAAATACGACTGTTCACGAACAACATCCAAAACGAGAAGGGAAGAGAGGGGCAATAACAACCGTTCGCTATGGTATCCAGAACGAGAAGGCGCAAGAGGAGAAAATTTCGGCCAGAGCATTCTCTTATCGTCCAGGCTTTGACGTCATCTCAACACGTCTCCGTATCCGACCCTATCAGCGAGTTCCATATTACCAGTGCTTGTGCCAATCAAACCCAGACCAATCACTGCTTTTCAGGGTGTGGCTCTCGGCCTGCCTGTGCCTGTGGTGATGTAGAGGCTGCGACGCCAGCGGTGTTGTTCGATGCCTGAATTCTGGTTGGTTTTTTCATGATTGTGTTTAATGGGCGATTTCTGGCTCGGTGTCCAGTGCGGTGTCATAACGAACAGAGAAATAAATTACAGCGGCAATTACAAACAGGGAATCAATTACCCATAATCCCTCGCTAATTAACAAGCCCCACCCATCTGATGGGGATGAAGATACACTCTTCACGACACACCGTTTACCAGATCCCTACTTATGGTACATCGAGATTTCTTCTTCTTCATGACAGTCGGAGCACACTACCTATGCAGTCCACCTGGATTAAGGTACCTCTGCCCCCCACAAATGCAACAATATTTATTCCACAGGAACCTCGAAAAAAATGTTGAAAGCTGATTTTTTTTGTTAATGAAATCTGCTTTGATGCCGACCGAACACTGTGGAGTGAAATCCCAAACAAGTAAACGAAAAAACATGTTTTCGGGATCGACACTTATTTTTTTCAGTTTAAAACTTTTTTTATCATAAAATTTTGATACATCAAAACATACCAGAAAATTGGACAGCGGACCAAATTTCAGCTCTCTAGGACGTATGGCACCTAGAAAACAAAGTGTTCAAAGCTTTGAAACGGGACAAACAAACAAAGTTCAGATGAAGTAAAATAAGAGTGTGTAAAAATAACAATAAACAAATAACACATGATGAAACTCAGAATCCAAGATGGCCGCCGTTATCATTTGCGACAATTATTTTAAAATAAATAACATCCCAGATGGGACTCAAACCCACAATTCTTGACATAGGAGGCCAAGGCCTTATCCATTAGGCCACTGGGTCTGTACAGAACTTAGCTTCGCAACCCTTCTGGAACAAACTCCCTCACTCTCTTCAATCCCACTCCTCCCTCCAGGTCTATAAAACGGCTGTTCACCACCATCTCCCTCCCTTCCACAGATCTACCGATGTCCCTGTTGTCTGCTGTTGTTGTGCTTCCCTCTCTCTCCGTCTTTTCTACCACTCCCTTTATTACATGTTATTTGTGTTCGCACTTGTATGAGCCTCGACTTAGTATCCAAAAAAAAAAAGTCTCAGTCAGCATTTCACCAATCTCCTCTCTCAGTTCATCCATTCTCCTTCTATCCACCCTCTTCACTCCCACAATCCTCCTGACAAAGTTGTTCTCCCAAACCTGCAGCCTCTGTTGTTGTCTTTCTGTCAGCGCCATCTTCTCCAGACCGTAAAGGTAGACCGACGTTACACATGACATCAGAACCTTCTCTTTCAATCTCCTTGTAATCCTTCTGTCTGACATTATTCCCTCCACCCTCCTCTACGCATTCGCACACACCTGAATCCTCCTCCTCACCTCATTGTTCCCCCCAGATACTCAAACCCATTTCCTTGTCTGATCCCCTTCCCTTGTCACCTGATATTCGTTTCTTTTCTCTGCTGCCCAACCCACATCACCTCCATCTTCTCCATCTTCTGCTCATGTTTCTCAAATACCTTCTTCCACTCCCCCAGCACTTCCTGCATTTCTCCACCACAACAACCAGATCATCTTTGTGCAATATTGCAGAATACCTTTCATGTTTACCTTCCTGCTCAGCAGCTCCATCACCATGACACACATCAATCAGTTCAAAATCACCACAACTCGGAGTTATGAACGAAGAAGTCGTCGTGGACTGTTGTGAACAAACCTCCTTCACCACGACACATCGTAATTGATAATTATGATAACAATTACACGACCCAACTGATAATTATGGATTTTTAAACACCTGGGTCAATCTCCACCAGATGTTTCACATCACTTGATGACGACTCAGAATCCAAGATGGCCACCGTCATTATTGGCGAATGTCAGGCAAACACAAAAAGAGCGATAACCCGTCACAGAAAGATAATTTGGGATCTAGAGCAACCTTCCACACAGTCCCAGTGGCCTAATGGATAAGGCACTGGACCTCCTAAGCCAGAGATTGTGGGCTCGAGTCCCATCTGGTCAGATGTTTATTTTAAAGCAAAACCTAATCGCTTGTCCTTGTCGCTCAACCAACACATCAGCCTCGTTTCGTCAACATTCCATCCATAACTTTTTGAGATATCCTGCTCACAGACAAACACGCTGGACACTGCCAGGTGTGAAAACATTTCCTGCGGCCACCTTCGATGACAGAAGGACCTCGGTTCAAGATCAATTTTACAAATCCTACTGCTGTCGGCCGCAAGAAAATAAGGCAATTCTTCTCTGTGTTTATGTCCATCCACAAATTCTTGATATTAAAACGCCTTAGCCAAACTCCAGCAGATTTTTCATACGTGGAGCGAGGTACCAACACTCCCCATACACTCAGAGTCGTGATAACTTGCAATTTGACGCCATTATCTATCCATATTGCATGACACATCTGACATGATGCCATTTTGTATCCATCTAGTGTGGCACATCGAGCATGTGTCGATTTGTGCATCAATTGTGATGTCTTCGTTTTGTAATCGAACTGTCTTTCACTTCACCCAAAAGGAAGATGATATTGTCGCGTTTCTGGCGATTAAAATCCTCCAAGGAACGGATTTCCAAATGGGCTTTAACTCCGAGGCGCTCAATTCAATGTGACGGTATTCATTATTTATTCGTGTGGGGAGGGAGTGGGGGAGAAGCCGTAAACTCTTCCCTTCACGAGTCCATCCGACGTCCACGACCCTGCAATACATTAACTCAAACAACACGTCATAAAAATGTACAAAAATATACAGGTTTATTGAAGAAAATGCCGGCAACAAAGAAAACACGATAAAACTATGTTCCTACTTCGAGTGCTCCCATGCAGACCCGAATACAGACAAAGGATAAAATAACTGGAAAATAAATAGCAATGTTTGTGGCACAAAGCTCAAAGTGGCTGGTGTATCTCGTCAGGAATCGTCAAAGATCAGATGAGGCTTTGGCAAGAAATGCACGTTCGTTAGCGCGAATCAGGCCTCACGCGCGAACCAGGCCTCACGCGCGAAGCGAATCAGCAGGCGTGCAGCTCGCTCTTCCAGTCGTGCTTGTCCTCACAATCTCTGCACGGAAAACCACCTTTCCCGGCCCGTGTCTCTTTCTCCTAATGACCACAAGCAAGATGTCCTCCTCACGACCACCAGTTAGATCTCTGAACACGGCCGTTCACGATGGTGTCCAAAATCAGAAGGGGCGAAAAGATGTCGGCACACGACCGTTCACGATGAGATCCACAACGAGAAGGACCAAAAGGACGTCGATGCCGAGAGAGATAAAAGGTTGATGCTGAGAGAGACCAAAATGCGACTGTTCACCAACAACGTCCAAGACAAGAAAGGAAGAGAGGGGCAATAATGACCGTTCGCTATGGTATCCAGAACGAGAAGTTGCAAGAGAAAATGTCGACCAGAGCATTCTTTTATCGTCCAGGCTCTGATATCATCTCAACACGTCTCCGTGTCCGACCCTATCAGTGAGTTCCATCTTACCAGTGCTTGTGCCAATCAAACCCAGACCAATCACTGCTCTTAAAGGGGCGTGGCTCTCGGCCTGCCTGTGCATGTGGTGATGTCGTGGCTGCAGCACCAGCGGTATTGTTAGAGGCCTGATTTCCGGTTGGTTTTTTCATGATTGTGTTTAATGGGCGGTTTCTGGCTCGGTGTCCAGTGCGGTGTCATAAGGAACAGAGGAATAAATTACAGAGGCAATTACAAACAGGGAATCAATTACCTATAATCCCTGGCATACGATGCCATTGCCTTATCCATTAGGCCACTGGGTCTATACAGAATGTGTATCCGCAACCTTTCGAGATATACTACTCACAGCCAGACAAACAGATGGACAGGAGTGAAAACATTGGCCACCCTCGGTGATGTCGGTAACAGGGAGCGAGATCAATTTGATGAATTCTGCTGCTGTAGGCCCACACAAAATAAGACAATTCTTCTCTGTGTATATGTCCATCCAGTAATTCTTTCTTTTCTCCTTTTCTACCCTTTATAAAGGGTGACGTCCAATGGCATCAAGCTGCTGCCCTGCCTTGACAATTGTAGAAGAATTTGTAGCTGAGAGACTCACAGGACTCCAATGACCGGACACAGGTTTACAAAAGGTCTGGTTTATTAACTGGTTATTCACTTCATTCCATTTACCAAATAATACCGCATAATATAATGGATCAGGTTAACTCTTTTCCAATGTCCTTCTCGTTCGGCTGATGTTCCTCTGCCACTCCCGTTGGTCAGAGCTTCTGTTAGCAGCTTCTGTCGACTCCACGTTTGCTCTCGTTTATATGACATCAACTGGACTTAATCCCCTCTCCGCTAATGCCCCGAGGTCATGCATGTACCAAGTCCTGGTATCAGCTCGCTTCCCTCCTGTTGTGAGTTCCGTTTACCAAACGATAGGGGGGTGCTTCAGCCAGGGGCTGTGACCAGGTGGACAAGAGATTATCATGTTCGGGCGCATTCCTGACTCATTTACAAACTCGTCTTTCACAGAGTTTGCATGTAAAATGTATCTGCTTTGTTACCAGGTTAATTAATAAGTTACCAGTGCCAATTAATAAGTTACACTGAGTTACACTTCCACAATTCCCTCATCTTTTTGTTTTTTGTTTATATTAACCATTAATCTAAACATCAATATAAGTAAACAATCAATCACTACAAGTAAACATCATTACAAGTATAAGTAAATAATCAATCACTTTGGTAATCAAATTCCCTTGGGCATACACCGTCATCCTGCAAGAATCACAAAACATTTCGTTGGTCATTGACTCCTTCCATATCGTTCAATCTATTGCATTTGCATCACAAATATATTTTCAAAACAACACTTCACCATCACCAAGATACAACAATTTCACTTCATTTTCAAGTTTTGTAAAGCATCTGCACCATCTGGTAAAAAACGTTTGCCTCCACACAAATGTTGACTTTGTTTGAAAGGAAGGGGTTATCACTTGTGTTTGAATCCTGGTATGAAACATTTTCTCCTAATGTCTTCATAGCTCCTGCACTACTTCGTGTAGGATTTCGCTGTTGTGGTAACATTGCGGAGTCATAGACTGACCCTGCTCTCCTTGTAGCATTCTTGCCACTTTTTGCTGTAAACCATAGTAATTCCTGAACACGGCCTTCACCCAGTTGTAGTCGACTTGCCTCCTCCCTCATTGTGAGTGGGCAGCAAGTATTGGTGTGACGTTGATTGGCCAGCAAGATGTGGAACAGGGATGCCGGATGCATCCACAATGATGTTGGGACCATGGTGTTCAGGTCATTCATGGTCCTTACCAGGAGCAACCAGCAGAATCGTGCACAGCTGTTGTGACAAGGGCACAGCCGTTTTTGCAGCTCCATGCTGGTTCCCCGGACGTTGGTGAAGTAATAACATATGTCCCCGCATTTCACAGAGGTTGCAGGTAAAATGTCGTTGTCCTGCAACTTCTGATGTGGTGAATGTTCGAAGCCTTCGAACAAGAGTAAGTGATCGCCTTTCTTTCATATGTTGCAGTGTGATCCAGGCAAATGGTCACATAAATTTCCTTGGTGAAGGTAAGCATTCATCTCCTAGTTACATGGGAGAATGTCTTCATCATTCTTTGAGAAAGAGGGTGTATGCCACGGTTAACTTCATTTTTTAGCCACAAATTTTCTTTCTCGAACTTCTTCCCAATTCCGTTAGCAATCCCTCCAAAATGTGATCTCGTCTTATCCTTATGCTCAGTCACATCTGAATCTGCTTTCCGCACACACTGGATCAGATAGGGTACATCTTACCATGAAATCAGCATAATCATGTATATCTTCCGACAGTTTCACATTCAACAATTTGTTGTTTTTCCTTAACACAAACGTTATATTCATTTATATGCGTCACACAAATAATATTCAATCAGGTATGTATTTTATTACTAAACTAAGAATAGCATTGTATATGATTACAATCACAAACGGGAATACCTAATTCCCAACAACAATTTTTTCCAAACCAACAAATTAAACATAATGTATTATTACCATAATTCCTCTCCACTTTTTCTTTTCCCTCTTTTTCCTAACAGTGTGTCACTCGTGGTGATATGAGTTCACTGATATTGTAATTGACACAACTCATAACATTGTCGTTATGTCATTATCTTAATTCTACTGTATTCATTTGCAACCTCACTTGATTTAATCTTTTAATCTCAGTATTTATGTCGCCATAAAAGTCTTCCTCTTGTGGTTCCACATTTCTTTCCTCTGGTGTTACTTCATGCGTTATCATAGTGTTGTTGGTTACCTTATTCAAACACACCGTCACTAAGGCTTTCAAGCAAGCCACCACTAAAACAATTGCCAATATAACTACTAAACCAACAAACAAGTCTGCTACTCCTTGTATATATTCATACCTATGACATAGTTATATGTCGATGACATTTAACATTATATACCAAACTAACAAGCTTCCTAAAAGGTAAATAAAGAAAATCCCTTAATATGTAACATAATCAGATTATTTGTCTTGCCCTGATCCCCCTATCTCCCGGGGTTGAACTCAATCCCCTGATCATGAGTGTAGTTGTGATACATTTTTCACTCATGTTGTATTAATATCAGCAGGTAATTGTATGTCATGTAGGCAAATAAATGTCACTATCCCAAGTAGGAATATCACATGTTGAAAATGTAATGTTTATCAATGCAAGGGGTGTTAAAATGTAATTCAAATGACTGTAAATCACGACTATCATTTATCTACCACTGAATGTTCTGCTGGGCTGCTAGGTGCAGCCTCATTTTCTGTGGGATCGTCCACCTTAGCCCCATGTGCTTGTTTGCAATGAGGGGCATGAATCCAACTTTCTATTTTGGGTCCATATTTTTTCTATTCTTATCAATCTCCTATGGTTTATCATTTCGTTCCAAGATACCGCAACCAAAGGTTTTAACCAAAGCTCTACCAAACTATTTCCAATTTGAACAAAAAATGCCAGTGAAACAATGATTCGAAGAATTAACTTCAAGGGGTCAATGAATTTATTCTATAGCCAGATCTAATTTTCCCATCCAATAGTTTGCCTTGCCACATGTCATATTATAACACCTTAATAAACCTTCGAAAAATGTTTCCCATCTCAACAAATTTCCTTCTTTTTTTTCAAATAGCCATGTGTAACTTACGTATTTAACTACAATTTCCTCTCAATTTGTTTGGCCTAACTGGCCGCAAAAGTGGCTGCCAGCATGCAGTACCGTTTTTTATCTACCAAGGAAGTGTTCCACACAAGACCTCTACCAAAATGTTGTTTGTAAAAAACAAATCTGGGATTTCTGATTACATGGATGCACACTCTCAGGACATTTTCAGGCTGCTGTTAACAATCCACTACGATAACTTAATTCCTTTACCCACAATCAAATAATTAGTACAAATTGAGGATATTATCCCTATCACATTCTTTTATAGATTCATTATGTTGGATCTAATTTTTTCCCAATAATTTTCCACTGCTGTAAGGCGGAACAATAGCTCTCATAAGTCTTAGTAATATCGTACTTAATTTGCCCAGCAGCGAATAATTTATTTACTATCCTTTCTCATCTGTTAACCAGTGACTTTGTTTAAACTCCAGAACTGAAAACCCACAATAGTTCAAACCAGCAAAATTTTCTTTACTATTTTCCCATATCATCTATGCCTAAAACACATCCATACATACAGCACAATTTATATGCTGATAAAATTCAAGTTTATATATATAAAAATCCGTGAGCAGAGTACTCTGGGAAGTCAGTGTAAGACCTCTCCCAAATTTGGCTAATTTTGTACTCCCACATTTTTTGTACTCCCACATTGTGTACTCCCACATTGGAACTATCTATTTTCAGACAAGGCACACTGTCGGTGTCAACAATCTTGTAAGATTGATACACAAAAACACACACACACATGCATTATGCATATTTGTTTGCGTTGGAACCATTATTTACAGATCAGATGGGTGTCAATTTTATTTCAATTTCATAAAATTTGTCAATCAAATTAAAATGCTTATACACAAATAAACTAAAAGTCTATTCTTAGAAAACCCCTATGATGTCACATTGAAATTACCCTTTCAGTTCCCACCATAATTTATCCAAATTTGACTACACACCCATTTGCATGTCAGTCGACCACTGACCTATCAATCATGCGGAACACTAGTCCGACATTCCCACCTGATCATCATGTGACCCTTGTCCCTTGGTTTCAAAAATTTGCAAAGCAATTGTTCCAACTTTGTAAATTTAAAATTGTGTGCCCAACATAAAAGATCCAATTTCGGCATGTGATCAATTAATTACTAATTTGCTTACAAGCAAAAGAAAAAATGAATAATTCTTGCTCCGAAAACTTTTCAGACCCAAGAATCATCGACAGTTATTCATGTTTGTCCAGTAATCGAATCTGTTGAGGCCAATCATCATTTGGGATTTGCAGCAATGAAGGCCTAATCATTGTCTGAGGTATCGGTCAGCACTGGTACCCTTGATCTTGGTTTACCCTATTAACTTGTCTTCCTTTTGGTATACGGACATCCTCTTTTCCAATGTCCCATCCGTCCACACTTGAAACACCGGTTTCTGTCGTTGTCTGATCTGTGCACCTGTGCATTTGTATTGCTTGGCTGCATCTCTACATCCCTGAGTTGCCACTGCAATCTCTCGTTGTCTCCTGAAACACGAAAAAATTCTCTGTACCGTCCTTTTTGGGGAGACAACTGGAAATCAGATGGGACAACTGTCCCTTTCATTCCTAATTTCGAGGGCAGTTGTGCATTTGTCTCCTCCACTGTATCCTGTATCCTTTTTATTTTAAGTTCTAGATCCGTTATCCGTTCTTGCTGTTCCCGTTGTCTGGATTCACCATCCCAAAGATGGAATGCAAGCCAGTCTACCGTTAGATTCTGTCTCTTCCTGGCTTTCAATCTTTATTCCAATCTTTCCAATCGACTTCGCTCAAATGTACCATCTCTTGGAAACTCCTCATCATGTCCCTTTGTCCACAAATACCAATTCTCGACCTGCCTTATAGCTTCTGCACCATAACGGTCGTACATATGATGTGTACAAGTACCTTTTTGTGGAATCTCTGGTTGTCCTTGTGTATTCTTGCAGGCTCCATTTCCCATTCTGCCTTTTATCAAAGTAGCGTTGGATGTGTTGTAGTTTGTTCCTCTAAAGCTTCACTCGTACCTCCAGGAAGGGTCTCTCCACCTGTTCACACGGTGATTTCCAGAGAATCTCCCTCAGCTGTGGCTTTTGCACAATCCAATCTCACAGATCAGTATTTGCAGATGAGCCGGAGGGTCAGTATGAAATGGGTGAATCCTCAGGTGTCCGCTCTGTTGACGGGGAAATCACACAATGGTAACCGCACATATATATCTGTATATAAACTCACCACCTTGCTCAATTTTCCCAGGTTGTCTCCACATTGTTAATATCTCGCAAAGATATCAAAGCTTCTTTCTTGAGACCGCATTTTCATCAATCAAACAATCAATATATTCAATTCAATTTATTCAGTTCAATTTATTCAGTTAAATTTATTCAATTAAATTCAGTCAATTAGATTCAATCAATTAACAATTCAATCAATTATTCAATTTCAATTAATTCATCAATATTCATCAATAAATCAAATTAATCATTTTGGATGACTCCTTGCATAAGCCCTTTCCCCAATGATGTCAGGACAGGTCCATCCATTGACTGAGATCGAATCTCATCGGTCGTCACCTCTGGTTCGTACCTCATGTTAATTGATGAATCACCGTCCTGTCCTAGGGTCATATCTGACATATTTCCCCATTTTGCCTGGTCTCCACAAATTTTCTTTGCAACCACTAAAGGCAACTCATCCTTCATTCGTGAGACAGCCAAAATGGATGGCAGATATTAAAGTTCTTTGGGAAAAATATCTCATCATTTTTCTTTTAATAGTACCCAAATCTCTTGGCAATATAAATTTCGTAAAACTCCTGAAATAAGACTGTAAAATTCCTTCAATCATGCTAAATTTGGAAACTCCATCGCTTGTAACACCCAATTTATCCCATAGGGCTTGAAAGTTCTTTCCCAAGTTCATGCAATCATTCTGCATTTGAACCCTATGATATCATTCATAATAATCATCATGATTTTATCGTCATGGTCCTATCATAATCATCTATTTAAAACGAACATTTCCTTTATCACCACAGCTATGTGGTATAATCAACAATAGAATAAAACTGTACATAGCAACAGGCTACCTCATGGCCACTTAGTATACCTATTGACAATAAGTCATAACAATATCGAATAATCATTGAACAATTCAAAAATCGCTTCCACTGCTCCAGCCGCAGCATTCGTCATTTTGTCTGCTCGTCCGCATGACCAAAACGAAATAAAGGGAGCTCAACCATTACACAGCGCTTTTAATGGCGCATGCCATAGAAACTCAACGCAATTTCGACTCGGCCAGAAAACGAGCAAATTTTGCAGGATGTTAACTGGAATTAGTCGTGAAAATATATCCAAAATACTCAAAAAATAGACACCCACAAAAATAAACAACAAACCCAAACAAACCCAAGGTCGACCCTCTTACACAGTAAATTACATCATTTCAGCATCGTATTGATTGCTGAAATATTCCAGGGTTTATACACACCTTAAAAGAGGTATGCGTGGTGTTGCCCCCTCCCACGTTTATTCCAGGGTTTATACACACCTTAAAAGAGGTATGCGTGGTGTTGCCCCCTCCCACTTTTAATTCCTCATTAAATTCCTCATTAAATTACTTATTAAATTACTCATTAAATTACTCATTAAATTACTCATTAAATTACTCATTAAATTACTCATTAAATTACTCATTAAATTACTTATTAAATTACTCATTAAATTACTCATTAAATTACTCATTAAATTACTCATTAAATTACTCATTAAATTACTCATTAAATTGCTTATTAAATTACTCATTAAATTACTCATTAAATTACTTATTAAATTAACTTACATAGTTTCAGCATTGTATTGATTGCTGAAATATTCCAGGGTTTATACACACCTTAAAAGAGGTATGCGTGGTGTTGCCCCCTCCCACGTTTATTCCAGGGTTTATACACACCTTAAAAGAGGTATGCGTGGTGTTGCCCCCTCCCACTTTTAATTACTCATTACATCGTTTCCATTTAAAAAAACATCGCTTTTACTGCTCCAGTCGCAGCATTTGTCACTTTGTTTGCTCATCCGCATGACCAAAACGAAATAAAGGGAGCTCAACCATTACACAGCGCTTTTAATGGCGCATGCCATAGAAACTCAACGCAATTTCGACTCGGCCAGCAAACGAGCAAATTGTGCAGGATGTTAACTGGAATTAGTCGTGAAAAATATATCCAAAATACACAAAAATACACAAAAATACACCCCCACACAAATAAACAACATTTATTCCGTTCAACAGAACAAACATTTCCTCTATCATGACATGCATGTCTTCAAAATTATATGACCAAGAGAAAAAAGTAAAATTAATTAAAAACTGCGGGCAGTGATGATCCGGGGACCATACCGCTCCATCCTGATTGGACGAGTGCGTGCTAGAGTCGTTAACAACGACAGTCCAGATCCGATTGTTCAAAATTTCAACTCAATCGATCGAAAAATGAACGCAGGGATGCATTTTAAAGGTGCAGTGGCACTAACTGAGTTGCCACGAATATGGCCACGAAATTGCCAATATGGCCATCACAAAATATTTTCCTTAATCAATTGGCTCATAGCATAACCAATCTGTAAGTATTTCATCCGAAGATGTATTTCTGAGGACTTTTAATTAAATAAGTCATTTATAAATCAACGAGTTAATTTATTAAATGATTAATCAATAAATCAATATTTTCCTTGACAGCCACATCACTTGGTCAGTGTCATGTCCAAATATCAGCTTCCTTACTCAAAAGGTGCCTGAGTTAATGTAATGTAATTACTGTAATAAGATTACTGCAATTACTGTAATGATTACTGTAATTACTGTAATTACCGGAACTGTAATTACTGTAATTACCTCAGGTAATTACTGTAATGTAATTGCTGTAATTTAATAAGAAATGTAATTAATTAAATAAGTACTTCTATAATCGCTCATAATTAAATAACTCGTGAATTCTTATCCGGTTTATTTAACATTTGAGTGTCCCCAAAACGTTGGAGCAAAACGTTGCAACAACGAAAGTAAAACGTTGTAGCGACGTTGTGGAAACGTCAGCAAAACCCAACATTTGAATGTTCCCAAAACGTTGGAGCAAAACGTTGCAACAACGAAAGTGAAACGTTGTGGCGACGTTGTGGAAACGTTAGCACAACCCAACATTTGAATGTTCCCAAAACGTTGGAGCAAAACGTTGCAACAACGAAAGTAAAACGTTGTAGCGACGTTGTGGAAACGTTAGCAAAACCCAACATTTAAATGTTCACAAAACGTTGGAGCAAAACGTTGCAACAACGAAAGTGAAACGTTGTGGCGACGTTGTGGAAACGTCAGCAAAACCCAACATTTAAATGTTCACAAAACGTTGGAGCAAAACGTTGCAACAACGAAAGTGAAACGTTGTGGCGACGTTGTGGAAACGTCAGCAAAACCCAACATTTAAATGTTCACAAAACGTTGGAGCAAAACGTTGCAACAACGAAAGTGAAACGTTGTGGCGACGTTGTGGAAACGTCAGCAAAACCCAACATTTAAATGTTCACAAAACGTTGGAGCAAAACGTTGCAACAACGAAAGTGAAACGTTGTGGCGACGTTGTGGAAACGTCAGCAAAACCCAACATTTAAATGTTCACAAAACGTTGGAGCAAAACGTTGCAACAACGAAAGTGAAACGTTGTGGATTATCCCAATGGATAATCCCAATGAATCACAATGCAATCCCATTAAAATCCCATTAAAATCCCATATCTTGTCACCCTTTGCATTGTTGAAAGCAATTAATTCCATAACTCAATATTACCTCTATTTATATATACTAGGGCGTGCCCGCACGTACGTGCTTGCCCGTACGTGCTTGCAAAAAAAAACATGCGTGCAAGCAACAACAAAAACTTTGAAACCACGTGGCAGTAACGACCACAGAACCCCCCTTCTATTTACATGCAATGGTTTGGTCCATTCGCAAAGCCAAAGCGAACGACCACAGAACCCCCCCTCTATTTACATGAAATGGTTTGGTCCATTCGCAAAGCCAAAACGAACGACCACAGAACCCCCCCTCTATTTACATGAAATGGTTTGGTCCATTCGCAAAGCCAAAACGAACGACCACAGAACCCCCCCTCTATTTACATGAAATGGTTTGGTCCATTCGCAGAGCCAAAGCAAACGGCTTGCGAGTACGGTGACCATACCTTGGGACCCACTTGTCCGATTAATTTCAAACCTTGACAAATTTTCCATTCCTTCCCTTCCTGATCTTTCGATGTAGGGCTGGGTTCTTTTTTTTAGGATCATGTTGCATCGAGCATTATTTTCCAAAACAGTGTGAACATTAAACCACACCAAAACCTCTGACACCCCACCATTAACACCTATTGTAAGCGTGCCGAATCAGTAAGCATCACCCCTTCTATGAGCCTCGACCAGAGGGTGGTTGTTACTCGCAAACACTCGTCGCTAGCTGTTCCATTGTCTGCCGATTCCCACTCTGCTGTTTTTGTCTCATAATCACCAAACAAGAACAGTACACATTTCCTGTAATTATTTCTCATAATCAGGATAAATTTGGAACAGCCCTTAAACTAACACCAAGCAGATCAATTTTTATATTTAGGTTGAGGTTTCACACAAACTGGTTAACTAAATAATACAGAATTATTTTTCGTTAAAAAAACAACAGCACTGGTTCCGTGTCACCCATGCTATTTATCTGGCAAATTTCGTCAAAAAAAACAACAGCACTGGTTCCGTGTCACCCATGCTATTTATCTGGCAAATTTCGTCAAAAAAAACAACAGCACTGGTTCCGTGTCACCCATGCTATTTATCTGGCAAATTTCGTCAAAAAAAACAACAGCACTGGTTCCGTTTCCTGGAAGCGTCCTGCAAAACGCTTTGCTTCTCGCAAAACGTCCGCCAATGGGAAGTAAAGGGAGGGAAAAGGAGCGGGAGGAAGAGACAGGGTGCCGGAATGGACATGAGGGACAATGAGGGACAGTGAGGGAGTGTTGGTATGCAATTTTTATCCAATCGCCATCTTTCACAGTAATTCTGGACCGGCATGAGGTGGGATTGTCTGTCATGAATTTATTTGTTGATCGAACGAGTTTTAATTTGTCTAAATCCGACCAGTCGTTTCCAAAGATATAAGCCTTTTTGTCGCAATACCATAAATTGGAATGAGGTAAAAATATATATATATATAAATATAATTCCCTTTCCCGGTTCCCTGTCGCTCGCCGAGCGCCGAGCAAGTCGCTCGCTCGTCGAGCAAGTCGAGTGCTTTGAACAAGTGCAAAAAAAAAGAAGTACTTTATACGTGTACGGGTGGGTAAACGAGTGTACCGGCCTTACACGTCCTGGAAGCAAACGGTCGCAAGGTGCACGCTTGCTCCGTTTGCTCTCAGGTCACAGTAAGACCCTTAATGACCAGCGCAAAAATACGTATTTACAGAAATCATTTAGAGAAAACACGAATAAATAGAATCATTTAACACGTTTCATCCTTGTATCACCTATGGACAATCGCAAGTCCCACACAAATCCTCCATGTATATACAACATAACTATTCCCAAGTTCGTAAATCATACTGGACCAAAAACAAGACACACTTACCTTTTAAAGACTTGTTTGTGTCCAGTTGATGTCAGCGGTGCCTCCAAATTGTAGAAGAATTTGTAGCTGAGAGACTCACAGGACTCCAATGACCGGACACAGGTTTACAAAAGGTCTGGTTTATTAACTGGTTATTCACTTCATTCCATTTACCAAATAATACCGCATAATATAATGGATCAGGTTAACTCTTTTCCAATGTCCTTCTCGTTCGGCTGATGTTCCTCTGCCACTCCCGTTGGTCAGAGCTTCTGTTAGCAGCTTCTGTCGACTCCACGTTTGCTCTCGTTTATATGACATCAACTGGACTTAATCCCCTCTCCGCTAATGCCCCGAGGTCATGCATGTACCAAGTCCTGGTATCAGCTCGCTCCCCTCCTGTTGTGAGTTCCGTTTACCAAACGATAGGGGGGTGCTTCAGCCAGGGGCTGTGACCAGGTGGACAAGAGATTATCATGTTCGGGCGCATTCCTGACTCATTTACAAACTCGTCTTTCACAGAGTTTGCATGTAAAATGTATCTGCTTTGTTACCAGGTTAATTAATAAGTTACCAGTGCCAATTAATAAGTTACACTGAGTTACACTTCCACACCACGATACTCCTACAGGTCCGTCTGTCCTCAGCCAACGATCTCCACTCTCCAAACACCCCCACCGTACCTCTTCACACAATTCTCCCATCTCAACTGTGGTCTACGTCTTTTCCTCCGACCTTGTTCCCTCAACCGACCCGCTCTCTTTGCCATTCGATCTTCCCCAATCTGCACCAAGTGTCCAGCCCATCTCGTGCGTGTGAAGTCCTTCCTTGGCACCTCTGAGCTCCTCAACACATACAAAGCTTTCATCTGCAGCTTGATGGAACACTGTTCTCCCCTCTGGGCTGGTGCACCTGCCTCACACCGAGCTCGGCTTCACTCTGCAGAAACCAAAGCTTTCAGAATCATTGGAATCTACCGCGATGAAGCTGATTCTGAGGGTCTTTCACTCTCTCACCGCAGGCAGGTTGGTGGTCTTTCTGTCTTCTACCGGCTCCTCTCCTGCCTTGCTCCCCCAGCTCTGTCTGTGCTCTGTCCGCCAAATATACCTTCAGGACACACAAGATCTGCCAGCAACCCTCTTATGGTGAAATTGCCAAAATCAAGACTCTCTTCTCACCTTCACTCTTTCATTCCTTTTTTCTCCCACCTCTGGAACAAACTCCCTCACTCTCTTCAATCCCACTCCTCCCTCCAGGTCCTCAAAACAGCTGTTCACCTCCATCTCTTATCTTCCCCCTTCCCAAAACCTTGATCTTTTCGACCCCCATTAATTCACCCCAAATCTACCTTTTTCAAATTCCATTCCTTCCTGAAAATCCTGGTGGTGTCCATTTGTTTATCCCGTGAACCCCCCATCCCCACCTCCCTCCCTTCCACACATCTACCGATGTCGTTGTTCTCTGCTGTTGTTGTGCTTCCCTCTCTCTTCGTCTTTTCTCCCACTCCCTTTATTACATGTTATTTGTGTTAGCACTTGTATGAGCCTCGACTTAGTATCCAAAAAAGAATAATCTCAGTCAGCATTTCACCAATCTCCCCACCAAACTCATCTGCACACCAATCTCCTCTCTCAGTTCATCCATTCTCCTTCTATCCACCCTCTTCACTCCCACAATCCTCCTGACCCAGTTGTTCTCCCAAACCTGCAGCCTCTGTTGTTGTCTGTCAGCGCCATCGTCTCCAGACCCTAAAGGTAGACCGACGTTACACATGACATCAGAACCTTCTCTTTCGATCTCCTTGAAATCCTTCTGTCTGACATTAGTCCCTCCACCCTCCCCCACGCATTTGCACCCACCTGAATCCTCCTTCTCACCTCTGTCTCTGACTTATCATCCCCGGTCATTGTTTCCCCCCAGATACTCAAACCCATTTCCTTGTCTGATCCCCTTGCCTTTTCACCTGATACTCGTTTCTTTTCTCTCCTGCCCAACCCACATCACCTCCATTTGCTCCATCTTCTGCTCATGTTTCTCAAATACCTTCTTCCACTCCCCCAGCACTCCACCATAACAACCAGATCATCTTTATACAACATTGCAGAATACCTTTCATGTTTACCTTTTTGCTCACCAGCTCCATCACCATGATAAACATCAATCAGTTCAAAATCACCACAACGTGGAGTAATGAACGTAATGTTGTGAATTTGGGGTAGGGGGGAATATCTAGATCCAGGTAGATCTGCATAGGTAGGTGCTCTGATGATCGTGATAGAAGAACCATCTCGATGTACAGTAAGTCAGGGACCTGTAGCCCGTATGTCGGATTAAGTGTATCTTCGTCCCCGCCATGACGGGGCGGGGCATGTAAAGTAGTTGTCGGGAATATGTTAACTCCATTGTGTGTCGTTCCCTCTGTAAGCATCCCAGTGTTCCTTATCGCAATACATCCCATCGACAGTAGATAGGCCCTTAGTGCACACATTAATTAAATTCCCCCCCTTACAATGACTGACC
Source organism: Myxine glutinosa (assembly GCF_964187855.1). Classification (NCBI taxonomy): domain Eukaryota; kingdom Metazoa; phylum Chordata; class Myxini; order Myxiniformes; family Myxinidae; genus Myxine; species Myxine glutinosa. The sequence goes on from NC_136265.1 coordinate 15,684,618, forward strand.
ATAAGAACTGACCGGAAAGGCAAGCAGGCAGCGGCCGCACAGTGGTACACCATGGAAGACGAACACCGTGCCAGGCAGGCTGGGCGCCACGCCCAGAAGGGCTCTTGGTTGGTAGAGGGGGAGGGGTGAGCAACAAATACCACACCGATTGGCAGAGCAGGGGAGGGTGTGCGATTGGTCAAAGGAAGGCCAGAGAGCTTCTTCGTGATTGTGGGTGAGAAAGCTAAAGGAGTGACACACTGATTGGCCACCAACCGATGAGACCATGGTCAATCATTGCGGAAGGCGCGAAAGAACTTCCAACAAGCTACACACTGGTTGGAGGAGAAGGGCCGGTGACGTAAAAAGGCGCGAAAGGTGAGAAGTAAACGAGGCACTCGTTGGTAGAGGGAGAGTGCCGACGTCACACCACGAGTGACAAAACGACTCGCTCGCCGACATTTTCCTCTCTTCCCTTGGCCTCTTCCTCTGGACTGTCACTTTAGACTTTTGACCTGTGCTTGCCTTTGGACTGTGGTGGAGAGACCAGCGCCGACGATCATTCTCCCCTGTTGTTCGTGCTGCTGGTGCCTGCGTGCTGTGCTGTGTAGCGCGGGACGGCCCGTGCAGAGAGGGGTGTTCGCGCCAACGCCCGAGCGGTTCATGCCAACAGGAGTGCGGTCGGACGGCTGCGCTTGGAGCTGACCATCCCGGACAATTCCTGACGGCCACATCCAGACAGATAAGCCCACACAAACCACAACACGACGAGACATTAATTTTATTCATCCTCGCCCATTGTTTTGTATTTGAAATCTGAGCGGGGACGTCCCAATTTAGAATTTAGTTTCTTCCATTGCTTTTCCTTGTTCTCGGGTCCGTATTAAATATTCCTTTTGTACATTCTAAATTCAGCTTTTGGTTTGATTTAATAATTTGCAGGGAGAAGACATCGTTGGGGCCAAAAAGGTAAGCCGCGGCATTCTCCCCCAAACCCCTTCTCGCGTGTCGGCCACCATCAATTGGATTGCATAAACACCTTCAAGTAAGCTCGAGTCCATCCGCGATCCCCCGGTCTTAACCAAGGTGCAATCACGCGACAATACCTTTCATGTTTACCTTCCTGCTCACCAGCTCCATCACCATGATAAACATCAATCAGTTCAAAATCAGCACAACGCGAAGTAATGAACGAACAAGCCTTCGTGGACTGTTTTGAACAAAACTCCTTCACCACGACACATCGTAATTGATAATTATGATAACAATTACACGACCCATCTGATAATTATGGATTTTAAAACACCTGGGTCAATCTCCACCAGATGTTTCACATCACTTGATGAAGACTCAGAATCCAAGATGGCCACCGTCGTAATTCGCGAATGTCAGGGCAACACAAAAAGAGCCATAACCCGTCACAGAAAGATATTTTTGGATCTAGAACCACATTCCACACAGCCCCAGTGGCCTAATGGATAAGGCACTGGCCTCCTAAGAACCAGGGATTGTGGGTTCGAGTCCCATCTGGGGTGATATTTATTTTAAAACAAAATCCAATCACTTGTTCTTGTTGCTCAACCAACACATCGACCTCGTTTTGTCATAATTCCGTCCATAACTTTTTGAGATATCCTGCTCACAGACAAACACGCTGACACTGCCAGGTGTGAAAACATTACCTGCGGCCACCTTCGATGACAGAGGGACCTCAGTTCAAGATCAATTTTACAAATCCTACTGCTGTCGGCCACAAGAAAATAAGGCAATTCTTCTCTGTGTTTATGTCAGTCCACAAATTCTTGACATTAAAACGCCTCAGCCAAACTCCAGCAGATTTTTCATACGTGGAGCGAGGTACCAACACTCCCCATAAACTCAGAGTCGTGATAACTTGCATTTGACGCCATTTTCTATCCATATTGCATGACACATCTGACATGATGCCATTTTGTATCCATGTAGTGTGGCACATCGAGCATGTGTCGATTTGTGCATCAATTGTGATGTCTTCGTTTTGGAATCGAACTGTCTTTCACTTCACCCAAAAGGAAGATTATATTGTCGCGTTTCTGGCGATTAAAATCCTCCAAGGAACGGATTTCCAAATGGGCTTTAACTCCGAGGCGCTCAATTCAATGTGACGGTTATACGCGTGGGGAGGGAGTGGGGGAGAAGCCGTAAACTCTTCCCTTCACGAGTCTACCCGACGTCCACGACCCTGCAATTCATTAACTCAAACAACACGGAATAAAAATGTACAAAAATAAACAGGTTTATTAAAGAAAATGCCGGCAACAAAGAAAACACGATAAAACTATATTCCTACTTGGAGCGCTCCCATGCAGACCCGAATACAGACAAAGGATAAAATAACTGGAAAATAAATAGCAATGTTTGTGGCACAAAGCTCAAAGCGGCTGGTGTATCTCGTCAGGAATCGTCAAAGATCGGATGAGGCTTTGGCAGGAAATGCACGTTCGTTAGCGCGAATCAGGCCTCACGCGCGAACCAGGCCTCACGCGCGAGGCGAATCAGCAGGCGCGCAGCTCGCTCTTCCAGTCGTGCTTGTCCTCACAATCTCTGCACGGAAAACCACCGTTCCCGGCACGTGTCTCTTTCTCCTCATGACCACAAGCAAGATGTCCTCCTCACGACCACCAGAAAGATCTCTAAACACGGCCGTTCACGATGGTGTCCAAAATCAGAAGGGGCGAAAAGATGTCGGCACACGACCGTTCACGATGAGATCCACAACGAGAAGGACCAAAAGGACGTCGATGCCGAGAGAGATAAAAGGTTGATGCTGAGAGAGACCAAAATGCGACTGTTCACCAACAAAGTCTAAAACGAGAAGGGAAGAGAGGGGCAATAACGAACGTTCGCTGTGGTATTCAGAACGAGAAGTCGCAAGAGGAGAAAATGTCGACCAGAGCATTCTTTTATCGTCCAGGCTCTGACATAATCTCAACACGTCTCCGTGTCCGACCCTATCAGCGAGTCTTGTGCCAATCAAACCCAGACCAATCACTGCTCTTAGAGGGGCGTGGCTCTTGGCCTGCCTGTGCATGTGGTGATGTTGTGGCTGCGGCACCAGCGGTATTGTTCGAGGCCTGATTTCCGGTTGGTTTTTTCATGATTGTGTTTAATGGGCGGTTTCTGGCTGTTAGAGTGTGGTGTCATAAGGAACAGAGGAATAAATTACAGAGGCAATTACAAACAGGGAATCAATTACCCATAATCCCTGGCATAGGATGCCATTGCCTTATCCATTAGGCCACTGGGTCTGTACAGAATGTGTATCCACAACCTTTCGAGATATCATACTCACAGCCAGACAAACAGATGGACAGGAGTGAAAACATTGGCCACCTTCGGTGATGTATGTAACAGAGAGCGAGATCAATTTGATGAATTCTGCTGCTGTCGGCCCACACAAAATAATACAATTCTTCTCTGTGTATATGTCCATCCAGTCCTTCTTTCCCTTGTCCCTTTCTTCCCTTTATAAAGCGTGACGTCCAATGGCATCAAGCTCCTGCCTGCCTTGACCACGATACTCCTCCAGTTCCCTCTGTCCTCAGCCAACTATCTCCACTCTCCAAACATCCCCACCTTACCTCTTCACACAATTCTCCCATCTCAACCGTGGTCTACGTCTTTTCCTCCTACCTTGTTCCCTCAACCGACCCGCTCTCTTTGCCATTCTCTCTTCCCCAATCTGCACCAAGTGTCCAGCCCATCTCATGCATGCAAAGTCCTTCCTTGGCACGTCTGAGCTCCTCAACACATACAAAGCTTTCATCTGCAGCTTGATGGAATGCTGTTCTCCCCTCTGGGCTGGTGCACCTGCCTCACATCTAGCTCGGCTTCACTCTGGAGAAACCAAAGCTTTCAGAATCATTGGAATCTCCTGCGATGAAGCTGATTCTGAGGGTCTTTCACTCTCTCACCACAGGCAGGTTGGTGGTCTTTTCTGTCTTCCACCGACTCCTCTCCTGCCTTGCTCCCCCAGCTCTCTCTGGGCTTTGTCCCCCCAATATTCCGTCAGGTCGCACAAGATCTACCAGCAACCCTCTCATGGTGAAATTGCCAAAATCAAGACTCTCTTCTCACCTTCACTCTTTCATTCCTTTTTCCCCGCCTCTGGAACAAACTCCCTCACTCTCTTCAATCCCACTCCTCCCTCCGGGTCTTTAAACAGCTGTTCACCACCATCTCTTATCTTCCCCCATCGCAAAACCTTGGTCTTTTCTACCCCCATTAATTCACCCCAAATCTACCTTTTTCAAATTCCATTCCTTCCTGAAAATCCTGGTGGTGTCCATTTGTTTATCCCGTGAACCCCCCATCCCCACCTCCCTCCTTACCACACATCCACCGATGTCGTTGTTCTCTGCTGTTGTTGTGCTTCGCTCTCTCTCCGTCTTTTCTCCCACTCCCTTTATTATATGTTATTTGTGTTAGCACTTGTATGAGCCTCGACTTAGTATCCAAAAAATAATCATCTCAGTCAGCATTTCACCAATCTCCCCATTAAGCTCATCTGCACACCAATCTCCCCACCAAGCTCATCTGCACACCAATCTCCTCTCGCAGGTCATCCATTCTCCTTCTATCCACCCTCTTCACTCCCACAATCCTCCTGACCCAGTTGTTCTCCCAAACCTGCAGCCTCTGTTGTTGTCTGTCAGCACCATCGTCTCCAGACCGTAAAGGTAGACCGACGTTACACATGACATCAAAACGTTCTCTTTCAATCTCCTTGAAATCCTTCTGTCTGCAATTATTCCCTCCACACTCTTCCACACATTCGCACACACATTCGTTTTCTTTTTTTGTATACTGAATCGAGGCTCGTGAAAGAGCTGACATTTACTTCACAAACAAAATATATAAAAAGAGGGAGCGGAAGACAAGAGAATGGGAAGCACGCAAACACTTGAGAGCACACAACATTTAAGAGCAGGGAGATGTGTGGGAGGGAGAGCGCTTGGGGGGAGGAGCCGTGGGAAGGGGAGGGGGGGGGGTGGGAGAAGTATAAAACACAAGGACACCAGGGACTTCCAGGACAGACGTTGGTCTTTCAAAAAGTGGAATTGGGGTGAAATTATCGGGAATAGAAAAGATCAAGGTTTTGGATGGGGGAAGATAAGAGATGGTGGTGAACAGCTGTTTTAAAGATCTGGAGGGTGGAGTGGGATTGAGGAGAGTGAGGGAGTTTGTTCCAGAGGCGGGAGAAAAGAGGAATGAAGGAGTGAAGGTGAGCAGAGAGTCTTGATTTTGGCAGTTTAACCATAAGAGGGTTGCAGGCAGATCTTGTGCGACCTGTAGGAATATTTGCCGGACAGAGCCCAGAGAGAGCTCGGGGGGCAAGGCCAGAGAGGAGTCGGTAGAAGACGGAAAGACCACCAACCTGCCTGCGGTGATTGAGTGAGAGGCCCTTGGAGTTAGCTTCATCGCGGGAGATTCCAATGATTCTGAATGCTTTGCTTTCAACAGCGTGAAGACGAGCTCGGTGTGAGGCAGGAGCACCAGCCCAGAGGGGAGAGCAGTATTCCATTGAGATGCGGATGAAAGCCTTGTACGTGGTGAAGAGCTCAGGTGTGCCAAGGAAGGACTTCGCATGACGGAGGATGCCCAGTCGGCGACTGGCTTTGGAGGCCAGATTTGAAATGTGGTTTTCCCAGGAAAGATCATGGCAGATAGTGAGACCCAAAAGTTTGAGTGACAGAACTTCTTGGAGAGGATTATTCAGAAAGTAGATGGGAGGGTTGTCCAGTCAGTCTTTTCGGAGAGACATCGTAAGAGTGTGAGATTTGTCAGGATTGAAAGACATGTTCCACTTGTTTGCCCAGTCTGTTATTTTTTCCAGGTCTGCAGAGAGTGAGGGGGCTGCAGACTGCCGATCTGAGGGATGAAGAATGGAGCGACAGAGAGTAGAGTCATCAGCAAGGAGATAGAGAGGATTTTCAAGAGCGTCGGAGAGATCATTGATGAAGACCAGAAAAAGCACAGGGCACAGAACACTGCCTTGGGGAACTCCAGCCTGAACAGGAAGAGGAGATGAGAGAAACCCATTCAGGGCCACACGTTGACTACGACTAGAGAGGAAGTCCGCCAGCCATGCGTGGAGATTTCCATGGATACCAACAGAGGAGAGTTTGGTGAGCAGAGCGGGGTGCCAGACCGTATCGAAGGCACGTGATATGTCAAGGGAGACAGCTCTAATTTCCTGTTTGGCATTGAGGACCTCCATCCATTGCTGAAAAAGCAGTAGCAGCATGTCCAGAGTAGAGTGACCAGGTCTGAAACCAAATTGATGATCAGAGATCAAGCCATTGGAGAAGTGGAAAGATTTCATATCTGAAGCAATGATGGATTCCATGACTTTACTGATAATTGAGAGAAGGCTGATTGGTCTGTAGTTGCTGGGTTCTGTTTTTGCACCTTTTTTGTGCAAAGCAGTGATGTTGGCAGATTTCCAAGCAGATGGCAGATGACCTTGAGCAAAAGAGAGTGTGAAGAGAACAGAGAGAGGGAGTGAAAGAGCGGAAGAACAAGATTTTAGGACCCGTGGGCTGATGCCGTCAGGTCCAGTTGCAGAATCAGAGTCGAGGGTTGACAGAAAGTTTTCCACCTTGTCAGGAGGAAAGGACACAGAGTCCAGGAGCAGCTGGGTACGACTGGGTACGGTGGGTACAGAGAGGGATGGGTTTGGGACACAAGATTTAGAGGCAAACACAGAGTTGAGGCATTCAGCTTTTTCACGCGCGGAGTCAGCCGTGTGGCCGTTTGAGGTGAGGGAGGGGATGGAGGGGGAACAAACACCAGAAACAGATTTGACCAGACACCACCAGGATTTGGAAGAGGGAGAGAGATAAGAGAGTTCTGTCCTGAGAACGGAGAGATATTGTTTCCTGGCTCTCCTGAGGGTGGACACACACTTGTTTCGGGCTTTGTGAAAGGAAATGAGATTTCCTTCCGTTGGATTTGCTTTCCAGGAGACGAAAGCAAGTTGTTTCTGGGCAATATCCTCACCACAAGATTCCGTGTACCATGGACGGGAGGAAGGGTATGACAACTGAAGACGACATGGGATAAATCTGTGCATGAGAGAGAGCAGTTTACTTTGGAAGAATTCCCAGGATGAGTTGATGTCAGAGGCGGTAGAGATGGGAGACCAGTCCAGATGATTGATGGCTGCTTGAAGACCATGCCAGTTGGCCTGAGTGAAATGCCAGACTCGTCGACGCTGAGGAGGCTCTCTGAGAATGGTCAGAGAGATGTCCACTTTAACAAGCACATGATCAGATGAGCCGATTGGAGCAGAAGAAGAGCAGCAGACATTTTCAGGGAAGTTAGTCATAACCAAGTCCAGAAGAGAAGATGCTCCGTTGATTGAAATCCGGGTCGGGAAATTGACAGATTGTGTCAGTCCCAGTGAGTCACAGAAGTCCTTTGCTGAAGAGCCATGGCTGGTGAGAGAGGGACCCACACCCAGCCAACTGGCATGGTGACAATTGAAATCACCACATATGAGGAAGAGAGAGTTGGGATGGGTAGATAGAAGTTGGTCCATGTTATCAGACAGCGAGATGTAGATGGAGTCATCACTGTTTGGTGGACGGTACAACACACATATGAACAAAAGGTGGGAGTGAAGGGGAAGCCCTAGCCAAAGGTATTCCTGGGGGTGAGGTGGAGAGAGGGCAGTGCAGGGCGAGTGAGGAAGAGAGTTTTTTTATAAAGATAGCAACCCCCCCTCCAGGACGAGGCTCAGGTCTATCATACCGGAGGAGGGAGTAACCTGGGAGAGATACCAAGGAATCAGAGACATCATGAAGGAGGAAAGTTTCTGTTAAGCAGATCACGTCTGGTTTGTCACAAGCAACCTGTATGGAGAGATCAGTCAAGTTTGAGCGAAGGCCCCGGATGTTTGAGGTCCATACTGTTAAAGAAGAGGAAGGGAGAGCATCGGATACAGAACAGGGGGGGGGGGGCGGTAGGGTATGATGTGGAAGAGGAGGAAGAGGTAGGGAGAGCTGTTGAAGGTTTGTCAGAGATTTCAGAACAGCTTGGAGAAAGGGAAGAATGGGGCGGACAAAAGGTTTGATGGTGATTGGGTGAGGCGCAGTGAGGTGTTGTTTGAGGAGGGGGAAGAGTGAGGCAGAAGGTTGAGGGAGATGAAGGTGAGAGTTGGAAGGGGGAAGAAGCAGGGAGGACGCTTTGAGGAGGAGGGGTGAGAGGGGAGTCTAGGAGAGGAGGGGCAAGGGGGGAGATCTGAAAGGGATGGGTGATGGGGAAGATTTGGAGGGGAGGGGCAAGGGGGAAGATTTGAAAGGGATGGGTGATGGTGAAGATTTGGAGGGGAGGGGCAAGGGGGAAGATTTGAAAGGGATGGGTGATGGGGAAGATTTGGAGGGGAGGGGCAAGGGGGAAGATTTGAAAGAGATGGGTGATGGGGAAGATTTGGAGGGGAGGGGTGAGATTGGATTTTTAAAAATGTACGATTAATGGGAAACGAACATTTCTTGCAAAATGAGTTTCTTGCGACGTTCGAGTCAAAAATACGTTTGAGGACGCTGAAGGATGGGTGGAGTTCTGGAGAGTTTAGGAAATGAATGAAAGAGGCACTGTAGCTGTAAGAGATGGAATTTTTTTTTGGAATGAATAGATTTGGTGAGCAAGTCGAAAGCATCCTTTTATAGAACAAGAAGAAAAAGGTGTTATAGTATGTGACAGAATACCATTGTTCAGGGGACAGATGAAACATTTTTTAATGACGTGAACACGTGATCACGAACAGCGTGGTCAAAGAACGAACGAACAAATAAGAACGAAACGGATAAGAACAGAGAAGGGAATATATATATGTATATATTTATATATTTTGAGTTGGGATGAAAACAGAGACAGAGACCGAACGTGAAACGTGAAAAATAGAGACCGAAAGGAATTGCGAGCGCAATCGAAGAACCCGCTGAGACAGAAACAAAGCCTCAAGCCAAGGTCAGACACAGTAGCCTCCGACTACGAGTCGTATGCTTGGCGTCAGAATATGCGACACGAACTGTACCGACGATTCTGTACACAGGTATTCTGTACACAGGTACACACACAGGTATTCTCTACACAGGTATGAAAAACTGACACCAAGAATACTATTAGAGACACACCAATAGTCACATACACACCGAAAGAAAGATAAAGTTTCGACCTGTGGTAAAGCCGGTATTACGACAAAAACACAATTGTGAAAAGTTACTTATTAACTTCGAAAGCGTGCGCGCATGCACAGCTTTGAAGAGACGTGACGTCACGTGACTTCCCGAGACGAGAAGAGACGTGAAGAGACTTTGAAGAGATTTAAAACGTTAGACAAGTGGTCGATGTTCGGGGAAGTTAGGGGGAGAAGAGAAAATCTAAGAAATAAGCAATACAGCGAAGGAAAGAACTTAAATTCACAAAACACCTATGAACACCTATGGGCCGAGATAAACTAGGCCGCGCACGCGGTGGGACAGAAAAGGATTAAATTATACAAAAGTTACAAATGTTCCACTTGTTTGCCCAGTCTGTGATTTTGTCCAGGTCTGTAGAGAGTGAGGAGGCTGCAGACTGCCGATCTGAGGGATGAGAAATGGAGCGGCAGAGAGTGGAGTCATCAGCAAAGAGATAGAGAGGATTTTCAAGAGAGTCAGAGAGATCATTGATGAAGACCAGAAAAAGCACAGGGCCCAGAACACTGCCTTGGGGAACTCCAGCCAGAACAGGAAGGGGAGATGAGAGAAATTCATTCAGGGCCACACGTTGACTACGACTAGAGGGGAAGTCAGCCAGCCATGAGTGGAGATTTCCATGGATACCATAGGAGAGTTTGGTGAGTAGAGCGGGGTGCCAGACCGTATCGAAGGCACGTGATATGTCGAGGGAGACAGCTCTAATTTCCTGTTTGGCATTGAGGACCTCCATCCATTGTTGAGACAGCAGAAGCAGCATGTCCAGAGTAGAGTGACCTGGTCTGAAACCAAATTGATGATCAGAGATCAAGCCATTGGAGAAGAGGAAAGATTTCATATCCGAAGCAATGATGGATTCCATGACTTTGCTGATAATTGGGAGAAGGCTGATTGGTCTGTCGTTGCTAGGATCTGTTTGACCAGACACCACCAGGATTTGGAAGAGGGAGACAGTTAAGGGAGTTCGGTCTTGAGAATGGAGAGATATTGTTTCCTGGCTCTCCTGAGGGTGGACACACACTTGTTTCGGGCTTTGTGAAAGGAAATGAGTTTTCCTTCCGTTGGATTTGCTTTCCAGGAGACGAAAACAAGTTGTTTCTGGGCAATAGCCTCACCACAAGATTCCGTGTACCATGGACGGGAAGAAGGGTATGACAACTGAAGACGAGATGGGATAAATCTGTGCATGAGAGAGAGAGCAATTTACTTTGGAAGAATTCCCAGGATGAGTTGATGTCAGAGGTGGTAGAGATGGGAGACCAGTCCAGATGATTGATGGCTGCTTGAAGACCGTGCCAGTTGGCCTGAGTGAAATGCCAGACTCGTCGACGCTGAGCAGGCTCCCTGAGAATGGTCAGAGAGATGTCCACTTTAACAAGCACATGATAAGATGAGCCGATTGGAGCAGAAGAAGAGCAGCAGACATTTTCAGGGAAGTTAGTCATAACCAAGTCCAGAAGAGAAGATGCTCTGTTGACTGAGATCCGGGTCGGGAAATTGACAGATTTAGTCCATGGGCCAGACCAGATATCGGTACCACCCGAGGTGGCAAAAGTTCCATGGTGCCAATTTATTTGTTACACCCATATAAGTAAAATAATATGTGATAGCAATTCCAAATGGGTAGCTTTTTCATTTTTCTTGCAGGAAAGCTGTTTTTGCATTAATCGCGATACCGCAACTCCGCGCTGTTGTTACTAGTATCATCTTCCAAATCATTTTTTTAGCTGAATAGACAATGTAACATGCTTAAATATCTGCGAGTTCGATGACTCGTTTGATGACTGATGGCACACAGAACCGCACACGGTTTGTCGACATCAGCAAACTGGCAACCTCAATTGGAGACAGCATGTGTGACAGCCTGGTTGGGCTACACGCCTTTACAGGGTGTGACACTGTGAGCGCATTCGCTGGCCGTGGGAAGCTGATAGCACTGAAGCTGGTGAGGAACGACAGTAACTACCAGGAGACGTTTAGACAGCTTGGTCAGTCATGGGATTTCAACCCAGAACTATTTGAGAAGGTACAGCAGTTCATCTGTCGCATGTATAGTGCAGCTGCTAGGACTGGTGAGGTCAACGAACTGCGCTACCAGCTCTTCTGCGCAAAGAGGGGAGGAGTCGAGTCCAGCCAGTTGCCACCATGTAGAGACTGTCTCTTCATGCACGTCCTACGAGCCAACTACCAGGCAGCAATATGGAAGTGCTGTCTGCAGGCTCGCCCAGCGGTGCCAAACCCTACCGAGCATGGATGGACAGTGGATGAAGATGGCAAGCTCGCCATCCACTGGATGCGTTCACCACCAGCACCAGATGTGGTCTTGGAACTCTTAGCTTGCAAGTGTGTGCGTTCCTGCAAATTGCCAAAATGCACATGCCTGACCAATGGACTGTCATGCACAGACATGTGCAAGCTACAAACCTGCAGTAACCAGAAACAACAGGAAGATGAAGAATCCTTCGAACTCGGAGACTCCGATGAAGACGAGCAGTTCGATGACTGACTATGATATCGCTAGTTTGGTACATTTGTCAAGTCGTAGATTCGTTATTGCTAAGAATTCTGTATAAGACGTCTTGAATAATATGTTATGATTTTAATGTTGCTTATATACTATTTTCATAAAGTTAATAAAAAGGTTTTTGCTTCGTTTTAGTTTAAAATGAGGAAAGGCTCGCTTGGGTCGTGCTGGACAATTGTATACGTGTGCTTTTTCGAGGCTAGATAAGGCCGGTCGTAAAATCACGCTCACATGCGCGTGATTTTGTGTAACGCTAGTAGAATGATTAGATTGCAGACATAAACCTATCGTTAAAACCATATATATTTTGTATTAATCACAGCGACGCTTGACTCTGTATAAACATGCTTTGAATTACTCATTTGAACAAACCCATATATTTTATGGTCTTATCTGGCCAAGCATGCACTCTTCTCTCTGTGAGTTACATTTTTCGTCACCTCGGAGCTTTGAAACTATATCTGGTCCGAATGATAAGGAAGGGCTGACTCCCCCGAATGACAGAGCGGATGACGGTGGGGGCTAGGATGACGGCGAGGGACTCTCGCCAGTCGCTTTGTTCTCTCGGAGATTTTCTGATAAACTTGTCAAGTATTTATACGGACTGCGAATCAATGTGCTTCAGGAAGGCTAGACGTGGCATGAAGCTGGTTCTTGCTGTAGATGTCTGTCTCCTCCGGATCTGTATAAGTTGGTTTTTAATAAAAGCTGCGTCATTTTCAAACTGTTTGTGGACTTCTTTTGCAAACGAAGAGCCGCTTCTTCACAGATGGTACCAGGAGTGGGGTGCAGCACCGGACGACGGGAAACGGAGCCCGAGGGACAGGAGGAAGGCTGCCTGAGGCCGGCGCCGGCACGCTGATTTGATTAAAGGTGGGAGTTGTTTTATATCAGAGGGCTATTATTCCAAATTCGTACCTTCCTCCCTCGAGCGGTCCAGTCTCCCTGTCTCCGCGCTGCCTGCACTCGAACAGAAATTGTAAGTAAAGGCTCATTTTAGGCCTCAGAATGACGTGGCTTTGTTAAAGCCAGGATAAACAATTAAGGATACCAGTAAGGACTTAACAGTAAGCTTAAAGTTACAGTTAGCACCAGGAGGGGAAAATGAGGTCGGACAGCCATATAGGTTGAAGCCAGGTGGCCAAGATTTTTCCAGGAAGGAACAGCCCAGAGACAAGATGGGGTATGCCATTGCATGCCAGGGAACGAAGGGCTGTGGCTAACTTAAGAGGGCCATAAGAACATGGCCAGTAAAAGGATTTGCGCAGGATATCGGTAAAGATAACGTTCGATAAGGGTAACGTTATAAGTTAACAAGGGAAAGGGGAAAATGAGGTCGGACAGCCATATAGGTTGAAGCCAGGTGGCCAAGATTTTTCCAGGAAGGAACAGCCCAGAGACAAGATGGGGTATGCCATTGCATGCCAGGGAACGAAGGGCTGTGGCTAACTTAGAGGGCCATAGGAACATGGCCAGGAAAAGGAAAACGCGCAGTAGGTAGGCTTGACAAGTAAGTAAGCAGTTAAGCAAGTAAATCAGCGATTGATGCCGCTGGACCAGATGCCAGACCAAGACCCCCCAACCCCCCCAAGACCTGAGCTCAGTCCCGGGGCTCTAGGCAACACCCCCCACCCCCCCAAGACCTGAGCTCAGTCCCGGGGCTCTAGGCAACACCCCAACACCCCGCCCTGCCTTCCCTTTTTCACCTCAACCCACCCCGTCCAACCCGTCCCAAAAATCCTTTTCCTTGAATGAGAGACGTAACATGAATGAGGAATGAATGTATATTGGGATGTTAATTGACGTGTGTATCTGGCCAATGTATGACATATGCAAAGCAGAGGGTTTCGGTGTGAAGCTTTGTAAGTGGTCTACTTGACATTCCCTAGCGACTATCCGAGGGAACAGGTGAGGTCCTGAACTGAGTCCGGATTTTCATCTGTTTGGGAGTGTTGGGATTCGTGTGGAGGCACGAGGGTGCGCGCCAGGACGGAGGGCGGCGTGGCGTCGTCGCGTTGAGATGGTTGTGCCAGGTCGATCGGCGATCTCTGAATTTAAATCGGATTCTTGTCGTGTGTGTTGTGAAATTAACGTCTATCCGAGAATCCTGGCGATGTTCGTTTAATTAAAGTGTGGTACAAACCTGTGTTTCCGCCGTGCGGCTCCGTGGAAGTTTGGGTAGAGTTATTGTGCGTTCGGGCAGGAGCCGAGCGAGCCGCGAGTCACGGGTGTGCTGTATGAGGTTGCTCGGAGGATGTGTGCCCAAATGCATTGTGGGTCATTGCGACTTTGATGGATGTCGGACGTTCATGTCAGACGAGCCATGTCAGAATAGTGAGCACCTGCGACATACATGCCAGGCAATGTCACAGGACGAATACGTTATTTAAGATGGATTTATAGGATGGATGGATTTATTTAAGATGGCTAAAATAAACGATTTCAAGACAGAGTAATTAATTTCCGGTGCCAAGTTCCAACAGGAAGTCTTGTTCATACAGTAAGTGAGGTACAGTGCGGAGTGGCGGCTGGAAGATGCATCGATGCATTTGTGTTGATCGATGCGCCGGACAAAGGGTTTGCTGGCGAGCGATGCTGGTAAGGTTAAGTTATTAAAATTCAATAATTTGAGCAGAAATGTCACGTTTTCAACAAAACGCTTATCCGAGGAAGGAGGACGATCGAGGTTTCAACTGTCGGTATGTGGTGTGGCTTGTGCCAAGGTGTGCGGTGGTCAGGTGTGTAACGAAGCCATTTGTCCAGTGTCAGGAGTGGGATGGGAGCGGAATGAGTGTACTTGGGAGGATATTGTTCCAGGTACAAGACAAGATGCTCTTGCAATGACGGGGGGCAAGGAGACACCTAGATGTGTGAATAAGGTACGTCGAATGGTTGTCGGAGGTTGTGGTTTCATTGCTGTCTGTTCTGTGGAGTTATATTTCTGAGGCATGGATTTCAAGGAGGAGGTGTGTGCCCCGAGAAGATTGTGGGTCGCAGATTGGGCACTCTGGGTGGACACGGGGGTTGCAGTTTTGTGGGCGCGAGGAGGTTTGTTGATGAAGCGTTGTGCGAACGAGGAGGGATGTGCGAAAGGTGCACCAGGTAGCAAGGGTGCTGCATTGTAAAGCACGCCTCGTACGGACGTTCCTGGGCGGATTGTGACGGTTGTTGGATTCGTAGAAGTTAGCATTATGCTATGTAGAGCCACATTAATGGTCATTTGTCCATTGTCGCCGGACTTGCATTACTTGTGGGATAATAAAGCGCTGGTTACCCCAATTTGAAGTTTGACCCTTCGAAGTTTATTTGACCTTTGTTCGAGATTTGTAAGGGAAAGAGGTCGGAGATAATTCACTAACCTTGGAAGAACGACAGGCTGTCAGTCTACTGGAGGTTGATTTAACGGCAGGATATATAGGACTTAAATCTGGAGAATATCGGGACATTATATTGTGGGTAAAACTGAAATCATGTACGTAATTAGCGAACAGAGAATATCGAGTTCTGTTTGTCGTTGTAATTGTCGTTGATGTCCCGATTCAGGGGTCTCAAGAAATAAACAGACTTCCGGTGCCGACCGGAAGCGTCAGGTACAGTACGCTTGAGTTTAATTTAACCGGGCCGAGCACAGTGACGTGTGTGACCGAGCAATGGGGATAGTCATGGTAAATGGAGGACAATTGGGAAGATGCAAAGAGATGCAAGTAACATGAATTAAGTTGTGGTATCAAGAGGTGGGTGCTGTATATTGGTATATTGGTACACCAAGTAAGTATATTGTGGTTATTATAACTCGCTGATTATAGGGGGCGCCGGGCGCACCAAGTACAGATCGGGTTGCATGGTGGAGCAGGCGCAGGGTGGAACACCCCGTGTGGTTGGAGGTTGAAATGCAGTGAACATGCCCGATTTTGGCTTTGCGAGGCTCCGGATAGAAATTGGCATTTCGATACTGTGGATTATATTGTGCCTGCCCGGAAAGGTGATGTCCTGTGCTGGGGCTGGCGACATGCCTCTGTTATTTGTCTGTCTGTCGGTCTGATTGTAAGTCTTTGGTACTGGGAGGGCTAATTGAGTGCTCAGGCGTCATTGTTCCATGGAGGCAGGTACTGTGAGTCACAAAATGTAAATGTAACACAGAGAGATGGACAGGACAACAATGGAGTTTATATGGACGGGTTTGGGGCAGTTTCAATCTGACGATTACAGAGTGCTTTGTTCTGTTCACGAAACATGTAAAATTCATGGAGTTGAAGTGGTTTGCAAGAAGGCAGCAGAGTCAGTACTGGGATGCAACCTCGTCCAGGGGTTTTGGTCCAGCCTGCAAGGAGTCCAGGGGCTTGTTTCAGGGCTGGGTCGCCAAAAATGGGATGCTGTGCCCATCTGGATGTAAAATTATCCATCAAGGACGGGGAATGATGTGCAGTGTGATTGGGTAAGAGGTAAAGGCCATAAAACACCAACCCCATGAGGAACGAAATAAATGGAGACGTCGACAATGGTGTCAGAAGCGGTGGTTGGGATCACATGATGGTTGGGATTGAAGAACAACCTACTGGGATTTCATGATGGGCAACAGTGTATGAGTGAGTAATTGTGATCTGTTTAAGTGTAAGAGGCGGTGGAGAAGAAAGGGGTGATGAAAAGTTATTTGTTTTAGTGTGAAGTAGGTTGGTTGCTTATTTGTCACAGTAAGATGAGAGTTGTGTTTTTAAGCTTGGTCTTTGAATGAATTGTTGCTTGGAATGTGTTGATTGGAAAAGTGATTTCTGATCGCTGATCCGATCTGGTTTTGAATTGTTTGATTTAATTTTGAGTTGATTGGAGGTAATAAGGATTTGTGTCGATTTCTTGATTTGAGTTGATCTGGAAACAAAGACAGATGGGATTAATGTGTATATCAGGAACATTTTGGAAAAGAAATATGGATATATGACATTACTAAAATATAACCAAGCAATTGAGAGTTCTTGGGTTAATGGGATATAAATAAATGCATCTACAAGTTGATGGTTTATAAAATTTTAGTTCTGGATGATACTTAAACGATGAACAATGTTGGCAATATACAAAGAATGTGACTTGTTTTTTGGGGGGAAAACATGTGGTTTAAAAATGGTTGGCTAAGTTTTAAAGATGGAGATGTTTCGCAGAACTCTTATGATTATTTATATGAGTGGTGGACTATTCCATGGCGAAGCATTTTTCAGTTTATTGAAAGTTGGATTTTGTAAAATAATGGTTTAATATAACCACAGTAGAAAATAATATACAGATTTGGGACATTTTGTAAACTTTCGAATAATGAGAAGATTCATAAAATTCATAAAAGGTGGATACTGGGAAACCATCGATGTTGGGGGCAAAGTTATGGGTGGATTTGGTGAGTGGTTTTGGGCAAACGAAGATTAATTTAGATTTATCATAGTTAAGTTCGAGGAAGTTGATTTGAAGCCAGAATTTTATTTGGATGCCAGAAAGGAGAAAGGAGATGCTGAAAGCCAGAAAGGAGATGCTGTTGTCTACTCTGAATGACAGGTGGTGGTATCCAGGGCGCTGAGGAGTTTGTTCACGTTGTAAAGTTTGTTTATTTATTTGTTTATTTAGTTTGTTTATTGTAGAGAAGAGTGCTTTTGGGATTCCGGAGCCAGAGTGGATAATTTGAGAGTAGTAGGTGGAGTAGAGGACATCTTTGCAGTGCTGTAGGTGGTCCTTGTAGGCTTGGGAGTGAACTGATTTGGGTTTAATAGGCACAAGCTGGTCTAAACAGGGTGAGGAGGATGGTGTGATTGATGATGTCAAAGGAGGCGTTGAGGTGAGGAGGATGAAAATGTTGAGGTTGCCGGCGTCAGAGGAGAGAGAAGGTCGCTGGTGATTTTGAGGAGAGCAGTTTCAGTACTGTGGCTGGAGCAGAATCCGGATTGGGATGTTTCATACAGGTTATTGGCAGAGTGGTGATGTTTGAGTTGAGTGGCCACAGCACGTTCCAAAACTTTTGACAGAAAGGGTAGGTTGGAGATGTATGTGGCTGTGTGTGGCTGCCTGGAGTCGGGAAGGCGGCTACAGTGGTTGATATTGGTTGTGGATTGTCCGGGGTGCTTCGATTTGCATAGGGGGTGAAGATTGGGATATTACATTATTTTAAGTAAGTATTGGCATGAGTAATTACATAAGTAATTATGAGTTATTATGAGTATTAGTTATGAGTAAGTGATTATTACCTTCGCAAAAGCGGAAGGTTATGTTTTGATCGCTGTGTATTTATTTGTATGTCTGTGTGTGTGTGTGTGTGTATGTGTATGTTATTCGCATAACTCAAAAAGTATTCAACCGATTCGCATGAAATTTGGTGGGATGATAGGTTATTATCCGGGAACCATTTGATTAGATTTTGGAATCGATCGGGTCAAAGGTCAAGGTCAAGGTCATGAAAAGGTCATGGATGTGATTACAATA
Organism: Myxine glutinosa; assembly: GCF_964187855.1. Taxonomy (NCBI): domain Eukaryota; kingdom Metazoa; phylum Chordata; class Myxini; order Myxiniformes; family Myxinidae; genus Myxine; species Myxine glutinosa. The sequence continues at coordinate 15,702,819 of NC_136265.1, forward strand.
TCAAACTTTTGGCGGGATAGAATGGTTTAATTTGAAACAAATCTTCCCGCATGACAACGTAGGTGTGGCTTTGCTACACAGATCTTGTAGTCTTTTATTTTGGCAACAAAAGTAGCTGCGGCGAAGGTATGCGCTCTACCGAGTGCCCGTTCTAGTTTTAGTAAAGTTACATGTGTCGCTGTGTTGTGGATCTGGGGACAAGCTAGTTTGATGGGTACCCTGGGGTCTTCGGCGTGTCTATGTGTTTGGCTGTCTGTTACACCGGACTCTTGAATGGGTTTTCATGAGACGAATTTCAGACATAACAGTGAGAATCTATTTTGAGCGAATCACAGTGGGTGAGGAAAACATTGTGTGTGACCAGACACCAGAACTGACCAGAATTGAAATTGGAAGTAGACCAGGTTATTTCTATTATTTGTTTATTCGTGAAAATAAATAAATAATAGGGGGAGGTTAATGGAGGTTAATGGTGGTTTGTTTGTGTTAATGGAGGTTAATGGTGGTTTGTTTGTGTTAATGGAGGTTAATGGTGGTTTGTTTGTGTTAATTCTAGTTGAAACTCTAGCTGAAGTAATTTTCGTTTATTTTTATTATTTTATTGATTTTTATGATTTTGATTGATTTTTTGATTTGATTTGAGATTTGAGATGATTGATTTTTATTAATTTTATAATTTTATTTTTATTGATGTTGGAAACAGGTAATGGGATGCTGAGAGAAGGATTGAATTTAATTTGAATTGGACTGGATTAAATGGGATTGAATTTAAAAATTGAATATTGGATAAAATTGGATCCACTTGAAAAAAAGTGGATTAGGAAATTGGGAAAAGGTGTTTGGTTTCTTCTTCCCAGGAGCGGGCACAGTCATGGATAGTTTCCGGATAGATAAATTGGCTTTGGCCCTAGAAAAGGTGGCAAACGACACCGCTACGGCTCATGACATACTATTGGATACGGTGATTCACATGCGTACAATGGTGATGCAGAATCGGGTGGCTTTGGACATGCTCTTGGCAGAGAAAGGAGGGGTATGCGGAATTATAGAGGGAAAATGTTGCACTTACATACCCGATCCATCTGAAGGAGTGTCAGCCGCAATAGTGAGACTAAGGGAAACTAGCCACGCCCTGACGATCGATCGGATCGCGCGCGAAAATTCTTATACATTTAGCTGGCTCACTGACTGGTTCCGGGGATGGACGGGCACCATAGTGAAGTGGTTATTGACCGCACTGGCTGTGATAATCGGGGTAGTAATTTGGGGGGCACTAATGAAATCTCTAGTCCTCCTCTGTATAAGAAAGTATTTTACAGGATGGAAAGTGAAGAAGCCGCCGACAACGACTATGGCTCTGACCACAGAGGCCGTCGACCTGAACGGGTCCTTCAACAAGGCAGTTGCGACCAACGCTCCAGAAAATTGTATTGAATTTTGTGACGACTGTGATACTTGTGTGGATCCCATGTGGGAACTGGCTGCTGCCTGTATGGATGTTTGTGATGACTGTGATACTTGTGCTGAAAACCCCTTGCGTGTACTGGCTAACGCCTCTTATGTATTACAAGCTGACAGCTGCACGCCCCCTTCCGACCCAACTATGGATCTGATTGCGACGCTGGGTCTGGCGGTCGAGGGACCCGACGTGGATATCTTAGACCCGCAAGCCGACCAGGCGCCCATGGGAGACTTTGACATAAAGGAAGTCCCTCTCTTTACTCCAAATGTTTTAAGTTCAAATGCTTCAAGTGAATCGGATTTTTACGCTCTGTACCCTGATCAGGAAATTGAGACACAAGATACTGACGACATTTTGTATTCCCCAGAACAGCAGCACGTGAGGGACCTCATGGGCATGACCGTTGATTAACTTCGAAGATCTGCAAGGACTGGGGGGAGCAAGTTCCGCAGGGGAGGTTGTGGGCCCTCTGGCGGGGCAGAACCTCATCTGGACCAGACGTCTTCGTTGTGGATCCGAAACGTTAATGGACTTTCATGTTCTGAGCCCTCAGGTTCAAAGCACGCACCACACGACACGTTCCCCAAATGCACGGGCGAGGCGCTATGGGCGCACGGTATGCCCTCGGGAGATACCCGCATTACACGATTGTCTTTCAATAAAGCCCGATGTGGCACGTTGTCTCTTAAGATACTTTGTCTCGACGAGACAAGAGGAAGGAATGTCAAGTCGTAGATTCGTTATTGCTAAGAATTCTGTATAAGACGTCTTGAATAATATGTTATGATTTTAATGTTGCTTATATACTATTTTCATAAAGTTAATAAAAAGGTTTTTGCTTCGTTTTAGTTTAAAATGAGGAAAGGCTCGCTTGGGTCGTGCTGGACAATTGTATACGTGTGCTTTTTCGAGGCTAGATAAGGCCGGTCGTAAAATCACGCTCACATGCGCGTGATTTTGTGTAACGCTAGTAGAATGATTAGATTGCAGACATAAACCTATCGTTAAAACCATATATATTTTGTATTAATCACAGCGACGCTTGACTCTGTATAAACATGCTTTGAATTACTCATTTGAACAAACCCATATATTTTATGGTCTTATCTGGCCAAGCATGCACTCTTCTCTCTGTGAGTTACATTTTTCGTCACCTCGGAGCTTTGAAACTATATCTGGTCCGAATGATAAGGAAGGGCTGACTCCCCCGAATGACAGAGCGGATGACGGTGGGGGCTAGGATGACGGCGAGGGACTCTCGCCAGTCGCTTTGTTCTCTCGGAGATTTTCTGATAAACTTGTCAAGTATTTATACGGACTGCGAATCAATGTGCTTCAGGAAGGCTAGACGTGGCATGAAGCTGGTTCTTGCTGTAGATGTCTGTCTCCTCCGGATCTGTATAAGTTGGTTTTTAATAAAAGCTGCGTCATTTTCAAACTGTTTGTGGACTTCTTTTGCAAACGAAGAGCCGCTTCTTCACACATTGACATACTCAGTATTATTCTGAAGAGCACAGGACGTGCTTTCCCTGGAAACACCCTCAGAATACATGTAGACATGTAGACATTTTGATAATGTGTTGTGTCATTTCATCTTTATGTGAAGCACTACCTGACCATACCGGGTACATAGCCTACAGTCTGTTAGTTCTGTTAGTATGTGATTTCCAACCATTTTGTATAACATTTGAGTACTAGTACTGTTTATAGCTATTGTGGCATACATGTACTTGAGATGGGCTCAGCAGATGAGCTCAGTACAGCCTCTGGACTTTCTTTCCCTTTTCAGAAAACCGTTTGATTAATATGTGTTGTGACCTTTTCATGTTGTGACATGTTTATGTGACAATTTCCATAACAATCACGTACGTGTATTATAGTAGCTGTTGTATTCCAAAATTACACTATGTGAAGATTGTATGTTTAAAATAAGACATAAAGCGATAATTTTGGGATCTACGTTGTCTCAGTACTTTCTGATTAATATGCCCAATTAGTCCATGGGCCCGTACCCAAAATTTCACACATGGACTAAATCAATCCGAACCGTCGAACGCCTTTTCACAGGGTGCGGGTATAAAATAGCTGATAACTACCACTAAGCTACCAGTCCAGAATTGCTATCACATCAGCATGTATCCCACATACATGCACCTTTCCAAAAATCATTACTAGAACTTGCCACCTCGGGTGGTACCAATTAGTGAAATTTCGGGTCCGGGCCCATGGACTAATTGTGTCAGTCCCAGTGAGTCGCAGAAGTCCTTTGCTGAGGAGCCATGGCTGGTGAGAGAGGTACCCACACCCAGCCAACTGGCATGGTGACAATTGAAATCACCACATATGAGGAAGGTCCTTCACCACGACACATCGTAATTGATAATTATGATAACAATTACACGACCCAACTGATAATTATGGATTTTAAAACACCTGGGTCAATCTCCACCAGATGTTTCACATCACTTGATGAAGACTCAGAATCCAAGATGGCCACCGTCATTATTCGCGAATGTCAGGCAAACACAAAAAGAGCCATAACCCGTCACAGAAAGATAATTTGGGATCTAGAGCCACATCCCACACAGCCCCAGTGGCCTAATGGATAAGGCACTGGCCTCCTAAGACCAGGGATTGTGGGTTCGAGTCCCATCTGGGGTGATATTTATTTTAAATACAAAATCGAATCACTTGTTCTTGTCGCTCAACCAACACATCGACCTCGTTTCGTCAACATTCCGTCCATAACTTTTTGAGATATCCTGCTCACAGACAAACATGCTGACACTGCCAGGTGCGAAAACATTACCTGCGGCCACCCTCGATGACAGAGGGACCTCGGTTCAAGATCAGTTTTACAAATCCTCCTGCTGTCTGCCGCAAGAAAATAAGGCAAATCTTCTCTGTGTTTATGTCCGTCCACAAATTAGTCAGGTTCACTATGTTAACAAATATAATTTCGTTCAAAATTTTGGTAGATCAGCAAAACTATACATTTTTGGAATATTCAGAGCATGAAGAATCCAAAAATTAATGTTTACATTTGCGTAGACACCTTTGCGAAAATGACACTCAGGACAGTGATGAAGATAGTCAGGTTCACTATGTTAACAAATATAATTTCTTTCAAAAATTTGGGGTTACCAAACCTGTACATTTTTGGAATCTTCAGAGCATGGAGAATCTGAAAATCAATGTTGGCATTTGCACAGACACCTGCATGGCCGCCATTTTGGATTTTGAAAATGGCCACCATAAAATACATATTTTGCGCGATCTCGGCTTCTAGTCAACCTAGAGACTTAATTAAATATGCTAATGCTATGTTTTCTGGGTCAAGGAATCCAATAAAGGCCTCAAAATAGTGCTCAGGATTATAGAAAAGCAACAAACAAAGGTAATTGAAAACCATTGTCTTTATATTTGTGATAGAACTGTATTACATAATATATGATATTGCAAGTCCTTTGAAGTTATAGGTTGTTATAGGAAGTTATAGGTAGTATCAGATTGAACTATAAGTCCTATACACAGGATCTACGAGGTCTATACCGTTCAGGAATATGCTTTTACAGACCTTCATCACTGTCCTGAGTGTCATTTTCGCAAAGGTGTCTACGCAAATGTAAACATTAATTTTTGAATTCCTCATGCTCTGAATATTCCAAAAATGTATAGTTTTGCTAATCTACCAAAATTTTGAACGAAAAAACATAGTGAACCTGACTAAATTCTTGACATTAAAACGCCCCAGCCAAGCTCCAGCAGATTTTTCATACGTGGAGCGAGGTACCAACACTCCCCATGTACTCAGAGTCGTGATAACGTGCAATTTGACGCCATTTTCTATCCATATTGCATGACACATCTGACATGATGCCATTTTGTATCCATCTAGTGTGGCACATCGAGCATGTGTCGATTTATGCATCAATTGTGATGTCTTAGTTTTGTAATCGAACTGTCTTTCACTTCACCCAAAAGGAAGATTATATTGTCGCGTTTCTGGCGATTAAAATCCTCAAAGGGAACGGATTTCCAAACGGGCTTTAACTCCGAGGCTCTCAATTCAATGTGATGGTATTCATTATACGCATGGGGAGGGAGTGCGGGAGAAGCCGTAAACTCTTACCTCCACGAGTCCACCCGACGTCCACGACCCTGCAATACATTAACTCAAACAACACGGAATAAAAATGTACAAAAATAAACAGGTTTTTTAAGGCAAATGCCGGCAACAAAGAAAACACGATAAAACTATATTCCTACTTGGAGCGCTCCCACGCAGACCCGAATACAGACAAAGGATAAAATAACTGGAAAATAAATAGCAATGTTTGTGGCACAAAGCTCAAAGCGGCTGGTGTATCTCGTCAGGAATCGTCAAAGATCGGATGAGGCTTTGACAGGAAATGCACGTTCGTTAGCGTGAATCAGGCCTCATGCGCGAACCAGGCCTCACGTGTGAAGCGAATCAGCAGGCGTGCAGCTTGCTCTTCCAGTCGTGCTTGTCCTCACAATCTCTGCACGGAAAACCACCGTTCCCGGCCCGTGTCTCTTTCTCCTCATGACCACAAGCAAGATGTCCGCCTCACGACCACCAGTAAGATCTCTGAACACGGCCGTTCACGTTGGTGTCCAAAATCAGAAGGGACGAAAAGATGTCGGCACACGACCGTTCACGATGAGATCCACAACGAGATGGACCAAAAGGACTTCGATGCCGAGAGAGATAAAAGGTTGATGCTGAGAGAGACCAAAATGCGACTGTTCACCAACAACGTCCAAAACAAGAAGGGAGGAGAGGGGCAATAACGACCGTTCGCTATGGTATCCAGAACGAGAAGTCACAAGAGGAGAAAATGTCGACCAGAGCATTCTTTTATCGTCCAGGCTCTGACATCATCTCAACACGTCTCCGTATCCGACCCTATCAGCGAGTTCCATATTACCAGTGCTTGTGCCAAACAAACCCAGACCAATCACTGCTCTTAAAGGGGCGTGGCTCTCAGCCTGCCTGTGCATGTGGTGTGGTCGTGGCTGCGGCACCAGCGGTATTGTCAGAGGCCTGATTTCCGGTTGGTTTTTTCATGATTGTGTTTAATGGGCGGTTTCTGGCTCGGTGTCCAGTGCGGTGTCATAAGGAACAGAGAAATAAATTATAGAGGCAATTACAAACAGGGAATCAATTACCCATAATCCCTGGCATCGGATGCCAATGCCTTATCCATTAGGCCACTGGGTCTGTACAGAATGTGTATCCGCAACCTTTCGAGATATCCTACTCACAGCCAGACAAACAGATGGACAGGAGTGAAAACATTGGCCACCTTCGGTGATGTCAGTAACAGGGAGCGAGATCAATTTGATGAATTCTGCTGCTGTAGGCCCACACAAAATAAGACAATTCTTCTCTGTGTATATGTCCATCCAGTAATTCTTTCTCTTCTCCTCTTCTTCCCTTTATAAAGGGTGACGTCCAATGGCATCAAGCTGCTGCCCTGCCTTGACCACGATACTCCTCCAGTTCCCTCTGTCCTCAGCCAACTATCTCCACTCTGCAAACACCCCCACCATATCTCTTCACACAATTCTCCCATCTCAACTGTGGTCTACCTCTTTTCCTCCGACCTTGTTCCCTCAACCGACCCGCTCTCTTTGCCATTCTCTCTTCCCCAATCTGCACCAAGTGTCCAGCCCATCTCGTGCATGAGAAGTCCTTCCTTGGCACCTCTGAGCTCCTCAACACATACAAAGCTTTCATCTGCAGCTTGATGGAATGTACTGTTCTCCCCTCTGGGCTGGTGCACCTGCCTCACACCGAGCTCGGCTTCACTCTGCAGAAACCAAAGCTTTAAGAATCATTGGAATCTCCCGCGATGAAGCTGATTCTGAGGGTCTTTCACTCACTCACCGCAGGCAGGTTGGTGGGCTTTCTATCTTCTACCGACTCCTCTCCGGCCTATACACCCCCTCCCCCCAGCCCTGTCTGTGCTCTGTACCCCAACTATTCCTGCAGGTCGCACAAGATCTGTCAGCAACCCTCTTATGGTTAAACTGCCAAAATCAAGACTCTCGATTCTCCTTCACTCCTTCATTCATTTTTTCTCCCGCCTCTGGAACAAACTCCCTCACTCTCTTCAATCTCACTCCTCCCTCCAGGTCTTTAAAACAGCTGTTCACCACCATCTCCCTCCCTTCCACAGATCTACCGATGTCCCTGTTCTCTGCTGTGTTGTCCTTCCCTCTCTCTCTCCGTCTTTTCTACCACTCCCTTTATTACATGTTATTTGTGTTCGCACTTGTATGAGCCTCGTCTTAGTATCCAAAAAAAAAATAATCTCAGTCAGCATTTCACCAATCTCCTCTCTCAGTTCATCCATTCTCCTTCTGTCCACCCTCTTCGCTCCCACAATCCTCTTGACCCAGTTGTTCTCCCAAACCTGCAGCCTCTGTTGTTGTCTTTCTGTCAGCGCCATCTTCTCCAGACCGTAAAGGTAGACCGACGTTACACATGACATCAGAACCTTCTCTTTCAATCTCCTTGAAATCCTTCTGTCTGACATTATTCCCTCCACGCATTTGCACCCACCTGAATCCTCCTTCTCACCTCTGTCTCTGACTTGTCATCCCCGGTCATTGTTTCCCCCCAGATACTCAAACCCATTTCCTTGGCTGATCCCCTTCCCTTTTCACCTGACATTCGTTTCTTTTCTCTCCTGCCCAACCCACATCACCTTCATCATCTGCTCATGTTTCTCAAATACCTTCTTCCACTCCCCCAGCACTCCACCATAACAACCAGATTATCTTTATACAACATTGCAGAATACCTTTCATGTTTACCTTCCTGCTCACCAGCTCCATCACCATGATAAACATCAATCAGTTCCAAATCACCACAACGTGGAGTAATGAACGTAATGTTGTGAATTTGGGGTAGGGGGGAATATCTAGATCCAGGTAGATTTGCATAGGTAGGTGTTCTGATGATCGTGATAGAAGAACCATCTCGATGTACAGTAAGTCAGGGACCTGTAGCCCGTATGTCGGATTAAGTGTATCTTCGTCCCCGCCATGACGGGGCGGGGCATGTAAAGTAGTTGTCGGGAATATGTTAACTCCATTGTGTGTCGTTCCCTCTGTAAGCATCCCAGTGTTCCTTATCGCAATACATCCCATAGACAGTAGATAGGCCCTTAGTGCACACATTAATTAAATTCCCCCCCTTACAATGACTGACCATAAGAACTGACCAGAAAGGCAAGCAGGCAGCGGCCGCACAGTGGTACACCATGGAAGACGAACACCATGCCAGGCAGGCTGGGAGCCACGCCCAGAAGGGCTCTTGGTTGGTAGAGGGGGAGGGGTGAGCAACAAATACCACACCGATTGGCAGAGCAGGGGAGGGCGTGCGATTGGTCAAAGGAAGGCCAGAGAGCTTCTTCGTGATTGTGGGTGAGAAAGGTAAAGGAGTGACACACTGATTGGCCACCAACCGATGAGACCATGGCCATTCATTGCGGAAGGCGCGAAAGAACTTCCAACAAGCTACACACTGGTTGGAGGAGAAGGGCCGGTGACGTAAAAAGGCGTGAAAGGTGAGAAGTAAGCGAGGCACTGGTTGGTAGAGGGAGAGAGCCGACGTCACACCACGAGTGACAAAACGACTCGCTCGCCGACATTTTCCTCTCTTCCCTTGGCCTCTTCATCTGGACTGTCACTTTAGACTTTTGACCTGTGCTTGCCTTTGGAACTGTGGTGGAGAGACCAGCGCCGACGATCATTCTCCCCTGTTGTTCGTGCTGCTGGTGCCTGCGTGCTGTGCTGTGTAGCGCGGGACGGCCCGTGCAGAGAGGGGTGTTCGCGCCAACGCCCGAACGGTTCGCGCCAACAGGAGTGCGGTCGGACGGCTGCGCTTGGAGCTGACCATCCCGGACAATTCCTGACGGCCACATCCAGACAGATAAGCCCACACAAACCACAACACGACGAGACATTAATTTTATTCATCCTCTCCCATTGTTTTGTATTTGAAATCTGAGCGGGGACGTCCCAATTTAGAATTTAATTTCTTCTGTTGCTTTTCCTTGTTCTCGGGTCCGTATTAAATATTCCTTTTGTACATTCTAAATTCAGCTTTTGGTTTGATTTAATAATTAGCAGGGAGAAGACATCGTTGGGGCCAAAAAGGTAAGCCGCGACATTCTCCCCCAAACCCCTTCTCGCGTGTCGGCCACCATCAATTGGATTGCATAAACACGTTCAAGTAAGCTCGAGTCCATCCGCGATCCCCCGGTCTTAACCAAGGTGCAATCACGCGACAATACCTTTCATGTTTACCTTCCTGCTCACCAGCTCCATCACCATGATAAACATCAATCAGTTCAAAATCAGCACAACGCGAAGTAATGAACGAACAAGCCTTCGTGGACTGTTTTGAACAAAACTCCTTCACCACGACACATCGTAATTGATAATTATGATAACAGTTACACAACCCATCTGATAATTATGGATTTTAAAACACCTGGGTCAATCTCCACCAGATGTTTCACATCACTTGATGAAGACTCAGAATCCAAGATGGCCACCGTCGTAATTCGCGAATGTGAGGGCAACACAAAAAGAGCCATAACCCATCACAGAAAGCTATTTTTGGATCTAGAGCCACCTTCCTCACAGCCCCAGTGGCCTAATGGATAACGCACTGGCCTCCTAAGCCAGGGATTGTGGGTTCGAGTCCCATCTGGGGTGATACCTAGTCTAAAGCAAAATCGAATCACTTGTTCTTGTCGCTCAACCAACACATCGACCTCGTTTCGTCATAATTCCGTCCATAACTTTTTGAGATATCCTGCTCACAGACAAACACGCTGACACTGCCAGGTGTGAAAACATTACCTGCGGCCACCTTCGATGACAGAGGGACCAGATGACATGATGCCATTTTGTATCCATCTAGTGTGGCACATCGAGCATGTGTCGATTTGTGCATCAATTGTGATGTCGTAGTTTTGGAATCGAACTGTCTTTCACTTCACCCAAAAGGAAGATTATATTGTCGCGTTTCTGGCGATTAAAATCCTCCAAGGAACGGATTTCCAAACGGGCTTTAACTCCGAGGCGTTCAATTCAATGTGATGGTATTCGTCATACACGTGTGGAGGGAGTGGGGGAGAAGCCGTAAACTCTTCCCTTCACGAGTCCACCCGACGTCCACGACCCTGCAATACATTATCAAACAACACGGAATAAAAATGTACAAAAATAAACAGGTTTATTAAAGAAAATGCCGGCAACAAAGAAAACACGATAAAACTATATTCCTACTTGGAGCGCTCCCCGCAGACCCGAATACAGACAAAGGATAAAATAACTGGAAAATAAATTGCAATGTTTGTGGCACAAAGCTCAAAGTGGCTGGTGTATCTCGTCAGGAATCGTCAAAGATCGTTTGAGGCTTTGGCGGGAAATGCACGTTCGTTGGCGTGAACCAGGCCTCACTCGCGAACCAGGCCTCACGCGCGAAGTGAACGAGCAGGCGTGCAGCTCGCTCTTCCAGTCGTGCTTGTACTCATAATCTCGGCACGGAAAACTGCCATTACCGGCCCGTGGCTCTTTCTCCTCATGACCAATACCAAGATGTCCTCCTCACGGCCACCAGTAAGATCTCTGAACACGGTCGTTCGCGATGGTGTCCAAAATCAGAAGGGGCGAAAAGATGTCGACACATGACCGTTCACGATGAGATCCACAACGATAAGGACCAAAAGAACGTCGATGCCGAGAGATAAAATGTCGATGCCGAGAGAGACCAAAATGCGACTGTTCACCAACAATGTCCAAAACGAGAAGGGAAGAGAGGGGCAATATTGACTGTTCACCAGGGGTGTATGTACGGAAAATAGTGCCTGGGGCAAGCACTGAAATTGCGCCCCTGCCCAAACATCTGACACCCATCTTTTGGATAACTTTACCATAAAATCAGCTCAAAAATAGAAGTCAAGCTCGTTAATCTTTTAAATAACAAATTATTGCACTACATGAAAATTACAACTGCACCTTCCTTGCTTTCACTGATGCAAATTGGTCTATGATGTGCACAAAGTCAGTTTTTTCAGTTTCTTCTCTTTCTACACTCAGCAGAGCAAGATCACAGAGTCTGCCTTGACCCATGGAGGCTCTCAAATACGAAAGTATTAGTTTTAACTTGCTGAATGATCTCTCACAGCTGGCGATGGAAACTGCGATGGTTCGCATTATTTGAATAGCAATGCGAAGATTGGGGAAGACGCTCTCATCTCCATACTGAACAGTTAATTCGAGAAGCTCTTCAGGTCTTGATATTTTCATGTTGGCCTGACTTGATAGCAACATTCTGCAATCCAAAATTTCTTCATATCGCTGCTGTCCATCAACATCAGAGCTGTACAATTCGCCCAAATTTTCGCACTTCTTCTTTAGGTCGTTACTGTCGGCGCCGTGACACAGTCCCTCGACCTCGAGAAGGAACCCAAACTTGGCGTCAGTGTCGTGCAAACGAGCGAACCTTTCATCCATTTCTCTGTGAAGACGGTCGAGTGTTCCCTTCATGACTCTTTCCATTTCCTCCTTGGCTGTTAACCCAGCGTCTCGCGAGTTCTCATCAGCCATTCGTTTCTTTCGTCTCTGACGTCTTTCAACTTCAATATTCCATTCTTGCCAGAGACCGAATCCTTCTTCGAGTGACTCACTGACCAACACTTCTCTTTCATCATGAAAATGATCTCGGAGGGCTTTCAAATCCAGGGCAGCATCGTGGAAGTTCATGCTAGGATCCTGCAGCCTCTTTTGAATACGGCCAATGTGAAAGTACTTTGTTCCAAAATCCCAGCAAAGTCAGAAAATCGTAACTCAACATGTGGCGATACAGCTGCCTTGCGTCACTTCTTGTTTCACTGGTCTTGTGTTCATTGACTATCATGTCCTGGAGAACTTGAAGTATCTCCTCAAGGTACTTGTTGACGGGCTTCACTGCTCCTGTCCTTGCACTCCACCTGGTTTCGGACTCCGACTTAACAACCACAGGCACGGCGTTTTTGAGTTTTTCCCAGCGCTGTGTTGAATGAGAGAAGAACACGTAGAGAGCTTCGATGGTTCCAAAAAACGTGACCATCATTGTATCCTGCTTGGCTGCATGTACACCCACCAAGTTGAGTGAGTGATTGTCGCAATTCACAAACACTGCCGGGTTGTTTTTCTCACGTATTCTTTGATGAACACCACTTCTGTGGCCAGCCATCACAGCAGCGTTGTCATAGCACTGTGACCGACGATCTTGTAGCTCCATTTCGTCCTTCTCTAGCTGTTTCAAGATGTCATCAACCAAGCTCTCAGCATCCTTCTGGCCTATCTGGATAAATCCAAGGAAGGACTCTCTAACACGGACTGTTTTCTCTCAAAATCAACTTCCACATACTTCACTCCTTCTGACATCTGCTCACGGTGTGCCTGATCAGGAGTCGAGTCGAACATGAGACCATAGTACTTGGCTTTACGAATGCTTCTCAGTAAACTCTGGCGAACAGTGGATGCCATCATGTGGATGAATTCGTTCTGGACACCCGGTGAAAGATAAGACGTGGATCCAGGATGACTTTCCACATGAGTGAGGTGTTTTTTCATGACAGGGTCAAAGATGGCCATTGGTTTCAGTAAGCCAAGGAAATTTCCCACATTGGAGTCATCGTCCAGCTGAAGTGACTCCCTGGGTCCTCGCAAAGCCAGGTTCTGAGCCGCAAGGAATTTTATGCAGTGAAGGATTCTCGTCAAGATATCATGCCACTTCTGCTTTTCCTTCTCAATCTGTGACTGAAGTTCCGCGTCAATAACTCCTCTGTTTTCAGCTAAATTTCTTTCCATTTCTTTCCACTGTGTGAAGCACTCCCGATGATGATCTTTGCATTTTCATGAACACCAATCCTTTCAGGTGCTTTCCACTGGTTGAAGCCACTTTCCTGCTCCAATGAGGATTGATGGTCTGACCAGGAACGGGAATGGAGAAGACAACAGATACAAAATGCAGACGTTTTAGAAGGGGAATAGACCAGCCATGAGCGAGTCACTTCCTCACCACGACCATTTCCCAATTTCCTCTTGAACCAAGTTTTGTTCATTGAGCAGTTATTTGTTGGTAGGAAAGGCCCCTCACTGTTCTGGAAACACTTCGAACCCAGCTTTATTATTTCTGTTCTCAACGCGTCAGGCAGAATTGCTTTTCCAGTATTCTTGTCGAACTTCAGAAGTCCAATGTCATGCTGTTCAATCACTTCTGGAATGACAGTTCGAGGCTCTTCGACATCATCCAGTTCACTAGGTTCAGTGTCGTCAGGTTCAATCTCGTCAGGTAAAATCTCGTCAATAAACTCAACATCACCACGACCACCATCGTCTCCCCCTCCTGTCATGTCCACGTTCTCTCTGGCAGCCTCACTTTTAATCTCGTCATACTCGGATTTATCTGACTTGACTTCCTCCTCGGCTTGTGACGCATTTGTACTTGATCCACCTTCGGATTGTAACAAACTTGCAGCAGGTGCAGGCGACTCCATGGACGTGTCGAACAACTTGTTCCGGGCTTTTCAAAGAAGGGCATGAAGAACTTGCTCGACTTCTTGGCTTCCTCCGTCTTCAACTTTCGTCTCTTCCGTCCTTCAGCTCCACTTTCTTCTACTTCGTGAAGAAACGTTTCATGGTCTTCTTACACAATGCTCTGACATAAGGAAATGGCACTTTTAATAAGAACATTAAATTTCACAGATTTTGCACAAAATTCTAGACGACCTCCCCAGTTTGCGCAGGAGAATGGACTTACTGCCAGTTGGCACTGAGCAGTGGTACTGTGATGTAGGTGGTCATGTAGGTGGTCATGGTCATGCCTCTCGGCCAGCACTGTATTTTTACCGAATAATTTATATAAGTGGTTTAACAATCTAGGCATCCGAGTACTTCTCACCCATGATAATCAGACAGATCATACATCTGAAGAAAATTCTTTTTTCACGATCCGAGGATGGCTTGTCTGACTTGAATAGAAACTGCTCAGTGGTGCCCCCCTTTAAGTGGCGCCCAGGGCACGTGCCACACCTGCCATACCTTAGGTACGCCACTGCCGTTCACTATGGTATCCAGAACGAGAAGGCGCAAGAGGAGAAAATGTCGGCCAGAGCGTTCTTTTATCGTCCAGGCTCTGACATCATCTCAACACTTCTACGTGTCCGACCCGGTCAGTGAGTTCCAACTTACCAGTGCTTGTGCCAATCAGACCCCAGACTAATCACTCCTCTTTGGGGCGTGGCTCTCGGCCTGCCTGTGGTGATGTAGTGGCTGCGGCGCCAGCGGTATTGTTCGATGCCTGATTTCCGGTTGGTTTTTTAATGATTGTGTTTAATGGGCGATTTCTGGCTCGGTGTCCAGTGCGGTGTCATAAGGAACAGAGGAATAAATTACAGATGCAATTACAAACAGTGAATCAATTACCCATAATCCCTCGCCAATTAGCAAGCCCCACCCCTCTGACAGGGCCGAAGATACACTCCTCCACGATGCACGGTCGACTGGATACCTACTTATGATACATTGAGGTTTTTCTTCTTCATGACAGTCGGAGCACATTGCCTATGCAGTCTACCTGGATTAAGGTATCCCTACCACCCACAAATGTAACAATATTTATCCCACAGGAACCTCGAAAAAAATGTTGAACGCTGATTTATTTCAGGAAAGCTGCTTTGATGCCGACCAACACCATGGAGTGAATCCCAAACAAGTAAATGAAAAAACATCTTTTCGGGACACAAACTTTTATTTTTGAGAAGGTTTCGAACCTTTTTTTTGAATATGCATTAAATTTTGATAAAAGAAAATGTACCAGAAAAGTGGACCATCGGCCAAATTTCAGCTCTCTAGGACGTATGGAACCAATAAAACAAACGGCTCAAAGATTAGAAACGGGACCAACAAGCAAAGTTCAGATGAAGTTAAATAAAAGTGTATAATAATACAAAAATACCACTTGATGAAGACTCAGAATCCAAGATGGCCACCGTCATAATTCGGGAATGTCAGGCAAACACAAAAAGAGCGATAACCCGTCACAGAAAGATAATTTGGGATGTAGAGCCACACTTCACACAGCCCCAGTGGCCTAATGGATAAGGCACTGGCCTTCTAAGACCAGGGATTGTGGGTTCGAGTCCCATCTGGGGTACTATTTATTTCAAAGCAAAATCTAATCGCTTGTTCTTTTTGCTCAACCAACACATCTGCCTCATTTCGTCATAATTCCGTCCATAACTTTTTGAGATATCCTGCTCACAGCCAAACACGCTGACATGGCCAGGTGTGAAAACATTACCTGCGGCTACCTTCGATGACAGAGGGACCTCGGTTCGAGATCAATTTTACAAATCCTACTGCTGTAGGCCACAAGAAAATAAGGCAATTCTTCTCTGTGTTTTTGTCCATCCACAAATTCTTGATATTGTTACAGACGCGGCCTTTAGATGTTATATTGACCGAGCGGTGGTGTATTTAACCGCGTCCGAACAGTTACTCCCCGATTAAAACCCGATTCCACCCGACGTTGACCAGATCGCCCCACAGATATTCAATCGGGAAATCTCTAAAGCGACCGAAAGAGAAGGAAAAAGAAGAAGAAGAAGAATACGGAGGAAGAACAGGTTTTATTATACACACACAAGCAATGGATGGAAGAAGCAGTAACACAGCGAATCCTTAACTTACACTATTCATTTTTACTTAGCCCCAAGACAAACGAACAGGACAGGACGTTCACACTTACTCAGGGGATAATTGCAGGCAGGTAGGCTTGAGATGGATCGCTTGGTCGGGAGCGCGCAGTTCGCAATCCCTCGCGGTTTTGGCGGGAAACCCTCCGTCGTGTATCCACCGCGGTAGACGCCCCGCGCTGGTTCGGCACTCCTGCTCCCCTTCCTGGGGCGGGGCCGTCTCCCTCCTTTCAGCGCGTCTCTCCAAAGCTGGTCTCCTTGCCGAGTACCTCTCCTCTTTGGCTTGGAGCGTTTCGCATCTCACCGCCTCCCTTTGGTGCAGCCTCGTTGCTCCTCTCCCAGGGTCAGCTCCAGCTCTTCTCCAGTCATCTCTCATCTGGTAAAGCAGTCCCTTGCAGTCACTTTTATCACCTCGAGCGAAATCAAGCCGCCGACTCCGAGGGCACGCCTACCGGGTCACTCACCGCGGTGTTGATTGGCTGTTAGGGCTGGTTCACTCCTTCCCTCTTACGACGAGGTGGAGACACGCCTTTCTTCCCCAACCTTACCTCGTGGCCAATGGTGGTTTGAAGAAAACCAGCCAAAATGCGGAAGGCAATTGGAAGGGAGGTTTTGGGGAAATTGGAAGGGCCTACGCTTATTTTGTTTGATACAATGCAAAGTCAATCTAGTGGGAAAACACATACTTAGCCTACATGGAATAAGGAAATACACTATTTAAAAGATATATCGTGACCTGCGTGTATATTTCATGCAATTAACTAGGACGCCGACTGCGACCATTATTTA
This sequence comes from Myxine glutinosa, assembly GCF_964187855.1. Classification (NCBI taxonomy): domain Eukaryota; kingdom Metazoa; phylum Chordata; class Myxini; order Myxiniformes; family Myxinidae; genus Myxine; species Myxine glutinosa. Next base: position 15,719,862 of record NC_136265.1, read on the forward strand.
CATTAACAGGGTGTTACCGTACTTTTGTAACGTTCACATTGTAACGTTTCCACATTCGTTACACGGCACCCCCCTTTCTTCAGGTCCGTCCTCGGGCCTATTAGACTTTAACTTAGTGTGACACGTAGGTGTAATTCCCTCTACAATTAACCTGACCCTGAGTGTGACAATTTTAAAACACAAATAAGTATGTCCCCCTATTGCATTGCATCCTGTCTAACAGACTCAAGCCCACAGCTAACCGAATTACGGAATTATTCTCAAACTATACATTTACGGTGGGGAGCATTATTTACAATGACGTGATTTCTTATTTACAACGCAACCCAGGACCTGTGTTTTTTTTTTTTTTTTCCTTTTTAGGGAACAAGAGAAAGAAATTCCTGTTGGGAGGGAGGAGACAGCACGCATTGCATCGATGCACCAGTACCAATACCACCAAAGCACCCAAACACCACAAAGCACCCAAAAGCACCATCCGGTGCGGTCACCATGGTTCATAATAAACACAACAAAACAACTGGTGGTGGTCTTCTCTTCCTCTGCTGGGCCGATGTTCTTCCCGACGTCTTCTGGCTTCATGCGGCCTATTTGGACATAATAAAAAGCACAACTTGTGTCCATTTTTATTTAGGGCCTCAGGGGCCAACTAAGGGTGGTCCACCTGTTTGGCATAGGTGCCACCTTACCGAGGTCCGCAAGCAAGATTCCCTGGCCACTATGGCCGGTTTCCAACAGAGGTGCCCTGCCCCAGAACCTGGGGTCCATCAAGTGGTACTTGGCCGCAGAACAGCGGTCCATAATGTGGTACATCAACGCAATGCATGCTGGTTCTGGGAATCTCGGGCGCACAATGGCCACCTCACGCACGCTCCCATCGGCACCCAATGGCGCACAGGTCATGTGGGAGACAAAAGAAAGACAATTGAGCGAGGGGTAAGGTCACAAGGGTACACGTCCATAAGGCAATGCAAGGTGAAATGCGTACGGAGGCCGAAGTGAGAAAGCTCGTCCCTACCGTACGTCACCCCCCTGTCACCTACCCGACCCTTGTTCTCACCCCATATGTACAAAAATCTACACATTTACAAATTCGTCACTACTGTCACGTCTTCCCCATATTTCCCTTATACCAAATTCGTCCCCACAATCCCGTTACTTCAAAATTTGCCATCACCAATTCATCATCAATCCTCATAAGGAGGGAGAGATGGAATTACGCACAATGTCACACCCACGTCATGATGCGTCTCACAATCCAAACATTTGCATCATAAAAAATAATCAAAACATGGCATGGTGTGGAGTACCTGTCACCTCAGGTGAGTGGATGCAGATGGTGCGAGGAGATCCTTCATCCTAACTATCCTCTAAATGACTTTAACACACTTTACACTACCCGGGGTCTTTCCCTGCCAATCCATTGGCCAACTTACACTATGGGTTCTAATAACCAATTCCCATTGGCCAAACTGTGGTGCTCCTCAATTTGGGGTCTCACTCCCCCGATTCATCTCCCGGTGCTCTAGCACAATTTCTGGGCTGCGACGTGTACCTCTCCCAACAGGTCTACCCACCTGCACACCTCCACCACTGTAGTTGCCACCCGAGCTTACCTAGCTCCTCACCCTAACCTAACTACCTGGGGACAGCCCCTCTCCTGGCTCTGTCACCCCATGGTGCCCTCTGGCACTGGGCTACCCGGGTCCGTCCTCCGGATCCTCGGGCCCCATCCACAACAACTACTACCGGCTCCCAGAGCCCACCTGCGGCCTCACCTGGCCGACATCCTCACAGTGGTGGGGTGCCCAAACCAACTACTCACACTAACAGGCTACACGCCCAGCCATTTCCACAACACCAATGCACCCATCCATATACCATTCTGTCACCCGCACCACAGATGCCAATATCCAACCACAATTTACCTGTACCCTCTACCTAACACTTACACTACCCGCCCCGGGTATCCGTGATGGGGGTCCACTCTTCCCCCATTCACACCTTCGCACCATCCACTCCACTCCACAATTTCCACCATTCTCACTCCACGACCATCCATTCCAATCCTCCAGACCATTTATTCCATACAGCTGTCTTTCATTCACCTGTCGTTGCACACCTGTGCAATCCTACCTGGTGCCACCTGCACCCTCCTCCTCTTCCTGGACCATTTGGTCAACACAACACGCAATCACCACTACTTCCTCATACACTGCTCCATTCACCTGTCAGTTGCACACCTGTGCAATCACACCTGTTCCATTCTCACCTGTTCAATCCTCACACACACGGCATCATCTCAGCTAACTACTCCCCTCTGAAACTTGCGCTTCCCAGTCGTCCCTTTAAACTATTGCGCTCCCACGTCATTATAATCCACACTAATCTACCTGCGTCCCCACTACAGGTATCAGTCACTAACTAAACCTTATCGTCACCTAATGTCATCTTCTAGGGCCCTACAATATAACCTAACCCACCCGGGCTAGTTTTCACTGCCATACACCCCATAAGCTATTGCTCCTTTGCCCCATCCTGTGAGGGATGGTGGAATTGCCATCCCACCACATCGGGGGTCTTTCACTATCAATTTTGTTCGTCCAGATTCCAACCAATTCAAAAATTTTCCATTTACTGCCAATTCTATTCACTTTTCTAAATTTCGTTTTAAATCACTATCACTATCACGATCACCATCATCACAGTCCGCTATATCCTAGCCTCGGTGCGTCATGACATCATTAAACTCGGCTTCGTAAAGCCGAGCAATGAATTCGGGTGGTTTGGTTGCCTGCAGGTTGAATCCGTCCGGCTTTCGGTTCAAGGGAGGTGGTTTGGTTGGACCGAGATTCCACGCACTATCTCGGCGCGGCACCTTGCGGTCCCGGGCCCGATGGCTCAATCTCCCCCGGTCGGAACCCCGTCCCCACGAGGGGGCACCGTTCCGCCTCCTCCCACTCGCCCTTGAACCGGACCGGTCGCCTCGCCCGGCAAAGCCCGGACTCGACCGTGCGGGGCGGGGCCAAGCCCGAATCGGCAACGACGCTTCGAAGAGAACTAGAGAAGCGACGCAGCATCGACCCGCGCCGGGCCTCGCACCCAACAGAGCACCCCCCCTCGCACCGAGCGCTCGCATCGGCTATCCGTCGCTCTAACCACTAAACCGGTCACCGTCGGTGCTTTACTTGCATACTTACAAGCATACGCTACCCCTTTCACCCTCACAAACCTGGCGTTCCAACGCCGTCCGTACATTCCACCAACGCTCTCTCTGTTACACACCACACCTCTTGCGCACACTTTGGTCCACACCTCTCCTCCGTTACGTCCTCCGTAACACTCACCATGGGCGTGCACTCTTGCATCCACCCACTAACGCGCTCACATGGGCTCTCCCACACCCGCGCCATGACCAATTCAGGTGTGCTTTCTCGCACACGTTCCACCACCACCTTACTCTCCGTGTCACACTTCGTACACCCCGACGTGCATTCTCGCTCGCACTCGGTTTCACACTCGCGCTCCGATGTGCCCTCTCGCACCTGCGCCATCACCAACTCACTATTCGTGTCACACTCCGTACACCCCGACGTGCATTCTCGCTCGCACTCGGTTTCACACTCGTGCTCCGATGTGCCCTCTCGCACCTGCGCCATCACCAACTCACTATTCGTGTCACTCTCCGTACACCCCGACGTGCATTCTCGCTCGCACTCGGTTTCACACTCGTGCTCCGATGTGCCCTCTCGCACCTGCGCCATCACCAACTCACCATTCGTGTCACTCTCCGTACACCCCGACGTGCATTCTCGCTCGCACTCGGTTTCACTCCCACACTTTATAACACACCCACTCGCCGACGCACACTTTTTTCTCCCACGCGTGCCATTTCCACTCACACGGGACCCTTCACCAACGCCCGGGTGCCATATCGATCCCAATCGCGAGACAATTCTTTTGTCGCCAAACATCCTCTTACAAAATCTCCCCGCACAATACACAACAGCACGACTCACCTGGGGGATCCTTTTCTCCACGCGAACCTGCAAACTTCCATTCGGGTTAAGCACAGCATCGTGATGTGAGCAGGGACTTTGTACATAATCCATTTCTCCCTGCAATTCCCGGGCTACCTCCGTCATCTCTTCAATTTTAATTCCCGCTACTGCTTTTTCTTTATTAACCTCGACGACCGTTGGCTTTAATAAAACACCCTCCTCTACCTCAGCGGTCGCCGGCTTTTCTAAACCCCGTGTCGCGATTCCTACCCCCGTCATTGTACCCGTGCTTTCCTCCGCTTCGCTCAACCAGCGCTTTTCGACCCGCGTTACTTCCTTGTGCACCCCTGGGACCCTTTCGCCCAACTTGCGGTCTCTGTCCCTCTGCTCCCTTTCCTCCCTATCGGCCCTCATTCTGTTTTCTATTCGTTCCATAATGTCGTTTTCTCTCTGCATTTCCACCATGAATTGGGCCATGAAGGCTCGCATGTACCCTGGCATCTCTGGCTTGGCTGCCGCGACCACGAGCGCGGCTAACTTTGGTGCCGCAATAACCATGTGCGCGAGAGCGCCATTTTGTGCGTCTGAAACCTCCGCAACCACACCTTCTTTACTCTCCTCCACCATTTTCCCCACTTACATTTCCCCGAGGTCCTGGGTCGATTCCACCCTGTCTATCTCTCCCATCGACATCCGATCGCCTTGATTGTCCATGGCACGATCTCAAAATTCGGGTTTTGCTTTATAAAACAAAATAAATTTCGGCAGCTTGTAATTTTGAGCGCGTTAAGCGCGCTTCGGGTCCGATTTCGGGTCCGATCTCCCTCCTCGACACCAATTGTTACTCTAATAGTACAATTGGTGTTCCAAAATTTGGGCCTAACAAATTTAGTCCCAGGTCCGAATTCCACTCCTCGACACCAAATGTTACAGACAATTTGTACAATTTGGTGTCCAAAATTTGGTCCAGGGTTCCAAATCCCCACTCCTGACTACCAAATGTTACAGACGCGGCCTTTAGATGTTATATTGACCGAGCGGTGGTGTATTTAACCGCGTCCGAACAGTTACTCCCCGATTAAAACCCGATTCCACCCGACGTTGACCAGATCGCCCCACAGATATTCAATCGGGAAATCTCTAAAGCGACCGAAAGAGAAGGAAAAAGAAGAAGAAGAAGAATACGGAGGAAGAACAGGTTTTATTATACACACACAAGCAATGGATGGAAGAAGCAGTAACACAGCGAATCCTTAACTTACACTATTCATTTTTACTTAGCCCCAAGACAAACGAACAGGACAGGACGTTCACACTTACTCAGGGGATAATTGCAGGCAGGTAGGCTTGAGATGGATCGCTTGGTCGGGAGCGCGCAGTTCGCAATCCCTCGCGGTTTTGGCGGGAAACCCTCCGTCGTGTATCCACCGCGGTAGACGCCCCGCGCTGGTTCGGCACTCCTGCTCCCCTTCTTGGGGCGGGGCCGTCTCCCTCCTTTCAGCGAGTCTCTCCAAAGCTGGTCTCCTTGCCGAGTACCTCTCCTCTTTGGCTTGGAGCGTTTCGCATCTCACCGCCTCCCTTTGGTGCAGCCTCGTTGCTCCTCTCCCAGGGTCAGCTCCAGCTCTTCTCCAGTCATCTCTCATCTGGTAAAGCAGTCCCTTGCAGTCGCTTTTATCACCTCGAGCGAAATCAAGCCGCCGACTCCGAGGGCACGCCTACCGGGTCACTCACCGCGGTGTTGATTGGCTGTTAGGGCTGGTTCACTCCTTCCCTCTTACGACGAGGTGGAGACACGCCTTTCTTCCCCAACCTTACCTCGTGGCCAATGGTGGTTTGAAGAAAACCAGCCAAAATGCGGAAGGCAATTGGAAGGGAGGTTTTGGGGAAATTGGAAGGGCCTACGCTTATTTTGTTTGATATAATGCAAAGTCAATCTAGTGGGAAAACACATACTTAGCCTACATGGAATAAGGAAATACACTATTTAAAAGATATATCGTGACCTGCGTGTATATTTCATGCAATTAACTAGGACGCTGACTGCGACCATTATTTACATTACAGGGTGGTACCGTACGTTTGTAACGTTCACATTGTAACGTTTCCATTGTAACGTTTTCACATTCATTACACTTCCTCCAAAATTGTTACACACTTCTCAAAATGTTACACACTGTAGGCCACAAGAAAATAAGGCAATTCTTCTCTGTGTTTTTGTCCATCCACAAATTCTTGATATTAAAACGCTTGATATTAAAACGATGTCGGCACACTCCAACAGATTTTCCATACGTGGAGCGAGGTACCAACACTCCCCATATACTCAGCGTCGTGATAACTTGCAATTTGACGCCATTTTCTATCCATATTGCATGCCACATCTGACATGATGCCATTTTGTATCCATCTAGTGTGGCACATCGAGCACGTGTCGATTTGTGCATCAATTGTGATGTCTTCGTTTTGTAATCGAACTGTCTTTCACTTCACCCAAAAGGAAGATTATATGGTCGCGTTTCTGGCGATTAAAATCCTCCAAGGAACGGATTTCCAAACGGGCTTTAACTCCGAGGCGTTCAATTCAATGTGATGGTATTCGTAATATGCGCGGGGAGGAAGTGGGGGAGAAGCCGTAAGCTCTTACCTTCATGAGTCCACCTGACGTCCACGACCCTGCAATAAAATAACTCAAACAACACGGAATTAAAATGAACAAAAATAAACAGGTTTATCTATCTATAATTCCAGTAATCTCTGTCTGTCTGTCTGTACGTCTGTACGTTTGTCTGTGACCGCTGTTTCTCGACAACCACGGGTCCGATATACTTTTAACTTGCCAGGTATATTGCTGGGGACCCGAGGATGTGCCTTTTCAAGGTTTCATATTAATCGGACAATTACTTACCGAGCTATGTCCAAAAAACGATTCAACCAATCAGAGAGCAGCGAACGATCGCGTGTGCCGAACGTGGCGGGCACACTCTGCCTCGGATGGCACATTTGAGAGCGTATTCATTTATTTCACGTTTGCAAACTATGTTGGCGTTAAACTATGTTTTACAACTAATAAAAACGAATTTGCGATTCATTCGCTTTCCTGCACGTTTGTGCACGCGATGGCGATTTCTTTACCAAACTCCGGAAGCCGTTCGCTTTGGACCAAACCATTGCATGTAAATAGAGGGGGGGGGATTGTCACCACTCGCAAGCCGTTCGCTTTGGACCAAACCATTTCATGTAAATAGAGGGGGGGGATATAATTTTAGATATAGATATAGTACGGGCATGCCCTAGTTAAAGAAAATGCCGGCAACAAAGAAAACACGATAAAACTATATTCCTACTTGAAGTGTTCCCAGGCAGACCCGAATACAGACAAAGGATAAAATAACTGGAAAATAAATAGCGTTGTTTGCGGCACATAGCTCAAAGCGGCTGGTGTATCTTGTCAGGAATCGTCAAAAATAGTTTGAGGCCCGAGCGGGAAACGCACGTTCGTTGGCGGGAACCAGGCCTCACTAGTGAAGTGAACAAGCAGGCGTGCAGCTCGTTCTTCCAGTCGTGCTTGTACTCATAATCTCTGCACGGAAAACCGCCGTTCCCAGCCCGTGGCTCTTTCTTCTCACGACCAATACCAAGATATCTTCCTCACGACCACGAGTAAGATCTCTGAACACGGCCGTTCGTGATGGTGTCCAAAATCAGAAGGGGCGAAAAGATGTCGGCACACGACCGTTCACGATGAAATCCACAATGAGGATCAAGAGGACGTCGATGCCGAGAGAGATAAAATGTCGATGCTGAGAGAGACCAAATACGACTGTTCACGAACAACGTCCAAAACGAGAAGGGAAGAGAGGGGCAATAACGACCGTTCGCTATGGTATCCAGAACGAGAAGGCGCAAGAGGGGAAAATTTCGGCCAGAGCATTCTCTTATCGTCCAGGCTTTGACGTCATCTCAACACGTCTCCGTATCTGACCCTATCAGCGAGTTCCATGTTACCAGTGCTTGTGCCAATCAAACCCAGTCCAATCACTGCTTTTCGGGGCGTGGCTCTCGGCCTGCCTGTGCCTGTGGTGATGTAGAGGCTGCGACGCCAGCGGTGTTGTTCGATGCCTGAATTCCGGTTGGTTTTTTCATGATTGTGTTCAATGGGCGATTTCTGGCTCGGTGTCCAGTGCGGTGTCATAAGGAACAGAGGAATAAATTACAGCGGCAATTACAAACAGGGAATCAATTACCCATAATCCCTCGCTAATTAACAAGCCCCATCCATCTGATGGGGACGAAGATACACTCTTCACGACACACCGTTTACTGGATCCCTACTTATGGTACATCGAGATTTCTTCTTCTTCATGACAGTCGGAGAACACTACCTATGCAGTCCACCTAGATTAAGGTACCTCTGCCCCCCCACAAATGCAACAATATTTATTCCACAGGAACCTCGAAAAAAAATGTTGAAAGCTGATTTTAAAAAATGAAATCTGCTTTGATGCCGACCGAACACCGTGGAGTGAAATACCAAACAAGTAAACGAAAAAACATGTTTTCGGGATAGACACTTATTTTTTTAAGTTTAAAACTTTTTTTATCATAAAATTTTGATACATCAAAATATACCAGAAAATTGGACAGTGGGCCAAATTTCAGCTCTCGAGGACGTATGGAACCTAGAAAACAAACTGTTCAAAGATTTGAAACGGGACAAACAAACAAAGTTCAGATGAAGTAAAATAAAAGTGTGTAAAAATAACAATAAACAAATAACACATGATGAAACTCAGAATCCAAGATGGCCGCCGTTATCATTCGCCACAATTATTTTAAAATAAATAACATCCCAGATGGGACTCAAACACACAAGGAGGCCAAGGCCTTATCCATTAGACCACTGGGTCTGTACAGAACTTAGCTTCGCAACCCTTTGAGATATCCTGCTCACAGGTAGACAAACAGACGGACAGGAGTGAAAACATTGGCCACCTTCGGTGACGCAGGTAACAGGGAGCGAGATCAATTTTATGAATCCTGCTGCTGTAGGCCGATACAAAATGAGGCAAATATTCTCTGTGTATATGTCCATCCAGTCCTTCTTTCTCTTCTCCTCTTCTTCCCTTCATAAAGGGTGACGTCCAATGGCATCAAGCTCCTGCCCTGCTTTAACCACGATACTTCACGCCTTCCTCAGCAAACTATCTCCACTCTCCAAACACCCCCACCGTACCTCTTCACACAATTCTCCCATCTCAACCGTGGTCTCCGTCTTTTCCTCCGACCTTGTTCCCTCAACCTACCCGCTCTCTTTGCCATTCTCTCTTCCCCCATCTGCACCAAGTGTCCAGCCCATCTCGTGCGTGCGAAGTCCTTCCTTGGCACCTCTGAGCTCCTCACCACATACAAAGCTTTCATCCGCAGCTCAATGGAATACTGCCCTCCCCTCTGGGCTGGTGCACCTGCCTCACACCTAGCTCGGCTTCACTCTGGAGAAACCAAAGCGTTCAGAATTATTGGAATCTCCCGTGATGAAGCTGATTCTGAGGGTCTTTCACTCTCTCACCGCAGGCAGGTTGGTGGTCTTTTCTATCTTCTACCGACTCCTCTCTGGCCTATACCCCCCCTCCCCCAGCCCTGTCTGTGCTCTGTACCCCAACTATTCCTGCAGGTCGCACAAGATCTGCCTGCAACCCTCTTATGGTTAAACTGCCAAAATCAAGACTCTCGATTCTCCTTCACTCCTTCATTCCTTTTTTCTCCCGCCTCTGGAACAAACTCCCTCACTCTCTTCAATCCCACTCCTCCCTCCAGGTCTTTAAAACAGCTGTTCACCACCATCTCCCTCCCTTCCACAGATCTCCCGATGTCCCTGTTCTCTGCTGTGTTGTCCTTCCCTCTCTCTCCGTCTTTTCTACCACTCCCTTTATTACATGTTATTTGTGTCGCACTTGTGTGAGCCTCGACTTAATATCCCAAAAAATAATAATCTCAATCAGCATTTCACCAATCTCCTCTCTCAGTTCATCCATTCTCCTTCTGTCCACCCTCTTCACTCCCACAATCCTCCTGACCCAGTTGTTCTCCCAAACCTGCAGCCTCTGTTGTTGTCTTTCTGTCAGCGCCATCTTCTCCAGACCGTAAAGGTAGACCGACGTTACACATGACATCAGAACCATCTCTTTCAATCTCCTTTAAATCCTTCTGTCTGCCATTATTCCCTCCACCCTCCTCCACGCATTTGCCCCCACCTGAATCCTCCTTCTCACCTCGGTCTCTGACTTACCATCCCCGGTCATTGTTTCCCCCCAGATACTCAAACCCATTTCCTTGTCTGATCCCCTTCCCTTTTCACCTGATATTCGTTTCTTTTCTCTCCTGCCCAACCCACATCACCTCCATTTGCTCCATCTTCTGCTCATGTTTCTCAAATACCTTCTTCCACTCCCCCAGCACTTCCTGCATTTCCCGCCGATTCTCCACCATAACAACCAGATCATCTTTATACAACATTGCCGAATACCTTTCATGTTTACCTTCCTGCTCACCAGCTCCATCACCATGACAAACATCAATCAGTTCAAAATCACCACAACGCGGGGTAATGAACGTAATGTTGTGAATTTGGGGTAGGGGGGAATATATAGATCCAGGTAGATCTGCATGGGTAGGTGCTCTGATGATCGTGATAGAAGAACCATCTCGATGTACAGTAAGTCAGGGACCTGTAGCCCTATGTCGGATTAAGTGTATCTTCGTCCCCGCCACGACGGGGCGGGGCATGTAAAGTAGTTGTCGGGAATATGTTAACTCCATTGTGTGTCGTTCCCTCTGTAAGCATCCCTCTGTAAGTGCAGAGAGGGGTGTTCGCACCAACGCCCGAGCGGTTCGCGCCAACAGGAGCGCAGTCGGATGGCTGCGCTTGGAACTGACCATCCCGGACAATTCCTGACAGCCACATCCAGACAGATAAGCCCACACAAACCACAACACGACGAGACATTAATTTTATTCATCCTTGCCCATTGTTTTGTATTTGAAATCTGAGCGGGGACGTCCCAATTTAGAATTTAGTTTCTTACGTTGCGTTTCCTTGTTCTCGGGTCCGTATTAAATATTCCTTTTGTACATTCTAAATTCAGCTTTTGGTTTGATTTAATAATTTGCAGGGAGAAGACATCGTTGGGGCCAAAAAGGTAGGCCGCGGCATTCTCCCCCAAACCCCTTCTCGCGTGTCGGCCACCATCAATTGGATTGCATAAACGCCTTCAAGTAAGCTCAAGTCCATCCGCGATCCCCCGGTCTTAACCAAGGTGCAATCCCGTGACAATACCTTTCATGTTTACCTTCCTGCTCACCAGCTCCATCACCTTGATAAACATCAATCAGTTCAAAATCAGCACAACGCGAAGTAATGAACGAACAAGCCTTCGTGGACTGTTTTGAACGAAACTCCTTCACCACGACACATCGTAATTGATAATTATGATAACAATTACACGACCCAACTGATAATTATGGATTTTAAAACACCTGGGTCAATCTCCACCAGATGTTTCACATCACTTGATGAAGACTCAGAATCCAAGATGGCCACCGTCGTAATTCGCGAATGTGAGGGCAACACAAAAAGAGCCATAACCCGTCACAGAAAGATATTTTGGGATCTAGAACCACCTTCTACACAGCCCCAGTGGCCTAATGGATAAGGCACTGGCCTCCTAAGCCAGAGATTGTGGGTTCGAGTCCCATCTGGGGTGCTATTTATTTTAAAATAATTTTCAGGCAGATGTGAGTGTGAGTGTGAGAATGATAAGCTTGATAAATCTCGTCCTTATTTTAAAATACTAGTACACCCGCTCACTACGGGAGGGGCAAGAAGGGTCATCCTACTTTGGGGTATATCGATTACAGTCGATCTATGGTCGGGTCTCAAAGACATTGGGTGTGTTAATTTACCAAGTTTCTTGTGGAGACAGCCTGGTGTTGGCTTAGTGGTTAGGGTGCCAGCTCGGGATCCTAGAGTCCTGGGTTCGAATCCCGGTCTGATTGCTGAATTAACACCAGGGGGGTTGACTCAGCCTGTCATCCTTCCGAGGTCAGCAAATTGAGCACCAATTCACTGGTAATTCCCTGGGTGTTGCAAGAGTCGACTAACAGGGTTGGCGGCAGGACGGGCATCCTGGAAGGGCCGTAAAACATTGCTTCAAAAGGTGTGGCAAGAGTCGACTAACAGGGTTGGCGGCAGGAATGGCATCCGGGAAGGGCCGTAAAACATTGCTGCAAAAAGGGGACCGTGGTGCCCGAAATCGGCCAACCCCTGCTCTGCAGGGAAAAATGGCCTCTAAAGGTGGCTCTTGTGGAGAAGATCGCCAAGTGGTTTAAACATTCGAACTAAGCACTCCATTGAAAACCGTTAAGGAACGGCTGGCTTGGCAAGCGCTAGCTAGCTGCTTGGTAAATGAGCACATCCTGGTCTTCCTCCCTTTGTTTCGTTTTAAACAGAAGGAATGAGTTTCAAAAGTTCGCTACGAATAAATGCCACGGTAGCAGGAGAAAGGACCATGTTATGAACTCAACATTTGTGGGGTAGAAAGAGCACGGTAGATCTTCGCTCAGTTCTGTGAGTAAACCTTACTTCACGGATGTCGGGATTCCTCCAAATTTATCCAATTAGTGTTATAAAGAGCAATAGCGACTGTTTAAAAAGCAAATCATACGTGTTTGTGGTTTATAATATTTTTACTTCCTGTAGAGGTTGTTGCTCCCACGGAAACGCCATTATCTATCTATAATTCCAGTAATCTCTGTGTGTATGTTTGTTTGTATGTTTGTATGTTTGTATGTTTGTATGTTTGTCTGTGACCGCTGTTTCTCGACAACTACCGGTCCGATATACTTGAAACTTGCCAGGTATATTGCTGGGGACCCGAGGATGTGCCTTTTCAAGGTTTTAAATTAATCGCAGAAGTAGTTACCGAGCTATGTCCAAAAAACGATTCAACCAATCAGAGAGCAGCGAGCTATCATGTGTGCCGAACGTGGCGAACAGACTCTGCCTCGGATGGCACATTTGAGAGCGTATTCATTTATTTCCCGTCGGCAAACTATGTTGGCGCTATGTTGGCGTTAAACGATGTTTTAAAACTAATTAAAACTAATTTGCGATTCTTTCGCTTTCCTGCGATATGCGACCTTCCGGAGCTCCTGTGAGAGCGTGTGCCATTACGGATAGTACGGGTACGGGCATGCCATATGTTGGCGTTAAACTATGTTTTAAAACTAATTAAAACCATTTCATGTAAATAGAGGGGGGGGGTGGGGGGGGGATTGTCACTGTACTCGCAAGCCGTTCGCCGTTCGCTTTGGCGTTGCGAATGGACCAAAACATTTCATGGACCAAACCATTTCATGTAAAGCGTTCGCCGTTCGCTTTGGCGTTGCGAATGGACCAAAACATTTCATGAACCAAACCATTTCATGTAAATAGAGGGGGGGGATATAATTTTAGATATATATATATAGTACGGGCATGCCCTAGTAACTATAAGCTAACACGTTATCACTGCAGGAAAAACGCTTTGGGGAAGTGGGACATTATTCGTATTAATATTGTTTTGTCTTAACACTAATAATATGTGATTATCATTAATTTTGTTATTAAAAGCGTCTTTGGAAAAACGCCACGATAAAGTTAACTTAATATGGCTATACACCTCAACACGCAACCCATTCACAGCATTGGTGGGGAAATCCCGCTCGGGGGAGAAAACACCCTTGGGGAGGGAGGCTAATGAATGTGCTACAACCTTCATTATGTAACCCTTGGTCATTCTGTCAAGTTTGGTTGAGATTGGATAAGTAACGACGGAATGTATTGGCATCAAAAATTAATCACACAGACGGTGTATTTTAGTATGACGATTGTCGTTTTAAAATATTGTCGTGTGGACAGCTCTGTGAAGACAGAACGTCCACGGATGCAATCGAGCTTAATGAGGCGACAATCAATTCAATGGCGGATCATACACGAGAAGGGGGGTTTGGGGGAAATGCCGCGGCTTATCTTACGGCCCCGCGCAGTCTTCACCTGCAAAAAGTAACTCACGAACGAACACGGAATTTATGGTACAAAAATAAATATTTATTAAACGGAACCGAGAACAATGAAACGTGACGATAAAACCGAAACTCCTCTGATGGAGCGCTCCCACACTTCACTTCAAATACACAACACAGGAAGAATGAATCAAATAAAACGTTGTTTTGGTGTGATGCGTCTTATCTGTCTGGCAGTCAGGTCCATCCAGGCTCGTCGTTCAGGCCCCAAGCGTGCAGTCTGGGCACGGCTCTGATCCTCAGGAACTGCTCGGCCGTCGGCGCGACCAGGCCTTGATGACACCTCTCACTCACACGCTGACGGGCCAACGTCCGCGGCAAGCCTCCATCCCCGCGCGATGAATAACCAGGGCGGATGATCGTCGGCGCTCAACAGGCAAAGGTCCACACGGAAACAAGAAGGCAAGAAGGGAAGAGAAAGGCGGAGGCGAAGATAGGCAGAGGCGAAGGGGCGAAGAGAGACGAAGGAAGAGCGGGTCGAAGAACGAAGAGCTGAAATGTCGATCTTCTCTCACTTTTATCAGACGTCCATTGACGTCAGCTCTCTATCTCCCCCAATCAGTGCGTCGTTTCTTGGTGGTCTTTCGCGCCTTCTCGCGTCACTGGTGCTTCTCCTTCAATCAGCGCGTCGCTTGTTGTGGCTCTTTCACGCCTTCCTCACTGATTGGCTGAGGTGTCATCGGTCGGTGGCCAATCAGTCTGCCGCTTCCTTCCACCAATCAGTGGCCAGCTTCTTACCCCGTGGTGCGATCTTCCCATCAAAGCCCCTTCGACCAATCACGCGCGAAGTGGGCGTGTCCTCAGCCTGCCTTGCACGATGTTTGCCTGCTGTGGCTGACTGCGGCCCCATAGGCGGTGCCCCGAACTGGCCTCCTGCCTGTTCTTCCTGTAAGTCTTGTGGCGGCGGGGGAACTAATTAATGTGGTACTAATGGATCTAGCTAACGTGTGTGATGTGCTGCCATGCGGGACAAAGGAATGATCACCAGGTCTGACACACAGGGGAATTAGCTTAGTCCCTATTCTACCTATCATCCGACCATCCTCGTATGATCACAGGTACACACTTGATCCGACATTTGGGCGAGATAGGTCCTCTTCTTATTTACATCGAGATGGTTCTAGCTACCCACGACAACCGGAGCATGATACTTATACAGATCTACCTAAATCTATATATGCCCCTTACCCCAAAATTCATAACAATATCAATACAAATGAGGGATTTATTCATAATGGTTCTTCTTAACCTATGAAGGGAATAGTTACCTGTGGGTTATGAAATAGGTCAATGGAACAACACTCGGTAGAGTGCAAACCTCCGCAATACTGAACAGTTTATGTTTAGTATCCCACTGATAGGCCGTCGGTTTGGTTGTAATCAGCACGTACGTCAGTGGGTTGTTGTCCGTATCAACAGTAAAGGAGAGGGCATGATAAAGATAATTCCGACACCCGTTCACAAACAGCCCACTTCAAGGCCAGGAATTCCAACTTCCCGGAGTGAAGGTGGTACTTCCGCTCAGCAGGTGTGAGAATCCTTGACCCATAGGTGATCACGCGGTCTTCTCCCCACTGGTACAATACTGCACCCAGTCCCTCTTGTGAGGTATCATTGCGGAGCACAAATGGGTGATTGGAATCTGGATAGTACCGGCGGACTTGTAAGGCAGTTCACCAATTTTTCGAAAACCTGCTGAGGGGCTGCGGTCCATTTGATGGGGCTCTCATTCAGTAGTTGACTTTTCCCCTTTGCCCTTGAGGCCGGTTTCTTTGTGACTGTCTTCCCTGGTATCTGCCCAATCATCTGTCTTTCTGTAACCTGCGGGTCCACTCAGAGCTCATAGTGGTTTTGCGATGCAGGAGAAGTTTGGGACATATGCCCGATAGTAAGACAGGAAACCCAAAAGATTCCTTTGTTCTCCCAATGTGTTGTGATTATTTGTCCTCAATGCCTAGACAGAGGGTATCTCAGGTGGGTCCATTGTGTAGCCACCTGCAGACACCACTTTGCCGGAGAACCTCATTTTTTTCTGGAACAACTCATTTCCGAGGAGACAACTTCACGCCATGTTTCCACCTATGCAGGACGACTGATCGCACATGATCCATAAATGTGATCCATAAAAGGTGATCTCGCGAGATCACGGCGAGGTTACGTCTTTTCGAAGCTGCTCCATGCGCTCACGCTCTCGAAGCTAAGTGATCTTTCACAATCGTGTTTTTGTCGAGACTGTATCTATCTTTCGGTGTGTGTACCTATAGCGTATCTTTTGGAAAATTTTCGGTGCTAATTTTTCGTACATGTATACACAATCGTCGGTTAATGGTATCGAGTATTCTGCTGCCTAGTACTCGTAGGCTTAGACTACCGTAGCGTCTCCGACCTTGTGGTTTTGTTTTTCTCTCAGCGATTCGTCGAATGCGCTGAAATTATTTTTGTTCTCTGTTTCGTCCCAGTCGTTCACCCCGTACCTCCTTGTTTAATATCTCTACTCACAAAAAAAACCAAAAAAAACCCCAAAAAAATATTTCCTTCCCAGGTCTTATTCGTTTATTTGTTGTTCTTTTTGTTCGTTCGTTCTTCGTTCGTGATCACGCGGTTAGAAATGTATAATCTCTCCCCTGAACAACTATTTTCTCTCATATATTACAACACCCTTTTCTTCTTTTCCTACAAAAGGATGCTTTCGTCTTGCTCACCAAATCTATTCATTCCAAAAAATATATATAATACCATCTCTTACAGTTCCTCCTTTCTACATTCCCTAAACTATCCAGAACTCCACCCCTCCTCCAGTGTCCTCAAACGTATTTTTGACTCGAAGGTCTCAAACTCATTTTGCAAAAAATGTTCGTTTCCCATGAATCGTACACTTTTCAAAATCCAATCTCACCCCTCCCCTCCAAATCCTCCCCATCACCCATCCCTTTCAAATCTCCCCCCTTGCCCCTTCCCTCCCCTCCCTCCTAAACTCCCCCCACACCCCTCCCCTCCGAGACTCTCCCTCGCTCCTCCCCTCCTAGACTCCCCTCTCACCCCTCCTCCTCAAAGCATCCTCCCTGCTTCTTCCCCCTTCCAACTTTCACCTTCATCTTCCCAAACCTTCTGCCTCGCTCTTCCCCCTCCTCAAATAACACCTCACTGTGCCTCGCCCAATCTCCATCAAACCTTTTGTCCGCCCCATTCTTCCCTTTCTCCAAGCTATTCTGAAATCTCTGAAATCTCTGACACACCTTCAACAGCTCTCCCTACCTCTTCCTCCTCTTCCACATCTTACCCTACCCCTCCCCCCCCCCTGTTCTGGACCCGATGCTCCCCCTTCCTCTTCATTAACGGTATGGACCTCAAACATCCGGGGCCTTCGCTCAAACTTGACTGACCTCTCCATACAGGTTGCTTCTGACAAACCAGATGTGATCTGCTTAACAGAAACTTTCCTCCTTCATGATGTCTCTGATGCCTTGGTATCTCTCCCAGGTTACTCCCTCCTCCGGTATGATAGACCTGAGCCTCGTCCTGGAGGTGGGGTTGCTATCTTAATAAAAAACTCTCTTCCTCACTCGCCCTCCACTGCCCTCTCTCCACCTCACCCCCAGGAATACCTTTGGCTACGGCTTCCCCTTCGCTCCCACCTTTTGTTCATATGTGTGTTGTACCGTCCACCAAACAGCGATGACTCCATCTACATCTCACTGTCTGATAATATGGACCAACTTCTATCTACCCATCCCAACTCTCTCTTCCTCATATGTGGTGATTTCAATTGTCACCATGCCAGTTGGCTGGGTGTGGGTACCTCTCTCACCAGCCATGTCTCTTCAGCAAAGGACTTCTGCAACTCACTGGGACTGACACAATCTGTCAATTTCCCGACCCGGATCTCAGTCAACGGAGCATCTTCTCTTCTGGATTTGGTTATGACAAACTTCCCTGAAAATGTCTGCTGCTCTTCTTCTGCTCCAATCGGCTCATCTGATCATGTGCTTGTCAAAGTGGACATCTCTCTGACCATTCTCAGAGAGCCTCCTCAGCGTCGACGAGTCTGGCATTTCACTCAGGCCAACTGGCACGGTCTTCAAGCAGCCATCAATCATCTGGACTGGTCTCCCATCTCTACCGCCTCTGACATCAACTCATCCTGGGAATTCTTTCAAAGTAAATTGCTCTCTCTCATGCACAGATTTATCCCATCTCGTCTTCAGTTGTCATACCCTTCCTCCCGTCCATGGTACATGGAATCTTGTGGTGAGGCTGTTGCCCTGAAACAACTTGCTTTCGTCTCCTGGAAAGCAAATCCAACGGAAGGAAATCTCATTTCCTTTCACAAAGCCCGAAACAAGTGTGTGTCCACCCTCAGGAGAGCCAGGAAACAATATCTCACCATTCTCAAGACCGAACTCTCTTATCTGTCTCCCTCTTCCAAATCCTGGTGGCGTCTGGTCAAATCTGTTTCTGGTGTTTGTTCCCCCTCCATCCCCTCCCCAACCTCAAACGGCTTAACGGCTGACTCCGCACGTGAAAAAGCTGAATGCCTCAACTCTGTGTTTGCCTCTAAATCTTGTGTCCCAAACCCATCCCTCTCTGTACCCACCGTACCCAGTCGTACCCAGCTGCTCCTGGACTCTGTGTCCTTTCCTCCTGACAAGGTGGAAAAGTTTCTGTCAACCCTCGACTCTGATTCTGCAACTGGTCCTGACGGCATCAGCCCACGGGTCCTAAAATCATGTTCTTCTGCTCTTTCACTCCCTCTTTCTGTTCTCTTCACCCTCTCTTTTGCTCAAGGTCATCTGCCATCTGCTTGGAAATCAGCCAACATCACCACTTTGCACAAAAAAGGTGCAAAAACAGATCCCAGCAACTACAGACCAATCAGCCTTCTCCCAATTATCAGCAAAGTCATGGAATCCATCATTGCTTCAGATATTAAATCTTTCCTCTTCTCCAATGGCTTGATCTCTGATCATCAATTTGGTTTCAGACCTGGTCACTCTACTCTGGACATGCTGCTTCTGCTTTCTCAACAATGGTTGGAGGTCCTCAACACCAAACAGGAAATTAGAGCTGTCTCCCTTGACATTTCACATGCCTTCGATACGGTCTGGCACCCTGCTCTGCTCACCAAACTCTCCTCCTTTGGTATCCATGGAAATCTCCACGCATGGCTGGCGGACTTCCTCTCTGGTCGTAGTCAACGTGTGGCCCTGAATGGGTTTCTCTCATCTCCTCTTCCTGTTCAGGCTGGAGTTCCCCAAGGTAGTGTTCTGGGCCCTGTGCTTTTTCTGGTCTTCATCAATGATCTCTCTGACTCTCTTGAAAATCCTTTCTATCTCTTTGCTGACGACTCTACTCTCTGTCGCTCCATTCCTCATCCCTCAGATCGGCAGTCTGCAGCCTCCTCACTCTCTGCAGACCTGGACAAAATCACAGACTGGTCAAACAAGTGGAACATGTCTTTCAATCCTGACAAATCTCACACTCTTACAATGTCTCTCCGAAAGGACCGACTGGACAACCCTCCCATCTACTTTCTCAACAATCCTCTCCAAGAAGTTCTGTCGCTCACGCTTTTGGGTCTCACTATCTGCCATGATCTTTCTTGGGAAAACCACATTTCCAAGCTGGCCTCCAAAGCCAGTCGCCGACTGGGCATCCTCCGTCGTGCGAAGTCCTTCCTTGGCACACCTGAGCTCCTCACCACATACAAGGCTTTCATCCGCAGCTCAATGGAATACTGTTCCCCCCTCTGGGCTGGTGCTCCTGCCTCACACCTTGCTCGGCTTCACGCTGTTGAGGCCAAAGCTTTCAGAATCATTGGAATCTTCTGCGATGTAGTCAACACCGAGGGCCTGTCACTCACTCACCGCAGGCAGGTTGGTGGTCTTTCTGTCTTCTACCGACTCCACTCCGGCCTTGCTCCCCCAGCTCTCTCTGTGCTCTGTCCCCCCAATATTCCTTCAGGTCGCACAAGATCTGCCTGCAACCCTCTTATGGTTAAACTGCCAAAGTCTAGGCTCTCTGCTCACCTTCACTCTTTCATTCCCCTTTTCTCCCGCCTCTGGAACAAACTCCCCCACTCCCTTCAATCCCACTCCTCCCTCCAGGTCTTTAAAACAGCTGTTCACCACCATCTCTTATCTTCCCCCATCTAAAACCTTGATCTTTTCTACCCCCGGTAATTCACCCCAGAGTCCTTGCAGTGTTCATATGTTTTATTCCTCTCCCACCTCCCCCCAAGTCCTCCCGATGTCCCTGCTCTCAAATGTTGTGTTTGTGTCTTTCCCCCTCTTCCCCCTCTCTTTTGTGTCCTTCCCCCTCTCTCCCCATCTCGTCTGCCGCTCCCCTTGTTTTTTGTGTTTTGTGTGTCGGTTTGTCTTTTTGTGTGATTCATGTTAGCTCTTTCACGAGCCTCGATCTTGTATAGAAAAAAAAAAAAAAGAAAAAAAAAATGTCCTTGCTATGGACTAAGTTTTCATACAAATAGGGCAGACATGTCATCAAGGAGGCCCTTGAAGCATTCCTCCAGACTCCATTGGAACTTGGCTGGAGTAATGGTCAGTCAAAATGGGATTCTCACCCACTCATATAGTCCCCATGGAGTGATGAATGCTGTCAATGGTCAGCTTTCCTCATCCAAGCTGGCCTGATGATACACCTTGCCTTGGTCCATCAGTGAGAACCATCAACTCCCTGTCAGAGTGTCAAATTATTTACAAAGTTTTGTATGCGAGGAATCGAGTGCTGGTCAGGGACGGTATTACGGTTTAATTCCCTGTCATCAACACAAAAGCGAAGGCTGCCATCCTTCTTTCAGGCACACACAATCAGAGTAGTTGGCCCTCGACCTTGTGATCCATCCCCGGTTCAACAGGTATTGTAGTTATTCCTTCCCTTCTTTGTGGAGGGGCTTTGAGAAGGAGGTGTAGGTCTTCTGTACTGGCATCTTGAAGGGTGATATGCTTCCTCAGTTTTGGAAAGAAACCAACGTCATCCACCCCCCAGGAAAAGACTTGACATTCTTCCCTCAGCATCCTTCTTACAACCCCTTCTTGTTCCTCCATCAAGTGGTTGAGGTTCATCAGGGACTCCCAATCTTATTTTTCCTCTCCTGCTCCGGTCTCCGCTGATGAAGAAAATTTACCATCAGAAATGTGGGTTTCTGCGAAGCATTTGAGATGCTAGTACACCCGCTCACTACGGGAGCGGTAAAGGGGTCATTCCTCTTTGGGGAATGTTGATTACAGTCGATCTATGGTCGGATCTCAAGAACATTGGGTGTGTGTTCATTTACCAAGTTTCTTGTGAAGAGATCGCCAAGTGGTTTAAGCATTCGAGCAAGCACTCCATTCAAAACCGTTAAGGAACGCCTGGCTTGGCAAGCGCTAGCTAGCTGCTTGGTAAATGAGCACATCCTGGTCTTCCTCCCTTTGTTTCGTTTTAAACAGCGGGAGCGAGTTTCAAAAGTTCGCTACGAAAAATGCCACGGTAGTGCCATGTTTTGAACTCAACATTTGTGGGCGTGAGGCCTCACTGGCGTGAGGGCATCATTCCACGCACCAAGTGGGCGGCGGCCACGCCCGAGGGGTAGGCGTGGCCGCGGGATATACACCGGGCACGCAGCCCGGAGCGCTCCAGTGCTACAGTGAGCTCTGATAATAAAGACTCTTAAACTTACCGCATTGTCCGCTTCCTTCTTGTTGTACAAGTAAGCGCGCATAGCACTGCGCTTCATTGGTGACCCCGACGTGACCCCCCAGTTCCAACTTCGAGGCATCACGGTGGACGAGACCAGGTACTGCCACGTGGTCGCCTCCCTCAGGCCCGGCACGGCCGCCCGCGTCGTGTCGGTCCTGAGGAACCCACCGGCTGACGGCAGGTACAAGGCGATCAAGCGTCTCCTCCTCACCACGTTCGGCCTCACGGGGGACGCACGGGCCGACCACCTCCTGGACCTCCCCGAGCTTGGCGACATGCGACCGTCGGTCCGCTTGGACCATATGCTGTCGTTGATGGGCGACGAAACCCCGAACGCTCTTTTCCGGGCGTTATTTTGACGCCAGCTGCCGGCACGAGTCCGCCTCGCGTTGGCCGGTTCTGTGACGACGGAACCCCGAGCTCTCGCTGCCGAGGCCGACAGGTTCTTCGTGGATTTGGACGCGCAGGCGAGTTTTGGCGCGGCCGTCACGCATCCTGAGGCTGACCCTGATGCTGATGCACCACACCTCGGGGATCCCGAGGCTGATGCACGCCGCATGGCCGCCGCCACGCCACGCCCACCACCACCGCGAAAACCGCGGCCTCCGCCTTCGCCGCAAACCTGGTGCCATTTCCACGCCAGGTTTGGCCACAAGGCGAGGAATTGTTGCCCACCGTGCCCCTTCGGCAAGTCAGGAAACTACAAAGCCGGCGCTCGGTAGCGGCCCTGAGCGTCAGCCATTCCGGCAGCCTTCTTTTTATAATGGACACCTTGTCCGGGCGCCGTTTCCTATGCGACACGGGGGCACAGGTGAGCGTTATCCCTGCCTCTACGTCCGACAAGCACACCGTGGGCCGGGGCCCCGCGTTGCTTGCCGCGAACGGAGCACCCATACGCACATTCGGGAAGTGCTGCCTCTCCCTGCGGTTCGGAACGCAACGCTTTGCGTGGACGTTCGTAACCGCTAGTGTCCCCATGGCACTGCTCGGTGCGGACGTCCTCTGTGCACACGGGTTGTTGGTAGATGTGAAGAACAGACGTCTCGTCCAGGCTGAAACGTTCAGCTCGCTTGCTTGCGCGCTGAGCAGCTCGTTGAGCGCCTCACTGAGCGGCTCGCCAAGCGGCTTGCTGAGCGGTTCGGTCCCGGCGAGGTTAGTTTGTACGCTTCCGGCAGCGGACGACTTCACCCGCCTCCTCGACAGCTTCCCGGCCCACCTTCTCGGCGGGGGCCGTCAAGCACGGGGTGGAACACCACATCCCCACCGCCGGGCCACCGGTCTACGCCCGGGCACGCCGCCTCGAGCCGACAAAGCTCGCGGTAGCTAAAGCGGAGTTCGCTATGCTGGAGCGGCTCGGCATCGTGCGGCGCTCCGAGAGTGCTTGGGCATCGCCGCTTCACATCGTGCCAAAGCCCGGCAGGGGATGGCGACCGTGCGGGGACTACCGGCGCCTGAACGACGCCACCACCCCCGACCGCTACCCCGTCCCCCACATCCAGGACTTCTCCGCTCGGTTGGCGGGCATGTCCTTCTTTTCAAAGGTGGACCTCATACGCGGCTACCATCAGGTCCCCGTCAGGCCGGAGGACATCCCGAAGACGGCGGTCATCACGCCGTTCGGACTTTTCGAATTTCTTCGGATGCCCTTCGGTTTGAAGAATGCGGCTCAGACGTTCCAGCGACTAATGGACAGCGTCTTGCGCGACTTGGATTTCGTCTACATGTACCTGGACGACATCCTCGTCGCCAGCGCGTCCCGCGAAGAGCACCTCCACCATCTACGCACGCTCTTCGAACGTCTGGGCCAGCATGGCCTCATCGTGAACCCCGCCAAGTGCCGGTTCGGCGTCGCCGACATCGACTTTTTGGGGCACCGCGTCACCAGGCACGGGGCCGACCCCGTACCGGCCAAGGTGGAGGCGGTGAAGGGGTTTCCGCGCCCCCGCACGATCAAGGGGCTCCAGGAGTTCCTGGGCATGGTAAACTTTTACCATCGGTTCCTGCCCCGCATCGCCCAGCTCCTGCGCCCCTTGCACGAGGC
This sequence comes from Myxine glutinosa, assembly GCF_964187855.1. Classification (NCBI taxonomy): domain Eukaryota; kingdom Metazoa; phylum Chordata; class Myxini; order Myxiniformes; family Myxinidae; genus Myxine; species Myxine glutinosa. The sequence goes on from NC_136265.1 coordinate 15,743,718, forward strand.
CCTCCGAGGGAATCCGGGCAAAGGTGACGTTACCTGGACCGAGCAGATGGACGCGGCGTTCGCAGGCGCGAAGCTTGCCTTGGCTAACGCCACCATGCTCGCGCACCCGGCGCCCGATGCACCGATCGGCCTCACCACCGACGCGTCGGACTACGCGGTGGGCGCGGTGCACGAGCAATGGGTGCGTGGTGCTTGGCAACCGCTGGCGTTCTTCAGCCGGCAGCTTCGCCCACCCGAACGCCGCTATAGTACCTTCGACCGCGAGTTGCTCGGGCTTCACCTGGCGGTCAGGCACTTCCGCCATCTGCTCGAGGGCCGTGCGTTCACGGCCTTCGTCGACCACAAGCCACTGGTCTTCGCGATGGGCAAGGTCGCCGAGCCGTGGTCGGCCCGGCAGCAGCGTCACCTCTCGGCCGTGTCCGAATATACAACGGACATCCGGCACGTCGCGGGGAAGGACAACCCGGTGGCGGATTGCCTTTCCCGGTCCGTCGCCCACGCAGTCCACCTTGACATCGACTATGCCCGGATGGCGGCGGACCAGGCCGCCGACACCGGCGTCCAGGCCTTGCGGACCGCCGTCACGGCCTCCGCGTCACCGAGGTGCCATTCGACAGCGCGGCCCTCTTGTGCGACGTCTCCCTCGGGCGGCCTCGCTCCATCGTGCCCACGGGCTGGCAGTGCCAGGTTTTTGACGCCATCCACGGTCTGTCCCACCCGGGCACGAAGGCCTCCCAGAGGTTGGTCGCCGACAAGTTTGTCTGGCATGGCCTCCGGAAGGCCGTCCGCGGCTGGACCAGGACGTGCCTCGCGTGCCAGCGCGCGAAGGTGCACCGGCACACCCAGGCCCCATTGGCCCCGTTCACAGTGCCGGAACGAAGGTTCGAGCACGTACACGTGAACCTGGTGGGACCTCTGCCCCCCTCGCAGGGTTTCACCCACGTCCTGACAATGGTGGACCGCACCACCCGGTGGCCGGAGGCCGTGCCTTTGGCGGCGACGACGGCGGCGGACGTCGCACAGGCGTTCATTGCCACCTGGGTCGCCCGGTTCGGCGCCCCCTCGGACATCTCGTCCGACCGCGGCCCCCAGTTCACCTCGGAGCTCTGGGGGGCGGTCGCGCGGGGGCTCGGGGTCCAGCTGCACCAAACCACGGCCTACCACCCCCAGGCCAACGGCCTGTGCGAGCGGTTCCACCGCTCGTTGAAGGCCGCGCTCCGGGCCACCCTCCGCGATGGCGGCTGGGTCGACAGGCTCCCCTGGGTCCTGCTGGGCCTCCGGACGGCGCCCAAGGACGACCTGCGCGCATCCGCGGCGGAGTTGGTCTTCGGACAACTGCTGCTGGTGCCGGGCGGGTTCCTCCCCGACCCCACGGCACCATGGTCCGCGGCGCAGGAGCACTCCGCGCTGCAGGAGACAGCCCGGAGGTTCGCCCCGGTGCCGACGGCGCACCACGGGCACCCGCCTACGCACGTCGCCCCGGAGCTTCGCACCGCGGAGTACGCCTTCGTCCGGCACGGCGCCCACCGGACACCACTGCGGCCCCCGTACGACAGGCCTTTCCGCGTGCTGGAGACCGGGGTGAAACATTTCACCTTGGGCATCGGCGGTATTCCCGACCGCGTCTCGGTGGATCGCCTCAAACCGGCCTACCTCGACGTGGCCCAACCACCGCCGGTGGCTCGGCCCTCGCGTCGGGGCCGCCCCCCTGCGGGCAGACCCCCGGCACTGCCCAGGCCCGCCAGCACGCCGCCCCCCGGTCCTGCACCCATCCCGGGTGCAGCCGGAGGCATCCCAGCTGGCATCCCTGCACCCCGGACGCCGCCGGTCGCCAGAGGGCGCTTCGGCCGGGTCATCCGTTTGCCCCGCAAACTGGCCCTCCAGGTGCGCGGGAATTCTGGGGGGGCGCGTGTGGCGGACACGAAAGCTCACTGGCGTGAGGGCATCATTCCATGCACCAAGTGGGCGGCGGCCACGCCCGAGGGATATACACCGGGCGCGCAGCCCGGAGCGCTCCAGTGCTACAGTGAGCTCTGATAATAAAGACTCTTAAACTTACCGCGTTGTCCGCTTCCTTCTTGTTGTACAAGTAAGCGCGCGTAGCACCGTGCTTCAGTACAGTAGATCTTTGCTCCGTTCTGGAAGTAAACCTTACTTCACAGATGTTGGGATTCCTCCAAATTTCTTCATTTAGTGTTATAAAGAGCATTAGCGACTGTTTAAAAAGCAAATCATACATGTTTGTGGTTTATAATATTTTTACTTCCTGTAGAAGCCGTTGCTCCCACAGAAACGCCATTATAACTATAAGCTATTTATACACGTTATCACTGCAGGAAAAACGCCTTGGGGAAGTGGGATATTATTAGTATTAATATTGTTTTGTAATAACATTAACATTATGCTATTATCGTTAGTTTTGTTATTCGAAGCGGCCTTGGAAAAACGCCACGATAAAGCTAACTTAATATGGCTATACACCTCAACACGCAACCCATTGACGGGAATGGCGGGGGAAAACCCGCTCGGTGGAGAAAACCCCCTTGGGGAGGGGGGCAAATGAATGTGCTACAACCTTCGTTATGTAACACTTGGTCATCCTGTCAAGTTTGGTTGAGATTGGATAAGTAACGACGAAATGTATTGGCGTCAAAAATTCATCAGACAGACGGACAGACACAAATGGTGTATTTTAGTATGATGGTCTGCACACGTCGAGTAATTGGTCCCTTGACAGAACATTCAGGGCGACAGTGGCTGTTCTTGCAGTCTTTCCACACTCATCCTGATTAATTTCACAGGTGGGTTGCACTGGAAATTAAAGTCCAGGTTAATTTGTAGGTTCATCTCTCGAGGTTGGTTCATGTATTGGTTTCTACTTTCTGAACGTTTCCTCCTGCCTGGCTCGCAAATACGTCACACCCAGCTTTCACAATGGCATGTGTATGGTAAATGATGAGGCTGGAAACGTGTATGCAACAACTGTTGTGTTCATTTATTCTGCAACAGAACATTTAACATGTTATGTCTCATGTTGGCACAATGAAAACACAGCCGGCTGTCTCATCTGTCACAGCACAGTCTTCCCGAGCTGTGGCTTCGCTCCTCCTATCTAGTGATTGGACGTACTGCACCGTTTGTATTTTTGGGCTTGCAACAAGTACGCATGTTTTTGCTTCATGCATGTAACCCAGGGGTTTTTTGTTTTTTTTGGATGCGATTGAGACAGCTGTCAGTTGCCTATACACCGCCCAATAAATGTATGTGGCAGAAGAACGTGTCCCATGCTTGGTACAAGATCGCCCGGATGGCGAGTACGCTGCTAGTTCACAATAATCCAGCACAGCATCTTGGGAAATGTGATGTTTTTATTTGTGTTCAAACTAATCCCTGAATGATGGATACTTTAAAGTGAATAACATTTACAAAAGGCTCCCATTTGTCTTGGTTGGAGCTCTCGTATAGTTAATGTTTCTTCATTTAAAAAAAACCAACCTAAAACATTTTAAATGTCTGAGCAACCAAAGACCACCACATCCTGTTATTCACAAAGGTAATAAAATAACCCCGCAAGGAGTTTTAGAGATCATCTTGAGCACGTGAGAGCCGTGGACCTTTCATTTTAGCTCTCTGCTCCTCTTTCCTCTTGCGGCGCTTCTCCTTTACAAGGGTCTTGTGCAGCAGCTCTGACTCTCGGAGAATCTATGAGGATGGAAACTGAAGATTAGAGATCATTACACTAAACATTTGAATTAACTTGATGGGGATCCTGACTCATGACGTAATTTCATATCAAAATAAATAATCCTTATTATAATTCACGGAGCGGTGTTGGTTTATTTTTTTTTGTGCGACTCTTCCTACACTCATTGGCCGATTACATCCAGACTTGCTACATAGGATCAGCATGACCCTAATTAGTGTATGGGCGTGTTTTTTTTATATTATCTGTCGATGGTCTTGAGAAAGGGGAGAGGGTGAGGGGCAAGGGGGTAGAGGGTAGGGGTAGAGAGGAGGGATGCCAATTCTCTATGTAAATGTGTATCGTGTAGCACCACCTATAGGTGGGAGCGTGTATTACAAGTCCAGTAGAGTATTCCTGTCCCTACGTTTTCCAGGGCAGTGAGGTGTTTTGAATTGTAAGCAGTAGACATGTTCCCCGGGGGAGGGGGTGGCGGGGGGTTTGGGAGCGATTGAGGAAGCTGTCAGTTGCCTATATACCACCTAAATAAAGGCATGTGTCAGAATAACGTTGTGTGCTTGCAACAAGATTGCCCATAGGGTGGGTATTCTACTAGTAATTATAATACTGAACATTTAATATACACCCCACCAGGATATATAAACTATCAGACCACATACACCTTTCTGAAACCTGAGGGACACATCCACAAATAAGGCAGTAGAACAAAGAGGCCACAAACGTGTCTGTGATTTGGGATGGGGGAGAAGGTGCGGTTAGCAGGGAGTGGGGAAGAGGCCCATAAACTCACGATCCATCCAAAACCGTGATCCTTTCCATGCCTTAACTTACCCCACCCCTCAGACCCTCCTCTTTCCTTCCTGAGTTTGCTTCTGTATCCATTTTGTCCACCCTGTGCGTCCACCCCTTGCCCTCAATCTTCCCCACATCCGTTATTTATCCAAGTCTCCCTATATTTTGTCACTCAACCCTGCTGTTGGTGTGCCTCCTCTCTCTACGGTTTTCTTTGTTCTGTGGTGTTCTAGCTCTTCAACAAGCCTCACTGTATACAAAAAAAAAAAATTAAAAAGTTGCGGAGTGTGGAATGGTACGTGCGATGAGCAAGAAGGTGGCAGTGACACAGGGGAAGCAGATCAAGGGGGTGAGACACATGGGAATCAGTGAAAGCAGAGAGAGTGGGAGGGATACAAGGAAAACAGAGAGGGAAGGATTCAGGGAAAGCAAAGAGGGAAGGATTCAGGGAAAGCAGAGAGAGAAGGATTCAGGGAAAGCAGAGAGAGAAGGATTCAGGGAAAGCAGAGAGAGAAGAATTCAGGGAAAGCAGAGAGGGAAGGATGCAGGGAAAGCAGAGAGAGAAGGATTCAGGGAAAGCAGAGAGGGAAGGATGCAGGGAAAGCAGAGAGAGAAGGATTCAGGGAAAGCAGAGAGAGAAGGATTCAGGGAAAGCAGAGAGAGAAGGATTCAGGGAAAGCAGAGAGAGAAGGATTCAGGGAAAGCAGAGAGGGAAGGATGCAGGGAAAGCAGAGAGGGAAGGATGCAGGGAAAGCAGAGAGGGAAGGATGCAGCAAAAGCAGTGAGAGGGAAGAATGAATGAATGAATGAATGAATGATCGTTTTAAGGCCATTTTCCCCGCGAGAGCATCCAAATAATCGCATCCATGTTTGAAGGAAGAGGTTCAGTTTGGCATTTTAAAAATGAAATGGGCAAAGCCTAAAATGAATGAAACCCTTTATAATCCATTAGAATTAAACACAGTGGGTTAGAAAGGTTCTTCTTCCTCATTTTGACGAAAAGAGCCAAATACTGAAGCGGCTTCACTGCTTAAAAATATAACTTGTGGTGAAGTAACAAGGTCCCAGGATGAAGTAGTTTTTTTTGTCAAAATCACACAACTCTGAATCGTGGGGTTCAAACAGATCGAGATGATTTAGCATTGAAATCCTTACTAATGCCGCATGATGGTCGGAACCTCGGTTTAAACCCCAAATACAATATGTATTGATATACAGTCCAAAACCACCTTCTAAATCAATTCAAAATAAATAATTATCCATGCACAAGGCAGAGACAAAGAATGCCAAACCTTGTCTTCATCCACCCGGAAGGGATTGCGGAAGTCGGGCAACTTTTCCACAAACCCCAGCTCCTGAGACATCTTGAGGAATGGGTGGTATGGGACAAAGAAGCATCAACGGGATCACAACCACACAGATCCGCCAAAAAAAAAAAAAATCACAAGGCTCAAGTTCCATTTTAATCCGGCTCGTTTCCTTTCACCTTACCAACATTAGGAGCTTGGAGTATGTTCCAGTGTCAAACACTCCTGTCCGATTGCAGAAGTCAATGCCCCAGCGTGCCAGTGCCTGCCATCTGACGTTTGGATCAAAGTATCCGTGAACGATCTTGGGAAAGCGCAGCAACACATCTCCAAAGAAGGCCGTGTTTTCTACAACACGCGAGTAAGCTGCACAGAAAAGGAAAGAGAAACAAATGCATTCAAGATAAGGAGCAAGTGCTTGCTACGCACTGCACATGCTTATGACTCCGCATTATGTCACAGCGTCCTCAAGTCCCGCCCACCGTCGCGCAATTTCTCCTCTGCTGGAACGGGACCGTCGGGGCCAATTCCTCCCACAGTCACCTCTGTTCTCGACTCCTCCAGAACCTGAACACGTGGAAGATGGAACCAAACAATACGTGTGACGATCATATAAAGTACAACGCGGCTGCATCCTACGTGCAGACATAATAAATATAAGCTTCATATATTTGATGAAGTGCATCGTGAGAGCTTTATATTCAAGAGCAGGAGGTTACGATGATGTGCAAGCCAAAAGACAAACTAAAAATGTTGCATATTCAAAATCAACTTCATCAAACAATGACCAAAAAAAAAATGGCAGGTCATGTGGCCGAAAATGCAATCACACTAAAATACGCCATTTGTGTCTGTCAAATTTTTGACGCCAATACATTCTGTCGCTACTTATCCAATCTGAACCAAACTTGACAGGATGGCGAAGGGTTACACAATGAAGGTTGTAGCGCATTCATTTGCCCCCCACCCCTCCCCAAGGGGGTTTTCTCCGCCCAAGCGAGTTTCCCCACCATTGGTCAATGGGGCTGCATGTTGAGGTGTATATAAATGCTAAATTAGCTTTATCGTGGCGTATTTCCAAAGAAGATTTATCGTGGCGTATTTCCAAAGACGCTTTTAATAACAAAATTAATGATAATCGCATTTTGCTAATGTTATTACAAAACAATATTAATACTAATAATGTCGCACTTCCCCAAGGCGTTTTTCCTGCAGTGATAACGTGTATAAATAGCTTATAGTTATAATGGCGTTTTCGTGGGAGCAACGGTTTCTACAGGAAGTGAAAATATTATAAACCACAAACACGTATGCTCAGCTTTTCAAACAGTCGCTAATGCTCTTTATAACACTAAATTAAGAAATTTGGAGGAATCCCGACATCCGTGAAGTAAGGTTTACTTACAGAACTGAGCGAACATCTACTGTACTCTATATAACCCACAAATGTGGGGTTAATAACATGGCCCTTCCTGCCACTACCGTGGCATTTCTCGTAGCGAACTTTTGAAACTCACCCTGCTGTTTCATACGAAACTGAAAGGGAGAAGCTTGGGTTGTGCTCCTTTACCAAGCAGCGAGCTAGCGCTTGCCAAGCCAGCCGTTCCTTAACGGTTTTGAATGGAGTGCTTGCTCAAATGCTTAAACCACTTGGCGATCTCTTCACAAGAAACTTGGTAAATGAACACACACCCAATGTTCTTGAGACCCGATCATAGATCGACTGTAATCCATATACCCCAAAGAGGAATGACCCTTCCTGCCCCTCCCGGAGTCTGCGGGTGTACTAGTATAATTAAACATGCAATATTCACAGTGTGCTATTACAATTGATTAGTAATTAACAAATTGTTAATTACTATGATTACTTAGTAATTAACAATATTTTAAAATATCAATACTTCAGCAAATCAGCAAATCAGCGACATATTTGCATTTTGCAAACAGATAAATAACTCAACAATTGGTGATTACAATGACATCTTTATTGAAAAATTTACAGCTATAGTGATTTTTAATGCAAATACAGCAACATCTATATATAAGCAGAAGAGATTTGTGTTTGCGTTGCCCAGTAACCAGTTTGAGTAAAGGTCCATTGTCTTGGGTCATATGCCCTGCATTGAGCAGACCAATTCCGAGCTCAAAACAATTATAAAAACAGTTGAATAGGCTGAAAGCACATGACATAATCCATAATTTATAACATTCCTGGACAGGGAGGATGACCTGGAGCAGAGGTGGGGAACCTTTCCTAGTCTGAGGGCTTTAACATCTATTGTTAAACTTGGTGTAGGCCGGAAACTCTCAATTAGTGATTTGTAAGTAATTAAAACAGTATATATACAGATATCCAATAGGCCGGTGGACTCAGCTTCATCCCGGGAGATTCCAATGATCTTGAAAGCCTTGGCTCCCACTGCGTTAAGCTGAGAAAGGTGTGAGGCAGGGGCGCTAGTGCAGAAGAGAGAGCAGTAATCCATTAAACATTTTGGAGGTAAAATTTGAAGTGTGGTGGTTTGTCCAAGAAAGATCATGGCTGATCGTGAGGCCCAAGCATTTGACTGATTTTACTTCTTCAAGAAGATTGTTAAGAAAGTAGATAGTAAGGTTTGCCAGAAGTTCCTGAGAGAGAGACAGAGACAGAGACAGAGACTTCTCAGGAGAAAAATACGTATTCCAAGTGTTTGACCAGCTCGTGATTTTTTTTTTTTCATCGTCTGAAGAGAGGTAAGAAGCTGCTGTCTGTCTGTCTGTCTGTCTGTCTGTCTGAAGGATGAGGGATGTCATGGGAGAGGGTGGAGCAATCAGCAAATTTTTGAGAGAGAAAGATTGTTGATGAAGATTAGGAATAGGACTGGGCCTAGAAAATTGCCTTGGGACACACCAGCCTAAACAGGGAGAGGAGATGGAAGGATTCCGTTAGGTCACACGATTCTTGACTGCACGTGCAGGAATTTGTAATCCATCCAGGATGCTGGTGATAGCTCGCCTTCTCTTCGCAAAGGGATCTTTAACGTCCACCAACTAATCGAGCAAATGGAACGCCGAGTTTAAAGTCCATCCGAGTCATCAATATGTGCTCCCTCCCTAAGCTCTCTCTCTCACCCTCTCTGAAAGGAACGTCTGGCAAACCTTCCTAACTACTTTCTTAACAATCTTCTTAAAGAAGTTAAATCAATCAAATGCTTGGGCCTCACGATCAGCCATGATCTTTCTTGGACGAACCACCACACTTCAATTTTTACCTCTAAAATGTTTAATGGATTACTGTCTCTTCTGCGCTAGCGCCCATGACTCCGCTGGCCGGACGTTTACCATGCCTAACCTAGAGGTATCCACACTCACCTCTAAGCTGTCTCGCCTTAGTTTGAACCCCGATCCAGCTATAAACTGTCATCCCGGTGTTTCGCATGCCGGGTGAGGCATCAAATTGCATGTTAAGCCGGGTGACCCGTCTACCCGCACTGGAGATGAGAGTGTACGTTAAAGATGACATGGTGCGCTTCACACCGAGTAGACGAGTTATCACTGGAGCCCAGAATCATTACAAGTTTCTGCAAAAATCTGCAGGTAACAAATGATCTGGTCTACCTGGCAATCCCTCAACACCAGGTTGGACAGTTTGCGTCTCTCAGACAGTGGTGGTTGTCTGGTTCAGCATTTCCTCCTCCGTAAAACGAGTGAACGCTCCTCGGTTGTTCAAACGTCACACGTAAGTAAACATCTACGGACGGCGCTCATAGCATTCTAAAACATTCTTGTAATCCACGATTGGAACTTTTGGTTATACCGTCACTCTGTCGAACAGTTAGGGCCTACAAACAGAACCCACCCAGAAAGAGCACCAAGGATCCACATCACTTACCTTGAAAAGGCCTTGCAACATCATGTCAATGATCTTGTACCGTTGGTTCACGTCCCGCATTTCCACCAATGTCTTGAGAGCCGCCAACTGGTCCTTTCGTTTGGCTTCGAACAGTGTTTTGTCTGTCCCCGGAAGCGTTAAGTAATAAACACCACAGGCGATTTCAACCAACGAAAGGGAAATACAAATGTGCAAATAACACGACGGTCATGTCCGCTCCAAATATAATTGATGGCATGTCGAGATGCTTGGTACGTTGAGGGATACATATGGTAAGGGTAAGTTTGCGCCTCTGTGCGTCGGCTGTGGGGTCACTCCCACCGCTGGGGCCTGTGCTCATATCGTGACTGGATCCGTTCTCATGGTCTTGTCCCAAGGCACGTGCGATGGTATAGTACACCAAGAGCGTACCGCAGAGAATGCCTCCCCGTGTCACCCACATCACTGCACATGGTAAAAAGCATTCGCAGGAGGTCAAATTACATCGCTCACATTCACAGGAGGTCAAATTACATCGCTCACATTCGCAGGAGGTCAAATTATATCGCTCACATTCGCAGGAGGTCAAATTACATCGCTCACATTCGCAGGAGGTCAAATTACATCGCTCACATTCGCAGGAGGTCAAATTACATCGCTCACATTCGCAGGTCAAATTACATCGCTCACATTCGCATGAGGTCAAATTACATCGCTCACATTCGCATGAGGTCAAATTACATTGCTCACATTCGCATGAGGTCAAATTACATCGCTCACATTCGCATGAGGTCAAATTACATCGCTCACATTCGCATGAGGTCAAATTACATCGCTCACATTCGCAGGAGGTCAAATTACATCGCTCACATTCGCAGGAGGTCAAATTACATCGCTCACATTCACAGGAGGTCAAATTACATCGCTCACATTTGCATGAGGTCAAATTACATCGCTCACATTCGCATGAAGTCAAATTACATCGCTCACATTCGCATGAGGTCAAATTACATCGCTCACATTCGCATGAGGTCAAATTACATCGCTGACATTCGCATGAGGTCAAATTACATCGCTCACATTCGCAGGAGGTCAAATTACATCGCTCACATTCGCATGAGGTCAAATTACATCGCTCACATTCGCAGGAGGTCAAATTACATCGCTCACATTCGCAGGAGGTCAAATTACATCGCTCACATTCGCAGGAGGTCAAATTACATCGCTCACATTCGCAGGAGGTCAAATTACATCGCTCACATTCGCATGAAGTCAAATTACATCGCTCACATTCGCAGGAGGTCAAATTACATCGCTCACATTCGCAGGAGGTCAAATTACATCGCTCACATTCGCATGAAGTCAAATTACATCGCTCACATTCGCATGAGGTCAAATTACATCGCTCACATTCGCAGGAGGTCAAATTACATCGCTCACATTCGCAGGAGGTCAAATTATATCGCTCACATTCGCAGGAGGTCAAATTACATCGCTCACATTCGCAGGAGGTCAAATTACATCGCTCACATTCGCAGGAGGTCAAATTACATCGCTCACATTCGCAGGAGGTCAAATTACATCGCTCACATTCGCAGGAGGTCAAATTACATCGCTCCCATTTGCAGGAGGTCAAATTACATCGCTCACATTCGCATGAGGTCAAATTACATCGCTCACATTCGAAGGAGGTCAAATTACATCGCTCACATTCGCAGGAGGTCAAATTACATCGCTCACATTCGCAGGAGGTCAAATTACATCGCTCACATTCGCAGGAGGTCAAATTACATCGCTCACATTCGCAGGAGGTCAAATTACATCGCTCACATTCGCATGAGGTCAAATTACATCGCATTCGCAGGACGTCAAATTACATCGCTCACATTCGCAGGAGGTCAAATTACATCGCATTCGCAGGACATCAAATTACATCGCTCACATTCGCATGAGGTCAAATTACATCGCTCACATTCGCAGGAGGTCAAATTACATCGCTCACATTCGCAGGAGGTCAAATTACATCGCATTCGCAGGACGTCAAATTACATCGCTCACATTCGCAGGAGGTCAAATTACATCGCTCACATTCGCAGGAGGTCAAATTACATCGCTCACATTCGCAGGAGGTCAAATTACATCGCATTCGCAGGACGTCAAATTACATCGCTCACATTCGCAGGAGGTCAAATTACATCGCTCACATTCGCATGAGGTCAAATTACATCGCTCACATTCGCAGGTCAAATTACATCGCATTCGCAGGACGTCAAATTACATCGCTCACATTCGCAGGAGGTCAAATTACATCGCTCACATTCGCAGGTCAAATTACATCGCATTCGCAGGACGTCAAATTACATCGCTCACATTCGCAGGCGGTCAAATTACATCGCTCACATTCGCAGGTCAAATTACATCGCATTCGCAGGACGTCAAATTACATCGCTCACATTCGCAGGAGGTCAAATTACATCGCTCACATTCGCATGAGGTCAAATTACATCGCTCACATTCGCAGGTCAAATTACATCGCATTCGCAGGACGTCAAATTACATCGCTCACATTCGCAGGAGGTCAAATTACATCGCTCACATTCGCAGGTCAAATTACATCGCATTCGCAGGACGTCAAATTACATCGCTCACATTCGCATGAGGTCAAATTACATCGCTCACATTCGCATGAGGTCAAATTACATCGCTCACATTCGCAGGTCAAATTACATCGCATTCGCAGGACGTCAAATTACATCGCTCACATTCGCAGGAGGTCAAATTACATCGCTCACATTCGCATGAGGTCAAATTACATCGCTCACATTCGCAGGTCAAATTACATCGCATTCGCAGGACGTCAAATTACATCGCTCACATTCGCAGGAGGTCAAATTACATCGCTCACATTCGCAGGTCAAATTACATCGCATTCGCAGGACGTCAAATTACATCGCTCACATTCGCATGAGGTCAAATTACATCGCTCACATTCGCAGGAGGTCAAATTACATCGCTCACATTCGCAGGTCAAATTACATCGCTCACATTCGCATGAAGTCAAATTACATCGCTCACATTCGCATGAGGTCAAATTACATCGCTCACATTCGCAGGAGGTCTACCAGAGGTGGAGTAGCTGAATGGAAACCTTCACTAACTTTTTTTAGGTTGGACAAATAAAAATCGAACCTGGAAGAACATAGAACGGATGAGGACGCAGCAGAACACAAGGAACATGTGGAGGGGCGGATGGGCGGGATGGTGAGGGAAAACACCAACACTCGCAACAGTGGGGATGGGGGACAAAATTGAGGGAGACGTGGAGGGATAAGGGATATGGGGATGAATAGGGTGGAGGACACACGGTGTGAACAATATGCGTACAGAAACAAACTAGAAGGAAGGAAAAACAGGAAATTGGAAAGGGATTGGCTTGGGGAGGGTTCATGGCGGTAGAAAACAAAAAAACAAAACAAAAAAAAACCATTAATAAATAAATAAATAAAGGAAAAGAGGTACGCACACTCCCCTCCAAACTGCATGGGATTTGGTTTGAATCAGGACCCAAATATAAACTGTTATCCTGTAGTGGGGCAACTTAGCATAACAATTGTGCATTTTGTGAGGAAAGCACCAAATTTGGCCCACTAGTAGACTATCCTATTATGAACATATTTGGATATTGGGCCATCTCAAATTCAGCCCCTGATGGCTCTGGCAGCCATTTTCCAAAACGACACCTTCAGCTTGTTCTGACGAATTGCATCATCAATTGGCTTGGTCCTTTCCACCAGGCATTCTCTGGTAAAAGCCTGGAACTGCTCTTGGCCAATCTTCTTCACATTCCTGACAGTCTCAACTGCAGCAGGACCTGCAATTTCCTTTGTGTCAAGGACAACCAGATCCATGCTCTCTTCCTCAAAGGGGTTGCCAAGCTCTTCTATGACGCTGACAAGGGCGCGGACATCCTTGGCGAAAGAGGTCTGCACACTTGGTGTCTGGTCGTGATGACGTGTGTCCTCTCGCCTCCCCCAGTGTTGATGGCCATCTTGGAACTCTTCTCTGGCCCTTGCAACTTCTGGCCCGGCAATCATCCAACGCTGCAGGGCACACTTGGGTTGTCAGTGAGGCCGACTGCTCCACCATCTCCTTTGATGCAGGCGTTATTCTGTTCATGCGCCTGGTCGATTGGGATCGAAGAGAACACCTTCTTCGTCTTCTGTACAGTGAAGTTGCCAGCCCTGAATTCTCTGGCTACATCTGGGTGCTTCATTGGGAGTGCAACCATGTCCCTCAGGTGAACAGGGACCCACCTGGCATAGTGTGTGTGGTCTAAGGCATGGAACCATGGGACCAGTTCCGTCAGGGCATCGAGGTACATCGTGAGTGAAGCCTGCCGCAGAGAACGCACGTAGACCAGTACCAACATCTCTAGTTCCAGCACAGTTGCCCAGTACTGAAAGTTGGGAATGTCTTCTCCTCTCTGGTGACACCAGTCTTCGAACTCAGGCAGGTCTTCTGCATCATCAGCATATGTCATACAGTGGCGTTCATACGCACGGTGTTGCAGGATGTGCACTGCCGCTGCAGTGATTTGATGAGCTCTTCTTGTGCGGGTGACGTGGGCAGCTCGCAGGAAGGAGTCGGCCGTCCCTGACGTTGCAATCTCAGCTTGCAAATATGCAAATCTTGCAAAAATCAAATCTCTGAATCTGAGATGGCCCAATATCCAGATCTTTTCATAATATGATAGTCTACTAGTGTGCCAAATTTGGTGCTTTCCTCACAAAATGCACAATTGTTATGCTATATTTAGCTTAGCTGCCGGACTACTGGTGTTTCACAGGCACGGCGATGCATCAATATGAGTGCCGTCCCTCAGATGGACGTTAACCCGGGCTACTGTCATTGAGGAGAAGGAGAAGAAGGAGAGTAAAGGGGGGAAAAGAGGGGAAGCAGACCATACGAGAAAAGGGAGGGGGAGGAAAGAGGGGAAAAGGAGAGGGGAAAAGGAGAGGCGAGACAGACGCACACACACCTCGTTTTTTCATTTCTCTCTTATACACTCACACACACCTCGTTTTTTCTTTTCTATCTCTCTTATATACACACACACACACACACACACACACACACACACACACACACACACACACACACACACACACACACACACACACACACACACACACACCTCGTTTTTTCATTTCTCTCATACACACACACACACCTCGTTTTTTCTTTTCTATCTCTCTTATACATACACACACACACCTCGTTTTTTCTTTTCTATCTCTCTTATACATACACACACACCTCGTTTTTTCATTTCTCTCTCTTACACACACACCTCGTTTTTTCATTTCTCTCACACACACACCTCGTTTTTTCATTTCTCTCTCTTACACACACACCTCGTTTTTTCATTTCTCTCTCTTACACACACACCTCGTTTTTTCATTTCTCTCACACACACACCTCGTTTTTTCATTTCTCTCTCTGACACACACACCTCGTTTTTTTCATGTCTCTTATTCACAGACACACCTCGTTTTTTCATTTCTCTCTCTTATTCACACACACACCTCGTTTTTTCATTTCTCTTATACACACACACACACACCTCGTTTTTTCATTTCTCTCTCTTATACACACACACACCTCGTTTTTTCATTTCTCTCTCTCATACACACACACACCTCGTTTTTTCATTTCTCTTATACACACACACACACACCTCGTTTTTTCATTTCTCTCTCTTATACACAAACACACCTCGTTTTTTCATTTCTCTCATACACACACACACCTCGTTTTTTCATTTCTCTCTCTTATTCACACACACACCTCGTTTTTTCATTTCTCTTATACACACACACCTCGTTTTTTCATTTCTCTCTCTCTTATACACACACACACACCTTGTTTTTTCATTTGTCTCTTATTCAAAGACACACCTGATTTTTTCATTTCTGTCTCTCTTACACACACACACACACACACACACACACACACACACACACACACACACACACACACACACACACACACAGCCCAATTTCGTTGAATATGAGGGTAAAACACCAACAGAGATCAAGCACACGGGAGACACGAACCTGTAACGTCCCAGGTGCTCACCTTGGTATGATACGAATCAAAACATCGCGGTTTGAACGCGACGCTCGTTTATGATGCACCTGAGTTTACATGACTATTAATGAACCTCAACAAGACCCAACCCAGTTTACCTGCGTGTGCCATGTCTCGATTCTCCGACAGAAGGTAATGATTACCAATTCCCATCCACTGGGAAAAGGTATCACCATCAGTATCAGCACCTCACCACTCACCAGTTAGTGCTTACCTGCTGGTTACCATTAACCAGCGTTCTGTCCGTCACAACCGTCTGGAAACCACGTGGCGTGTTCACTGGCGTCACAGTTACTCCCATAACCAGGTAATGTCTTCAACATCACCGAAACACACCGTTAACCCGTTACACTAACCGAGTAGCACCACAACCATGACTGAAGAGAATACCGAGAACATTGTGTGTTTCCTCTCCGAAATATTCATACTTTGAACATAAAGTAAAAATAACTGAACATGGACGAAGGATTAAAAAGTCCGTTCAGTGCGGGATTTTAAATGTTACACTACCAGTCGTTCCATCGTCCGCTACACCGCCAAACGAAAACATCTACAACCATCCGAATACTACAATTTTCATTCGTTCTAAGCTTCATAGCAATTTAAAAAACGCCGCATTACAAAAATAACGAAATAATTACCTCAACAAGACAAAAAGCGGAAGTAAAATATAGAGCAAACTATTACTTATACATCGCTCAAATATCTGCTGTTTCAGAAATCGAGCTTACCTTAAAACCTTACCTTTCCCCCTCAAGGGAAAAAAAAAAGGAAATTCGAACTGAGCAAAGATTTATATATTACGTAAGCTGAGGAACAAAAACATCGGCAGTTCAGCGTACATAATAAATAAACATCAAAACTACACCGCAGAGGTTTTTTTCCCAGTCAACGTGCAATTTGAAGGATTTCCAAATGTTCACCAATATACGAGATAATTTATTGTTTCAGCTCCTGCAATATTGTTTACAAGTTGTATAAGACTCTCGGGATAAGTTCATGACTTAAATGCTGCTTTTAAAATCTTTTCAAACCTTCTCCTCCACCAGTTAGCTGAGATAGACCTTATCGTATTCTCAATCCATAGGATCACACACAGCACGTAGTTTCTGTGAACAGCTCAAGTTTATTGGGAGCTCACGCAAAACACACCGAGTCCATGGAAATCAGAGAGCGAAGAGGAAGAACATGTGAGCGACCAAGGCACAACCGAGCATGCGCGGGATGGCGTCAGATGACGTCACGCCTGAAGCAGTAAAACACCACCACCCAACACTGGTGAGGTTGATTGGGGGAAGCGATAGGTGGCCTCTCCGAATCGCCTTCATCGCAAAGAGAATCACAATAGGAAACTTTGTGTGGATGCATGATGACAGGTATGGCCCACCTGCGTACCTTGTAACACTCAGACTGTCGTACATGGTACAATGAGCATCGATGTTGAGAGCCAGCAAACTTGCAGATGTCACACCAGTTCCCATCTACAGACACAACCAGGTAACAATCCCGTACTCAAGACGTGTTGACCTGGTGTACTTGCATTTAGATGAAACCAACATGAACTGTCGGAGTGGCAGAATGGTGTGCTGATGTGGACTTTGACTTCTCACTATTCTATATAATAATAGCGTAAGGACTCGACTTTGTTATCCCTTTTACGCCGCACCCAGTGACCCGATGCCCACGGCACTAATGGATTTACGATCTACGAACCGCGCTCTTTGTTTATCACGTACAGCCATACTCGAAAAATCTGAATTAGCCGACGTTGGGGCCCAAAAGCATCCGATTAACTGCCGATACGACGCCATCTTACGACGCCATCGTATTGGCACCTGCTGGGTGAAGGCGAAGCAAGCCGTCCGCTGATTGGACAGGCAAAGGCGAAAGCAAGCCGTCCACTTAGTGGACAATTCAGAGCATGCATTTGTGCCGGTCGGCGATCATTGTTCATATACGCACTCTTCATTCTCATCTTTCTTCCTAACTCTTACTCGGACAAGCAAATCCCCTATGCCATCCATAATGGTACACTCTATCCATACACCACATCCTCCCTTCCGTGGATGTTCCACGGGTTTCGGCTAGTAAGTATGGTTCCTGGAGCGTTGGGCATGCTGCTCTCGGATAAGGTTCTAATCCAAGAACGGACTCTGGTAGTTGGTGAACTGGTCACGTTGAGTCAACATTTCCCACGTAGACAAACCGCAAGATCTGATACGCGAGTTTAATCGGAAGTGGAAAGCTGACAAGGAGAAACTGGACCTCCTAACGGGTCTTGGTGTAGTAATTCAGCTTCAACTTCTTGAATGGCTTTCTCAGCGACAGGGTTGCTTGTTGGAGTCTTTGGCACGACAAAGCTCAATGGAGATGCGGTGATCTTGGAGCTGGTCACTTGAATGCAGAAGCTCGATCAGCCCGGATGACAGCCGGTGGCCCATCCATCCGACGAAGTTCAACGACGAGTCGGAGCAGGTTGCCACGCAGGGCGTCATGGCATTCGTCATAAATGAGAGGGGAATGGGTGTAGGTAGTGATGCACTCACGCAAGATCGGGATCAGTTTACGCTCACGCTTTAGGATGTCTGCTGCAAAAGTCACACCAATTGTATCGGGAGGGTCATCTCAGAGAAACAATTGTGGCAACTGGTAGTTGCATGTTTGATGGGCCTCTCCATATCAAGGGCAAATAAGTGGCGATACATCACCTGATTAAGTTGATGGCAAGATGGGCGATGAAGCTTGATGTGGAGAGCCGTGACAAGGCCGTCCACGGCGAGGCGAGGAATGACGATGTGTTCACTGAAAGGTTGGAAAAGGTCGTAATATTGAATAGCCAATAACCCGTCTTTTGAGATGGTGGCTGAATTCAAGTACCTTTTACACGTCTGTAATATTGGTCAGCTTTTTCGAAGATCGGCTCCCTTGTTTGAGATGGGCATATGTTCAGTGTAAATCTGCGCACTCAGACTGTAGGGCTAGCCAGGCTGAACGGTTGACGTACGACGGATGACAGTCATCAGTCAGTTCCACAAACGAGCAAATTTGGTAGGGGGGATTGTTACAATCAAGGGCATTCCGGCTGGCGAAATCTGATACATTAGCGGAGCCCGCAAGATGGCGGATTAAGGCCTGGTAACGGCTGACCATCGACAAAAAGATTGAGATGCAGGGACCAGCCAAAATCTCTCCTCAGCATAGCTTTTCAAAAGATTGTGCACATGGCTTACTATCGGTCAGTATGCAAGCTTTATGATTGGACTGGATGATGACTGGTCAAATGTTTTGTAGCCATTGCGATTGAGAGTGCTTCACTTTCGCAGGGAAGCCAGGTGACGGTGTCCTCGCAATTTGGTGCTGGAAAAGCCTGCAAGTCGTTGTGGGGGGTTAAACCCCATTGTTGTGATTAAAAAGCCTGCAAGTCCAGAGGCTGTGCTCCTCGATCACATATTGTGCACATCTGTTGCAGGTCGTGAAGGTGCTTCTGTCGACCTTTGGAGGGCAGTAACAGCACCTTTTCCTTTTCTGTGGCCCACCATACATGATGTATACACCACGTATTAATTCAGGCAAGCAACATCGATGACATACCACATTACTAGGGGCCACCTCCTAGTTTGCCTCTTGCACGAGTACGTGCGAACCATCTAGTATTAACGCTGCCATTTGTATTGTTGTCGTACTTGGTCTCTGACTCCTTTTGTCCTCCCTCCTTCGGTGATCAAGATGTCGTGGTGCAATGTGCTGGTAGACAGTCACGTGTTCGTACTGACGGTTGTGGCTGGGAGGTTTTGTTTGAGGTGGTGGTTTTGCACTCCAGTATGTGCCAATCCGAGACTTGCGTGTGCCTCCGTCGGGGGCGCCTTTGGTTTCGGCCTGTCCTCACCACTACAGGACTCAACTGCTGCAGAGGTTGAAGCCATTTGTACATCCTGCAGTTGAAGACGCACGATATCTGCATCAGGATGGTAGTCAGAGCCTGATGCAGAATCAGAAGATTTTGATTCCTCATCGGCGTCAGATGTTTCGTTTCTCAAAGAACACCTGCAGCACCTCCTGCACACTTGGGGGGGGGGGGGGGGGGGGGAACCTTTTCACATAGCAACATTGAAAAAAAAGAAAGAAGGTATGAGCCTGCATTCCTGACTTTGTAACAGTTTTTCATGGTGGGCAGAACATTTAACACAAAATGTCACATGACCACCCAAAATTGGGCAGATTATCCTTGGCAAGGGCATTGTAAACTGCATCATGCATATTGGTAAAGGACAGAGACCCCCCACTTAGCATAGAAGTCGCACTGTGCTTGGTATCATCATGAATTACAAACTTGCAGTTCACATACTGATCTGCACTGAGCCTAAGGTCATTTACTCTACTAGGACGTGCCCGTACGTGGGTGCCCGTTCCTTGCCAAAAAAAAAAAAAAAAATGTCTTCGCCCATGCATGCATGGGCGTGCCCATGGGCCCATGGGCGTGCCCGTAAGTGCGTGATGTGACCGTACAATGAATGTATCGTCCCGACGCCGCAGCTCGGATGGCGCTGCAGTTAATCGGGCCTGTATCGGCAGAGTTATTATAAACGTGTACTACAATCGATCGTACCTTACAACAATCAACACAGATTGCAACGTCAAATAAATGAATACGCTCTCAAATGTGCCGTCCGAGGCAGCGTCTGCTCGCCACGTTCAGCATCAGTACGTCGTCACTATGACTATCCGTAAGTCCAGAAGTGACGTCCTCATTTGACTGTCCGGAAGGTCGCATATCGCAGTTACGATGAATCGCAAATTAGTTGTAATTAGTTTTAAAACATAGTTTAACGCCAACATAGCGCCAACATAGTTTGCCAACGTGAAATAAATGAATACGCTCTCAAATGTGCCGTCCGAGGCAGAGTCTGTTCGCCACGTTCGGCACACGTGATAGCTCGCTGCTCTCTGATTGGTTGAATCGTTTTTTGGACATAGCTCGGTAACTACTTCTCCGATTAATATGAAACCTTGAAAAGGCACATCCTCAGGTCCCCAGCAATATACCTGGCAAGTTTCAAGTATATCAGACCCGTGGTTGTCGAGAAACAGCGGTCACAGACAAACACACAGACAAACACACAGACACACACACACACAGACACACACACACACAGAGATTACTGGAATTATAGATAGATGGTCGGATACTACTGCAGGATGAGCGTGAAGCCTTCGATTTGCCAATGCCATGGCTATCGGTGTTAATCTGGTTTTAGCCCTGGCACTAGAAGTACAATTCTGTGATGGAGCAGTAACACTGCCCCACGCTTTACTCTTCCTCCCGATTCGCTCTGGAGAGCTTTTACTTGCCGATGGGGTAGGGTAGATTCCTCTTTTACGAAGCTATCATGATCAATAACATGAACAAAAACTTTCCTGAGGCTGTCTTGTCATCGTATTTATCATTCTTGGGAAAACTGCCAGTGGCATGGAAAAGGCCCCTTTATATGGTATGTGCCTTGTGGCAAAGTATAGAAAAGAAGGGACATTCCAGAGCTTGTAGAAAATGCCAAACAATAGAAAAGGGGCATTCAAAGAAATCTTGTGTGCATGCTGGACTACCGTTGTGTTATGAGGAGGAACCAAGTAAAGCTCCAGAAGAGTTCATATGAAGGGGCACCAATTTGATTCATACAGCTGCATGAAGAAGTAAATATATTATATTTGCCCTGATGGTCCCTGACAACCTTGAAATTGAATGGATAAAATCACGCCCAACATGAGTGTGTGTCGACCCTCAAGAGAGCCAGGAAACACAATCTCTCCACTCTCAAACCTGTCTCCTTCCTCCAATTTTTGGTGGCGTCTGGTCAAATCTGTTTCTGGTGTTTGTTCCCCTTCCATCCCCTCCCTTACCTCAAACGGCTACATAGCTGACTCCGTATGTGACAAAGCCGAATGCCTCAACTCTGTGTTTGCCTCAAAATCATGTGTCCCAAACCCATCTCTCTCTGTACCCACCTTACCCAGTCATACCCAGCTGCTCCTGGACTCGGCCCTTCTCTCCTGACAAGGTGGAGAAGTTTGTCAAACCTCGACTGATTCTGCAACTGGACCAGACGGCATCAGTCCATGGGTACTAAAATCCTGCTCTGCCGCTCTATCTCACCCTCTCTCAATTCTCTTCACCCTCTGTTGCTCAAGGTCATCTGCCATCTGCTTGGAAATCGGCCAACATTACCGCTTACACAAGAAAGGAGCAAAAACAGAAACTTGCAACAACAGACCAATCAGCCTGCTCCCAATCATCGGCAAGGTCATGGAATCGATCATCGCTTCTGACATCAATAAAATTCTTCCTCTTCTCCAATGGCTTGATCTCTGATCAATTTGGATTCAGACCAGGTCATTCTACTCTGGCCACGCTGCTTCTGCTGTCTCAACAATGGACAGAGGTCCGCCATGCCAAACAGGAAATCAGAGCCGTCTTCCTTGACATATCACGTGCCTTCGATATGGCCTGGCACCCCACTATGCTCACCAAACTCTCCTCCTACAGTATCCATGGAAATCTCCACGCATGCCTTGCGGACGTCCTCTCTGGTCATAGTCAACATGTGGCCCTGAATGGATTTCTCTCATCTCCCCTGCCTGTTCTGGCTGGAGTTCCCCAAGGCAGTGTTCTGGGCCCTGTGCTTTTTCTGGTCTTCATTAATGATCTCTCCGACTCTCTGAAAAATTCTTTCTATCTCTTTGCTGATGACTCCACTCTGCCGCTCCATTCCTCTTCCCTCAGATCGGCAGTCTGCAGGCTCCTCACTCTCTGAAGACCTGGACAAAATCACAGACTGGTCAAACAAGTGGAACATGTCTTTCAATCCTGACAAATCTCACACTCTTACGATGTCTCTCCGAAAAGACCGACTGGACAACCCTCCCATCCACTTTCTGAATAATCCTCTCCAAGAAGTTCTGTCACTCAAGCTTTTGGGTTAGGGGATGATATTCCCATCATCTTTCGCAATTCATCATTTGTCTTCCTCTCTCTCAGCGACACTCCGCACATCCACTGAATCATTCGCATTTCCACCCTTTCCATCCTTCGTTGCTGCTCTACATTCATGACCCATGTCTCGCTCCCATAAATCATAACACTTCTCACCCATGCAGCATACACCTTTCCCTTCAGTTTCAACGACACTCCCCTCCTCATCAGCACGCCACTCAGTTCCCGAAACTTCTTCCATGCACATCTCACTCTAGCAACCGTTGCCGAGTCTGATCCACCTTCTCCATTCAGCATGTCTCTGAGATAGCAAAATGTTTTCACACATTCCAGCTTCACACCGTCTCCAAGATCCAACTCAACATTTCCTCCATCTGCAGCTCCCTCTGTGCACACCTTACATTTGAATGTAGCTGCCACACTGGTTAATGACCCTCTCAGACCACTACATTTTTCATGAACCCACTCAGCGCACATTGTACATTGAATGGAGTTCACTCCGACACCCTTCCTGCACACAGCACATGGCCACTTCCCAGTTCTTTCCACCTCACCACATGCTTTACCACTTGCCATCACCTTCGTCTTTCCTATATTCACCTTCAGACCTTTTGTCTCCATACTTTCCTTCCACTTGTTCATCTTTTCCTTCAGTGCATCCATACTTTCCGCAATCAACACCAGATCATCTGCATACAACAACTCCCACGGTAAACCCTCCTTTACGGTCTGAGCCAGCACCTCCATCACAGCTACAAATAGTAGTGGACTTAGTACCGACCCCTGATGCACTCCCACCTTCACCTCAAACTCACCACTGTTCCCGTCCTTCGTCCTTACAGCTGTGCGCGCTCCATTGTACATTGCCATCACAACTCTGATCAACCATTCCTCCACTTCTAACTTCCTCAATGCCCATGTCAATACTTCGCGTGGAACCCTATCGAATGCTTTCTCCAGATCAACAAACCCAAGAAACAACTTCTTCCTCTTCTCCATGTACTTCTCCTGCAACTGCCTCACAATAAAGAGCATGTCTGTCGTTCCTCTTCCTGGCATAAATCCAAACTGCATTTCGTCGATCTTCACCTTCTTCCTTATCCTCCTCTCCAACACCCTTTCCAATACCTTCATTCCATGCTCCAATAAATTTATCGCTCGGTACGAGCCACACTACAGAGGGTCACCTTTCCCCTTGTATAGAGGGACAAGGGTACTCAGTTCCCAATCCACTGGAATGCGGCCTTCTTTAACCACCAGATTACAGATCTCTGTCATTCTCTTCACACCCCAACTTCCTGCTGCCTTCAACATATCTCCCACAACTCCCGTCGGCCCTCCCGCTTTTCTACTCTTCATTGCTTTTATCGCTTCCTCAACTTCCTTCTCTGCCGGTCCTAAAACTGGGTTACTCTCTTTGTTGCCATCCCATTCATTCTCTGTATTCAACAGCATTTCCATATATCTTTTCCATCTTCCTTTAATTCCATCTGGGTCCACAACGATTTGTCCCACTTCATCCTTCAAGCAACTCACCCCCATCACATCACACCTCTTTCGCTATCTGCTTTGCAATCCTGAATACCGCTCTCTGACCCTCTTCCGAATCCAAGCGTTCTCCGAACATTTTCCTACATGTCTCCTGCGCCTTTGCTACCTCTTTCTTTGCAGCCTTCTTGGCTGCCTTATAACTTTCATGCTCTGCTTTTTCTGCTCCCGTACCCTTCGCCTTCTGCCACTCCTTGAACTTCTTCCTCTTCTCATCAATCCTCTGTCCAACTTCATCATCCCACCACCATGTTTCCGAGTGCCTCGGTGGTCCTTTTGTCCATCCACATACCTCACCAACGGCTCCCAACAGACTATCTTTCATTGACATCCAACCACTTTCAAGCTCAACCACATCATCCTCGACCCGACTCAGCCTCTCTTTTAATGCCTCCCTTACTGTCACCTCTTTCAACCTCCACACCTTCATTCTCGGTTGGTACTTCACCCGCCGAGCTCTCCTCGCACCTTTCACCCTGATGTCGCAGACAACCAAGTGGTGCTGTGAAACAGCCTCCTCCCCCGGGATCACCTTTGTGTCCCGGAGGTGTCCCCTATCTCGCCTACGCACCATCAGGTAGTCAACAGTTGTCGTCGACCCACCTGACGTGTATGTAACAAGCTTATTATCCCCTTTCTGGAACTGAGTATTACAAATCAACAAATCAGCTCCATCAGCAAACTCCAAAATCCTTTCACCTTCTCCATTTCTCACACCATATCCGTAACCCCCATGAACTCCCTCAAAACCGTCCATACTCCTTCCCACATGTCCATTTAGGTCTCCTCCTACCACAACAACTTCCTCATCTTTCACGTTTTCCATCAGCTTCTCTATCGCACACCAGAACTTGTCCTTCTCTTCATCGCTCCGACCAACCTGCGGAGCATATCCCGAGATGACGTTCACCAAGAGCTTTCCAATCATCATTTTCACCATCATCAACCTATCACTCACTCTAGTCACACTCACCACACTGTCTATAAACTCCTCAGAAAACAGGACAACAACACCATTCACGCCCTCCGGGCACCCTTGCCACACAAACTTGTATTTCTGTCCCTGCCTACCCTTCACCATTCTCACACCACTTCCCTTCCATCTCGTCTCTTGCAAACAACATATGTCCACTCTTCTTCTGACCAATACTTCCACCACTTCTCCTGATCTCCCTGTCATTGTCCCTACATTCCATGTCCCAAACCTCAGAAACCGATCTCCACTTCGGGCTGCACCCTACCCATATGTAGTTGTAATTGTCATGGTGTGGCGGACACGAAAGCCCACTGGTGTGGTGACATCATTCCGTGCACCAAGTGGGCGGCGGCCACGCCCGAGGGGTAGGCGTGGCCTCAGGATATACACTGGGCGCGCAGCCCGGAGCATGCCAGTGCTACTGTGACCTCCTGTCAATAAAGACACTTTTGTTTAACCGTGTTGTCCGCTTCCTCCTTGGTAGCAAGTCGCGCGCGTAGCACCACGCTTCATTGGTGACTCCGACGTTTTGGTCAGCCGTCACTGACCACCCGAACCCGCCACAGCCATGGCAACTAACTCGGTAACGATAAAGCTCCCCGAGTTCTGGGAAGCTCAGGCGGAGATCTGGTTCCTGCAGGCCGAAGCCCAGTTCAGGCTTCGACGCATTATGGCGGACGAGACACGCTACTGCCACGTGGTCGCCTCCCTCGGGGCCGCCCGCGTCGTGTCGGTCCTGAGGAACCTACCGGCCGACGACAGGTATGGGGCGATCAAGCGTCTCCTCCTCGCCACGTTCGGCCTCACCGTGGACGCACGGGCCGATCGCCTCTTGGACCTCCCCGAGCTCGGTGACACGCGACCGTCAGTCCGAATGGACCATATGCTGTCGCTCATGGGCGACGAAACCCCGAACACTCTATTCCGGGCGTTATTTCGACGTCAGCTGCCGGCACGAGTCCGCCTCGCGTTGGCCGGTTCCGCGACAACGGAACCCCGTGCGTTCGCGGCCGAGGCCGACAAGTACTACGCGGCTTTGGACACGCGGGCGGGTTTCGGTGCGGCCGTAGCGGCTCCCGAGCCCGAACCTCTTGCGGGTGCCCACCCCTGCTCCGAGGGGCGCCTCGTGGCGGCCGCCACGCCCCGCCCACCACCACCGCGGAAACCGCGGCCTCCGGCTTCGCCGCAAACCGGGTGCCATTTCCACGCTAAGTTCGGCCACGAGGCTCGGCAATGTCGCTCGCCGTGCTCATTCGGCAGGTCAGGAAATGCCCGGGCCGGCCCTCGGTAGTGGTACTGAGCGCCGGCCGATTAAACAGCCTCCTATACATAACGGACACCTTATCCGGGCGCCGTTACGTGTGCGACACGGGAGCGCAGGTGAGTTTCGTTCCCGCCGGTACGTCCGACAAGCAGTCTGTGGGCCGGGGCCCCGCGCTGCTTGCTGCCAACGGTATGCCCATTCGCACGTACGGAAAACGCTGCCTTTCTCTGCGGTTCGGAGGGCAGGCTTTCCGGTGGTCGTTCGTCACTGCCGACGTGCCTATGGCACTGCTCGGCGCGGACTTCCTCTGTGCCAATGGCCTGTTGGTCGACGTCAAGCACAGAAGGCTTGTCCAGGTTGAGACGTTCAGCTCGCTCGCGTGCGCGCTGCCCGCCTCGTTGAGCAGCTCACTGAGCGGCTCATCGAGCGGCTCGCCGAGCGGCTTGCTGAGCGGTTCCGTTCCGGCCAGGTTCATCTGCACGCTTCCGGCAGCGAACGAATTCACCCGCCTCCTTGCGGGTTTCCCGGCCCTCACGAGGCCCACCTTCTCAGCGGGGACCATCAAGCACGGGGTGGAACATCACATCCCCACCGCCGGGCCACCGGTCTACGCCCGGGCACGCCGCCTCGAGCCGACGAAGCTCGCGGTAGCTAAAGCGGAGTTTGCTACGCTGGAGCGGCTCGGCATCATGCGGCGCTCCGAGAGCGCGTGGGCGTCGCCGCTCCACATCGTGCCCAAGCCCGGCGGGGGATGGCGACCATGCGGGGACTACCGCCGTCTCAACGACGCCACCACCCCCGACCGCTACCCCGTCCCCCATATTCAGGACTTTTCCGCCCGCTGGGCGAATATGTCCTTCTTCTCGAAGGTGGACCTCATACGCGGTTACCACCAGGTACCCGTCAAGCTGGAGGACATCCCGAAGACGGCTGTCATCACGCCGTTCGGTCTTTTCGAATTTCTTCGGATGCCCTTCGGTTTGAAGAATGCGGTTCGGGCGTTCCAGCGCCTCATGGACAGCGTCTTGCGTGACTTGGATTTTGTGTACGTATACCTGGATGACATCCTCGTCGCAAGCGCGTCCCGCGAAGAGCACCTACACCATCTCCGCACGCTCTTCGAACGTCTGGGCCAGCACGGCCTGATTGTGAACTCCGCCAAGTGCCGGATCGGTGTCGCCGAAATCGACTTTTTGGGGCACCGCGTCACCAGGCACGGGGCCGTCCCCCTACCGGCCAAGATGGAGGCGGTGAAAGGGTTTCCGCGCCCCCGCACGATCAGGGGGCTCCAGGAGTTCCTGGGCATGGTAAACTTTTACCACCGTTTCCTGCCCCGCATCGGCCAGCTCCTGCGCCCCTTGCACGAGGCCCTCTGGGGGAAGCCGGGCAAAGGTGACGTCACCTGGACCGAGCAGATGGACGCGGCGTTCGTGGGCGCGAAGCTCGCCTTGGCTCACGCCACCATGCTCGCGCACCCGGCG
Organism: Myxine glutinosa; assembly: GCF_964187855.1. Lineage (NCBI taxonomy): Eukaryota > Metazoa > Chordata > Myxini > Myxiniformes > Myxinidae > Myxine > Myxine glutinosa. The sequence continues at coordinate 15,771,771 of NC_136265.1, forward strand.
CCCGATGCACCGATCGCCCTCACCACCGACGCCTAGGACTATGCGGTGGGCGCGGTGCAAGAGCAATGGGTGCGTGGAGCTTGGCAACCGCTGGCGTTCTTCAGCTGGCAGCTTCGCCCGCCCGAACGCCGGTACAGTACCTTCGACCGCGAGTTGCTCGGGCTCCACCTGCCAGTCAGGCACTTCCGCCATCTGCTCGAGGGCCGTGCGTTCACGGCCTTCGTCGACCACAAGCCACTGGTGTTCGCGATGGGCAAGGTCGCCGAGCCGTGGTCGGCCCTGCAGCAGCGTCACCTCTCGGCCGTGTCCGAATACACGACGGACATCCGGCACGTCGCGGGGAAGGACAACCCGGTGGCGGATTGCCTTTCCCGGTCCGTTGCCCACGCGGTCCACCTCGGCATCGACTATGCCCGGATGGCGGCAGACCAGGCCGCCGACCCCGACGTCCAGGCCTTGCGGACCGCCGTTACGGGCCTCCGCGTCACCGAGGTGCCGTTCAACGGTGCGGGCACAGCCCTCTGGTGCGACGTCTCCCTCGGGCGGCCTCGCCCCATCATGCCCACGGGCTGCGGATTTTCGACTCCATCCACGGCCTGTCCCACCCGGGCACGAGGGCCTCCCAGAGGTTGATCGCCGACAAGTTTGTCTGGCATGGCCTCCGGAAGGCCGTCCGCGGCTGGGCCAGGACGTGCCTCGCGTGCCAGCGCGCAAAGGTGCACCGACACACCCAGGCCCCATTGGCCCCGTTTGCGGTGCCGGAACGTCGGTTTGACCACGTTCACGTGGACCTGGTGGGACCTTTGCCCCCCTCGCGGGGTTTCACCCACGTCCTGACCATGATGGACCGCACCACCCAGTGGCCGGAGGCCGTGCCTTTGGCGTCAACGATGGCGGCGGACGTCGCGCAGGCGTTCATCGCCACCTGGGTCGCCCAGTTCGGCGCCCCCTCGGACATCTCGTCCGACCGCGGCCCCCAGTTCACCTCGGAGCTCTGGGGGGCGGTCGCGCAGGGGCTCGGGGTCCAGCTGCACCGCACCACGGCCTACCACCCCCAGGCTAACGGCCTGTGCGAGCGGTTCCACCGCTCGTTGAAGGCTGCGCTCCGGGCCACCCTCCGCGACGGCGGCTGGGTCGGCAGGCTCCCCTGGGCCTCCGGACGGCGCCCAAGGAGGACCTGCGCGCACCCGCGGCGGAGTTGGTCTTTGGACAACCGCTGCGGGTGCCGGGCGAGTTCCTCCCCGACCCCACGGCACATTGGTCCGCGGCGCAGGAGCGCTCCGCGCTGCAGGAGACCGCCCGGAGGTTCGCCCCGGTGCCGACGGCGCACCACGGGCACCCACCCATGCACGTCGCCCCGGAGCTTCGCACCGCGGAGTATGTCTTCATCCGGCACGACGCCCACCGGACACCACTGCGGCCCCCGTACGACGGGCCTTTCCGCGTGCTGGAGACAGGGGTGAAATTCTTCACCTTGGACATCGGCGGTACTCCCGACCGCGTCTCGGTGGATCAACTCAAGTCGGCCCACCTCGACGTGGACCACCCACCGCCGGTGGCTCGGCCCCCGTGTCGGGGCCGCCCCCCGGCGGGCGGACCCCCGGCACCGCCCAGCACCGCCGGCACGCCGCCCCCCGGTCCGGCACCCATCCCGGGTACAGCCGGGGGCATCCCAGCTGGCATCCCTGCACCCTGGACGCCGCCGGTCGCCAGAGGGCGCTTCGGCCGTTTCATCCATTTGCCCCGCAAACTGGCCCTCCAGGTGCGCGGGAATTCTGGGGGGGCGCGTGTGGCGGACACGAAAGCCCACTGGCGTGGTGACATCATTCTGCGCACCAAGTGGGCGGCGGCCACGCCCGAGGGGTAGGCGTGGCCTCAGGGCGCGCAGCCCGGAGCGCGCCAGTGCTACAGTGACCTCCTGTCAATAAAGACACTTTTGTTTAACCGCTTTGTCCGCTTCCTCCTCGGTAGCAAGTCGCGCGCGTAGCACCGCGCTTCAATGGTGCTCTTTTTGAGGCAAAATGCATTTCTTGATATATCTTGAGATCCGCTGGATGGATTTTGACGCTGCGAACGTTATTGCGTAGCGTGAATAAATGCGCAAATTGCTGAGTGGTTGCTTGAACTTGACAGATGTGTAGTTGTCGAGACTGCCTTCGCGCGTCGATCGCATCAGATTTTCAACCAATTACCGACTTTGTGTCTTCATAACAATAGGAACAAGTGAATCCACTTGGATTCCGCCCAGGTTGGCACATGGAAATTATGATGTAGCATAATTATCATCTCGGGTCAAGATTTGAAATTATGCCATGGTTTTTGTAAAATTGCTACTAGTATTCACATTATGTACTTTCACCAAAACATACATCATCATAGAAACATACATAGAATTTGGGTCCTCTGGGTCATTTGGGTCCTCTGGGTCATTTGGGTCCTCTGGGTCATTTGGGTCCTCTGGGTCATTTGGGTCCTCTGGGTCATTTGGGTCCTCTGGGTCATTTGGGTCATTTGGGTCATTTGGGTCCTCTGGGTCATTTGGGTCCTCTGGGTCATTTGGGTCCTCTGGGTCATTTGGGTCCTCTGGGTCATTTGGGTCCTTTGGGTCATTTGGGTCATTTGGGTCCTCTGGGTCATTTGGGTCCTCTGGGTCATTTGGGTCCTCTGGGTCCTCTGGGTCCTCTGGGTCATTTGGGTCCTCTGGGTCATTTGGGTCCTCTGGGTCCTCTGGGTCATTTGGGTCCTCTGGGTCCTCTGGGTCCTCTGGGTCATTTGGGTCCTCTGGGTCCTCTGGGTCCTCTGGGTCCTCTGGGTCATTTGGGTCCTCTGGGTCCTCTGGGTCATTTGGGTCCTCTGGGTCATTTGGGTCCTCTGGGTCCTCTGGGTCATTTGGGTCCTCTGGGTCCTCTGGGTCCTCTGGGTCCTCTGGGTCATTTGGGTCCTCTGGGTCCTCTGGGTCATTTGGGTCCTCTGGGTCCTCTGGGTCATTTGGGTCCTCTGGGTCCTCTGGGTCCTCTGGGTCATTTGGGTCCTCTGGGTCATTTGGGTCCTCTGGGTCATTTGGGTCCTCTGGGTCATTTGGGTCCTCTGGGTCATTTGGGTCCTCTGGGTCATTTGGGTCCTCTGGGTCATTTGGGTCCTCTGGGTCATTTGGGTCCTCTGGGTCATTTGGGTCCTCTGGGTCATTTGGGTCCTCTGGGTCATTTGGGTCCTCTGGGTCATTTGGGTCCTCTGGGTCATTTGGGTCATTTGGGTCCTCTGGGTCATTTGGGTCCTCTGGGTCATTTGGGTCCTCTGGGTCATTTGGGTCCTCTGGGTCATTTGGGTCCTCTGGGTCATTTGGGTCCTCTGGGTCATTTGGGTCCTCTGGGTCATTTGGGTCCTCTGGGTCATTTGGGTCCTCTGGGTCCTCTGGGTCATTTGGGTCCTCTGGGTCATTTGGGTCCTCTGGGTCCTCTGGGTCATTTGGGTCCTCTGGGTCATTTGGGTCCTCTGGGTCATTTGGGTCCTCTGGGTCATTTGGGTCCTCTGGGTCATTTGGGTCCTCTGGGTCATTTGGGTCCTCTGGGTCATTTGGGTCCTCTGGGTCATTTGGGTCCTCTGGGTCATTTTGGTCCTCTGGGTCATTTGGGTCCTCTGGGTCATTTGGGTCCTCTGGGTCATTTGGGTCCTCTGGGTCATTTGGGTCCTCTGGGTCATTTGGGTCCTCTGGGTCATTTTGGTCCTCTGGGTCATTTGGGTCCTCTGGGTCATTTGGGTCCTCTGGGTCATTTGGGTCCTCTGGGTCATTTGGGTCCTCTGGGTCATTTGGGTCCTATATTCCTATCCTATAACATATATATCTCCTATAACCTATCCTATAAATATAGATTTGATGACGTCATGTTTACACATCTGAGCGACAGAAATGAGCGACAGAAATGAGCGACAGAAATGGGTGACAGAAACTAGCTTCACTTTTGAGCGCCCGAAATTCCCAGGCAAACGCTATAACGCACCAGGTTTACAACCTGTGCGTTAATAATACAAGGTCACGCGTGGGGTTCCCCAAACACGTATGTAATATGTGGAACACTCGATTCGGCCTGCACTGCAATCTTGCGCATGCGTAAATGGGCGCGCTGTAATACAAGGTCACGTGTGGGCACGTACATAATATGTGGAACACTTGATTCGGCCTGTACTGCAAACTTGCACATGCGCAAATGCGCTGCTGTTATGGTCGGGCCTGCAAACACTTGGGCGCATGCGCAAATGGAACAACTTGGAAGTGCTTGATTTTATGATCTGCAAACACTTGGGCGCAAGCGCAAATGGAACAACTTGGAGGTGCTTGATTTTATGATCTGCAAACACTTGGGCGCATGCGCAAATGGAACAACTTGGAGGTGCTTGATTTTATGATCTGCAAACACTTGTGCGCATGCGCAAATGGAACAACTTGGAAGTGCTTGATTTTATGATCTGCAAACACTTGGGCGCATGCGCAAATGGAACAACTTGGAAGTGCTTGGACCCATTTGGATGCTCTGCTACGATCACTTTTCCTGCTCGAGCACATATTCCTACAGAGCTCAAACTTCCTGTCATACTAGATAGGATTCAGGCCTAACTAAAGCGACCACTCCCAGCTGTGAGACCGTTGTGGTTGCCTCAGAAAAACCCGACAAAAATGTCCATTTGTTTTTTTAATCTCGTTGGTCGATGACGTCACTGCGTACAAAACGACTCGTATGTTTGCAAGGGCTGGTTGGATTTTGACAAAATAAACTTCCTTTTGTAGAGGGGAGCAGTGCGCAAACAATAGCAATGGCGACCCTGACGGAGCCGTATTTCCCGAGATAGCATGCCGGTGTCGCGAAATAAATCCGCCCCCCGTATAAACCCCCCCCCCCGGCGAATCTGTACCGGTATAAACTCGCCCCCATCAGAATAGAATCGCCCCCCATTCTCGTTTAAATTTCCATTAAATAAAACATTTGCTGAGCAGTTTCTCAACAAATAAGGTCTTGGCGTTTCAATACGCGCACTATTTATCGTATTCTCACAATTGATATAACACACAGAAAGCAGATAAGGCATTGCGTGATTTTTTAATATAAATAATGATTATTTCAGTTGTTTAACATGAACCTGTTACTCCGAATTGAAATATAATTACAATAGAATTATCTCAATTATTTAACGACACAACACCTGTCAATCGAAACAAGGATGTCAATATCTACCTAAATGAACTGAACTTTTATTACTCTCTTGCATTGCCGTGTGACGCTGCATATAAGAGGACATATACAATTCTACAGGATGTTAGGAAGTGTGTGCGTGTGCCATAGATATGAATTTTTTTCACTATTATATACATGCGACATTTTGAAGCAATTATGGGCCTCAAGATGAATGTTTACATTCGTATGCATTTGTTTATATTTTGATAAATTAACATCAAATATAAATATACATATGGAAATATTGGTTTACAAGAGGGGACATGATAAAGGTACTTCTAATATTGTTTGGGGAATCGATTGAGTGCGGACTTACACATTTTCTCAATTTTTTAAAGAGACTTGAACACTTGATATAGTAATTATTGATAGATTTTGACGCTCACCGTGGAAGACGTTACATGTGTTAGACCATGTTTGAAGAAACGACTCGTAGAGGGGTCAATATATGGTTGAACCCCAAAAACATTGATACAAAATGTTTTTCAATGGATTCTGGTACCATTGGGCATGCTAAATAACATACTAAAAATCTAGTAACATCTGACTTCCGGAAAGGGGTCATTTTCAAGATGGCGTCCAAGATGGCCACCGGGAGCTTAAAATGGCCATATCTCAATTATTATTCAACCTAGAAAGGTGGTATTGGTGTCTAACCCTAGGTTTTAGGGCCCAAGGAATCCAATTGAATCAATAAAATTACCATCAGTTAATTATTTATTGACAAGTCCAAGATGGCATCCCAAGGTGACATCCTGATCCACTACAATGGCTCTGTCGAATAGTAGTCAACCTAGAGAGATTTTTTCAGTGTGTATACCTAGGTTTAAGGCACCCAGGAAATCATCAAAATTATTCAAATAAGCACAAAGTAATCAGGTAATCCAATAAGCCAGGTTTACCAGCCCATTAGGCATTTGTTGTCTTATACAGTTAGTCGCTATTCATCCTCATCCTCCGACTCACCAGCTAATGAACCAAGTGTGTGTTTCAGATTGGAGATAAGAGTGTAATGAGTCTACACCACTGCCACCTGTGACTCCAGTCCACAGTATTCAGTGATCATTACAGACAAAGGTTTGTACAAAGCTTGAGAGGTTATGGCAAGGGACAGACAATGTAGATCATAACATTCTTACAATCGATGGGAAAGGAACATTTCATGGGATGGGCATAGCTGCCTTGACACCAGGACAGAAAACAGACCAGAGTATCCCTAGGCACAAAACAACAGAACTGAATGTTGTAGAGAAGTCAAAGGTTACGATAATAGATCATCGTTTTGCCAAACACCTTCGCCGAGACATCACATTCACAGAACTTCCGACGCTCTTGTAGACGATATGGACGACCATGTACTACTACCTGTGGACCGTGGCAACTTGAAGAATGTGACAATCCACATAACAAGTTTCTTCCAGAGGAGTCGGAGGATGACGATGAATAGCGACTAACTGTATAAGACAACAAATGCCTAATGGGCTGGTAAACCTGGCTTACTGGATTACCTGATGACTTTGTGCTTATTTAAGTAATTTTGATGATTTCCTGGCTGCCTTAAACCTAGGTATACACACTGAAAAAATCTCTCTAGGTTGGCTACTATTCGACAGAGCCATTTTAGTGGATCAGGATGTCACCTTGGGATGCCATCTTGGACTTTTCAATAAATAATTAACTGATGGTAATTTTATTGATTCAATTGGATTCATTGGGCCCTAAAACCTAGGGTTAGACACCAAAACCACCTTTCTAGGTTGAATAATAATTGAGATGTGGCCATTTTAAGCTCCCGGCGGCCATCTTGGACGCCATCTTGAAAATGACCCCTTTCCGGAAGTCAGATGTTACTAGATTTTTAGTATGTTATTTAGCATGCCCAATGGTACCAGAATCCATTGAAAAACCTTTTGTATCAATTTTTTGGGGGTTAGGTGAGTTTTTTCTCGTATATTGACCCTACTATCGTGTAATCTATACCTATGGTGTATATTTTCTTTTCTTAAGATTTGATATCAATATCACATTGTTGTAACCATACATCATGATGGCGTAAATCAAAATTTTCGAATAAACCGCGCACGTTATGATGTGCATCAACCATTCATTTTTGTGGTTCATTCATTCATCAACACATCTTGTAACCCTAAATTAGCCATATATTAGCCAATCTGTGAAAAAATTTAAAAGAAGCTAGTTTCAACTGATTTTGGTGGGTATGGGTATGGACAACTTCCAAAAAAAAGTAAGGAGGGATAGGGGTTGGGGAAACCTTTTTATTAGAGGTCAAAGGTCATTGACCTCTGCCTAAATCATATAAAATTGTATTTCAGCAACAAAATATGGTATATAGATGATCTTGGTGTCAAAATGCACAGGATTACGAAAGAAGATGACATAAGATAATTATTGACCGTCTGGTACCAAATCCTGACCTCTGAAAATGAGGTCAAAGGTCAAAAAAGCTGTTTTATCACTAAAATGTCATATTTATAACAGGAAAATTACCATATTATATAAAAATGAGCAAAAAAAAAACCGAAGAGGTTAATTTCAACTTACGTGGTGGATATGGGGGTTATTATTTATTCCAAGAGCAGAGGGGGAGGGGGAAATTACCTTTCTTGGGATCAAATGTCATTGACCCTAGACTAAAACACTATATATTGCATGAATGAAGTCTTTGTTTTGTCTTTGTTTCAGGAGTGATTACTGAGAAAACCTAGCTAGCCTACATGTACCTTGACTACCCCAGTGCAGTGAGATGTCCCAAAAGTTCCCTGAGGCCTTTGGAACAATACTGTAAAATAACAAAATTACCAGGATGGATATATGTGAAATATGTAGTGAGGACTTTTCAGAAGCAGGAAAGCTACAGAGGTTGTACAGAAAGGGATATGAGAATCTAATAGAGCAGTGTAGACTTATCAACAACTCTTCATTATTGGAGCGATTGGAACAAAAATGGAGTAGCAACACTCCTATGACAGTCCATCGTAGATGCCAAACCCTTTTCATGCAAAAGGAGCCAGATGTTGAGGAGCAAGAGCATGCGCCAAGACCAAAGCGACAAAAGGTGTCTCAAGCAGTAAATGATGACAAAGTTGATGGTAAGATAAAGTAATTCTTTACTTGATTCATGTAAATTTCATTAAGATTCCAAGCCCATACCTGTTTTATGTTATTTTGTTTGAATTTTGAATGTTTGAAGTTAGTATGGTGATTTACATGGGATGGCAACTAACTTTGTCCATGTTTTCATGTAATGTTTTCAGGCCAGGGTTCTACTCGATTTCCGTACAGTGAAAGATGTTTCATATGCAATGAGGACATCCATTTTGATGAAAGACATCCTGATAGACAGCAGACCATACATCGAGCATCAACTATGACGCTAAAGAAATCACTTCTGAGAATCGCAAGTGAAAGAAAAGATAGTCTTGGAATGGCTGTGAAAGGACGCTCGGAAGGAATGGCAGATCTTGTAGCGGAAGAGGCTGTCTATCATAATAAATGCTACTGTTCCATGTACAATGTTCCAGGACAATGCAATGTAAGTATATTAATACAATATACATACATGTACATATTTGTTAAGTTCCTTGTAATATGGGGTACTGCGGAATAGTAAAGTATGTCACAATGTGAAATACATTCAAATATTCACATTTCAAAAGAGGCATTCAACAGTTGGTCGAGGCTTATAAGCGGGTCATTTTGAAATAAACGCAGTCCTACACACATTTAAACAATTCATTTTGAAGAAAATTCGTTTGATGAAACAAGCTAGTTTTTTGTACGTTCGTCCTTGCAGTTTCTTCATACTGTTAATATCTTTTTCCTTCTCCATTGCACATTTGAGTACCAGTTCACTGGTAATTCCCTGTTTGTCGTTAAAGGCGACAAAAAGGGTTGGCGTCAGGAAGGGCATCCGGCCGTAAAACATTGCTTCAAAAAGGGGACCGAAAAACAACAACAACCACGGCTCCCGAAAAAGGCCAACCCCCGCTTTGCGGGGAAAAATGGCCTCTAAAGGTGGTTCTTTTTTTTTCTTTCTTCTCCATTGCACTATTTCTTTATAATTATTTAATAAAATGACGTACTTTGTTTCTTTTCAATCTATCATGACAATGAATGTTTCTATTTTTCTTCAGAAACCAGGCAGGCCTGTACATAGTTGCAAGGAAAATGCCTTCCACCAGCTTTGCGGATGGCTTGACGGTGAAATGGAGAATGGTGTGTATACAGTAGGTCAACTGCATGAACAGATGAAGACAATAGTAGGTGATGACATTCCAGTTTATCATGAGAGATACTTCAAAGAAGCACTTGAAAGGTACTATGGTGATAGTATATTCATTACTAATCAAGAACGTAGGAAGGATGTTGTCTGCTTTAGAAGCTGTACAGCAAGCATCATCCGAGACTACCATGAGATGAAAACTGATGATGAAGACGCAAAGAAAAGAGCCATCATCAAAACAGCGGGTTCATTCATTATCAATGACATCAAGTGCCTTAATTTCAGCAAAGATGACTTTCCTTCACTCAAAGAAATGACATCAATGTATGAGCTGCCAGATTCTCTTGAACTGATGTTAACATGCTTAATGCCTCATTCATCCGTTCGACGAAATGTTGCAGGGCAGAATATCATATCTTCACAACGCCCAAGATCATCTAAGATGCCTTTCCAGCTTGGTATGAGCTTATATCTTGATCACAAGTTTGGTTCAGATAAGCTGATTGATGTCATGCACAGGCTGGGCATATGTGAAAGTCAAAAAGAGACCGTGAACTACAAGTACACGTACATTGACTCGACTAATAACACAAATGCAGCATCAATGGCAGTCCTTGAGAATCAGCTTGAGCAACACATTGGTGACAACATGGATCATGATTTGATTACATTAGATGGAAAGTCAGGTTTTCATGCCATGGGGCAGATCAAAGTTGTGGTATGTAGTCCATAGATCAAAGTAGTCCATCTTCAAGTTGTGGTATGGAAGCATCTTGACACCTCTATTCTTGATCCCAAAGGAAGAGGATGGGAGTTAGATTCCAACAGAAAACTCAGACCAAAAATGCTATCTGTTGGTATCGCGCCAGACAACCTTCTGAAAGTAATTTGTTGCAACTGCAAGGAAGGGGAGAGGCAATGTCAAACAATGAGATGCAGCTGCATGAAAGCTCGCATGTCGTGTGTATCTGCATGTGGAGTGTGCTGTGGGCATTGCGACAATGGAACAGATAGCATAGATGCAGAAGAAGAAATTGGTAGCGATGAAGAGGAAACAGACTGAGTATTATTAATTTGTTGTTGCCGATAGATACTGTAAGTTCTAAGTTGTGAGTAGTATTCTGCAAATTGTTGATTATAAATTCACATATACTTTACATACACAAACTATTTGACACTAATGAACTTTACCCCCCCCCCCCCCCCCTGCTTATTTTGACCATTAACCTCGTATTTTGGTGGTGAAGAATCCATTTCATATTTAGTTTGTATCTTGGTATAATTCTGTTACTGTTACCAATATGATATTTGATATGATATTTTGGTGATAAGACGTCTATTTTTGACCTTTGACCTCATTTTCGGAGGTCAGTAATTGGTTCCATGGGTCAGTCATTATTCTATGTCATCTTCTTTCGTAATCCTGTGCATTTTGACACCAAGATCATCTATATACCATATTTTGTTGCTGAAATACAATTTTATATGATTTAGGCAGAGGTCAATGACCTTTGACCTCTAATAAAAAGGTTTTTTTTTTTTTTTTTTTTTTTATACAATATCGAGGCTCGTGAAAGAGCGAACATTAATCACACAGAAAGACAAACCGACACATAAAACATATAACATAGGGAGCGGTAGACAAGATGGGGAGAGAGGGGGAAGGACACAAACACAACATTTGAGAGCAGGGACCGAGAGACATGGTGACATCGAGAGATCTGAGAGAGGGCGAGGGCTTTTGGGGGGGGGGGGGGCGTGGGAAGGGGGCAGTGGGAGAGGTATAAAACATATGGACACTGCCAGGACTTCCAGGAAAGAAGTTGGAATTTCAAACAAGGTGGATCTGGGGTGAATTAGCGGGGGTAGAAAAGATCAAGGTTTTGGATGGGGGAAGATAAGAGATGGTGGTGAACAGCTGTTTTAAAGACCTGGAGGGAGGAGTGGGATTGAAGGGAGTGAGGGAGTTTGTTCCAGAGGCGGGAGAAAAGAGGAATGAAAGAGTGAAGGTGAGCGGAGAGCCGAGATTTCGGCAGTTTAACCATCAGAGGGTTGCTGGCAGATCTTGTGCGACCTGTAGGAATATTTGGGGGACAGAGCACAGAGAGAGCTGGGGGTGCAAGGCCGGAGAGGAGTCGGTAGAAGACAGAAAGACCACCTACCTGCCTGCGGTGAGTGAGTGAAAGGCCCTCAGAGATAGCTTCATCGCGGGAGATTCCAATAATTCTGAAAGCTTTGGTTTCAACAGCGTGAAGCCGAGCTAGGTGTGAGGCAGGAGCACCGGCCCATAGGGGAGAACAGTATTCCATTGAGCTGCGGATGAAAGCCTTGTATGTGGTGAGGAGCTCAGGTGTGCCGAGGAAGGACTTCGCACGACGGAGGATGCCCAGTCGGCGACTGGCTTTGGAGGCCAGCTTGGAAATGTGGTTTTCCCAAGAAAGATCATGGCAGATAGTGAGACCCAAAATCTTGAGCGACAGAACTTCTTGGAGAGGATTGTTGAGAAAGTAGATGGGAGGGTTATCCAGTCGATCTTTTCGGAGAGACATAGTAAGAGTGTGAGATTTGTCAGGATTGAAAGACAAGTTCCACTTGTTTGACCAGTCTGTGATTTTGTCCAGGTCTTCAGAGAGTGAGGAGGCAGCAGACTGCCGATCTGAGGGAAGAGGAATGGAGCGGCAGAGAGTGGAGTCATCAGCAAAGAGATAGAGAGGATTTTCGAGAGAGTCAGAGAGATCATTGATGAAGACCAGAAAAAGCACGGGGCCCAGAACACTGCCTTGGGGAACTCCAGCCTGAACAGGAAGAGGAGATGAGAGAAACCCATTCAGGGCCACACGTTGACGACGACTAGAGAGGAAGTCCGCCAGCCATGCGTGGAGATTTCCATGGATACCAAAGGAGGAGAGTTTGGTGAGCAGAGCGGGGTGCCAGACCGTGTCGAAGGCACGTGATATGTCGAGGGAGACAGCTCTAATTTCCTGTTTGGCATTGAGGACCTCCATCCATTGTTGAGACAGCAGAAGCAGCATGTCCAGAGTAGAGTGACCTGGTCTGAAACCAAATTGATGATCAGAGATCAAGCCATTGGAGAAGAGGAAAGATTTCATATCAGAAGCAATGATGGATTCCATGACTTTGCTGATAATTGGGAGAAGGCTGATTGGTCTGTAGTTGCTAGGATCTGTTTTTGCACCTTTTTTGTGCAAAGCGGTGATGTTGGCTGATTTCCAAGCAGATGGCAGTTGACCTTGAGCAAAAGAGAGGGTGAAGAGAACAGAGAGAGGGTGAGATAGAGCAGCAGAGCAGGATTTTAGGACCCGTGGGCTGATGCCGTCGGGTCCAGTTGCAGAATCAGAGTCGAGGGTTGACAGAAACTTTTCCACCTTGTCAGGGGGAAAGGACACGGAGTCCAGGAGCAGCAGGGTACGACTGGGTATGGTGGGTACAGAGAGGGATGGGTTTGGGACACAAGATTTAGAGGCAAACACAGAGTTGAGGCATTCAGCTTTTTCACGTGCGGAGTCAGCTGTGTAGCCGTTTGAGGTAAGGGAGGGGATGGAGGGGGAACAAACACCAGAAACGGATTTGACCAGACGCCACCAGGATTTGGAAGAGGGAGACAGATAAGAGAGTTCGGTCTTGAGAACGGAGAGATATTGTTTCCTGGCTCTCCTGAGGGTGGACACACACTTGTTTCGGGCTTTGTGAAAGGAAATGAGATTTCCTTCCGTTGGATTTGCTTTCCAGGAGACGAAGGCAAGTTGTTTCTGGGCAACAGCCTCACCACAAGATTCCGTGTACCATGGACGGGAGGAAGGGTATGACAACTGAAGACGAGATGGGATAAATCTGTGCATGAGAGAGAGCAATTTACTTTGGAAGAATTCCCAGGATGAGTTGATGTCAGAGGTGGTAGAGATGGGAGACCAGTCCAGATGATTGATGGCTGCTTGAAGACCGTGCCAGTTGGCCTGAGTGAAATGCCAGACTCGTCGACGCTGAGCAGGCTCCCTGAGGATGGTCAGAGAGATGTCCACTTTAACAAGGACATGATCAGATGATCCGATCGGAGCAGAAGAAGAGCAGCAGACATTTTCAGGGAAGTTAGTCATAACCAAGTCCAGAAGAGAAGATGTTCCGTTGACTGAGATCCGGGTCGGGAAATTGACAGATTGTGTCAGTCCCAGTGAGTCGCAGAAGTCCTTTGCTGAGGAGCCATGGCTGGTGAGAGAGGTACCCACACCCAGCCAACTGGCATGATGACAGTTGAAATCACCACATATGAGGAAGAGAGAGTTGGGATGAGTAGATAGAAGTTGGTCCATATCATCAGACAGCGAGATGTAGATGGAGTCATCACTGTTTGGTGGACGGTACAACACACATATGAACAAGAGGTGGGAGCGAAGGGGAAGCCGTAGCCAGAGGTATTCCTGGGGGTGAGGTGGAGAGAGTGCAGTGCAGGGCGAGTGAGGAAGAGAGTTTTTGATAAAGATAGCAACCCCGCCTCCAGGACGAGGCTCAGGTCTATCATACCGGAGGAGGGAGTAGCCCGGGAGAGATACTATGGAATCAGAGACATCATAAAGGAGGAAAGTTTCTGTTAAGCAGATCACGTCTGGTTTGACAGAAGCAACCTGTATGGAGAGATCAGTTAAGTTTGAACGAAGGCCCCTGATGTTTGAGGTCCATACCGTTAATGAAGAGGAAGGGGGAGCATCAGATACAGAACAGGGGGGAGGAGGGGTAGGGTAAGATGTGGAAGAGGTGGAAGAGGTAGGGAGAGCTGTTGAAGGTGTGTCAGAGATTTCAGAATAGCTCGGAGAAAGGGAAGGATGGGGCGGACAAAAGGTTTGATGGTGATTGGGTGAGCCACAATGAGGTGTTATTTGAGGAGGGGGAAGAGCGAGGCAGAAGGTTGGGGGAGATGGAGGTGAGAGTTTGAAGGGGGAAGAAGCGGGGAGGACGCTTTGAGGAGGGGGAGTGAGCGGGGGGAAATTGAGAAGCAATGAGGGTGGGGAGATTTGAAGGGGAGGGGTGAGGGGGGAGTTTGGGAGGGAAGGGACAAGGGGAGGGATTTGAAAGGGATGGGATATGGGGGAGATTTGGAGGGGAGGGGTGAGGCAGGAGTCTAGGAGGGGAGGGGCGAGGGGGCATCTTGGCGGGGAGGGGTGAGGGGGTAGTTTAGGAGGGAGGGGGCAAGGGGGGAGATTTGAAAGGGATGGGTGATGGGGAAGATTTGGAGGGGAGGGGTGATGGGGAAGATTTGGAGGGGAGGGGTTATGGGGAAGATTTGGAGGGGAGGGGTGAGATTGGATTTTTGAAAGTGTACGATTTATGGGAAACGAACATTTATTGCAAAATGAGTTTCTTGTGACCTTCGAGTTAAAAATACGTTTAAGGACGCTGGATGGAGGATGGAGTGCAGGAGAGTTTAGGGAATGTAGAAAAAAGGCACTATAGGAGATGGATTTTTTTTTGGGATGAATTGATTTGGTGAGCAAGTCGAAAGCAGCCTTTTAAAGAAGAAGAAGAAAAAGGTGTTATAAAATATGACGGAATACATAACTTGAGGGGAAAGTGTAAACATTGAAGGTTAATGAGTGAAAACTATCTGGGGAAATGGGGGAGAAACACGTGGTCGAAGAACGAACGAACGAATAAGAATGAATAAACGAATGAGAACAGAGAAGGAAATGTTTTTCTTTTTTTGTTTTTTTTTTGAGTTGAGATTTACACAAGGAAGTAGGCTATGGGTGAAAAGACTGGGAATACAGAGAACGAAAGTTATTGGATCACAAACGACGGACCACTGAGAGAAAAACAAAGCCTCAAGGTTGTACAGTGCACACTGTACAAGGCCTTGCTCGCGACACGGCAAACAGACGATCAATTTATGAAAGATAAACACCGAGAAACAACCAAAGTTGCACACAATAACTTCACACACCGAAAGATAAATACAGTTTCGACAAAATACAATTGTGAACAGACTTAACTTTGAAAAACGTGGAGACCGTGTGGAGCTTCGAAAATCCCTGCCGCCGTCTCCAAGATCTCGCGAGATCGCCGTCTCCAAGATCTCGCGTTTCCCCAACCCCTATCCCTCCTTACTTTTTTTTGGTAGTTGTCCATACCCATACCTACCCAAATCAGTTGAAATTAGCTTCTTTTAAATTTTTTCACAGATGAACCTTAAGTTAGGGATACTAATCACTCCCATAACGATACAAATACTGACGTACATTACAAAACGTGCGTACATGGAAATTTTAAATACAGGGTGAATCAAAAGTAGCGCCCACGCCAGATTTGTTTTTTCGGCTGTCAGATTCTTTCTGGGATGTCATGTTGTTAATAATTGTCTTGCAGATTATTAATTTTCTTAATTTATTTATTTTTGTTTTTGTTTTGCAGGTTATTGCTGAGAGTTTGGAAAGTTACTGAATTTGCACCAAATTGAACAATGAATTACCTTTCAATGAATCAACGCATTGCGGCCGTGAAACATTACTACAAATGTAATGAACAACCAACGATGGCGGCACGCCGTTTGGCACAGGAATTCGATATTAACCCACCCCAGGGAAGAAACATGCGATTGATTGTCGAGAAATTTGAAGCAACACGGTCAGTAGCCACTGCAAAGAAGTCTGGTCATCCGAAAACGGCAACGAATGTAGCTAAGGCTGAAGAAGCCATCAGGAGACTGGAACAAAGTCCGCAAAAGTCAACTCGCCATTTATCTGCTTCCGTAATAATTTTCCCCCGAATAAATGGTTAGATAAACATATCATTCATTTATTTCTACCTTCTTGTACACTAATACAAATGGCAAACAAACCATCAACTGACAGAAATATATATATATAGTGTTGCGGTTTTGAGAACCCACACAGGTAACATCATTAAAGGTTAAAGGTTGCACCCCATAGTTAGGCCACATGCAACACGTAGGTCACCTTAGAACTTTAGTTATTTCTTAGTATATGTGAGATAAGGCCATTTCCAATAGTTATCATCTGCGTTGTGCAAAGCAAATAACAGTAGGCCCCGTTCAGCTGCAGCCCTCCCTCCAATCGACTCCATTGAGCACTATCCAGTTTGCACCCCATGCCCCATTGCGCCAATCCAGTCTGCACCCCCATTGCCCCCTTTGCGCAGTTTGTTACGCGTTGGGTCGGCAGCGTTAGCTGCCAGTTGCTCGCTCAAACCAGCCCAAATGCCACGAGGTAAGGCCCGAAAAGGGGGCGGAGCGCGAGGTCGGGGATGTGGCTATGTAAAGCAGCCATCAAGGGCGGAGCCGGTAAGACCCCATCAACCAACCAGGGCTCGAGTGGGCATGGCTAAAGCGCGTGGTGAGTGAGCATCTCCCAGATTCGAGAGGGTTCACAAAGCGGCGCTATATAACCACGAGCGCAAAGCCCTCTGAAGGACTGATGCAGCAGCACGCATTACGAGAGAACTTGCACGATTGCGTTTTACCAAGACGACTGATGCGATTACAAAGGACTCGTGTGCCAGGATCGTCACGTTTGGCATTCGTGCAGAAGGACTTTCGTGGAAGGCGCCAGTATTGAAGGACTCGATTGGGGAAGGCGCTTTGGTGACATCATTGTGGAAGTGGCGCATTGTACCGAGCGATACCGGGAGTGCGTGTAAAGGCGCCGGTACAACTATTACATACGCAGTATAATCGCCAGCTTACCGATCCCCCCCAGTGTAATTGTCCGATCCGCGCCACGGGACGATCTTGCCTGCCGTCTACCTCACCATCTGCTTCGTGGTACGAGTCGGGGACCGGAGCGAGCTGTGGACGCCATCGGTGGACCATCAACCCGACCATCTACAAACCCCGTGTGAGTGAGTCTGAGTGCGAACGGGCCCGTGTCCAGGGATAAGTATAAGACTGTATAAGGCTGCCCTGTGTATCTGCTTCTTCCTCTTCCCTGTACATTGCTTCTTCTTCCTCTTCTTTGTACAAAGTGTGTACTTCTCTTCCTTCCCATACAATTGTAAATAAATTACCTGTTCTTCCTGTTTTCCTCTTAATTCGATCGTCTTAGTGATTTCTCCATTGGGTAAGCGTGGCACGATTAAGAACCGCTCCAATCGGGTTCGTTCCCGTTAACGGCCCGAATCGCGGCTCACTTTCGCTCGGCGTGTCCACCAACGCCGTGGTTCGGGTGGGGTTATTTCCTTGCTTCACGGCCGGTGTTAGTACTTAGGTAATAAGACTAATTCGGCTTACAACCCTATTTAACACCGACCGGAAGGAACGTGATAGCCCGGATCGCGTCGGCTAGTAAAAAGACAAGGGGATTAATCCCCCCCTTGATAAGGGGGAGGCCGACGTTTGGAGATCCGCAACAATATAAACAGAAATCGGGCGCTACTTTTGACTCACCCTGTATCGATATTAACAGAAGTGGTATTCGTCATATTATATGTTACATATTTAGTACAATACTCAAAATGTGCATATTAATAGTCGTATTATACAATACAGGGACGCAATATAAATCAAAACGATTAGACTCTAGAATGAGACTCTTTCTGGTTTGAAAACATGTTTAGATTAATGTTAGATTAGATTAGATTAACTGGTTAGCAGCGCAATGAGTAAGAAAACTACATACTCAAGAACAAGAAATAAATTGATAAACGCACACATTACGATCTCCGAAACGGATAATCAGTTGATTAATCTGGTAATCAATGTCACTTAAAACTGTGCCCCAGCATATGTGCATGAAAGTTTGATGTAGGTGGGAGAGGGGCAGAGGTATTTAAATGACTATCATTTAATTAATCTGACATGCTTGGGGCTTTTTTGTATTTCGGTATATATATATCATTCATACCACTGTCCTCTCATCCCTTGCTTGAGAAGTCACTGCTATCACAAGTTATTTCATCACCATGGATGCTCCAGAGGTGACATATCTGACAGACTATCTTGTATCTGGTACCGATCATACTGATTTTGACAAGGAAGATAAGCGGCGGTTAAGAGAGAAGGCAGCGTCTTTTACGACAATCGACAGGGTCCTGTACCACAAAGGCAAAGATTGCAAGAAGCAGAAGTAGTCCAGGAGCCAGTTTTCAAGAGAGGCCTAGAAAATGAGTTTCATGCAACACCCACTACACAGTTGGTTTGTCATTTGAGGGTGCTTGGGATACATCTGTAGAACAAATCCAGCCCTGATGTACAGTTAAATTGTGGCAGCAACAATAAATGGCAGCCACTTTTCTATGAGGGGGGTGGTGTCCGAGGCGTAAATCTGAGATTTTGACGGATTTCATTTATTCTGAGAAGCGCTTCTGCTTCTTCTTCTTCCCTTCTTCCTCCCGTGCTTGTTAGTCAAATCCACCGTTGATTGTCACCTCAGAGTTGAAGCCCGTTCGGTCATCCGCGAGCCCTGGTATTAACCGGAGGGTATTCGCGTGACAACTGGTGTCAGGAGTGGGATACGAACTTGTTGACAACAGACAATTGTTGTCAAGGAGTGGGATACGAACCCTATTATAAATTTGGTGTGAAGGAGTGTGGAGAATTTGGAAACAATTTTTTTTGTCAGAGACGATAAATTTGAATAGTCAATCGGTGAGCGAGATGCGAGCGGAGCGTCGTTAAATTTAAATTTTATTCCTGAGGTAAAATCCGCGCGGGGAAACGACCTTCTCTCGACGGAGTGGGAGGTGAGCGATATGGAGGAAGAAAGAATGGAGTGTGCGGAGAGCATTGGAATTGGGTCGGAGGTAGTTGGGGTTGCTCACAGTGATGGAGTTACCCCGGCTATCAAGACGGCCCCAATAGATCTCCAGACCATAGTAAATTTGATGAAGCCTCAGAGTGAGCAGAGTGAGCAATTGAACAATAAAATTGGTGGACTGAATAAAAAAATGGATTCCCAAAGGAACGAATGGAGGGGAGAAAGGAAGAGATTTAATGACAAATGGGATGCCAGTATTGAACGCAGGAGAGCCCAGATTCAAGAAACGGGAACCCCGTGTGAACAAAAGAATGATTCACACGGAGCTGGGAATGGCAATTAAATTAAAATTGGAAGGGAATGGGGAGTGCCAAAATTTAGATGGGGAGACTGCATGTTTGGAGGTAAATGGGGAATGTTTCCCACCTGGTGGCCTGGAGGTTTATCAGGGCCGGGTGGATGTCACAACACCTCAACAGGGGGATGCATTTGGAATGGTGCAGCACTAGGATGGTTGTGCAGTGCAACAGGGGGTAGAGGTATTGGGGTCCGGGTGGTGGAGCCGGACCAGGTATTTATTGATCAAGGCCTGTGGAGGCCGCAAATTATTGATGGGGATAATGTACATGATGTGACTCAGCGGCTGGAGACCTGTGAGTACCATCGGGGAGGACTGTACTCAGGCCCAAAGGAGCTTGGGGGAGGAGGTGAGTCAGTCTGAGGAGGTGGTTGAGGTGACTGAGGGGATCCTCACCGTGCACACAAATTGGGTACAGGAGGCTCCGAAATTGCATACCCAGCTGGGGGAGTGTTTTGGCTCCGAGCTGGATTCGGACGGAGATGAGTCGGGAGATCGAGCCTCAGACAATTTGGTCCCCGTAGGGAATTTGGATCAGCTGCTGGGAGGGGCAGAACAACTTGAGGGAGTTGTTACCTGCAGCTGCGGTTTGGGACGGGAGATACAAATTGCTAAAAGGAAATTTAAAATAAAATTAAAATGGGAATGTGATTTGGAGCAGCCTTGGTGGGAGTGGAAAGAGCTGTGGAAAAAAATAACCCCCCGCGATGCACGTTTCGCACACATCTCGCTCGCCATGGCGGAACAGTCGTCTCAGTCGTCAAGCTCAGGCTCAAAGACGGAGAGAGTGGGAATGGCAAGGCTTGAGTCTTGGGTGCTTAAAGCCCCACAGACACAGATTCTTTTTTGATGTGACTATATTGATTTTTAAATAATAAACAAAGAACTGAATGTGGTTTTTAATTCTAATATTTTTTTGAGGTTTTACAGTTGAACAAGAGTGATCGCACTGTGGGAAACACACATTTAATGCGCTGTTAAAAATTTACTGGACACATCTTATTCACTGATCTCTATACGAAGTGGATAGGGACAGGGTGCAAAATCCAAAACCCCAAAAAAATGTTGATTGGTCAGGCGGTTCTGAAGCCACCGGAAGCACTCCATTCGCCATATTGCTTTTCCCGTTTACCTCAATGCAAATACTTGCTTCAAGATGCATATTTCATATGGAAATTCGACCTTCCCACTTGAGTCCATTCCCGGATTGAAAAACGCATTGTTATAGTATTTAAGAAATGCCATCGTGTGCTGCTTACGATTGTAAAAACCGTGCCGGTAATTTTTAAAGAAGAAGAGGAATCAGTTACCGTCATAAGTGGCATGCGCACAGGGCAGGGCGGGTTTACAATGGCGCCAGGCCCAACGTCAGATTTTTTGACCAAGTGTACACATTACGATACATTTCAATAAATAATATGTATATAATTTAATGCTACTGAAAATATATATATTTAAATTTAAAAAAACAACCATTTCCTGGCGTGTGACATCACCACACCGTTAATGGGGGATGGTCCAGTTACAGTGCCACACGCAGATTTGATTTTATGCTTCCGCTGACGAAGTTGCCGGATGCATTATGTTTTCGGGTTGTCCATCCGTCTGTCCGTCCATCCGTCATAGGTTTTCGTTACCGCGATAACTTGAGAACGGCTGAAGGGATCTTAGTCAAACTTGGTGCATGTATGTATAATGAGGTAAAGATGAACTGATTAGATTTTGGGGTCAAGAGGTCAAAGGTCAAAGTCTGTAATAGCCGACGAAGCCGGTGTTGTCAATAAACGAGTACGTATTATGTTGAAAACCTGATTATGCCTTGGCTCGAGAA
Source organism: Myxine glutinosa (assembly GCF_964187855.1). Classification (NCBI taxonomy): domain Eukaryota; kingdom Metazoa; phylum Chordata; class Myxini; order Myxiniformes; family Myxinidae; genus Myxine; species Myxine glutinosa. The sequence goes on from NC_136265.1 coordinate 15,793,150, forward strand.
TTCCGAACGCAGTGGACACAGCCATCTTGCGGATGCGGAAGTATGCATAACAAATTTAAAACGTTCATTAGGAGTTTCTTTCACCCGTCATCGTTTGATTCACAATCTTATGCACCTCCAATGTATTAATAAAATAATTTAAGACCAACATCGGCCCGCACGGGCCTGGTTATCTTCAACAAAACGCGTCACCAAACACCGGACCCAATGAGAGTCGAGCATTTGCAAAAATATTTCTAAAATGAAATCACTCAATGGTCGCCGCCATCGACCGGATGCGGAAATTTGCATAAAACAATTGCGAAAAAGTTCAATAAGAGTTTGTTTCACCCTTCGTTCTTTGATTCACAATCTAATGAAACCTCTAATTAGTAATTAAAATACGTTAAGACCAACCTCGTTATCTTCAACGAAAATCGTCATCAAACACCAGAACCAATGAGATTCGAGCATTTGAAAAAATATTATTACGCGTTTCGGAGGGTGAAAATGGCGTCAAATATTCTAACATTGACGAAGAATTATTTTTTAGAAATCTCGCGGCCGTATGGGATAGTTTTTCACGCCCAGAAATATGGTATAAGCGGTTTACATATTTAGTTTAGAAATACGGATAGTTTTTCACGGCCGGAAATATCCGAAGTTGAGACGGAATTCACCGAATTAATCACTGCAAGCTAACGTCTTCTGGTGGAGGAAGCCGCAGTGCCCGGAGAGTCAGAGAACCAGCCCTGGCGCCTGACAGCGACTGAAGTTAGAACACGACACACATACTGTGAAAACGTATGTTAAGCCCAGTTAAAATTTCTTAAAATAGGCCTTAAGCTAGCACATCGTATAGTTACTTCCTTAAGCTTCTTGTGACATTTATTGTATGCAGGTATTGCCATTGGGGAGGACTGTCTGCTCTTCTCTTTTACCAAGTCTTACCAGGTACGGTACCTACTACACCTACCTACTACCAACTACCTAACCTACTGATGCCATAGTGATGGGTAAAATAGTGGCAAGAGGCTTTGGCTTCGCCGGCTCATTGCGGCTTTGCAGTAGGGTACTAGTACGTCTATAACTTGAGAATGGCTGGAGGGATCTTAGTCAAACTTGGTGCATGTATGTATGAGGTAAAGATGAACTGATTATATTTTGGGGTCAAGAGGTCAAAGTCTGTAACGGAATATGTCTATAACTTGAGAACGGCTGAATGGATCTTCGTTAAATTTGGTACAGGTGTAGGAGTTGCAGACCACGAGAGGGTGAAACACTTCTTGACTTGTTCAAGGCTCCTTTATTTCAACAGAACTGAAACCCAACCGGAAATCATGCATCTTTATAACTCAAATCATTTCCGCCCCAGCCTCTTAAGGGGGCGTGGCTCCAACAACCGAGGGCACGCCATGCCCATAAGCACCCCAGAGCTCTGAAGTGAACTGGGGCCCCCTGTCTGAAGAGATGTCCGAGGGGGTGCCAAAACGGGCAACCCAAGTGCCGATGAATGCCCGGGCCACATCGGCGGACGTTGTAGATGTGAGCGGGACGGCCTCTGGCCACCTGGTGGTCCTATCGACCATCGTGAGGAGGTGGCTGAATCCCCGCGAGGGGAGGAGGGACCCTACCAGGTCCACGTTAACATGGTCAAACCGTCACTCGGGCACTGTGAATGGCGCCAATGCGGCCTGGTTATGGCGATGCACCTTCGAGCGTTGGCACTCGACGCAGGTGTTGGCCCAGTCGTGCACATCCTTCCTGAGCCCGTGCCAAACGAACTTCGCCGCCACCAACTTTTGCGACGCCTTCCTGCCTGGGTGAGAAAGACCGTGGACGGCATCGAACACCAGCCGTCTCCAGCTGGTGGGAACGACGGGGCGAGGCTGTCCCAAGGAAACGTCGCACAGTAGCGTGGTGCCCGTGTCCTTGAACGGCACATCAGACAGTCAAAGCCCCGTGACCGTCGCCCTGCAGGCCTGGACATCCGGGTCGGAGATCTGATCGGCCGCCATGCGGGCGTAGTCGATGCCAAGGTGAACCGCACCAGCTATGGACTGGAAGAGACAATCGGCGACCGTATTATCCTTCCCAACAACATGTTGGATGTCCGTCGTGAACTCGGAAACAAAGGAGAGCTGGCGTTGTTGACGGGCAGACCATGGCTCCGAGACCTTGGCCATGGCAAAAACCAGGGGCTTGTGGTCCACAAACGCCGTGAACGGGTGGGCTTCCAACAGGTAACGGAAGTGTCGGACAGCTAGGTCGAGGCCTATGAGCTCACGATCGAAGGTACTGTACTTTCGTTCGTTAGGGCGGAGCTGCTGGCTAAAAAAAGCAAGCGGCTGCCGCGTCCCGTTGACCCACTGCTCGTGCACGGCGCGAACCGCGTAGTCCGAAGCGTCCGTGGTGAGAGCAATCGGTGCGTCGGGCGACGGATGCGCCTGCATGGTTGCGCTGGCGAGGGCCAGTTTAGCATCCGTGAAAGCCTTGGCCATCTCCTCGGTCTAGTCAATGGCGCGTTTGGTAGGCTTGCCCTTGAGGGCCTCGTAAAGGGGCCGCATCAGCTGGGCCGCACGGGGCACGAAACGATGGTAAAAGTTCACCATGCCCAAAAACTCCTGCAGGGCCTTGACGGTGAGGGGGCGCAAAAAACCCTTCACAGCCTCCACTTTAGACGGCAGTGGGACGGCCCCCTCCCTCGTGATGCGGTGGCCGAGAAAGTCAATTGAGGCCACCCCGAACAAGCACTTGGCCGGGTTAATGATCAGGCCGTGCTGACTGAGGTGTTCAAAGAGCGCTCGGAGGTGAAGCATGTGCTCCGTCCTGGAAGCGCTGGCGATGAGGATTTCGTCCAGGTAGACGAACAGAAACGACAAATCCCGCAACACGCTGTCCATCAGGCGCTGGAAAGCCTGGGCCGCGTTCTTGAGCCCAAAAGGCATATGGAGGAATTAGAAAAGCCCGAACGGTGTAATCACAGCAGGCTTAGGAACGTCCTGCGGCCGGACGGGGACCTGGTGGTAACCACGAACGATGTCCACCTTAGAAAAAAAAACCTTACCGGCCAAGCGGGCAGAAAAATCCTGGATGTGCGGGATTGGGTAGCGGTCAGGGGTAGTGGCGTCGTTAAGGCGGCGGAAATCCCCGCACGGGCGCCAACCGCCACCCGGCTTCAGCGCAATGTGGAGAGGCGAGGCCCATGGGCTGTCGGACCGTCGCACGATGCCAAGACGCTCCAACGTGTCGAACTCCGCCTTTGCGATAGCAAGTTTCGCCGGGTCGAGGCGTCGAGCCCGGGCGTAGACAGGTGGGCCGGTGGTCGGAATGTGATGCTCCACTCTGTGACTGACGACAACGGCCGAAAAGGTGGGCCATGTAAGGGCCGGGAACTCGGTGAGGAGGCGGGCGAACTCATCAGAGGTCGAGAGCATGCCAGCAAGCCTCGTCGAGCCGGAACCGCTCAACGAGCATGGAAGTGAACTGAAGGTCTCTGCATTAATGAGCCGCCGATTTTTAACATCCACAAATAGGCCATTGGCGCAGAGGAAATCAGCGCCCAGCAAGGGGGTGGACACCCTCGCCGTGACAAAATCCCATGTAAACCGCTGCCCGCCAAAGCACAGTGCCACGGTCCGTTTGCCAAAAGTCTGAATAGCACTGCCGTTGGCGGCTTCCAGGGCGGGGCCGTGACCCCCGGCCTCCCGGTCCAATGGTGACGCAGGGAGAACGCTCACCTGGGCCTCTGTGTCGCAGAGGAAATGATGTCTGGAGTCGGTGTCCAAAATGAACAACAAACTGCATGAATGGCTGACGCTCATGGCAGTTAACGAGTGCCGGCCACCCCGTTTCCCGACTCGCTGAAGCTGCAGGGTGGCCGGCATGCCTTGGCCTTGAGACCAAACCTTGCGTGGTAAAAGCACAAGCCTGGGGCCTTCCGCCGCTGGGCCGTAATGGCGGCCGCAATGGTGTCCGCCAGCGGCGTAGGCTTGACGGGGCCGGGGTCCCATGCAGCCGCACTACATTGCTGTCTGGCTGAGAAAAACTTGTCTGCTTCCCTGGCCAGGGTGCGGAAATCCTTAACAGACGAGTTGGCCAGGGCTGACCGTACCTGTCCTGGCAGTTGTTGCAGGAACAGTTCTTTCAAGAGGAAACATGGTCAGTAGCTGCCCAGGAGAGACAACATGTGGTCCATCAGCTCCGACGGCTTGGAGTCGCCCAGCCCGGGTAGAGACAGGAGCTGACGGGCGCGCTCAGCCTCAGTGAGCTCGAAGGTTTTGAGCAGCAGCGCCTTTAGCGTCTTGTACCTGCCGCCCTTCGGAGGATCCTGGAGAAGGCTCAACACCCTGGTCGCAGTGAAGCCGCTGAGAGCAGACATGACATAATAATACTTCGTGTCGTCAGCAGAAATGCTCCGAATGGCGAATTGGGCCTCAGCTTGTGCGAACCAAACGGCAGCTTGCCGTTCCCAAAACTCCGGCAGTTTAATCGAAACTGCGCTTGTCGCCATGTTCGTTTGAAGCTCCGAAAACGTTCAAGAGCAAGACGGGGTCACCAATGTAGGAGTTGCGGACAACGAGAGGGTGAAACACTTCTTGACTTGTTCAAGGCTCCTTTATTTCAACAGAACTGAAACCCGACCGGAACTCATGCATCTTTATAACTCAAATCACTTCTGCCCCAGTCTCTTAAGGGGGCGTGGCTCCAACAACCGAGCACACGCCATGCCCATACCATCAATAGACCCACTGGTCCCGTGCCTGTCGATTATGCCTCAATGGGGTAACCCCCACACAGGTATGTATAATGAGGTGTCACGTACAGACAAGCAAACAAAAACTTTATTTATATATATATATATATATATATATATATATATATATATATATATATATATATATATATATATATATATATATATATATATATATATATATATATATATATATATATATATAAAAGATAATTGGTACATTTTTATTTGTCTTGTTCTTGGTATGGGTTTCGGAATAAATCCGTGTTTTCGTGTAGTTAAATGCTTCGTGTCTCTTCCATCTCGCTCGCGCAATAACCGCCATAATCAGGAGGTCGCCTCAGGGATTTTTTCTGGTTTGGCTCATTCATCTAAGGCTGGTGTTAACTAGCTATGGACACGACAGTATATATGATGCAAAGATGAACTGATTACATTTTGGAGTCAAGAGGTCAAAGGTCAGAGATCATGTCAGGTAAAAATGTAATAACTTGAGAACAGCTGAATGGATTTTAAATCAAACTCGGTACAGGTATGTATAATGATGTAAACATGGACGGATTAGACTTTGGAGGCAAGAGGTCAGAGGTCATGTTAAATAAAAATTGTTGCTGCACAAACTTTTGAACCAGTGATGGGATTTTGACCAAACTTGCTATAAGTATATATTTTGATGCAAAGGTGAACCGATTATATTTTGGCATTAAAGGTGAGGTGATTTTGGTGAGGGCAGAGGTCATATCAGGTAAAAATGTGATACTTGATGTCATAATGTAGGTGGAGGCATATCCATCGACGTCGTGACGTCGAAGTGTGTCGTTATAGTTTTTTTTGCAATGGTTTCCCAAATGGGGACCCACAAATTTGTTTGGTGCTTGGACCACAAAAGGTTAATCCGGCCTTAGACCGGGGTTATGTTCTCCCCACTGACCTGTATATATGACTGGAGCCACTGAGCACTGAGCTGTATATACAAAAAAAATCTCACCTTCTCACTGATGGTTTGAAGTGGTTCTTGCAGAAGGCTATTCATTCACCTCGTGGAAAATCGGCCCATATCCATAGCCTCATGTTCTGTCCATTGAATCATGAGACCTGGAGGTCTTCAGTTACCAAGCAGTGAGCTAGCGCTTGCCAAGCCAGCCGTTCCTTCTCAACGGTTTCATTGGAGTGCCTGCTTCAGTGCTTAAGCCACTTTGCGAGCGCTCAAAAAGCTTATTGGTAATGAAACACTTCCATGCCTCCTACTCCCCGCTCACCCCTCATCCTGCTTTCCCCCTCCCCATGCCCCTACTCCCCCACCCTGTCCTACTGCTCTCCCCTTCCCATGCCCCATTCTCCCCTCCTCGCTCCCCTCCCGACCTCTCCTCTCACTTCCGCCTCCCCTACACTCTCTCCCTCCTCAATATTCCCGTCAGCTAAGCGACTCTGCATTGCCCGGCAACACCGGATACCTTTGCTCGTCTAAAATAATAAATGTCAGAGTGTGTGTGCATGTCTCCACCATAGCTCCAAAACCATGAAACCTAGTGGCCCTAAACTTTTCATACATACTAAGGGAACTCAAAGGGAGTGCATGAATGAAAACTGGGTATTTGGGTAAATTCAAACACCCACTTAGAAGATAATTAACCGGGTGCTCATCATGAAAAAACAAAAAAGGCTTTCCCTTGGTCAGCCCGCTTTCACCTCACAGGGATTTTAAGCCACCATTTTGTTTTGGCCTGTTCAAAAATGCCTTAAGGAACCATGACGACCTCTCATGGACTAATTAAAGTATACTATGCCGTGATAGTGATGATTTTTTAATGCCGTGAACAAGCTTTAGTATATCATGGATGGTGAAGGCTGTGGTCAAGTTTCATCGAAATTGTGTGTGTAATTTCTGAGAAGAAAGCAAACACCTATTTTGGGGGGCAACCCTCCTCCACTCTCCAAGTAGATCTCTTTACGGCCCAATTTTTAATTTTAATGCCGTGAACAAACTTTGGTACATCTTGGGTGATGAGGGTTGTGGTCAATTTTAATCGAAATTGTGTGTGTAGATTCAGAGGAAAAAGTAAATACATATTTTGGGGGGGGGGGGGGGGGGGGGGGGTCAAACCTGGACCCACTTTGACCCCTGGTATACCCCCCTTAGATCCCGATTTTTTTTAATGCCATGAACAAACTTGAGTTGCAACATACCAAATATCATTTTAGCCAAGTTTGGTCACAATGCCATCAGCAGTTTCGAAGAAGAAGTTGCAAGTGTTTACGGACGGACGTCGCGCCATTCCATAAACTCCTCGGAACTACGAGTACGTTCCAGGTGAGCTAAAAACTAGAAAACGCTCAAGTTCAGAACAGCCTTAAAGCACTTTAATGACATCACGCAAAGCCAATGCTGTGACAAATTCGAAATTAACCTTTGCTAAAAAAATGGCAGCAACATGCCATTTGTTACGTCAACAAATATTGACTTAAGCACATGTAGTTAAGGGTTGACAGCTGCTGATTTTACCAATCAAAGAGTCTATATAAGCACAGCCCTAGATAAATCATATCACCGGCACTTCCCATCAATACCTCTCTCAGACGATGGAACGGTGGTCAAGGAGATTTTTTCAGGAGCCGGTATCGTTGGGTGAAAGGTCGTACTCAACAAAGTAGAACCTGAATCGATCATTCTGGCAGAGGTCCGTGCATGCACCTTTAATGTCGAGATACCAGCACAAATGGGGAGTGGTGTATGGAGGTGAGGGGAGGGGGCACACAATCCGCAAACATGAGAGGGGTTAACAATCGTAGTGGAACAAGGAACGAAGAGAAGCAGAGATAGAAACTCGAACCACACAGAACAAATAAGCAGTGCAGGTCGATACTCCAGCATAAGTATACACAAAATAAATACATTCCCTTTGTCCAAGCAACCAACCATACATACATTTCATTACAGGCATGGCAGCCAAGCCGTGTATCGATTAGCAATACAATATAATTCTTTGCATTTACATTGTTACATTACAGAGGTACACCTGACATCGACATCGAGCTTCGACAATCGATTCTTAATGTTATCGTCTCAATGAGAGGTCAAAAGAACTGTTGTTGTATGATGAATAAATACATTTAGTTTAACCGACAGTTCAAACTAAAATACAGTTCATGTGTTTTTAGGTTAAAATAAAATAAATCTGAAAATTTACTGGGACGAACTGTTCAAGTATGGATTCCAAATCGGGATTCAAAAACCAAACGCCAACACAACAGGAAGAAAAAAAGATAAAGTCAACAACCACAAAAAGGTTTTAGGCCCCATGTATCAATCACCAACTCATGACGAAGCACACTCACGCATGCAACTCAAAAACTCACGAACAAATTAACACTTAAAGTTTTGGGGAAAATCAACGAAAACAAAATGACGACGGGATTATTAAGCTGAAGGCCTGGATTGGCTTGAGGAAGGCAACCGTAAGATAAACTGTGAGATGATAGTGGCAAGACACAGGGGCTACGAGAGGGACTCGTCGGCAGAACGGTGATCAAGAAGGCAACAGGTTCCCGTCTCCGTCAGAGCGGTTCATGCCCGCTCTCTGTGAGTGGCGGCTCGATGCGGACGGCTGGTTCGTGGGGGGCAAAGGAAGGTCGGGCAGGTTGTCCGCGACGCGTGCTCGCTCTTCCAGGAACCGGTCAAACTCTGCAGGAGTGTTAAAGAAAAGAAAAGCGGTTCAGGCCTTCGGTCACCATCTTGGAGTTGAAGGGTCACAGTACCAAGAATGGCAAGTGGTAAAGCATGTGGTGAGGTGGAGAGAACTGGGAAGTGGCCGTGTGCTGTGTGCAGGAAGGGTGTCGGAGTGAATTCCATTCGATGTACAATGTGCGCTGAGTGGGTTCATCAAAAATGTAGTGGTCTGAGAGGGTCATTAACCAGTGTGGCAGCTACATTCAAGTGTAAGGTGTGCACAGAGGGAGCTGCAGATGAAGGAAATGTTGAGTTGGATCTTGGAGACGGTATGAAGCTGGAAGGTGTGAACACATTTTGCTACCTAGGAGACATGCTGAATGGAGAAGGTGGATCAGACACGGCAACGGTTGCTAGAGTGAGATGTGCATGGAAGAAGTTTCGGGAACTGAGTGGCGTGCTGACGAGAAGGGGAGTGTCGTTGAAGCTGAAGAGAAAGGTGTATGCTGCATGTGTGAGAAGTGTTGTGATTTATGGGAGTGAGACATGGGCAATGAACGTAGAGCAGCAACGAAGCCTGGAAAGGGTGGAAATGCGAATGGTTCGGTGGATGTGTGGCATATCGTTGAGAGAGAGGAAGACAAATGATGAATTGCGAAAGATGATGGGAATAGAGCCTGTGATTGATGCTGTGAAGAGGAACAGGTTGAGATGGTTTGGTCATGTGTTGAGGAAGGATGAAAGTGACTGGTTGAGAAGAGTGATGGAAATGAATGTAGAAGGAAGTAGAGGACGGGGAAGACCGAGAAAGACTTGGCTAAAGGTGGTGGAAGAAGAAATGCGGGCAAGGGGGTTAACAAGGGGAGATGTAGAAAATACGGCAAAATGGAGAAGATTGTCATGGGGCCCGCAAGGCTAACCCCCGCTCTAGCAGGGGAAATGGCCTTAAAATGCCTGTTGCTGTTGTTTATAAAAGCTCTGCCGAAGCATCGTCTGAGCAGTAGTTACATTCCGGGATTGGTCACCATTCCGACGGAGGATACCAACACAAAAAGGGTATTTCGCACATCTCAACTTCATCTATACACAGAATTACGTCGACCGGTATGACATCTTTAAACATTCTTTTATCCCCGTCCTGCACATCAAGGTTCAAATTGTGTCACCATTACTGCAAAATCAAAATCAACTTTTTGACAAAACAAAAACAAACAACAAACACAACAACAGCGAGCGGCCTATTACAAATCCTTACCTTCACTAGTAACACCATCGTGATCCTTGTGTTCCTCAGACTGCAGGAGGGAAAAACGCAATCGGTCAATCGACAGGTTACACACAACGTCAGGAAATCTCTCAAGTCTTGACTTTGAAACAACACACAAACAAACACAACTACCAGCCAGATGGTAAATGTGCCCATTGTAATTAATCAACTCAAAATAAACAGCATTAACATTTACCAAACCCCTCATTCTGGACCAAAAACATCTAAGTTTCTCCAATCGGGTTTCAAATCTGTGCCGGTTGACATATTCTGTGTTAGCGTGGTTCTGTATCCCAGCTGATACTCGAGAGTGCTCTCCGCTTATTGCAGTTGATGCAACTTCCTCGAGAATTTGGGGGCAGCTGGGATGCAAACAGTCAATGGGTGTGCCAACAGGGAATTCAAAGAACACAACTCAAAGACTAAAACTTTGTAACGACATACATTAACCAGATATCTGTGACCACACAGCGATCGCCAAGGGTAAGCTTCCCCAACCTCTTGGCGATCTACTCAGACTTCAGGTGCACTATAAATACACGACATGACCAAAAGTATGTGGACACCCGATCATCACACATCTCACTCATTCCAAGATCATAGCATTAATATTGAGTTGGTTTATACCCCCCCCCCCCCCCTTGCTGCTATAACAGTCTCCACTCTTTTGGGAAGGCTTTCCAGTAGATGTTGGAACATTGCTGCAGGGATTTGCTTCCATTCAGCCAAAAGAGCATGAGTGAAGTCGGGCACTGATGTTGGGTGATTAGGCCTGGCTCACAGTCGGCGTTCCAATTCATCCCAAGGGTGTTCGATGGGGTTGAGGTCAGGTCTCTGTGCAAGCCAGTCAAATTCTTCCACACAGATCTCGACAAACCATTTCTGTCTGGACCTCGCTCTGTGCACGGGGACATTGTCATGCTGAAACAGGAAAGGGCCTTCCCCAAACTGTTGCCACAAAGTTGGAAGCACACAATCATCTAGAATGTCATTCTGTATGGACCCCCATCCCCCGCCTTCCCATGCCTCCTCCCCCCAAGCCCCCTCCCTCCCACGGATCTTCCGATGTCCCTATTCTCCGCTGTTGTACTTGTGTGCTTCCCTCTCTTGTCTGCTGCTTGTTGTATGTGTCCGGTTTGTTTTTTTTGTGATTGATGTTAGCTCTAACACGAGCCTCGATCTTGTATACGAACAAAAAAAAATATTGTATGCTGTAGCGTTAAGATTGCTCTTCACTGGAACTAAGGGGTCTAGCCCGAACCATGAAAAACAGCTCCAGACCATTATTCCTCAAACACTAACAAACTTTACAGTTGGCACTATGCATTCTGGCAGGTAGCGTTCTCCTGGCATCCGCCAAACCCAGATTCATCTGTCGGACAGCCAGATGGTGAAGCGTGATTCATCACTCCAGAGAACGCATTTCCACTGCTCTAGAGTCCAATGGCGGCGAGCTTTACACCACTCCAGTTGACACTTGGCATTGCGCATGGTGATCTTAGGCTTGTGTGCGGCTGCTCGGCCATGGAAACCCATTTCATGAAGCTCCCGACGAACAGCTGTTGTGCTGACGTTGCTTCCAGAAGGCAGTTTGGAACTCGGTAGTGAGTGATGCAACCGAGGACAGACGATTTTTACGTGCTACGTGCTTCAGCACTTGGCGTTCCCATTCTGTGATCTTGTGTGGCCTACCACTTCGCGGCTGAGCTGTTGTTGCTCCTAGACATTTCCACTTCAGAATAACCACTTACAGTTGACCGGGGCAGCTCTATCAGGGCAGAAATTTGACGAACTGACTTGTTGGAAAGGTGGCATCCTATGACGGTGACACGTTGAAAGTCACTGAGCTCTTCAGTACGGCCCATTCTATTGCTAATGTTTGTCTATAGAGATTGCATGGCTGTGTGCTTGATTATATATACCTGTCAGCAATGGGTGTGGCTGAAATAGCTGAATCCACTAATTAGAAGGGGTGTCTACATACTTTTGGTCACGTAGTGTATTAGGTGCACAACTTCAATGAAGGCACACTATTATTATGCAAAATATTGTGGAGGCCTAGAAGTCTATGAGATACCGCATCGGCAAAGTTGAAAGATGACAAAAAATGCATTTCTTTTTTCAGACCGCCATTTCACCTTGACCTTTAACTCGGAGGGGTATGATGTAAATGAAACATAAATGCGCCATGCTCTGGGCTATGTAGTGAGGGTAATTTTGTTCTGACCAGACAAACCTTAGTGGAGGTTTGGTGAAATATGTCTATAATTGGGTCATGACCTTAAAAATTAGGTCAAGGTCAAAAAGTTATATTAACCCTATATACTTTTTATTCCCGATTATTGATGCAAATTTTCATTCCGAAAGTCCCGTGCTATAGGGGGAGGCTTAATTAAGGAGAAACAAATAACGGATGTACAAAAAAAAAAATACAAATTAAACTGAACACGAGTTCTGAAAGCAATTTCACAAAGAACAATAGAATATGCAGCGCAGATGAGGAGGGTGAGAGCAGGTTAAAGCGTGAGCATGCTCACCGAATCTGTGTTTAACCACTGCTCTACGTTGTCCATCATCGTTGGTTCTGATACTGGAATCTGGACACATGCAACAAATGGATGTAGATGAAAGGAATAAAAGTGTAAAAACGATGAGGTGGCAAGAAAGAGCATGTAGGGGAGAAAGGAAGGTAAAAAGAGGGCAAAGGGGGAGGAGGCTGTGAAGAAGAACCACCACAATCCTTTTGTGTCTTCAGACGCACAGGGCTGCCATGGAATTTTTCCATTGGCAAGGTCACAATCCTGGTCGGGTCGCCACTCCCAACGCAGGATATTTGAATGGCTCATTATTCCCAGGAAGCTGGCACTCATGTTACCGACCTCGGCAGGATGACAGGCTGAGTCAACACACGTGGTGTTATTTTAATGGTATGACGGGGGCTCAAGCTGAGGTCCCTAAGATCTTAAGCCAGCCACCTTAACTGTTATGCCAACACCAGGCTTCAAAATGAGGGTGATGGAGAGGAGGTAAACGGACATGAGAGAAGAGGTGGTAGTAAAGTTAACATTTAAGAATGTAAGGTTTTTAAAGAATTTAATAATTTTAAGAATTATTAGAGAATTTATGAATTTATTCGAGAAAAGAAAAAAAGAAAAGAAAATTCGAGAAAAAAATATATATATTAGAGAAAATAAATTTAAGAATTATTAGAGAATTTTAAGAATTATTAGAGAATTTAATAATAATTTAAGAATAAAAATAAAAATCCACATTTAAGAATTAAAGCAGGTTGTGAAGGGGGGAAAAAAGAGACGGCAGTGATATCTCTGACAAAGAGAACAACCCCAAAGTGGAAAGAATGCAAGTTCAGCATTTCAGGCAGGGAGAATATGACGACAAGAGAAATGAGATTCTATTTGGTTATTATCTGTCGGTACGAAGGAATGAGTGCTAAGAGTGAGTAACGGGAATGAGTGAAAGCTGTGCAATCTAAAGTGCCACCGAAGATGGAGGGAGGTTATGTATTCACCCCTGTTCGTGTGTTCGTTTGTCTGTGAGGATGATATCTCAAAAACTTATTGACGGATTCAGACGAAACTTGGTGGACAGGTTGAGTTGTGCGACAAGGACGAATTGATTCCATTTTGGTGGGGGGGAAAAAAAACAGATCCACATATGAGTTTATTAATTTTTTAAGTAATTCTTCACCATTGAGGAATGAGGCCAAACACTATGAATAGTACGATATCTCAAAACGTTGTGGACGGGTTATGACAAAACTTGTTGGATGAGTTTGGTGGATGACAAGAACAAGCCGATTCGATTTTGGTTAAGGTACAGTTCCAGATCCGGCCTATCTGTGGGATACAAAACTGAAATTGGTCGGCCTGGTGGAGTGCGTCTAACGAGTGCCGTTCTAGTTCCTTTACGTGATTATGCTTTCAGAAACACAGGAACGACCACCAGGATTGTGCTGTGCTATACATGAAACACTTTAATCCTGATCAAGTAAATGCAAAGGTTAATCCAAAATAAATCTGACCTGTTAAATCAATAAACGTCCCTCAAAAAATTGAGTTGGGTAATGCTGTCATCGGTATCCAAAAACTACCTAACCCTGCTCACTCCTGCGAAGGGCTAACGACAAAAGGAAGGGAAAATATGCTGAGGATTTATGCAAATAAACGAGAAAAGTTAGGGCAAGCAAATTATTTGATAATTGCTAAAGATTTCAAAGTATACTGAGGAAAATTTTACAAACTGTGTGAGCAACATGAGGGTTTGTAAGAGACAGATGGATGAAGGGGGTGTGCGGGTTAAGACGCAACCCACCATTCCTTGCCGTGACAACCAGTGATCTACGGCTTCCATAGATGAAGGCTGGAACATGCAAAAGCATCGCATGCAAGGGATCCGCCAGCACATAAAAGGCAGAAGCAAAACGTGAAAGGTTGATTTGCACAACAAATAAATAAAACAACTGATGGATTTTAACTGTTGCGCAGATTTAAAAGATCAAATTAAAATAGGGAGGATGATGCCATCATTTTGAGATTAGGCAAAGCCAACACAAGCAGGCAATGGAGTAACTGACGAGGAAATCATTGACAGGCAGTAACAGGAAGGGATATCTGTGCCAAGTCAAAATGTGTACCGACTCAGTGAGGAGGTGGGAATTTTGATGAAGCCAAAGGTAAACCTTAAAGGTCCACCATATAGGGTGCTGGATATGTGGCATAAGAATACAAAACACCCACCGCCAAGACAGGTGCATCAGATCCGTGGCTGCAACACAAAACATCACAACATTGTGTTTAACATTAGCGCACGCTCCAATGAGCTCACTCTGATTGATGGGAAAGCGAGGGGGCCTGGGAAGCGAGCCGTGAGCGAGCGAAGGGGCACTTACCTCGCCTGAGCGTCGTGAGTCAAATGAGGGGATGTCGTGGTTCCGTAGGTTTGCAGTGACCTCAGGGTGCCGCCCGTTGTGCTTTCACCGACCTCTGTTCACACAATCAGGATTTATTCAGGAATAATTTCATCGGATGTGTAATATTTTATCATTCTCTCTCTCTGATGTACTATACTCTTCACGGAGACTCGGTGCTGCCGAAGCATCTTCCTGAGCAAGGGCTATACTGGGTGGTTTACCATTGCCTTCCCAGCAGTAGTTAGGGCAGGAATTTGGAATTTGTTCATGGTGTCGGCGACAGTCCGCCTACTGTTCACGGAGGACACCGTAGGGTCTTTAACGTCCGCCAATGAATGCTGGCAGACAGGACGCTGTTTAACCTCCATCCGAGGGACGGCACACACATTGATTAATCACACTGCCTGTGAAACACCGGAATGGCAGTTTATACCTGGATAGGGATTCAAACCCAGGTTAGACAACTTGGAGGTCAGTGTGCGTACCTCTAGGCCATCCTGTCAGCCAATTATATAATTACCGTTATTTAAAGAAAATATTCACCAAAACAACAGATGCTGGTTTAGCATCTGCCATTAACACCTGTAGAATATTCCACCTGGTTTACAGGAGGGTGCTGCAGATACCAATAAATACATCAAACAAGCAACATGATATGTCGGTCAATCTCAGGTCCGCCATTGAGCTGTCTAGTCTGGGTTCAATCCCAAACTGGGTTCGACTTAAAACGTCCGTTCTGGTGCAGGGTCAATTGAGTGGGGCAGGGTGCCGCATCTCAGAGAACGCTGGCCTTCAAATTGGGACGTCAAGCCAGCTGTGTTGTCGGCATTTAGGTTGTAGATTGAACTTGTTAACTCGACAATGAAAACCTCAATTTGAAACCATTAACACACTATCTTTGTTAGGGTGAGCGGCGATATTGAAAAAAAGGTAAAAAGGGAAGAAGATGCATGTGCCATGCCATTTGTGGGACATATGAGAGAAAACAAAAATTCCAACATTCAAAGTAATGAGTTCCAGCAGTTCTAAGAAGAAGAAGAAGAAGAAGAAAAAGAAGAAAACGAGAGCGAAGTTGATGGCATGCCATCGCAAATCCCCATGCTTCCCACCTAAAGCAAAGTTGAAAGATGGCAAAAGGTTCCACCAGGAATGACCAAATATCAAATTTTGAGTTACAATGTTTTTTGCGTGTTTTGACCCTTGTGACCAGAAGTCCCCACCCCCTGGGGAATGAACTGGAGTCAAATCCCAAAAAAATCGTTACATATTTCATGTGTCCCCCAATGTTGATTGCATACATAAAGTTTCATTAAAACATATTTTATAATGTGCCCGTAATTGTATTTTTTTGGTATTTAACCTTTTGACCCCATCCCAGGGCTTGGGGCCAAAAGTAACACTGTTCTTGCACATTATTGCCATGTGGTGATAATAACTACCAAGTTTGGTGAATTTCTGCCAAACCGTTCAGGAGATAGCATGATGGACGGACAGACAGAATTACAGAGCCAACTAGAACGGCACTCGGTAGAGTGCATACCTCCGCCAGCCTGAACATTTCATGGTTTCTATCCCACTGATAGGTCTGATCTGGATCCGGACCTGAACCAAAATCTAATCGGCTTGTTCTTGTCACATAACCAACTCATCCCCCAAGTTTAGTCATAACTCGTCCATAACTTTTTAAAATATAATACTATATAATCGCTTAGCCTGGTGTTGGCTTCACAGTTATGGTGCTGGCTTGGGATCCCGAGGATCCTGAGTTTGAATCCCGGTCGATCGTTGAAGTAACGCCAGGGGGGTTGACTCAGCCTGTCATCCTTCCAAGGTCGGCAAATTGAGTACAAGCTCACTGGTAATTGGGGTACTGCATCAGCGGCACATATGCACTTCCAGAAAAATGATGCAACCAGCAGCCACAGGCTGCATATGAAACAACAACAACATATATTGCTTTTCGCCCCATCTCTCAATGGTTAAAAATCACTTTTAAAAATTAAATAATTCTCATATCTGAATCCATATTCAGATCTTCACCAAAATTGAATCAATTCTTACTTGTAGCACCCCTAACCTCTCCACCAAGTTTCTCCGAACCGTCCATGACCTTTTGAGATCCCTATCACTCAAAAGTGAAGCATCACTTTAAAAAATTATCTGATCCCGATTTGAATCTTCACCAAAATTGAATCAATTCTTCCTCGTCACATACCCAACCTCTCCACCATGTTTCATCTAAATCTGTCCATAACCTTTTGAGATATCTTGTTCACAGGCAAACAAACAGACAGACAGGGGTGAAAACGTAACCTCCATCCACCTTCGGTGGCGGAGGTCATTACAATATCCCCTCTTTTTGTCCCCCGTCGCACCGCGGAGCGAAAGGGGGACTATGGTTTTCCCCTCTGTCCGTGTGTCCGTCCGTGCGTGCGTGCGTGCGGGCGGGCGTGCGTGCGTGCGTAAGCGAAGGACCGCATTCGAATTTGGTGTGTGGGTGCAACCCAAGTAGAGGAAAAATGTTGTTCCTGGACCACCCCTATTTCTCCATTCACTTACATGTAAATTTTCCCCTCACCCTCACTTTTCTTCATTTCCCCTTAACACCTCTATTCCTGCCCCCCTTGGTCCTATGGACATTTTACTCTTAATATCAATGATCAAAGTTTTCTAGTAGACCACTCAAACAACGATCCTACAAATATTTGTTTATGCGTAGGAAATAATTTAATTCTCTTACCACTTCCATCACCATATAATATATTAACAAAAAAGATGTTTGAGTTTGGTTCTTTATCAAGATATTTTAACTGAGCTAAGATAAAATGATAAACCTCCCTCAATGTTCTTGTTTGAGCGCTTCCAGTGCCACCCACTTTTTGGTAGGCTCTGCCCACTTTTTGGTAAGCCCCGCCCACTTTTTGTTAAGCTCTGCCCACTTTTTGCCAACATGGTTGGCCCTTCAGCAAAGGACTTCTGTGACTCACTGGGACTGACACAATCTGTCAATTTCCCGACCCGGATCTCAATCAATGGAGCATCTTCTCTTCTGGACTTGGTTATGACTAACTTCCCTGAAAATGTCTGCTGCTCTTCTTCTGCTCCAATCGGCTCAACTGATCATGTGCTTGTTAAAGTGGACATCTCTTTGACCATTCTCAGAGAGCCTCCTCAGCGTCGATGAGTCTGGCATTTCACTCAGGCCAACTGGCATGGTCTTCAAGCAGCCATCAATCATCTGGACTGGTCTCCCATCTCTACCGCCTCTGACATCAACTCATCCTGGGAATTCTTCCAAAGTAAACTGCTCTCTCTCATGCACAGATTTATCCCATCTCGTCTTCAGTTGTCATACCCTTCCTCCCGTCCATGGTACACGGAATCTTGTGGTGAGGCTATTGCCCAGAAACAACTTGCTTTCGTCTCCTGGAAAGCAAATCCAACGGAAGGAAATCTCATTTCCTTTCACAAAGCCAGAAACAAGTGTGTGTCCACCCTCAGGAGAGCCAGGAAACAATATCTATCCGTTCTCAGGACAGAACTCTCTTATCTGTCTCCCTCTTCCAAATCCTGGTGGCGTCTGGTCAAATCTGTTTCTGGTGTTTGTTCCCCCTCCATCCCCTCCCTCACCTCAAACGGCCACACGGCTGACTCCGCGCGTGAAAAAGCTGAATGCCTCAACTCTGTGTTTGCCTCTAAATCTTGTGTCCCAAACCCATCCCTCTCTGTACCCACCATACCCAGTCGTACCCAGCTGCTCCTGGACTCTGTGTCCTTTCCTTCTGACAAGGTGGAAAAGTTTCTGTCAACCCTCGACTCTGATTCTGCAACTGGACCTGACGGCATCAGCTCACGGGTCCTAAAATCTTGTTCTTCCGCTCTTTCACTCCCTCTCTCTGTTCTCTTCACACTCTCTTTTGCTCAAGGTCATCTGCCATCTGCTTGGAAATCTGCCAACATCACCGCTTTGCACAAAAAAGGTGCAAAAACAGATCCTAGCAACTACAGACCAATCAGCCTTCTCTCAATTATCAGTAAAGTCATGGAATCCATCATTGCTTCAGATATGAAATCTTTCCTCTTCTCCAATGGCTTGATCTCTGATCATCAATTTGGTTTCAGACCTGGTCACTCTACTCTGGACATGCTGCTTCTGCTTTCTCAGCAATGGATGGAGGTCCTCAATGCCAAACAGGAAATTCGAGCTGTCTCCCTTGACATATCACGTGCCTTCGATACGGTCTGGCACCCCGCCCTGCTCACCAAACTCTCCTCTGTTGGTATCCATGGAAATCTCCACGCATGGCTGGCGGACTTCCTCTCTAGTCGTAGTCAACGTGTGGCGCTGAATGGGTTTCTCTCATCTCCTCTTCCTGTTCAGGCTGGAGTTCCCCAAGGCAGTGTTCTGGGCCCTGTGCTTTTTCTGGTCTTCATCAATGATCTCCCCGACTCTCTTGAAAATCCTCTCTATCTCTTTGCTGATGACTCTACTCTCTGTCGCTCCATTCTTCATCCCTCAGATCGACAGTCTGCAGCCTCCTCACTCTATGCAGACCTGGACAAAATCACAGACTGGGCAAACAAGTGGAACATGTCTTTCAATCCTGACAAATCTCACACTCTTACAATGTCTCTCCGAAAAGACCGACTGGACAACCCTCCCATCTACTTTCTGAAAAATCCTCTCCAAGAAGTTCTGTCACTCAAACTTTTGGGTCTCACTATCTGCCATGATCTTTCCTGGGAAAACCACATTTCAAATCTGGCCTCCAAAGCCAGTCACCGACTGGGCATCCTCCGTCGTGCGAAGTCCTTCCTTGGCACACCTGAGCTCCTCACCACGTACAAGGCTTTCATCCGCAGCTCAATGGAATACTGCTCTCCCCTCTGGGCTGGTGCTCCTGCCTCACACCTAGCTCGCCTTCACGCTGTTGAAAGCAAAGCATTCAGAATCATTGGAATCTCCCGCGATGAAGCTAACTCCAAGGGCCTTTCACTCACTCACCGCAGGCAGGTTGGTGGTCTTTCCGTCTTCTACCGACTCCTCTCTGGCCTTGCCCCCCCCAGCTCTCTCTGGGCTCTGTCCCACAAATATTCCTACAGGTCGCACAAGATCTGCCTGCAACCCTCTTATGGTTAAACTGCCAAAATCAAGACTCTCTGCTCACCTTCGCTCCTTCATTCCTCTTTTCTCCCGCCTCTGGAACAAACTCCCTCACTCTCTTCAATCCCACTCCACCCTCCAGGTCTTTAAAACAGCTGTTCACCACCATCTCTTATCTTCCCCCATCCAAAACGTTGATCTTTTCTATCCCCGATAATTTCACCCCAATTCCACTTTTTGAAATACCAACTTCTGACCTGGAAGTCCTTGGTGTCCTTGTGTTTTATACTTCTCCCACCCCTTCCCACGCCTCCTCCCCCCGAGCCCTCTCCCTCCCACACATCTCTCTGCTCTCAAATGTTGTGTGCTCTCAAGTGTTTGTGTGCTTCCCATTCTCTTGTCTTCCGCTCCCTCTTTTTATATATTTTGTTTGTCTGGTTGATTTGTTTGTGAAGTAAATGTCAGGTCTTTCACGAGCCTCGATTCAGTATACAAAAAAAAAAAGAAAAAAAAGAAGAAAAAAAAGCTTGATTTATATAAATAATAATATTGTATTAAATTAATACATTGTTATTTTCTCTCACAGGAAATTGTATTTGAGATACAAAATGAAAATACTGCTTTTAACACAACTTGGGATGAAGTTATTGATTTGTTTGAAGACATTTTAAACAACCATAACCCTCAGAACGAGTTCTACCTTGATGACCCAGCCAAAGAGTTGTACCTTGGAGACTCACTAAATTTGGGAAAAACATATTATGAGGTCTGCCTAGATGGCTCTAACTGTGGAGCCTACCTTGGAGACTCACTAAATTTGGGAAAAACATATTATGAGTTCTGCCGAGATGGCTTTAATACCTACCTTGGAGACTCACTAAATTTAATAAAATCAGGAAAAGAGTTTTACCTTGGAGACTTTGAAAACTGGTTTCATTTTGGAGACTCTACCTGTGTGGAGCTCAACCTTCACCTTGATAAACTCGATTCAAATCTCTCATAAATACAACAACATGCATTTTAAGGCCATTTTCCCTGCTAGAGCGGGGGTTAGCCTTGCGGTCCCCATGACAATGTTCTCCATCTCGCCCTATTTTCTGCATCTCTCCTTGTTAACCCCCTTGCACGCATTTCTTCTTCCACCATCTTTAGCCAAGTCTTTCTCGGTCTTCCCCGTCCTCTACTTCCTTCTACATTCATTTCCATCACTCTTCTCAACCAGTCACTTTCATCCTTCCTCAACACATGACCAAACCATCTCAACCTGTTCCTCTTCACAGCATCAATCACAGGCTCTATTCCCATCATCTTTCGCAATTCATCATTTGTCTTCCTCTCTCTCAACGATACTCCGCACATCCACCGAACCATTCGCATTTCCACCCTTTCCAGCCTTCGTTGCTGCTCTACATTCATGACCCATGTCTCGCTCCCATAAATCATAACACTTCTCACACATGCAGCATACACCTTTCCCTTCAGCTTCAACGACACTCCCCTCCTCATCAGCACGCCACTCAGTTCCCGAAACTTCTTGCATGCACATCTCACTCTAACAACCGTTGCCGTGTCTGATCCACCTTCTCCATTCAGCATGTCTCCGAGGTAGCAAAATGTTTTCACACCTTCCAGCTTCACGCCCTCTCCAAGATCCAACTCAACATTTCCTCCATCTGCAGCTCCCTCTGTGCACACCTTACATTTGAATGTAGCTGCCACACTGGTTAATGACCCTCTCAGACCACTACATTTTTGATGAACCCACTCAGCGCACATTGTACATTGAATGGAGTTCACTCCGACACCCTTCCTGCACACAGCACATGGCCACTTCCCAGTTCTTTCCACCTCACCACATGCTTTACCACTTGCCATCACTGCTGTTCAAACGTTGATTGAAAAAACACTAAAAGAAATGAAACCACTTAAATTTTATATGGGAGTAAAATTAGAAATGTCAAAAGATGGAGGAGTTATAGATACACCATACATGAGAACTGAGCCATACTTTATATCATCATATCAAGATTTTAAAACGGGAGTCTATGATGAACTTATTAAACAAGAACAAGATGTGGATAAAAATTCAATCGTAGGAAGTGGATTAAATATAGGAAAAATTATTTTCATTGACATTCATATTCTTAAATCAGATCCTCTAAAAGCTTCTTCTTACATTGATTTACCTAGTGTTATCAAAAATAGAAAAGCAGTTATCAATATCAAAAATAAAGACAATAAATGTTTTCTCTGGTCTATTCTAACACATTTACATCCACAAGATAGTCATGTTGAAAGAGTATCTCATTATAAAAAATATGAGAATACATTAAATACAAAAGATCAAAATTTTCCAATGACATTAAATGATATTCCTAAATTTGAAAAGATGAATAATTTATCAGTTAATGTTTATGGTCTAACAGAAACAAACAACGTTCTGGTTTTAAAACTTTCTGAAAATTATAAAAAAGATCAAACTAATATTAATCTTCTATATTTTAATTCAGAGGAAAATTCACATTATACATACATCAAAGATATTACAAAATTAATAAAACCACAAGTATGTAAAAGAACAAATAAAATATATATTTGTATGCGTTGTCTTAACTTCTTCCATACACAAGAAAGATTAGATAAACATTCAAATTATTGTGGTGATCATAAATCAACGGTAATCAATATGCCTAAACAAGGCTCAAATATCTCATTCAAAGATGAAAAGAAAACAATAAAACACCCATTTGTTATATATGCTGATTTTGAAAGTATTCTAGAAAAAATAGATACTGCTTCTCCAGATCCAAAACAATCATACACAAATAAATATCAAAAACATACTCCTTGTGGTTTTTGTTATCATATCAAATCATCCGTTGGTGATGAATATAACAAGTTAGAGGAGTATAGAGGCTCAAATGCCCCAGAGGAGTTTGTGAAACGACTAGAAAAAGACTGTGTTCGATTAACCAAAATAATGAGAGAAACCAATAAACCAATGTCCTTGACGAGTGAAGAGAAAAGGGAATTAAGAAAAAACAATGTCTGTCATATTTGTGAGAAAAAAATTGGTGAAGGCCTAAAGGTTAGAGATCATTGTCATCTCACTGGTAAATATAGAGGCCCGGCTCATCAAAGTTGTAATATTAATTATAAACTCCCCTCTTTCATTCCTGTCTTTCTTCATAATGACACTCATCTATTTATTAATGAACTTTCAAAGACTTCTGGACACATTTCAGCAATTCCTAACACGGATCAGAAATACATTTCATTCACAAAAACAATTCATACATCTCCGATAACTCATATCAGATTTCTTGATACATTTAAATTCATGGCAAGTCCATTGGCTAACTTGGTTCAAAATCTAAAAGAGTTCCCATGTCTTTCAGAGTATTTTTCAGACAAAGATTTACTAACACAAAAGGGAATTTATCCCTATGACTATATGGACTCATTTGAGAGATTCAATGAAACACAACTTCCTTCAAAAGAAAATTTCTATAACAAATTAAACAACAGTCATATATCTGATAAAGATTATGTACACGCACAAAATGTTTGGAAAAATATAACATCAAGAATCTTGGTGAGTATCACGATTTGTATCTCAAAACTGATGTTCTTTTGTTGGCCGATGTGTTTGAGGCTTTTAGATTCATTTGTCATGCTGGATATGGATTGGATCCTGCTCACTACTACACAGCACCTGGATTGGCTTGGAGTGTATATTTAAAAATAACCACCTTTAGAGGCCATTTTTCCCCGCAAAGCGGGGGTTGGCCTTTTTCGGGAACCGTGGTTGTTGTTGTTTTTTGGTCCCCTTTTTGAAGCAATGTTTTACGGCCGGATGCCCTTCCTGACGCCAACCCTGTTTGTCGCCTTTTAACGACAAACAGGGAATTACCAGTGAACTGGTACTCAATTCCTGAAGGAGTGTGATGTTGAAAATGACAAAACAAGATTTGGATTTGATAACCGATGTTGATATGCTTTTGATGATTGAAAGGCAAAAAGAGGTGGAATTTCACAAGTCTGCTCAAGCAGATACGCAAAGGCAAATAACAAATATCTTCCGAATTATGATTCAATGAAAGAGAGTTCTTACTTGATGTACTATGATGCGAACAACCTGTATGGTTGGGCAATGTCTCAGGCTCTCCCTTATTGTGGACTTAGATGGGTTAATGAAAAAGACTATAAAAAGGTTTTGCGAGATGTATGTATCTCCACACAAAAAGAATTGGATGATCAAAGGTTGGATATTATTTTGAGGTTGATTTAAAATATCCTGAAGAACTTCATATCAAACATAAAGATCTTCCATTTGTTTGTGAGAAAGAAAGTCCAAAGAAAGAATGGTTGAGTGATTATCAACGATCGTTTGATATAGGTGAATCAACAGAAAAATTACTTACTACATTATAGAACAAGAAAAATTATGTTCTACACCAAAGAAATTTGCAGCAATATTTATCAAAAGGTCTAAGAGTAGAGTCGATCCATAGGGTTCTAAAGTTCAATCAAAGACATTGGTTAAAGTGGTACATTGATTTTAATACACAAAGAAGAACAGAGTCAAAAACATTTTGAGAAAGACTTTTATAAATTGATGAATAATGCGGTCTTTGGTAAGACCATGGAGAATGTGAGGAAAAGACAAAATATCAGACTATCAACATCTTGGGAACAAGCATCAAAATTTATTAATAGACCGAGTTTTATAAGAGCTGAGGTCTTTACTGAGAACTTTTGTGCGATCCATTTGGTTAAAGAGAGTATTGAAATGGACAGACCGATTTATATTGGTACCTCAATACTTGATTTATTAAAGGATTACTTTTTTAATAACTTGAGGAAGAAATATCAAAATGATGTTAATCTACTTTATATGGATACAGATAGTTTTATTTTGAAAATTAATACTGATGATGTTTATTCAGACATGAAAAAGGACATTAATATCTATGATACTAGTAATTACAGTCCAGAGAGTGAGTTGTTTTCTTCTAAAAATAAAAAGGTGATTGGAAAGTTCAAGGATGAATTAGGAGGAAATGTTATGAGTGAATTTGTGGGATTGAGGTCTAAGGCTTATGCTTATAAATACATTGTGAATAACGTTGAAAAGACTGATAAGAAGTTAAAAGGTGTAAAGAAAAATGTTATCAAAGAAACAATAAACTTTAAGGATTATTATAACTGTTTAACAACAAAGAAAGAGAGTTTAGAAAGATTAATGGAATAAGAAGTTATAAACATCAATTATATTCAGAAGAGGTGAATAAGAAAGCATTGGGGGCTTTTGATGACAAGAGGTTTATTTTAGAAAATGGAATTGATAGTCTCCCTTATGGTTATAAGTGTTAAAATATATATAAGTGATAAGATATATAAGTGATAAGATATAAGTGATAAGATATATATAAGTGATAAGATATACAAGTGATAAGATATAAGTGATAAGATATATAAGTGATAAAATATATAAGTGATAAGATATAAGTGATAAGATGTATATAAGTGATAAGATATATAAGTGATAAGATATATAAGTGATAAGATATGTGATAAGATATATATAAGTGATAAGATAATGGGGTTGGGGATTTTAAGGGGCTACCGCCACCTTTTTTATGAATATGTAAATGATAGAACCAAGTATCAACCAGACTAAAGAGTGGAGGTGTAATCAACCTTGGTATATAAATGGTAAACATAACGAATGTGAAAAATATCAAATAAGACTTATTGAAAAGGCAACTGGTAAAAAAGTTCACAAAACAAATAAGAGAATTAACTTAAATACCGGTGAGTTGGGTGAAAAAGATGGAAATATTTTTGAGTGGACGGAAAACTTTGATGGTTGTCAGGAAAATATATACCTTAATTTTAAAATGGTGTATGGCACTGGAGGTGCTCAAACAAGAACATTGAGGGAAGTTTATCATTTTATCTTAGCTCAGTTAAAATATCTTGATAAAGAACCAAACTCAAACATCTTTTTTGTTAATATATTAGATGGTGATGGAAGTGGTAAGAGAATTAAATTATTTCCTACACATAAACAAATATTTGTAGGATCGTTGTTTGAGTGGTCTACTAGAAAACATTGATCATTGATATTAAGAGTAAAAGGTCCATAGGACCAAGGGGGGCAGGAATAGAGGTGTTAAGGGGAAATGAAGAAAAGTGAGGGTGAGGGGAAAATTTACATGTAAGTGAATGGAGAAATAGGGGTGGTCCAGGAACAACATTTTTCCTCTACTAACCCACGTCAAAATCCAAGGTGGCCGCCGCCATGTATGTCTGATGCCATGTATGTCTGAACCTTGTGAGCGGAATATCTTGAAAAATAAGCGAAGTACCAACTTCTAATCTGGTGTGTGGGTGTATCTAGGCACAAGGAAGAACGCTATTGAAAATTTGGTCGCCAGGTCAAAATACAAGATGGCCGCCACCATATATATGTCTGAACCCTGTGAACGAAATATCTTGAAAAATAAGCGAAGTACCAACTTCTAATCTGGTGTGTGGGTGTATCTAGGCATAAGGAAGAACCCTATTGAAAATTGGGTCGCCACGTCAAAATCCAAGATGGCCGCCACCATATATATGTCAACCATGTGAGCGAAATATCTTGAAAAATAAACGAACTACTAACTTCTAATCTGGTATGTGGGTGTATCTAGGCATAAGGAAGAACCCTATTGAAAATTGGGTCGCCACGTCAAAATCCAAGATGGCCACCGCCATGTATGTCTGAACCTTGTGAGTGGAATATCTTGCAAAAATAAGCGAAGTACCAACTTATAATCTGGTGTGTGGGTGTATCTAGGCATAAGGAAGAACTTAGAACAGGAAGAACAGGAAGGCTCCTGCCTCACACCTGGCTCGGCTTCACGCTGTTGAATCCAAAGCTTTCAGAATCATTGGAATCTCCCGCGATGAAGCTATCTCTGAGGGCCTTTCACTCACTCACCGCAGGCAGGTAGGTGGTCTTTCTGTCTTCTACCGACTCCTCTCCGGCCTTGCTCCCCCAGCTCTCTCTGTGCTCTGTCCCCCAAATATTCCTACAGGTCGCACAAGATCTGCCAGCCACCCTCTGATGGTTAAACTGCCGAAATCTCGGCTCTCTGCTCACCTTCACTCTTTCATTCCTCTTTTCTCCCGCCTCTGGAACAAACTCCCACACTCACTTCAATCACACTCCTCCCTCCAGGTCTTCAAAACAGCTGTTCACCACCATCTCTTATCTTCCCCCATCCAAAACCTTGATCTTTTCTACCCCCACCAATTCACCCCAGATCCACCTTGTTTGAAATTCCAACTTCTTTCCTGGAAGTCTTGGCAGTGTCCATATGTTTTATACCTCTCCCACCCCCCCCCCCCCCTTCCCATGCCTCCTCCCCAAAGCCCTCTCCCTCCCACAGTTCTCTCGATGTCTCCATGTCTCTCGGTCCCTGCTCTCAAATGTTGTGTTTGTGTCCTTCCCCCTCTCTCCCCATCTTGTCTACCGCTCCCGATGTTATTTGTTTTGTGTGTCTGTTTGTCTTTCTGTGTGATTAATGTTCGCTCTTTCACGAGCCTCGATCTTGTATACAAAACAAACCAAAAAAAAACAAAAAAAAAAACGCTATTGAAAATTGGGTCGCCATGTCAAAATCCAAGATGGCCGCCTCCATGTATGTCTGAACCTTGTGAGCGAAATATCATATCATAGCATGTTTTCTGCGTCTTCCACTTTGTCAACTCACATCACTTCCCCGACGGGGGACCTAGGCGTAACGCTTGTTTTTTTTCTTCAAAAAGTGTACATCTAGGCCAGTTATTGATCTGAAAGATATAAGAAAGAAAGCAGAGTACAAGAGATGTGAGGTCACACCTAACGTGGCTAGCTGAGAGGACAAGGTGGCTTGCTGGCGAGTTCCAGCGACTACCGACGGGGAACCAGGTCCGAGGTCAATCAGAGAATCGTCTCCTCTGTCCAGGGCAGATGGTGACACCATGCAGGCAACCTGGGAGGAAAGTACCAGTTGGAATTCCAAATACAGGCTTTTGTGCAATTCCTGATGACCCAAACTCCTCTACTGCCACGATTACAAAAGCTCTTCGTACAATAACATAAATGATACCATCATTCACTAAACACCACAGGTGCATTTAAAAACTAGATCCTCCAAAAATTATCTGTAAACCTCTCCTGTCCCCTTTGTCTCATCGGTCAAACATGATGACGTTAATAAACAAAACCAACCCGTGTTAAAGATAAACAAAACAACTGCACTTGTTACACCCTCAAAAGTATATTTTAAACGAGTGAAACCTGTTCCGAAAAGGAGGAATCTAATTTGACAAATTCCAAAGAGCACACACCGGGGAATAGATGGGTTCCTCATTGGTGCAAGGATTTTCAGAATACCCAGTGCGGCCTGTCCGCAGGCGTTCAAACCTGCATGCCAACACGTACATACACAATAAACACATACATCCACAATTATTGACAAACATCGCCAAGAAACAGGAGTTCAAGAAAAAAGTTTGAAGTTTCCACTTAAACTACCAAAGGGAACAACTCTGAAGGAGTGGTGTCTAAACTCGCATCGAGAGATGGAGAAACAGAGAAGGTAAGGAGCGGAAAGAAGGGGAAAAAGAAAATTGTTATGAATCTGGCTTCGGTGAAAATCGGTATAGATTAGAACAGTTATCTTATGGTACATGTTAGCATAAGTGTGATGTAATTACCGTAATTAAAGAGATGGGGTCGAGTGAAGCTTTTAATTTAGTCCAAGCCCTGTGTATCCACCCCTCCCCTGCCGGACCCCCACTTCCTTCCATTCGGCAACATTCTCCGATGTGATCTGCCTTCATGTGTAATCTGTCATCCTGCAGTGCACAGAACTCCATGATGTCCACGTGGTGGTCCGTGTGCAGCCTGTGGCTGCTGGTTTCATCATTTTCCGGGGGCACGGCTGCCGCTGATGCAATGCCTCTTTATAACCAGTCATCTAGTACTCATTTTGCCAACCTCAGAAGGATGACTGGCTGAGTCAACCCACCTGGTGTTAATTCAATGGAATGACAGGAGCTCAAACTCAAGACTCTTGCATCTCAAGCCAGCCACCTTAACTGTTAAGCCACCACCAGACTTGATGTCCAAGTGGGAGACAAACATACACAAGGCCGTATAAGTCTGCGTGGCTCACGTGGGAGATGGACATGAGAGGCCATGTCTCACAATGAAGGGGAGTTCATGCAGCGCATCGTGGGAGTTTCCCCACCTTCCCCCAACTACCCCTCGCAACGCGACCAATAATGATGCACCACTATGAGTTCAATGACCTCCCCGTGCGGGGTTATAAAAAGCCCAAGAGCGAGTTGGGCGAGGTTATTCTCTTGCAGGCACACTCATGCTGAAGATCGCGGAGGATCGAAGGCTTAAGGTGTTCTATGGAAGGCTCTCGCTGGCTCTTGCACTCTCTCTGGCAGGCTCTTGCGCTCCCTCTGTGTGGCTCCTGCCCTCCATCTTACTCACGCCGTGTGGAGTTCCATGTTGCCCCACAGCTTCTTGTGCCGGTAGTGACCCATGGCAAGAAGAAACCACACCGAACTGCCGTACATGGTGAGAAATGACATGCGGGATAGGTTCCATCCTCTTTCTCTGTCGCATCTTCTCTCTCTCTCAGACCCTGTCAATCTCGTCACCCCGAGTGAATGCGTTGATGCCTTAAGTAATTAAGTTCCGTCCTGGTTCTGAGGGAGTGTGAGGTATTTATTTTGGTTTTGTTTGATACAGTTTGTTTCGCTGCATGAATGGCTATGTTTGCTTCCTCTTCCCCACCACATTTTCTTGTCAATCAATCCTTCGTTTTGATGAACATTGTGTGGTCATCGGGAAATTGGAACTCCATATCATGTAAAGAATTGGCAGATAAATCCAATAGTTGGGCAGGTTGGGTCCACGCAATTGAGGCACTATAAAAGTGAATTGTTTCATGGTTCTCGCTTGGCCAATCCTGTCAGGAAAATTTGCTGCGGCTGTTTGTCTGAGAATTAAACTAGCACCAAAACTATCCGGGCGGACGCAAAGAGCGCTTGTCTTCCCATACCCACCTGGTGCCATGACGGTCCTGAAGACCGGCGACTGATACAGAATGGGAGAGGATGAGAAAGAAGAAAGGAAAGAGGAGAAAATAAAGTCAAAAGAGAAAAGAAGGTTATTTAGCTCAAGTGCTGTACACACCTGTCATAGCGCAGGAACACATTGTTCAAGTCATCGTTGATGTTCAGGAGGTCACTTGTAAGCCTCTCATCCGAAAGTTGTGCCAACAGGTCGACGACGCGGCGCTGCATGGCATGGCACGTCCCGTGGAGGTCCTGCCAGGTTCATGGACATGAGCCAAGTGCCTGGTCTCCTTAACGCTGCCCCATTTAAGGAGCGATTGTACGAAGACACGCACCAATTGAAATTTCTCATCGTGAAAAGGTCAAAAACGATGAAATAAAAACTTGTATTTGAAGTAAAACATTTCAAAAATATTTAACGCATGTAAATTGATGACTATACATATATTCACGACCTACAAGAAATAGATTCAAGTATGGGGCCAACTGCCTACGACACACAAATATGGCTAGATCTTTGACTCCACCCAATATGCTACATGGATCCTCAACATTCATTCCCCATTCCGCCCCCCCACCCCCCCATTTCCCATGCCTCCTCCCCCCAAG
Source organism: Myxine glutinosa (assembly GCF_964187855.1). NCBI lineage: Eukaryota > Metazoa > Chordata > Myxini > Myxiniformes > Myxinidae > Myxine > Myxine glutinosa. Next base: position 15,823,593 of record NC_136265.1, read on the forward strand.
CCCTCTCCCTCCCACAGATCTCCTGATGTCCCTGTTCTCTGCTGTTGTACTTGTGTCCCTCTCTCTCCCCATCTTGTCTCCCGCTTCCTTTATCATATGTTGTATGTGTCAGTTTTTTTTTTTTGTGATTAATGTTAGCTCTTACACGAGCCTCGATCTTGTATACAAAAAAAATAAAGTAAAAATACATCACAGTATAATCATCCTTACAGTGATTATCAAGAATATCAAGCCTCAAGTATTATGGGGGCTTTCCATTGGTTGTAGAGGGCCAGTAACCGAATCGAGGTCATTGGGGTGCTGTTTCTAAGGACAAATAGGCCTGGTGGTGGCCATCTCCTCTCAAGGCCAGGTTTCAGATCAAACCCATACCAGTGAGAGCAATGTCAATGCAATAAGACGTTACGCAATCCACAATGCAGCACCCCCAGTGTGCCAATTTTTCGTTGGTTGCGATTTCAGTCGGGATCAAACCGTGAATCAAACAGCTCAGATGTAAATACACTAACGTCTAAGGCCTAGGCTGTCCTAGTGCCCCCACTAACCAAGAAAAAAACCAATGCATAGATGCTGAGGACGATTCTAAACGTTGCATGAGAAAGATAGCCCAGCTGTATTGCAAGATCCCTTCATTATATGCACACTCACAGATGGCACAGCGCATAGAAACATGACGTTGCCAAGTCACCTGCAACAGCTCGAGGTCAGAGGGTGTTTCCTGCCCCGGTGCAAGCTCGTGCAGCATCTCAGAGAGAACGCGTATGTTCCCCCGCACTACCTCCACCTCCTGCTCCAACTTGGTCACCTGTCAATTAAAGGAGTATGCAATGAGGCTGAATTAAAAAAAATACAAGATGGCCACTTATCGACAAAAGTAAAAAGTAAAATTGACTTAGCTTGCTTTGGTTTACAGCACACGTCTGACCTGTTCAGTGGTGGGGACGAAACCCCCAACACCTTGATTTGTAAGAGGTGTGGGAACCCAGGCGTCTGTCGCCGTGTTCTGTTGGGACAGAAAGCTCCACTGGGCGGCCGCCGTCGTCGCTGGTACCTTGACGGTGTTGTTGAGAGGTGCCCGAACACTCTAACGAATATGAAATTTGAATTGGGAAGATGGGCAAATCAGCATGCAATTAAAGAATAAACTATCATCTAGTATGAAGACAAATAAATACTGATTGCAGTAGATAAATTACCCTCACCCTGCGAGGGGTGTGAATGGGTGACAGAGGCTCAGACACCATGGCTGGAAACTCCACTCCCTTCCTTTTGAGATCCTCGTACACGTGCACAGCTCCCGTCAATTCTGGCGAACTCCGGAATGCATCAGCCCAGGCCTGGCACCAGGTATCAGCGCGGCAGAACAGAAACCATCTTGTTTGCATACCCATCACAACACAAACACTATGCTTCATGGAATATAGTACACTCGCGGGTAGGTAATCCCACCTTCCGGGTTGGAGTGCCCTTCTCGGCCCACTATCGGTGAGCAATGTGCTGTGGCACATTCTTGGAAATGCACTTAATTTTTGGCATATCCAAAAATTCCCAAAAAAAAAAATTCCAAATATTTCAGAAAAATATTTTGCGGAAATCCAAAGTAGGACCACTTGAGTAAACACTGAAAATCTCATGATAAGCATACCTTTTTGTAAAACAAAATAACATACAAGAGGTCATTTAACCCATCAGGCCTGTGTCATATCACCATTATATTTATTTCTCTGTTCACTTAATTAATTTTGCACTTGATATCCACAACCAATTTTATTATCCATAACCAAGGAAAAACTCAAAAAGCAGGATTATATCCCCGCAAATGTAAATACCGGGCAAATGCCCCCATCATCAAACCAAAATATGCAATTTTGTGGGTATCTGTCTGACCACGATATATTCAGTCGTTACTTATCCAATCTTGACAGGAGGACTAAGGGTCACACGATAAAGGTTGTAGCGACTTCATTTGCCCCCCTCAGCAAGGGAGTTTTACCGCCTTGAGCGAAATCTGTGTTAAGGTGCATGTCCGTGTGAAGATAGCTAATCATGGCGTTTTTCCAAAGCTGCTCCTAATAACAAAAATAACAATAAAGAGCAATCAGAGATTGCAGACCCTCGCCAGGACGTGTTTGTGTGGTGTATTTTGTGGTGTGTTTATTAGCTGCTGTGTTTGTGTGGTTTATTGATGACATAGATTTATGTTCAATCCAATATGGCTGCCAAAACACGTGACCAATGACATCGTCAATTGAATTTTCCCATATCATTTTTGTGTAGATCATGCTCAAGAGATATCAAACCGATTGGATCAAGCATTCTACTTGTCTAATTATGACATCATAATGAAGGCAACGCTGACACCATCATGAATATATGTTGTTCCCCATCGGGAGCACTTGACAATGAGTAATGCTTCAATTGTTTCCATGGAGCGGTTTCGGACATATAGAGGTGCAATGTTTTTCGGGTTTTCCAAGATTGCGCCCGTACCACGTGACATATGACGTCATAATTATCATTTAAAAAATTATACAGGAGGAGGCGCTCCTATGGTGAAAAATGTGTGGCAATCGAACCAACGGTTGCAGAGAAAAGCATACTTATTCCATGCGGACAAACAGACAGACAAACAAACAAACGGACCCAAATGCAATACCCTCTCTGGTGAGGGTAATAACAACATTAATGTTATTGTTGTTCTCCTCCTTTTCCCTTTACAAGGGGTGAGGTAAATAGCATAATATTAGCATAACTAATAATAGCATAATATTAATGTTAGTTATTACAAAACAATATTAATACGACTCATACCCCCATTCCCCAAGGAGTTCTTCCTCCTTGGACAAATGCCGTGTTAACGTGTGCAAACAGTTTATCATGGCGTTTCATGGGAGCACAGCACGCCTACCAGAAGTAAAAAAATATTATTAACCACTATTTACTACTGCTGTTTAACACTAAACTGAAACAAACCTGGAGGAATCCTGATGCCCTTGAGGCATTATATGCTTATCGCATCCATCACAGACTAACAGACCTCAGCCGAGATCTACTGTAATCTATAGACCATAAAGAAGACAAGAACGGCACTCAGTAGAGCGCATACTCCCGCCGTGGGTCAAGTTGGAATAATACGTTTTGTTTAACATCCCCTCTCCCCAAAACAATAAATGAAAAAGAAAGTAGGCCCTAACTGTCAGATAATTAATTTTGATATATCTCGGAATTAGAGGAGAAAAACATTATTTCAGAATAAGAATAAAAGCTTGAATGCAGTAAAACAGAAAAATAAATTCCCCAAAAAAAATTCCTGGATCCGGAATAATATCCTGAGCTTCACCAAAAACTAATCAATTCTTCCTTATCCCAAGGGCAATCATCCCACCAACTTTCATCCAAATCCGTTTAGAACTTTTCCAGATATCTTGTACACGAACACACACACACACACACACACACACACACACACACACACACACACACACACACACACACACACACACACACACACACACACACACACACACACACACACACACACACACACACGATCGAATGCATTACTCCCGAACATGGCCTTTCCTGCCACCCCCTTAATAGTTGGCCAGCCAAGGGACGTAAGACAACTTTTGATGGCATGGCGTGTTAAAAGCAGTCATCCATGCTTAATCAACTCTACATGTGATGGGGATAAAGTTGTGACCGGATGACATTCTCAGTTTTGACCTTAAAGGTCATTTTTTAGGTCATAAAGGTCACGTGAGGTCAAATAAGTAATATTTATCTGGTTTTTGCAATATATTTGGGACGAAAACAATTGAGGCCCCAAACGAGAAGAGATTCGATAGGCCAGTGTACTGGGCTTTTTTCAATCAATTTGCATAATCATAAATACAAAGCATCATGGGAAAATTCAACATGGCTGCCAATTGAGGTATTTAAAAAGTCGCTCTAAAGTAGAGTAATGCAGTGTATTTTTCTCTTACTTCTATACCAATCAATATTTTAATATGAAACTTCACAACTCCATAGCTCAACACCTGCTTCCATTTCAAATCTGATCTGCATAAGAATCTATGCAAAGGATCATGGGAAATTTAAAGGGCAACCATATAGCATCCTCAGAGATCGTGCTTGTGTTGTTAGTGGTCATTGTCGGCAATACAGAATAGCCATACAGAATATGGCATTCTAATGTTGATCCTTTGGTCAATCGTAATAATAGGTCATTCTAAGAGTCTTTTTGGGATCTTTAAGTGTCTGTATGGCAACTGACAGAACAAAAAGACGAAACATCGTTATCACATAGCTGGTCATATCAGATACAAGTTACATTGTCATATTTGCAAATCATCGGGCATCTATCTATAATTCCAGTAATCTCTGTCTGTACGTTTGTACGTTTGTACGTTTGTCTGTGACCGCTGTTTCTCGACAACCACGGGTCCGATATACTTTTAACTTGCCAGGTATATTGCTGGGGACCCGAGGATGTGCCTTTTCAAGGTTTCATATTAATCGGACAATTACTTACCGAGCTATGTCCAAAAAACGATTCAACCAATCAGAGAGCAGCGAACGATCGCGTGTGCCGAACGTGGCGGGCACACTCTGCCTCGGATGGCACATTTGAGAGCGTATTCATTTATTTCACGTTTGCAAACTATGTTGGCGTTAAACTATGTTTTACAACTAATAAAAACGAATTTGCGATTCATTCGCTTTCCTGCGCGTTTGTGCACGCGATGGCGATTTCTTTACCAAACTCCGGAAGCCGTTCGCTTTGGACCAAACCATTGCATGTAAATAGAGGGGGGGGGATTGTCACCACTCGCAAGCCGTTCGCTTTGGACCAAACCATTTCATGTAAATAGAGGGGGGGGATATAATTTTAGATATAGATATAGTACGGGCATGCCCTAGTATATTTCAATTCTTGTAATATTTCTCTGGTAGATCCACATGTTGATGGTTTCCCACAAATCTTAAAGCATCGCAGCATATCTGATTGCCAGAAATAGTGCTTTAACTACAGAATTAAAGAATGTAGCTAGAGAAACAAGAATCATCAGTCCGTCCCATCCTCCATCCCTGATATATCTTCTGAGATCAACTATCGAACTAGAGAATTTACGCGAGTCAATCTATTGTCCTGCAGGGTTGCTACAGTCCTCTGCATCACAACCACAAGCAGGAGTGCATCTCAAGTTTTTCAATGAAGCAACGACACCTTGCAGAGCCACATTTCGCCTTGCAACCACACGTGATCAATTCCAGACATGCATCTGGTACAGAAGGAAGTCTCTTCCATACAACTTGAAGAGCACCATCGTCAGCTGCTGTCCATGCCTCTGTGCTAACAGGGTCCTGGATCTCCATTAATTCCTTGTCGGCCTGTAGCCAGATTTTCGCCTGGTGATTAACTCTGATATGAAGTGATATGAAGTGATATGAAGATATAGAGCATCCTTGGTCGGTGGAAGTTTCTCCAGGTCCTTCTTGCCCTTTGTGAAGAGACTTTTGATCTCTCATCAGCATGGTTGAACCAAACACGAGCATCAATCTCTGCATCTTTACCAAAGACAGGTGATGGCCTCTGGCCCGATAGAAAGCGTGCGCGATCAATCATTTGAAATGTCTACAAACTCCCAGGCTTTATGGCTCTTGCTCTCTGAATGGTGGGGTCAATGTAGTTAGTTGTATCCCGTTCTGGTTCCGGCCCCCATTGCCAAACCACCATCTGTGTACAGTGGAAGGTGTTTTTGCCATCCAGAGTGGCCTCCAGCACATCGATATTGTCACATGAACAGTGAACCATGTGCCCTTCAACTATGTTCTCCGGTATGAACACGTTATCATTGTTTTCCATCTTGTCTAGGATGTTTTGTGCTATTGCAGTGTCAATTCGTCTGATGGTATCAATACCAATGGTGTGGTTTTCTGCATGAAACATATCCACCAGTGCTTCGGATCTGGTGGCTTGGTGAAGAGCCAAACCCAATCCAATATGCTTTGGAGTTAGTTTATGACTGTCAGAACTGTCAGAAACAGCATACACTATGTCTTGCGCAATGCTGCACACTTTGCGCTTGACGTCATCATCATCGTAATCCTCTGGGCTTTCGTCCAATACAGCCGTGCCGCCAAATAACAAGCGCAGGAACAGGTATAAACTCTCAGGAATCACCCATTCAACATGAACCTGATCAATACCCTGCTATGTGGTTGAATGACCCGGGGTATCTTGTAGGTCTTGTCTGACACGTAGAGCAGCATGCACCATTTCCTGGAATATACTGCTAGGATGAAGAGATAATGTCAATTCCTCATCGGTGGACTCCTCTTCCGATGAGGCCACATGTTGTTCTGCTGCCTTCGTGAGAGTTTTAGAGATGAGAAACTCTGACTTCTCTCCAGGGTACAAAAGAAGGTATGCTTTTGGGTCTAAAGGCTGAACATAATTTCCCTTATGCCTAACTTTCTGCTGAATATCTTCATAGAAAGTCTTCCTCCTTGATTGGTATTTCAGAGGAACATCTGAACCAGCTTCCTTACATATGCACTCATATCTGCACCATACATCCATCATGTCATACACATGGCCACAAGACAATCCTGTAATCAACTCGCAACACAGAGTGCCCATACTCGCATCGTGCTCGAGACCTGATGCAGAAGCAACGTGTTTCTGCTTGTTTTGCCTGTCAAACGCTACCCAACATCGGAGGTGATAACAACCCTCAGCTGCTATCAAATCATTGATTTAGGAATGATTGAGTTATCAAATTATCAAATTATCAATTATCAAATTATCAAATTGAACGTATGAGTTACACTCATAACTGGGTCATTTTGGGCCATTTCAATGATACATTCGGATTTCCTCATTGTTGTGACTCTATGGGCCTTCTCGTCATCAGCCTTCTGACAAAACATACATGCTTTCCAGTTAATTGGCGCTTGAGAACTACGTCTCTGGATGGGTTCAGTATATGATGAAGTTGCAGCAACAGGAAGGTTAACAGGACTGACACACGATTCAAGTCGTTTTTTAAGCCTGTTGATCTGGCTCTCGGACGTAAATGTACTGTAACATGCCTTGGGCCATTTCATTTCTTCTGCAAGAAAATTTACTTCTGACACAATATCCAATCTATCTAGCACATCTAGATTGTTTGTATCATTAAGTTTTCTTCTCTGTGAAGCAACAATGAGAGTTCGGCGTTTTCCTTCGATAGACGCTGTCCGCAGATCGACAGATGTTGCTGTACATTCCTGCAAGAAGAAACAACGTGTGTAGTGCGATTGATTCTGGCTTTTGCGCTTAATCACAGCTACTGGATCCATAATCCTGATCTCTGTTCTGACGAGAAGCTAGTGAAATCTGCAACGAGAAGAGAAAATATCATTGTAAAGACACTTCCACAAGAACATGTACGCAACATTCAATGTTATCTATCTATAATTCCAGTAATCTCTGTGTGTATGTTTGTATGTTTGTATGTTTGTATGTTTGTATGTTTGTATGTCTGTATGTCTGTGACCGCTGTTTCTCGACAACCACGGGTCCGATATACTTTAAACTTGCCAGGTATATTGCTGGGGACCCGAGGATGTGCCTTTTCAAGGTTTCATATTAATCGGAGAAGTAGTTACCGAGCTATGTCCAAAAAACGATTCAACCAATCAGAGAGCAGCGAGCTATCACGTGTGCCGAACGTGGCGAACAGACTCTGCCTCGGACGGCACATTTGAGAGCGTATTCATTTATTTCACGTTGGAAAACTATGTTGCCGTTAAACTATGTTTTAAAACGAATTAAAACTAATTTGCGATTCATCGTAACTGCGATTTGCGACCTTCCGGACAGTGAAGACTGCACTTCCGGCAGCCAATCACAGAACGCGTTGTTGCGTAGGCGTGGCCGATGTGAGAGCGAGCCGAGCCGAGCGCGTGCGCCATTACGGTTCGTAATTCGATTTCTTCCGGAGAAAATAATAATTTCTCGATTTCTTATGCGCATTATTTCTCCCAATTCAGTCAGAGTGAAGGGCGGAAGCGAAGAGCGTTGTTTTTTTTGTTTACGGGCGTACGGGCGGGGTAGAGCGTACGGGTAGCGTTTTTTTTTTTTTTTGGCAAGGAACGGGCACCCACGTACGGGCATGCCCTAGTATAGTAAAACAGAGCAACACAAATCTGTGACAACACTGTGTGGCCGCAACTTTGAATTTCCCATGATCCTTTTCTCGCACTGTCAGGCAAATAGTCTTCTGAATAGCCCAATAGTGTAAGCTACATACTTGATAAGTTTAATGTTCTTGGTTTGGGGAGTTTATGGCTTACAGAAAGACATGTTGTACATTACTCCACACCAGAGACAGGTTTGGCGGCCATTTTGTGGACGCCATATTGAATTTTCCCATGATGCTTTTTACCTATGCATATGCAAATGACCTTAAAATAAGCCCAATACAATGCGCTATCTAGTGCCAAAGTTTGAACACGCAGGTATATTCCATTCATGAGTTATTGCAAAATTTAGATACATTGTCCTTATTTGACCCCACGTGACCTTTGTAACCTCAGAAATGACCTTAACAGTCAAATTTGAGAATGTCATCCGGGCACTTTCTAATCCCCACGCCATGTAGAGCAGATTGAACATGGATGACTGCTTTTAACACGCCATGCCATCAAAACCTTTTCTAGCGCTCTTTTAGCTAGGTGGCTGGTCCACTATAAAGAGTGGATGTACCCCCAACACTATTATGGTCTAATTGTGACCTCTATTCAATGCATCGTGCTATTCCTAATGGTCAATAGCATTGTCTAATACTCACCTGAGGGAAATTTTGAAACATTTGGATGTACTTACACATGGGCGGTGAATTGGCTAAGAGTCACTGGTCCAGACACCAATCACAGGTAAAAATTATAAGCAGTTATCCAGTTCCGTCAAATCATGTCCGACTTCTCGTGACATTCATGATCAGATTTCTCCAAATTCCCTATCCTGCTCTGCTTCCGAAGCTCTCGCAGAGACAGCTTGGTTGCAGCCTTTACCCGTCTATCAGGCATGAACAAGGTCTGCTCTTCCTCTTCTTCCCTCAACTATACCCAGGATGGTTGCTTTCTTCAGACTTTCATGTTCTGCATGCATGATGTGCCCAAAGTACGACATTTTATGTTTTAGCATTAGCGCTTCTAATGTACATTGTGTTGTAATTTGTTCACCCACTGATTTGTTTGTTATTTTTGCAGTTTGCAGAAATTTTTTTCCGAAATAAATGTTGTTCCTTTCTTTCTTTTTCACTGTCCACGACTCTAATCCATACATTGATTGCAACTGGAAATACCAGAGCATTTACCAGCCTCCTCTTGGTTTGTATTGTTACATCTTTATCTTTCCAGATCCTTGTCAACACTGATATTTCTGTTCTCCCCAACAAGAATCATCTGATATTCATTTCCCATTTATCCTATCTACATTCTCCACTCACTTCAATCTTAGAACCCAGGAAGATGAAACTTTACACTATTTCCATGGTATCGCCCGTCTCCCAATCTGAACACGGAAATCTTCTCAGTTGACAAGATTTTAGTTTTTATGCCTCCGTTGACGAAGTCGCCGGAGACATTATGTTTAAAGATTGTCCATCCCTCCGTTGTCCCGTGATACACGACATGGCCAAAAGTTTGCGGACATCCCTACTAATTAGTGGATTCGGCTGTTTCAACCACACCTATTGCTGACAGTTCTATATAATCAAATGCAATCTCCATATACAAATATTGGCAGTAGAATGGGCCGTACTGAAGAACTCAGTGACTTTCAACATGGTATCATTTGATGCCACCTTTCCAACAAGTCAGTTTGTCAAATTTCTGCCCTTAAAATTGTAGCTGCCCCTGTCAACTGGAAGTGCTGTTATTAACGCACAGGTTGTAAACCTGGTGCGTTATAGCGTTTGCCTGGGAATTTCTGTCTCTCCAAAAGTGAAGCTCCGTTTCTGTCGCTCAGATGTGTAGCCAGTTTCTGTCGCTCAGATGTGTAAACATGACGTCATCAAATCTATATTTAGGCTAACCATGGGCTACCCCTTTGGCTGGTACGCGGCCGCTCGCTAGTACATAATATAGGATATATTTGTTATATGTTATGTTATAGGATATATAGGATATACAGTATGTTATATGATATAGGATATATATAGGATAGGTTATAGGATATATATGTTATAGGATAGGAATATAGGACCCAAATGACCCAGAGGACCCAAATGACCCAGAGGACCCAAATGACCCAGAGGACCCAAATGAACCAGAGGACCCAAATGACCCAAATGACCCAAATGACCCAGAGGACCCAAATGACCCAGAGGACCCAAATGACCCAGAGGACCCAAATGACCCAGAGGACCCAAATGACCCAGAGGACCCAAATGACCCAGAGGACCCAAATGACCCAAATGACCCAGAGGACCCAGAGGACCCAGAGGACCCAAATGACCCAGAGGACCCAAATGACCCAGAGGACCCAAATGACCCAGAGGACCCAAATGACCCAGAGGACCCAAATGACCCAGAGGACCCAAATGACCCAGAGGACCCAAATGACCCAGGGGACCCAAATGACCCAGAGGACCCAAATGACCCAGAGGACCCAAATGACCCAGAGGACCCAGAGGACCCAGAGGACCCAAATGACCCAGAGGACCCAGATGACCCAGAGGACCCAAATGACCCAGAGGACCCAAATGACCCAGAGGACCCAAATGACCCAGAGGACCCAAATGACCCAGAGGACCCAAATGACCCAGAGGACCCAAATGACCCAGAGGACCCAGAGGACCCAAATGACCCAGAGGACCCAAATGACCCAGAGGACCCAAATGACCCAGAGGACCCAAATGACCCAGAGGACCCAGAGGACCCAAATGACCCAAATGACCCAGAGGACCCAAATGACCCAGAGGACCCAAATGACCCAGAGGACCCAAATGACCCAGAGGACCCAAATGACCCAGAGGACCCAGAGGACCCAAATGACCCAAATGACCCAGAGGACCCAAATGACCCAGAGGACCCAGAGGACCCAAATGACCCAGAGGACCCAAATGACCCAAATGACCCAGAGGACCCAAATGACCCAGAGGACCCAAATGACCCAGAGGACCCAAATGACCCAGAGGACCCAAATGACCCAGAGGACCCAAATGACCCAGAGGACCCAAATGACCCAGAGGACCCAAATGACCCAGAGGACCCAAATTCTATGTATGTTTCTATGATGATGTATGTTTTGGTAAAAGTACATAATGTGAATACTAGTAGCAATTTTACAAAAACCATGGCATAATTTCAAATCTTGACCCGAGATGATAATTATGCTACATCATAATTTCCATGTGCCAACCTGGGCGGAATCCAAGTGGATTCACTTGACTTGTTTTGAAGTGGAAATGTCTGGGCGCAACAACAGCTCAGCCACTAAGTGGTATGCCACACAAGCTCACAGAACGGGACAGCCGAGTGCTGAAGCGTGTAGCACATAAAAATCGTCTGTCCTCAGGTGCAACACTCACTACCAAGTTCCAAACTGCCTCTCGAAGCAATGTCAGCACAAAAACTGTTTGTCGGGAGCTTCGTGAAATGGGTTTCCATGGCCGAGCAGCTGCACACAAGCCTAAGATCACGACGCGCAATGCAAAGCGATGGCTGGAGTGGTGTAAAGCTCGTAGCCATTGGACTCTGAAGCAGTGGAAACGCGTTCTCTGGAGTGATGAATCATGCTTTACCATCTGGCAGTCGGACGGACGAATCTGGGTTTGGCGGATGCCAGGAGAACGCCACCTGCCTGAACACATAGTGCCAACTGTAAAGTTTGGTGGAGGAGGAATAATGGTCTGGGGCTGTTTTAAAAGGTTCGGGCTAGGCCCCTTGTTCAAGGTTCGGGCTTTTTCAAGGTTTGGGCTAGGTCCCCTTAGTTCCAGTGAAGGGAAATCTTAACGCTACAGCATACAATGACATTCCAGACGATTATGTGCTTCCAATTTTGAGGCAACAGTTTGGGGAAGGCCCTTTCCTGTTTCAGCATGACAATGCTCCCGTGCACAAAGCGAAGTCCATACTGAAATGGTTTGTCGAGATCGGTGTGGATGAACTTGACTGGCCTGCACAGAGCCCTGACCTCAACCCCATCAAACAACTTTGGGATGAATTGGAACGCCGACTGCAAGCCAGGCCTTATCACCCAACATCAGTGCCCGACCTCACTAATGCTCTTGTGGCTGAATGGAAACAAATCCCCGCAGCAATGTTCCAACATCTAGTGCAAAGCCTTCCCAGAAGAGTGGAGGCTGTTATAGCAGCAAAAGGGGGACCAATTCCATATTAATGCCCATGATTTTGGAATGACATGTTTGATGAGCACATACGGGTGTGATGTTCGTATGTCCACATACTTTTGGCCATTTAGTGTAGGTTATTGTTATCACGATAACTTGAGAATGGCTGAAGGGATCTTAGTCAAACTTGGTGCAGGTATATATAATGAGGTAAAGATGAACTGATTAGATTTTGGCGACACGAGGTCAAAGGCCAATGGTGAGAAGTCATGTTCGGTAAAAATCCTGTTACCACGATAACTTGTGAACCAGTGATGGGATTCTGACCAAATTTGGTACACTTTTGTAGAATAATGGAAAAAAAACCACAAACCACCTTTGTGTGGCCTTTGCGGGGGTTGGCCTTTTGCGGGGACCGTGGTTGTTGTTGTTTTTTTTTTGGTCCCCTTTTTGAAGCAATGTTTTACGGCCGGATGCCCTTCCTGTCGCCTTTTACGACAAGCAGGGAATTACCAGTGAACTGGTACTCAATTAGCCGACCTCGGAGGGATGACAGGCTGAGTCAACCCCCATGGTGTTAATTCAGCGATCGACCGGGATTCGAACCCAGGATCCTAGGATCCTAAGCTGGCACCCTAGCCGCTAGCCCAACACCAGGCTTGTAGAATAATGTAAAGATGAACCGATTAGATTTTGGGGTCAAGAGGTCAACAGTCAAAGTCTGTAATATGTCCATAACTTGAGAACGGCTGAAGTGATCTAATTCAAGCTTGGTACAGGTATGTATAATGATGTAAAGATTAGCTGATTAGATTTTGGGGGCAAAGCTCAAAGGTCAAAGTCCTAATAGGTCTATAACTTGAGAACCGCTGAAGTGATCTAATTCAAACTTGGTACAGGTATGTATAATGATGTAAAGATTAACTGATTATAATTTAGAGCCAAGAGATCAAAGGTCAAAATCTGTAATAGATCTATAACTTGAGAATGGCTGACGTGATCTAATTAAAACTTGGTACAGGTATGTATAATGACGTAAAGGTTAACTGATTAAATTTTGGGGTCCCGAGGTCAAAGGTCAGATGTCATGTCAGGTAAAAGTGTGAGAACTTGTGAAGAGCTGAAGGGATTTAAATTAAAACTTGGTACAGGTATGTATGATGTAAACATGAACTGTTTAAATTTTGGGGTCAATAGGTCAAAGGTCAAAGTCTGTAATAGGTCTATAACTTGAGAATGGCTGAAGTGATCTAATTCAAGCTTGGTACAGGTATGTTTAATGATGTAAAGATTAAATGATTAGATTTTGGGGGAAAAGTTCAAAGGTCAAAGTCTGTAATAGGTGTATAACCTGAGAACGGCTGAAGTGATCGAATTCAAACGTGGTGAAGGTATGTATAATGATGTAAAGATAAACTGATTAGATTTTGGGGGCAAAGTTCAAATATCAAAGTCAGTTATAGGTCTATAACGAGAACGGCTGAAGTGATCTAATTAAAACTTGATACAGGTATGTATAATGATATAAATATTAATTCATTAGACTTTGGGGTGAAATCTCAAAGTCTAAATCTGTAATAGGGCATTAAATTGAGAACAGCTGAGTTAATCTCATTAAAACTTGGTACAACTATGTATAATGATGTAAAGATTAACCGATTAGATTTTGGAGTCAACAGGTCAAAGATCAAAGTCTGTAATAGGTCTATAACTTGAAAATGGCCGAAGTGATCCAATTAAAACTCCGTTCACTTATGTATAATGATGTAAAGATTAACTGATTGGGGTCCCGATTTCAAAGGTCAGAGGTCATGTGAGGTAAAAATGTGATAACTTGTGAACAGCTGAAGGTATTTAAATTAAAACTTGGTACAGGTATGTATAACAATGCAAACATGAACTGATTAAATTTTGGGGTCAAGAGGTCAAAGGTCAGATGTCATGTCAGGTAAAAATGTGATAAGTTGAGAACAGCTGTATGGATTTAAAGCAAACTTGGTACAAGTATCGACTCTCTGGAAAATCCTATCTCTTTGCTGATGACTCCACTATCTGCCACTCCATTCCTCATCCCTCAGATCGGCAGTCTGCAGCCTCCTCACTCTCTGCAGACCTGGACAAAATCACAGACTGGTCAAAAAGTGGAACATGTCTTTCAATCCTGACAAATCTCACACTTACTATGTCTCTACGAAAAGACCGACTGGAAAACCCTCCCATCTAATTTCTCAAGAATCCTCTCCAAGAAGTTCTGTCGCTCAAGCTTTTGGGTCTCACTATCTGCCATGATCTTTCTTGGGAAAACCACATTTCAAATCTGGCCTCCAAAGCCAGTCGCCGACTGGGCATCCTCCATCGTGCGAAGTCCTTCCTTGGCACACCTGAGCTCCTCACCACATACAAGGCTTTCATCCACAGCTGTTCCAATGGAATACTGTTCCCCCCTCTGGGCTGGTGCTCCTGCCTCACACCTAGCTCGGCTTCACGCTGTTGAAACCAAAGCTTTCAGAATCATTGGAATCTCCTGCGATGAAGCTAACTCCGAGGGCCTTTCACTCACTCACCGCAGGTAGGTTAGTGGTCTTTTTGTCTTCTACCGACTCCTCTCCGGCCTTGCTCCCCCAGCTCTCTCTGTGCTCTGTCCCCCTAATATTCCTACAGGTCGCACAAGATCTGCCAGCAACCCTCTTATGGTTAAACTGCCAAAATCTAGGCTCTCTGCTCACCTTCACGCTTTCATTCCCCCTTTTCTCCCGCCTCTGGAATAAACTCCCCCACTCCCTTCAATCCCACTCCTCCCTCCAGGTCTTCAAAACAGCTGTTCACCACCATCTCTTATCTTCCCCCATCCAAAACCTTGATCTTTTCTACCCCCGCTAATTCATCCCAGACACATTTTTGAAATTCCAACTTCTTTCCTGGAAGTCCTTGCAGTGTTCATATGTTTTATACCTCTCCAACCTCCCCGCAAGCCCTCTCCCTCCCACAGTTCTCTCGATGTCCCTGCTCTCAAATGTTGTGTTTGTGTCCTTCCCCCTCTCTCCCCATTTGTCTACCGCTGCCCTTATTTTGTGTTTTATGTGTCGGTTTGACTTTTTGTGTGATTAATGTTTGCTCTTTCACGAGCCTCGAACTTGTATACAAAAAAGAAAGAAAAAAAAGTAATATAATGATGTAATAATGTGGGCGGAGGCATATCGGCCAACGTTGTGACGTCGAAGAGTGTCGTTATAGTTGTTTTTTAAATTTAAATATAGACCAGCTTTTCACTTTCCTTCTTCACTATCTGCAGCAGTTTCATCAATTCCTCTACTTTCTGCCAACAGAGTGTCATCATCAGCAAACCTTCGATGTAGATACATCTTCCTCCAATCCTGACTCCAGCCTCTATGTCATCCCAATTTGATTTTTCATCAAAATTATTATAACCACAAATTAATCAGCCAATTCCATTCGATGATAATGGCATAATGATAATCTATCTATAATTCCAGTAATCTCTGTATGTCTGTGACCGCTGTTTCTCGACAACCACGGGTCCGATATACTTGAAACTTGCCAGGTATATTGCTGGGGACCCGAGGATGTGCCTTTTCAAGGTTTCATATTAATCGGACAAGTAGTTACCGAGCTATGTCCAAAAAACGATTCAACCAATCAGAGAGCAGCGAGTTATCACGTGTGCCGAACGTGGCGAACAGACTCTGCCTCGGACGGCACATTTGAGAGCGTATTCATTTATTTCACGTTGGCAAACTATGTTGGCGTTAAACTATGTTTTAAAACTAATTAAAACTAATTTGCGATTCTTTCGCTTTCCTGCGCGTTTGTGCACGCTATGGCGATTTCTTTACCAAACTCCGCAAGCCGTTCGCTTTGGACCAAACCATTTCATGTAAATAGAGGGGGGGGATTGTCACCGTACTCGCAAGCCGTTCGCTTTGGACCAAACCATTTCATGTAAATAGAGGGGGGGGATATAATTTTAGATATATATATATAGTACGGGCATGCCCTAGTATTATTAATATTAATAATAATAATATTAACAGAAGGACTGGCAGGATAGCCTCACTGTACGCACACTCACCTCTAAGTGGTCTAGCCTGGGGTCGAATCCCGACTCAGCTATAAACTGTCATCCCGGTGTTTCACAGGCAGGGTGATTCAATGTGTGTGCCGTCCCTCGGATGGACATTAAACTGGGCATCCCATCAGCCACCATTAGTTGGTTGATGTTAAAATCCCACTGTGCCCTTCAAGAACATTAGACGATCTATCGCCAACACCCTGGCCAAATACCAAATTCCTGCCTTAACCTCAGATAAACATCAGGCCTGGCCAGCTGGTTCGTGAAAGACTTAAAAGACCCCAAAAACCTGCCGAGGAGTACAATGTCAAAGTCTGGCAGCTACCTGAATGAGTAAAAGTACACGGTCCTGCACCACCATCGGTGGGTTGTTCTTGGACTGAATGAGACGTAGCAAGACCCCCTCGAGAAAGTCCCGGCTGCTGACGAGCGAGTGAAAGCGATGCCCGCAGTTTTTCACGCCAGTCTCAAGAACCTACCAAACCAAACAGTGAACACAACAGATGATTAGAAGAGCATCGACATATTATTAATACAACAATTTAAGAGCGTTTTGATTGATTATTATTTAGTTGATTAGTTATGTATTTATTTAAGTGGTCCAAGTCTCATGGAGGTGATTGCACATTGTGTATAACACATGCAGGCCTAGGAGATTTGGAGACACCAGTGTTCTATAACAATAATTACAAGGGCATTAGTACACAATCGACAAATCAAAGCAGTACAATGGGTAAGTGAACGTTGCCCTATTCATAAAGCGATAAAGTTTCAGGAACATAAACATCATTCCTCTGTCAATGGCATCAATAACTGGTGCTGGGCCATTTCCTCCATGAATGAACAAACAAGACATTGGTTGAGGTACACCAACTGCAAGGTTAAACTGGTGCGCATACCTCCGCCAGGCTGAACGGTTAATGTTTTGTATCCACTGATAGACCGGATCTGCATCCGGATCTTAATCAAAATCGAATCGCTTGTTCTTGTCACCTAACTAACTCGACCCACAAATTGAGTCATAGCTCGTCCACAACTTTTTTAAAATATTGTTACAGATACGACTTTGATGGTATGGTGGGCCGAGCGGGATGGCCGCCGTATCCGTACAAGTTACCCGATTGTGCCCGAATGTTAACTAATCGCGCTACGCTGGCTCAATAGGAAAGAGAAGACACCCGGCTGGGCTATAATGACACAATACGACACCAGGGGTTCAGTTCTCAAGTATATTCGTACGGAAAAAGGTTAGATTACAAGGACAAGAGGGAAACATAGGAAGGTGGGCACTTAAACACACTCTTATATTAACCCTAGACAGACCACAGATAAACGGGACAAGGCTCACTCACACGGGGTTTGATGGCCAGGAAAGCGGCAGTCGATGGCTCAGGTGCACCTGGCTCAGGGACAGAATCGCGTACGTTGGTGTCCAGCAGAGGCGGGGAGGTCGCTCAGCGCTCGTGGGTCGCGACTTTGGTGGAGATGCCGGGGAGGTCGCTCAGCGCTCGGGAGGGTGGCGTCTTGTCCTTCCAAGCTCGGGGCGCATCTCTAACGTCACGTCCGGCGCGGGGCCGCGTATATCCGGCGGGGAGTCACGCCCTCGCTCGTTAGCTCCGCCCCATATGGCATCGGCCCATGGCTTCTCATTGGGTGCGGGGGTTACCGGTTCCGCCCTTGACGAGGGGCCGACAGGGAGCCCCCTTCTGGGTAACCCCGTCGAGCACATGTTCAATGGCGGCCAACCGAGCCGGAGTGAGGACGCAAAGCCGCTGTTGTTGTGGTTGTTGTTGGAGCTTGAGATGATGGGAAGAGATGCGGGGAGGTATGGGAAGGTCCTAAACTCCTACTGGTGCCATATCATCACATTCTGGTGCAACGAAGAGTCATAATTAATGGAAACAAGTCCTTAACTGACATAGATTAAGAATAACTAGCAAGATGTCCTATAATTGTCTACGTGTGGTGCGGGGGACCTGGGCACGACATTTAATGGGGGGATGAAGGGGAAGATCGGCTCTAATGGGTGTTGTTTACAGACAATGGGACTAGGGAATGGGGTAAGGGAGAGTTGGGGAGTATCGGAGAAAATAGGGGAATATTTACAAGCGGATATGGAGGCCAAATTCCATATTCGCAACATTGCACCCTTCTCTACCCTCGGGGCGTCCCGACCCGATAAATTTTTACCTACTTTAGTGTGGCACGCAATGTAGTTCCCTCTACTATTAACTCTACCCTGAGTGCGACAGTTTTACAGATATTCACAAATGAGTAAATATGTCCCCCTGCGACGTTGCACCCTTCTCCTCACAGAAACACACCCACAGGATAACCGAATCCGGAAAGAATTCTCAAACTAAACATACAGCCGGTAGGGAGCATTATTTACAAGACTACGCTGATATTTACACTACGATCCAGGACCTGTCTTTGGAGGAACACATGCAGATGTTATGCATAGAGAGAGCGCGCTTGCCAACATCGATACACCAACCCACGAGTGCTCTGTGGCCGACGGCCTTTAATAACGTGCAGAGCACCCTTCCCGAGCATCAACAGCACCACCCCACCACCAATCGGTGCAGTCACCATTGTTCATTGGAATAAAAATAACTTCAACAACCCCTAACCCTGCAGGTGTCTCTTGCTCTTCTTGTGGTGCACTTGGTGGTGTTAACTATTAGTGGTTCACCTGTATGGCATAGGTGCCACGTTGATCCATAGGTCCATCCCCGGGTGGTGCTTGGCCGCAAACGAACTGCGGTCCATTGTGGGTGGCCACAAACATTGCGGTCCATATGGTGTACCGATCCAGGCAGCGAACAGCGAAAGTGCAGGCCCACAACTGCGCAGCCAGCACCTCTCTCTCCTCTCTCTCTACCCCAAAGCCAGATCCTCGGAGGTGGGAGACAAAAACAAGACAAGTGAGCAAGGTGGTAAAGGCGCAAAAGTGCACGCAATGCAAGGTGATGCACACTGGGGGCACATGGGAACCAGGTGAGACAGGTACGTTCCTACCGTACGCCCCCCCCACCAGGTAACCTACATGGCCCCTCCCTTACCCCTTACTGTATCAACAAAACACAACACTACCCATAAACATCTACTTTACAAATCCACAAACATCCCTACTGTCTTCCCCGTTCCTCCCATATACCAAATTCGTCTTCTCTCCCTCCTAACCAATCAAATTTGCCATTTTCAACTCTCATCAAAATTTGCCATCACCAATTCATCATCAGTCCCTCCTAGGGAGGGAGAGATGGAATCACCCCAATGTCTCATCCACGTCGTGATGCGTCTCACCAATCCAACAGCAATTCTCATTTCCTGCACAAAACAAAGAAAACACAGGTGTGGAGTCATCATCATCACCACAGGTAAGTGGCTGCGTATGGTGCGACAGGTTCATCAATCCTAACTATTTCCTAAATGACTTTAACAACTTTACACTACCCGGGGTCTTTCTCCGGCCAAACCATTGGCCCTCTTACGCTATGGGTTCTAAAAACCAATTCCCATTGGCCAAACTGTGGTGCTCTTCAATTTGGGGTCTCACTCCCCCGATTCATCTCCCGGTGCCCTCGCACAATTTCTGGGCTGCGGCGTGTACCTCTCCCAGTGGGTCTACCCACCTGCACACCTCCACCACTGCAGTTGCCTCCGAGCTTACCTGCTCCTCACCCTAACCTAACTACCTGGGGAAGGCCCTCTGGCTCTCTCCCCACTCCGTGCCCTCTCTGGCACTGGGCTGCCCGATCCACACCCGGGATCCTCAGGCACCCACTCACA
Organism: Myxine glutinosa; assembly: GCF_964187855.1. Classification (NCBI taxonomy): domain Eukaryota; kingdom Metazoa; phylum Chordata; class Myxini; order Myxiniformes; family Myxinidae; genus Myxine; species Myxine glutinosa. Next base: position 15,843,825 of record NC_136265.1, read on the forward strand.
ACTACCGGCTCCCAGAGCCCACCTGCGGCCTCACCTGGCCGACATCCTCACAGTGGTGGAGTGCCCAACCAACTACACACACTAACAGGCTACACGCCCAGCCATTTCCACAACACTAATGCACCCATTCACAACACCATTCTGCAACCGCACCACAAATGCCAATATCCAACCACAATTTACCTGCACCCTCTACCTAACACTTACACTACCCGCCCCGGGTACTCGTGAAAGGGGTCCACTCTTCCCCCATCCACACCTTCGCACCACTCCGTACCACTTACTCCAACTCTCTCCACACACCTGTACCTGCACACCTGTGCTCTCGCACCTGGTGCCACCTGCACCCTTCTCTCCCCAAGCGCATTCGCGCTGATCCACACACTCACTACTCATACACTGCTCCACACACCTGTCCAGTTGCACACCTGTGCAATCACACCTGTCCAGTTGCACACCTGTGCAATCACACCTGTTCAATTCTCACACACACACGGCATCATCTCAGCTAACTACTCCCTTCTGAAACTTGCGCTTCCCAGTCGTCCCTTTAAACTATTGCGCTCCCACGTCATTATAATCCACACTAATCTGCCTGCGTCCCCACTACAGGTATCAGTCACTAACTAAACTTATCGTCACCTAATGTCAATCTCTTCTAGATCCCTATCATTATCCTAACCCACCCGGGCTAGTTTTCACCGCCATACACCCCATAAGCTAGTGCGCATTTGCCCCCCCATGGGAAGGATGGTGGATTTGCCATCCCACCACATCGGGGGTCTCTCACTACCAATTTTGCACATCAAATTTCAACAAATTAAAAATTTGCCAATCACTGCCCATCATCTGCCAATCACTACTGCCAATCCCTTGCCAATCATCAAATTTTGTTTTTCTCTAATTTTTGGGTCCAAAACACTAACCTCATCACCCAGTCTACTCACTACTGCCTCTCGGTGCGCCAATTCCTGTCCAAAGCCTGGCTTCGTAAAGCCAAGCAATGGATGCTGGTTGTTTTGTGCCAGCGGCTGGATGCGTCCGGCACTCGGTGCAGGGACGGGGGCTTACCCGTGCCGAGATCCCACGCACCACCTCGGCGTGGAGCCATCCAATGCCCCGATCTCGACCTGCCGGCACGTCTCACCAAAAAGTGGTCGCCATGACGACCCTTTCTATCGGGCTGCCAGCTCCGCCTAGTGGAGCCTGGACGCGGCCGTTCAAAGCGAGGCCCAGCACGCACCGAGGGCCCGACTCGGCTATAAGTCGTTCTAAACTCTACCCCGTCTAACGTCGATGCTTCACCTGCATGCTTACACCCCGCAGCCCGTTCCTTGCTCACACATCCAGCCGTTTCCATGCCCCTCGTACCGTTCCTTACACACCCAGGTACACCCATTCCACTCACCGCCTTGGTCACACACCTGACCACCGAACACTTTGGCACACACTCGTTGGTAGCACACCTCACCAATACACCTCTTCGCGCCCCCTCCTCTGTCACCTCCTCTGTGACAATCACAGGTGTGCCCTCATTCGCACACCCAACCACGTGCCTCACCACCAACTCCAGCGTGCATTCCCACTCACGCTCTACCATTCCAGGTGCGCATCCTTCCATCCCAGGTGTACATCCTCGCTCACCTGTCACAACTAACTCACGCTCCATGTCACTCTCACTACTTTCACCTCCATTCTTGACAGCGCACTCACCCTTACTCTTGACAGCGCACTCTTTCCTCGTGCACCTGTCCGTCACACACCTTTCTCGCGCACACTCTCCCGTTACACCCTCTGTAACACTCACCACAGGTGGACACTCTTCCTTATTTCTGACAGCGCACTCTTTCCTCATGCACCTGTCCGTTACACACCTTTCTCGCGCACACTCTTGCGCACACTCTCCCGTTACACCCTCTGTAACACTCACCACACCGCGCTTCCATGTGCTCCCTCGCACACACGCTACGTCCGACTCACTCTCGCCAGCACACTCACTCCTTGGCACGCACTTTTTCCTCACACACCCCAGAGTCGGATTTTCTCGCACACCTCCTTTTTCGCACACCAGACCGGTCGCACACTTCACCAACGGCCTCTCACGAACACCCGGGTCTATCTCGACCCCCAAGCCTCTTAAATCACCTGGCGCATCATACGCACGACCATATTGGTCACCACTTACACCGGGTCCTCTTCCTCTTCGCTTCTCCTCCATCACCTGCGAATCCCTCATCCGGTTAATGAGCACATCATCACGATCCAAACACAGACTTTGGACCAATTCTTTTATCTCCTCTTTTATCTCTTTCTTATCCCCTCCCCGTCGCTTCTTAATTTCGCTCATCCCTTCTTCCACTTCTTCTAATTTGTGCTTCACCTCCTTTATTCCCCGGTACGTCTCCTCAAGCTCGTCCTCCAAGGCTACCTTGACCGTTTCCATGTGCGTCCTCACCTGCCGGTCCTTCGTCTCCATTACCTCTATCACCTCGTCCAACCTCGTTGTCAGTCCCTCACGTACCATCTGACATTCCCTCTTCGTCGCTACCAAGTCATCTTTTAGTTCTTTCTGTGTCGCCTTTAAACCCCCTAATACCGCAGTGTTCCTTTGAACCTGCTCCACTAACTCCGTCTGTCCCACCGTCAGCTGCTCCACCTCCTGCGTCAGGTCCTCTATGCCCCCTTGTAACTTTACAGTCCCCTTTCTCACCTCCTTTTCCATGTGCTCCTCACAGTGCCTCACCTCCTCGCGCACTCCTCCGACCTCCTCACTCACTCCTCTTCTGATCTCCTCTCCCATCACTTGCATCTCCTGCCCAGATGCCACCCTCATCTGCTCCATTTCCTCCCTGTGAGCATCCAGTTTGGTTTCTACCCCCATTCTGACCCCCTCTATCTGCTGCTCCATTTGTTTAACTTCCCTTTCCGCTTGGTCCCTCATGTCCCTCAATTTGCCTTCCATACTGTTTTCTAACCCCTCTAACCCATTTTTCACTCCCTCTATCTGATTCTCCTGGGCAGCCATTCTATTTTCTACCCCCATTAACCCATTTTTCACTTCTTTTATCCCGTTGTCTAACCCCTCAAAATTATTGTCTAACTTCTCAATTTTCTTGTCTAACTCCTCAAAATTATTGTCTAACTTCTCACCGGTACCCCTCGCTTCGTCCCTCATTACCCCCATTTGGTTTCCCATTACCCCCATTTGGCCCTCTAATCGCCCACTATCAACCCTCATTTGGCCCTCTAATCGCCCACTATCAACCCTCATTTGGCCCTCCATCCTATCCATTTTTGCATTCAGTTGGGTCAAGAATAATCTGAGGTCAAACCCGGTTTGCCCAGCGTCCCCAGCCGCCACCGCAGGCTCGCCCTCCGCGGCGACGCTATTTTGGGACCCTTCAACCACGTGAGCGAGCGCGCCATTTTGCGCGCCCGCTACTTCGTGCGTGACGGCGCTATTTTGCGAACCTGCCGCCCTCACTGCTTCGCTCTCCTCATGTCCCTCAATTTGGTCCTGGACCGACCCTACCTCACTCTCCTTTACCGGACCCCAGCCGTCTTGATCCGCCATAGCGCGACTTGCAAAATTCGAGTTTCGTAAAACAAAACAAATTTCGGCCGCTCCAAATTTTGACCAAATTTTTTTTTTCCTCTATTCGTTTTTTTTTTTTCTTCAAAATTTGGTCGGGCCTCGAATCTCACTCCCGACACCAATTGTTACAGATACGACTTTGATGGTATGGTGGGCCGAGCGGGATGGCCGCCGTATCCGTACAAGTTACCCGATTGTGCCCGAATGTTAACTAATCGCGCTACGCTGGCTCAATAGGAAAGAGAAGACACCCGGCTGGGCTATAATGACACAATACGACACCAGGGGTTCAGTTCTCAAGTATATTCGTACGGAAAAAGGTTAGATTACAAGGACAAGAGGGAAACATAGGAAGGTGGGCACTTAAACACACTCTTATATTAACCCTAGACAGACCACAGATAAACGGGACAAGGCTCACTCACACGGGGTTTGATGGCCAGGAAAGCGGCAGTCGATGGCTCAGGTGCACCTGGCTCAGGGACAGAATCGCGTACGTTGGTGTCCAGCAGAGGCGGGGAGGTCGCTCAGCGCTCGTGGGTCGCGACTTTGGTGGAGATGCCGGGGAGGTCGCTCAGCGCTCGGGAGGGTGGCGTCTTGTCCTTCCAAGCTCGGGGCGCATCTCTAACGTCACGTCCGGCGCGGGGCCGCGTATATCCGGCGGGGAGTCACGCCCTCGCTCGTTAGCTCCGCCCCATATGGCATCGGCCCATGGCTTCTCATTGGGTGCGGGGGTTACCGGTTCCGCCCTTGACGAGGGGCCGACAGGGAGCCCCCTTCTGGGTAACCCCGTCGAGCACATGTTCAATGGCGGCCAACCGAGCCGGAGTGAGGACGCAAAGCCGCTGTTGTTGTGGTTGTTGTTGGAGCTTGAGATGATGGGAAGAGATGCGGGGAGGTATGGGAAGGTCCTAAACTCCTACTGGTGCCATATCATCACATTCTGGTGCAACGAAGAGTCATAATTAATGGAAACAAGTCCTTAACTGACATAGATTAAGAATAACTAGCAAGATGTCCTATAATTGTCTACGTGTGGTGCGGGGGACCTGGGCACGACATTTAATGGGGGGATGAAGGGGAAGATCGGCTCTAATGGGTGTTGTTTACAGACAATGGGACTAGGGAATGGGGTAAGGGAGAGTTGGGGAGTATCGGAGAAAATAGGGGAATATTTACAAGCGGATATGGAGGCCAAATTCCATATTCGCAACAATATCATGTTATATATCCTGGTGTTGGCTTAGCGGTTAGGGTGATGGATTGGGATCCTAGGATCCTGGGTTCGAATCCCGGTCGATCGCTGAATTAACGCCAGGGGGGTTGACTCAGCCTGTCATCCTTCCGAGGTCGGCAAATTGAGTACCAGCTTGCTGGGATGAATGATCACGGTGTGTACCCCGATTTAGAAGAGGTACACTGTATCCCTGCGCATCCTAAGAGCATGACCAAGGGTTGGCGTCAGGAAGGGCATCCGGCCATAAAAACATTGCCTCAAACAGGGAACCATGATTGTCATGGGGCCTGCAAGGCTAACCCCTGCTCTAGCGGGGAAAATGGCCTTAAAACGATCATTCATTCATTCATTCATTCATATCGCTTTTCGCCCGATCTCTCAATGGTGAAGAATCACTTAAAAAAATTAAATAATTATCGTATCCGAATCCATATTCAGATATTCACCAAAATTAAATCGATTCGGTCTCGTCACACACACAACCTCTCCACCAAGTTTTGTCAAAATCCATCCACAACTTTTTGAGATATCATGCTGTGTATCAGTTTTAGCCCTATCTCCCAATGGTGAAGAATCACTTAAAAAATTATACTAGTCAGGTCCGAATCTTCACCAAAATCTAATCATTTCGTCCTTGTCACATACGCTACCTCTCCGCCAAATTTCATCAGAATCCGTCCACAACTTTTTGAGATATCTTCTTCACAGGCAAACAAACAGACAGACAGACAGGGGTGAAACTGAAAGCATAACCTCCATCCACCTTTGGTGGCGGAGGTAATTAGAAAGCAAGAAGCCGACGTTTCGGGCATTAACCCTTCTTCAGAGCAAAAAAATAACGATAGTTTAAAATGAGAACATGAAACAGGCCAACCAGAAGGCTTTGCAGGACATTGTAACAAACTTTTGTGTCTATGCCAGTGAAGAATGCATCTTCTTCTTCTTCACCGGCCCCAATTATTCTCACGTTCTTGTGGTGTTGGTTGGGGTTTGTGCTGTCTCCTTGCTTGAGGGTCAACATTTAGGGGACAGAGGATGGAACAAACAACGTGGGTTGGCATCGCATGGGTGGGGGTGGAGGAGGAAGGAGTGTGGGGAGAGGATGTCTCCTTAAAATTTGCATTGGAGGGGGGAGATTTATCTTTAATAACCATGCCGAATGCTGAGAGAAAGGTGTCGTCACCAGGATGTGCTTTGCTGAAGTCAACTCCGGTGTGGTCTCACGTAATTGTCTGTGTGTGCGCTATATTACGTATTGCAGAGGTACGTATTGCAGCTCCTCCACAGATAATGGACCAAGTAAAATAAATAAATATACGCGATTTTAAAAGTACCGACCCATTTATTGGGCTTTTTATTTACCCAAGAAAACAATCTGGCCAATTTAGTTGGAGGTAACAAGAGTGGTGTGTCTGGAATAATCAGCCCAACTTGGAGGTTTATTTTTCGAAAACAAACAATCGGCCCAATTTTGGAATCTATCTTGGAAAACAATTTTCCAGTTTACACTTACGGTGAGAGCAAGCATCACTTCATGAAAATTTTTGTTTCCACTCAATCTCTTGCGGAGAGCTCGGATGGCATCCTTGGGTCTGCGGCAACAAAAAAAGAAAACTTTTTTGATTCAGTTTAGCTACTTTTGTCCGTTTAAACCCCTCCCGGAATGTTCAGAGATCAACATGTGCTGCGGAGTCGACACAAAGTTGCCCAACAGGCTTGCATTGACAAAGTGGTTGTCAGGGCAACAAGTGTGCAACCATACACTGCAATGTCGACTGCACAACTTGATCGTCTCGTTTAGATTATTTGCTTACCCATCCTCCGTCTCTGCAATCAGATCACAAATCTCCATGTTGAGAGCCCAGTCCTCTGACTTGAGAGCTCCATTGGTTGCTCGCTCTGTATAAAAAGATTAAAGAAGAAAAAAAACAATCGGGGCAACCCTAACTTATCACCTTAATAATGTGAGGCCTTGATGTGTTACAAAGGGTGCTCTGCGATATAGCAAAGCCAAAAGGGCATGCATGCCTTCATGCATTGTGCACCGATCTAGCGACGCAGAAAGAAAATGCATTTGCAGACGGCTTTCCGGGCAGCAGGTGCAATGGACAGAAATGTGATTGTGCATGGATAAAGCAAAACAAAGGAGAGAGGTCACCACGATGGCACGGCAGAACTTAGTATGGGGTACAAAGGAGTACAAAGGAACGCCGGCAAAATGCTCCCGTTGAAAGAATTTTAATTCCAAAGTCTATCGAATGCCATTGCGAGTGTGTCCACACACAAAGTGTGGTGGAGGGATTTATGAAACTATATCCATTAGGTCAGTCCGTGCGGAAACAGCAGCACCTCCATCGCTAAAAAGTTTGCACAGAAAGTATCGTGAAATGCATTCCTCCGATGTGATCCGAGCAGACTCTTTAGGAGATTGTTGAGGAGGAATTTAGGTCCTCACGTAGTTAATATTAAGTATCGTTACGTTTATAGGAGTAGATGAAGGAATCCCATAGTAAGGTAGGACTGTATAATTATAGCATGGACCGTGGATGCATAGGAGAAATCTCAATGTACTTAAGTAGGAAAAATATGGCTTAAGATTGTTTATGCGTCTTCACAAGAGGGGTGAAGCAGTCATAATTAGTTAGAGATTAAGGTTAGTCTTCCCCAGTATGTGATTTCCACTCTGTCGTTTTCCCTAAAGTTTTACATTTACAAGGCCGGCCATGAAAACCCCCATTAAACAACCTTTACAACCAGCGCCTCACAGCCCTATGAACACTCACAGCAACTAAGCCCCGCCCACATGAACACTAACAACCCAGTAGAGGCAAAGGATCAGTGGGCGAAGAAGAAGGCCGGCAGGCCACGCCCCAAGGGACGAGATTGGTTCTCGCTCGGGAGGAAGAGGAGTGCGCTTCTTCTGCTGGGTCCGACAAGAAGCTGGCCATTTTGGTGCTGAATTAAGTGGAGGGCCAGTGGAGCTTTTGTTGCGTCGGCAGCTTTTATAAAGAGGTTTTTGCTGTGGTGCTCTTTGGGTGAGCTGGAGGCCGCGTTGTGCTCAGCCAGGCAGTGGAATCTGAAAGTAGGTGGTCTTCACTGCTCGCCCGACGACTCTGGGCGCCTTTGACGCGCGGGCTTTTCGTCAGCGGTCGCCATCTTATGTGCTTCCTGAGCATCGTCACCACCACTCTCCTCAAAAAGGGCGACTTGAGGCCAAAGCTGAGTGCCGGACGGCCAAAAAGGGATTTTATTTTCTTTCATCTGTCCCCTTGTCTGTTTTTGAGTCTGTATGTGGAAGTACCTCAGATAGGAATTTTATTTACCTCAACATTTATTTAAACATTTCCCTCCTGCATTTATTTTCATTAAATTATTTGTTGAATTTACTGTCGTGTTTACTTGTTAGTGGTTTTGGAATAAACCCGTGTGTTCTGTTCAGGTAAACGCTTCGGCTCCCTTCATAATGCGCACGACAGAAGTACCGCCATTTTTTGGGGTGCCGCCTCAGGAGTAAAACTGTCTTGGTTATCCATCATCCAGCGGTCTTAACCACTGGTGACAGGACAGTATTTATTGAGACATGCACATGGAAAGAATAGACTGTAAAAAGCAATACACAGAATACCAACCAACAATACATCTGGTCCAATCTGTGTTGGGGAGGGGCTTTTGATGCGCCACTTGGGCAGCCTGAGGGGTGAAATATTTATCTCCCTTTGTCACGACCCCAGACACCACCACAGGCAACTTTGGTGGAGTTCCGTTATGTATTCCTCATCATCACTGGAAGGAGTTGGGGGTGCAGCTGGAACGCTGGAGATGTGTTTCTGCGCAATGCGTTTCCCACCAGCCTTCACCTGCTTTCAGTTGCGGCTCCTTTGGAGGCAATGCCATCTTCGGCAGGAATGAAGTATCAGGAGAAGGCACCCGGACGATTTAGGAAGGATTAGACAAGATGAGGAACGAGTGGGTGCAGGACAACGCTGGCTGCCAACGTGGCGGGAATCCTCGAGCTACCGGGTTCAACCTGGTGCTATGGTAGGCTATTGGGCCACAATGCAAACGTCCGAGGATCCTCACAGCCTCCTTTATCATAGCATTCATCGAAGAATAGGGTCCAATCTGTGTTCGGCAGGAATGAAGTATCAGGAGAAGGCACCCGGACGATTTAGGAAGGATTAGACAAGATGAGGAACGAGTGGGTGCAGGACAACGCTGGCTGCCAACGTGGCGGGAATCCTCGAGCTACCGGGTTCAACCTGGTGCTATGGTAGGCTATTGGGCCACAATGCAAACGTCCGAGGATCCTCACAGCCTCCTTTATCATAGCATTCATCGAAGAATAGGGTTGTAGTTATTAGCCTCAGGCTTCGGCATCATAGCTGTGGATAGTTAAAGTTAGGCGATTGCGTGGGGCAGAAGCTAGGCCAAAGTGCAAGTGAAAGCGGAGGTGGGAGGAATGGAGGGCATGTTGCCAGGAAGGGGAACGATCCAAGGTGGCACAACATGGCGACAATGCCAAAGGGTGTGCATTGCTCTCAATCAGAGATCTCTTCGTCTTACAATACTCTCGAGCGAAGGGAGTCAGCATAACTATTAGCTAAATTTCACCAGCCCACTTAAAATCAACCACTCGGGCAAAGCCGAATAAATTTCTCAGGGAGTGAAAAATTGCACGTATTCCATTTATTCATGGAAAATAAAATCCACCCTTCGAGAAAACAACTTTTGATACGAGTCTTGCAACATGGACTAAGACCAACAATCGGAATACGGAATTGTAAGGAAATGGCTAAACACTGACTCTCTACCTGGTAGGATGTCGGAGAGGTACGCACACTCCCCTTCAAGCTATATAATCTGGGTTTGATTCCTGAACCGGCTATAAACTGTCATACTGTGGGTTCAAAGGCAGGGCGAGACATCCAATGTGTGTGCCGTCCTCGGATGGACGTTAAACTGGGCATCCTGTCTGTCGGCATTAGGATGATCCCAAGGGCCCTAAAAATTATGAGAACATGAGGTAAAAATGTGCACACGTGCTTCATAGGGGCCCATTGTGATATCTTTTCATGGGGCCCAAAATCACTGGTGGCGCCCCTGGTCAGCATTAGCTGGAGGACATTAATGATCCTGTGGTGTCCTTCTCGAAGAGAAGGCGAGGTATCGCCTGCACCTTGAACAATTACAAATACCTGCTCTAACCTACAGAGGGGGATTTACATCATCGGCACCGCCACACCCTCAGCCAATGATGCATACCAAAGAAGACGAAGAGGAAGAAGATGAAAAAGTGACACTCAAAAAAGACACGAGATAATCTTCTTAAAATAAATTCCCAAAACGTGAAAAAATGTCACCAAACCACATGCCGGCTAAATGGAAAGGGATCAAGTAAAACCTGTAAAGTTGCATTGCATCATGGGTAGACCTTATACTTCTCCAAACGTCAGACAACACATCTTGTCAATCAGATATTGTTGATAATTAAATCCTAATTATTCTTACAATCCACGACACCGTTTAAACTCCAAAGCAGATTCTGAAACCGGCTTGATCGTCCTCACATTAACAGCTCACAGCTTGCCGATGTTTGGAA